>NC_079241.1:1241796-1862694 GCF_028009165.1 Akanthomyces muscarius
AGGGATGTACTCACATGTACCTTTTGGTGTGGTGGTGGTGGTGGCTCTGTGGTGCGTCAGAATCAGGCGGCGCCCCCTCCTCTCGCCGCCTCCGCCTCTCTGCCTGCATCCCACGCTCATGTACCGCACCGGCTGAAATTAGCCCCCAAAGCACAATTCGCGCTCCAAAAATACGTCACTGCCAGTTGCTACCCTCACTGGCCAAGTCGCGAGGCCTTGAAATTCAAACGTCATTGCTCGCCCGGTCCTGGGTAGTATTTACTTCATCTGCAACAGCGACATCTTCGTCTTCCACTGACCAAACTGTCGGACACTGTTGGTGTCATTGCTGGGACAGCGGCCCGCCTCTTGCCCGCAACAGTACGCTCGGTCGGCCGCTGTCGAAAGCCCCTGTCCATCATGACCCAACATTCGAGCCTGCCAGTCGACCTGACCAGCCAAGGTGGATGGAGACGTTTTCAGCACGAGGCGGAGACGAGACGGGCATCTTTCTTCATCTTTGTCTATTCAAACGCATTTCTCTAGGTCAAGTACACTTCCAATAGGTATATATCCAATCAAAGACGCCATGAATATCAATCGTTCGCACCTCTCCAGTTCCTGGCTGCTCAAGACACAGCCTACCACCAGCAACATGCCCTCACTTCCATCTACCCTTGCAATGAATGCCGCCCATCCTTCCCTCCAAAGTTGCAAGATCTTGACGAGGCTTGACTGTGGCCCACCACCGCCCACCGATGCAAATCATTCGATCAGAACTGGTAAACGACGCATGTAGGACGCAGCCTGCAGCACCAGGACCTGCGCGACCCGCTCCCACCGCCATTGTCGCCGCCATTTCCACTGGGCACCGCATGAACGAGGCTGCGATATTGGCTCATGGCTGGCTCCCGGTATGTGGCGCGCCAGGGTGGTAGGCGCAAGCGCACTGCAGACCTATTCGTAGCGACAGAGACCAGGATCCGGTAATTGAAGAGAACGAACGTACCCGAAAAAAGACATGGTGATTTGGCTCGCTCGTATGCTATTAGCTAAGCAGCTCTCGGTGTAAAAGAATGATTACTGACGTTGGTAAGTTCATTACTTTCCAGTCAGTGGCGGTATGTCGGGTTGCGTGCCACGTTGATCGGCTGTGCATCGTATGTATCAAGCTCGCGAAAGACGCTCGCGAGAGGCACTCGCAGAGAAGGTTGCGGACGGGGCTGTCGAGCACCTGAAAAGAAAAGCTCTTGAGAACTACGGGTGTGCGGGCAAGGGTACTTTGAAGATATTGACGGGGCTTGTCACCTTTTCATCTACCGCCATGTAGCACAGGACATTAACATGCGTTTTCGTAGCATATTCCCATCCCATGAGCCAAGCTCTGCCACTAGTCGTCCCCAAGAACTCATGGATGCTACGACAATGTATACATTTTTTTTTCATACGTTTTGGTAACTTAGACTGGACTGGATTGGATCCCGGGACTTGATGATCCTACCAGGTTCCCAAGACCCCATCACGCCTCTCGCTCGGCAACGAGTCTGGCCTCTTCGCCGAGCTCCAGGCTCAACACATCTAGCAGCTCAGCCTGACGCACTGCCGCGGCTTCATTTCCACCGTGGGGCAGCGCGTGGCCTTTGAAGCCGCCAAGTCCACCACCTCATCCGTGTCCCCCGACGTCCTGCACGCGTTGAGGCCATGTGCGTCAGTGTGCGTCAGCGACGTTACTAGCCTGTACATGGAGAATTTGTCGTGGACACGGCCACGTATCTCCGACATGGAAACAGACGCGTACGAGACGTCGCGGCCGCGGTCGGGTGGGTTCCTCGATCGGGCCGGTGGCTGTGCCCATGATGCGTCGCCGCTCGCGTCAGAGAATGAATGGGAACAGACAGTACAATACTGTCAGAAGGTTGAGTCTGCGCCATCAGCCACACATTTGCATGATAGTGTGCCTCGAGTCAGGATATAGCCATCGACTTATAATTAAACTCCCATCGTCTCATATTAGTCCGTATAGGCATCATGTCCATCCCAAGTCCTGCTGCGGAAAGGAATGAACAAACCACGAGCCGGTGTGGGGACCAGCCAAGACTCCGACCTACCAGAAGGAAGACGGAAATGTATTAAAGTCGCGAGGATATTGGAAAGGGCAAAGAATATGCATCAATCGGAGCTGTATTTGTTCAAATGGCATAAGGCCAATCTATACTGTGTAGAAGAAAATATTAAAGAAAAAGGCATTCGTGTAAGAACGTGTCCCCAAAAAATGTACCCTCAGAAAAAGCTCCGAAACCCTTCATAAGTACCGGTTCATGATATAAAACATGCGCATAAACCTGTCGGATCCTGCCAATCTGCTTAGGCACCAATGGCTGCCTGGCACAGGACGCTCTGGCCAAGGATGGGGAGGACACAACATCTGGCCTGCTTGCCAACGGCGGCGCAAGAAGCACCGAAAGCCTTGGGGCCAGAGTGGGAAGAGGGAGAGGAGCAGTCGAGGTCAGCGACGCCGAGAACATCAGTAGAGCAGCACTGGGGGTTGCTGTAGAGGCCGCGGGGGCAGACAGGGCCGTTGTCAGGAGGAGAGCTGGTGGTAGGGCTGCCACCGCCGGGCTGGGTGGAGGTGGGGTTGCCGCCGCCCGGCTGGGTAGTGGTAGGGTTGCCGCCGCCCGGAGCAGACGAGGTAGGGTTGCCGCCGGGGGCGGAAGAGGTAGGGTTGCCGCCACCAGGAGCAGAAGAGGTAGGGTTGCCACTGTTGGGGGGGTTACCGCCACCAATAGCATCTTGGCAAAGGACATCCTGACCAGCGACGGGAAGGACACAGCACTTAGCCTGCTTGCCGGCAGCGCCACAGATGGACTTGAAGTCATCGCCAGAGGTGGGGGTCTTAGAGGGGCTAGAGCAATCGAGGCCCAGAACACCAAGTACATCAGTGGAGCAGCACTGAGCGTTGCTGTAAAGACCAGCAGGGCAGTGGAACTCGCCGCCGTTGCTAGGGTTGGTAGGGTTAGAGCCAGGAGCAGAAGAGGTAGGGTTGCCGCCGCCGTTGCTAGAAGTGGTAGGGTTGCCTCCGTTGCTGGAGGTCGTGGGGTTACTACCGCCAGGCTGAGTGGAGGTAGGGTTGCCGCCTCCAGGGGCAGAAGAGGTAGGGTTACCGCCACCAATGGCATCCTGGCAGAGAACATCTTGACCGGCAACAGGAAGAACGCAGCACTTAGCCTGCTTGCCGGCAGCGCCACAGATGGACTTGAAGTCATCGCCAGAGGTGGGGGTCTTAGAGGGGCTAGAGCAATCGAGGCCCAGAACACCAAGTACATCAGTGGAGCAGCACTGAGCGTTGCTGTACAGACCAGCAGGGCAGTGGAACTCGCCGCCGTTGCTAGGGTTGGTAGGGTTGGAGCCAGGAGCAGAAGTGGTAGGGTTGCCTCCGTTGCTGGAGGTCGTGGGGTTACCACCGCCGGGCTGAGTAGAGGTAGGGTTGCCGCCTCCAGGGGCAGAAGAGGTAGGGTTACCGCCACCAATAGCATCCTGGCAGAGAACATCTTGACCGGCAACAGGAAGAACGCAGCACTTAGCCTGCTTGCCGTCAGCACCGCAAATGGCCTTGAAGTCATCGCCAGAGGTGGGGGTCTTAGAAGGGCTAGAGCAGTCAAGGCCAAGAACACCGAGGACGTCCGTAGAGCAGCACTGAGCATTGCTGTAAAGACCAGCAGGGCAGTGGAATTCACCACCGTTACCAGGGTTGGTAGGGTTGGAGCCAGGAGCAGAAGAGGTAGGGTTGCCGCCGCCGTTGCTAGAAGTGGTAGGGTTGCCTCCGTTGCTGGACGTAGTAGGGTTGCCTCCGTTGCTGGACGTAGTAGGGTTGCCTCCGTTGCTGGACGTAGTAGGGTTGCCTCCGTTGCTGGACGTAGTAGGGTTGCCTCCGTTGTTGGAAGAAGTAGGGTTGCCTCCGTTGCCAGATGAAGTAGGACCGCCGCCGATGGCGTCCTGGCAGAGAACGTCCTGGCCAGCGACAGGGAGGACGCAGCATTTAGCCTGCTTGCCAATGGCAGAGCAGATACCCTTGAAGTCGTTACCAGAAATGGGTGTGCGGCTGGGGCTGGAGCAGTCGAGACCCACGACACCGAGAACGTCGGTAGAGCAGCACTGGGCGTTGCTGTAAAGGCCGGCAGGGCAATGAAACTCACCGCCGTTGCCAGGGTTGCCGGTGGTGGTGGTGGCAGGGCCGGAGCTAGTGCTGGAGCCGCTGCTGGAACCGCTGCTGGTAGTGGCAGGGCCGGAGCTGGTGTTGGAGCCGCTGTGGGAGCCGCTGCTGGTGGTGGCAGGTCCGGAGCTAGTGTTGGAGCCGCTGCTGGTGGTCGCAGGTCCGGAGCTAGTGTTGCCGCCGGTGCTGGTGTGGCCGGGGCCAGAACTAGTGTTGCCACCGGTGCTGGTGTGGCCAGGTCCGGAGCTGGTGTTGCCGCCGGTGCTGGTGTGTCCGGGGCCGGAGCTGGTGTTGCCGCCAGTAGAGTGGCCACCAGGACCGGAGCTCGTGTTGCCACCAGGGTTGTTAGGGACGCAAGAACCACCGTTGTTGGGGTTGGTAGGCACCGCCAGCGAGGTGCTGGCAAAGATGGCCGCGGCGACAGTGAGGAACTTCATCTTGATTATCCCAGTCGTATTGATAAGAAAGCAGTTGCGAGTATAAAGAGTGACTGGCGCGGTAGAGGCCTGAAGCAAGAGTGCTTTAAACGACTTGACCGGGTGAGATGAGTTGTTGGGGCTGTGGAATAAAAGGAATAAGAGGTCGGGAGAGGTGTATATTTATATCTGATGAGCAGCCTCGTCTTCCGCGGCCATCTCCCAGGGATGGGTGAGCCTATGGATACCAATGTTTGGTAATTTTCGGCAACTGCCCTGCTGCTGTTGGCAGACACACGGTGGGCGAGCCCAGACTGGTTCTAGGACTTGGGGCGAGTGCAGGGTCATCTCAACCTTGCATATCGAGACCCGCTCTGGGCCGTATAGAGGGATATGGGTGTATTGGACCATGTCATTTCCCTGGGGAAGACAAGGCGTACAGACCAAGGAGGCATGTCTGAGCGGCGGTCCTGTTCAAGGCAGACGGCAGTGTGGTGTCCAGAACGGCACGACGAGGAAAGAAAAGACCCGACAGGCCGTGAGGCCGTCTGAGACCCAAAAGGGAGGTCACCGGGGAGAGCATTGTGCGTGTTGAGCGATATGGTGGACTGGCCCCTTGCGAAAAAGAAAGAAAGAGACAATGGGCGGCACTAGGCCGATAGCTTCAAGGCGAGTGCGGGGCGCCCGCGATACGAAGGCCAGTCGTAGGTTTTCAAGTGGGCTTTCTGGTGCTGCTTGCCATTGTTTGGTGTAGCTAAAGTGGTACATTGTTGTCTTGAGCACTCTTTTCGTTGCCCTTGGCTTGAGCTTGCGGCCAGTGGATGAGGGCACGGTGCCGTTTCTGGCGGCGTTGAAGCTGGTAGACCAAAGAAAGCTCCATGGCGCGAGGAATCGCGCGACGCCATCGACGTAAAGGAATACTAGTGAGCAGGGAACTGACCGAGTTGAGTAGCTGCATTGAAAATCAAGCCGTGATTAGAAAGAGACGTACCGGTACAGCTGAGCTGTCATCGAAATAGTCGGCATGACTGGGCATCAATTTGCCTGCACCCGAGCTGTGTTACGGCAAACGACGAGGCGGGTCACGGTCATGGTGGGTGCGGGGGGGTGGGCGCTGTCAATCCGCGCGTCCAGCTTGCTTCTCCCGGATGTGACAAAGACAGGGGAACGGCCATTGTCGACTGGGATGTGCACAATATCGAGGCTGATCCTGGGCCAGAGAGCAGGGCGTAGCGAGGGCAGGCGAGCGAGATTGGAAGGGGACGAGGGAGTGCGCGAGCTTGCAGGAGGAGAAAACGAGAGCCGCTAGGAGTCTGGACGAGCGGGGCGATGGTGGCAGCTTGGCAGCGGCCAAAGCTTGCTGGGATGGGAGAAGCAAGATCTCACTTTTAGCGCCAGCCGGGGTTTCTTTTGGGGCGGACAGTGCTCTCCGTGCCTCCGTCGCTTTCCACTGGCTTGAGTGGTTGACTGGTTGACTGGCAGCTGGCAGCCACCTCAGTTACAGCGACTCAGCGAGTGCGCCAGCAAGCCGGGCCACGGCACTGCCCATTGCCCACCACTTTCAGCTGGCTGCACGCTAAGAGAAGCACATGCAGCCACTGAGCCAGCCCCTGCCAGCGACGCTAAACCTGCATTAGTGCCGTTGGCCTCCATCCGATGGCCCATCGGCCCACCACCCCAGGGCAACAACGCACCAAACGCACTGAGCCAGGCTCTCACCTCTCAACTCTCAAGCTCTCTCTCTGTCTCTTTTTGTCAGTTTATCTGTCCGATTCCAGCTTGGATCATCGCTGCCATCTTCTCGGCCTCCACCATGGCAGCCACCCGTCTTCGGCCGTCCACCTTCCGGCGCCCCGTCTGCCTGTCCCTGTGCGGCTGTGCCGCATCTGCCGCTGTTAGAAATCACGCACAATACTGCGAGAGCCACCGGTGCAGGTGCATCCATAGGTAGTCGGTCTATTTGCTCTCCGCCCATGCAGGTGTCTACCTACGTGGGCGGCGTATTTGCGCGGGTCTCTTTGACACTAACCATCAGGATACCGCCATCGTCAGCAATATATTCGCGTTGTCCTCGACCCAGCCAGCTGTTCGCGCACTATCCTGCCGTGTCGAATGCCAACGCACATCGTCATGCAGATAATATCCATGTCTCCGACACGAGTCTCTCCACAGATCGAAAGCTTGGCCCGATGATCGCAAGAAACAACACAGAGAATTCAGTAGATGCTGATTTTCTACACTAATCTCTGCCATGTCACTATTCAGCCCCAATCCGCCCCCAAACTATCCAGACAACTAGCCAACATACAGGCAACCGCAGCTCGACAACATTCTAATGGCTCCTTCCGAGAATCAAGGGAGTGTCTCAATCATCTATTTACAGTTTAAAATAGGAACTCGTCTGAAAATCGTCCACGGCTACGCATTCTGTAGGCCGCGATCTGTCGACGGCTTTACAATGGGTCTCCCGTCTGGCTATGGATATCCTTACTAGCGGGTGAGACTTGGGGATGTTGGCATTGTCAAGATCAGGCAACTATCTCAATCGAGACCGGCCTCTCTAGGCCCCGCAACTCATTAGGTCTGACCGATGCGGCGTACATGTCCCGCCACGTCACTTTGATGTTGGTACCGAGCTGCAAGAGTGTAAGACGCGCATATCAGGCCCTGGCAGTTGGCAAGCACCCTTGTTCCTGGAATTCTCGACTGGAAAAAAAATCTTGTCCCATTTCCGCCACTTCTGAAAACTTTTCGCCTCTTCTCTTCCGATACTTCCAACATGGCAAAACCAAGAGGGTGCGGTCGAGCGCCCGATCTGCGGTGCACCGGCCAGCTTGACCAAACAAGCGAGACACCACGACGTTGCTTTTTTCTTCCGCCGCCGTCCACACCGCGCCGGGACGCCATGCTATTCTCTCTCATTTCCGCAATCTCCCCTCCCATGCCTCCTTGCATGCTTTGCTAAAAATCGCAGAAGCGACTGTCTCGGAAGTTGACTGCTTCATTGGCGCAGCGCACCACCACCAGCCCACTTGCCCACCAGCAGCATACTGGTAGTCCTGACTATCGCCAGAGCCAGTTCGACGAGGGGGCGTCCTCGTCCGGCGGTGGGTCTTTCATGTCCTAGACGCCTACCAAATTCGTTCAGTTTTGAATTGCTCGAAACCCATCTCTTTTCCTTTGAAGATGTATACGCCTCAGCAATTGGACGCTCGCTTTGACAATGGCGGTATGCACCACACACGAGCGGAAGGTGGGAGTGCACGCTGCAAAACACGCACTGCACCGCCACGAGCAGCTGAGCCGCTCAGAGGTGACGGAACCCAACGTGGCACAAGGAACACTTCAGCAAAATCACACTGTCACACAGTCATCTGAGACTTCACTTTTTGTGGTGTGAACCAAATTTCCACACAAGCCAGGGCAGCCGCGTTGGCGACTGGCCTTTGCCCCTAAATTGAAGCCGAACCGCCCAAAGGCAGGCCGCACCTCCCTCAGCTACTCATCAAAGGTAGGATTACCAGGAGAAAGTGGCTTTATTTTGTTCATTCTAATCTGTAATTTTGTCTTGAAACTTCCTCTAATAATGTCTTGCTTACTCCATCCGGAAGTCGCCATTTCAATAAAATCAAGCCTGCTCCCTTGGCCTCAAGGGCGTTCGGCTTCGGATCAAGGAACCTAGTTTTGCTACCCGCTGCAGTAATGTCTCGTTAGCTGCCTCATAATATTGACGATTATACCATGAACTTCTGACTATCACCGCGGTAGCATGCGTTGCCGCGGCGGCGACAAACACCCAGTTCGGCGCCCTACCCTACAGTAGAGATATGTACTGGTTTTCCAGTCACACTGCCACAAGACAGCCGTGATTTTTAGTCTAGGATGCATTAGTATAATTACAAGGATTCTGATAGTACGGTGACTAACTCATTGCATTGCGGCTCTCGTTGTGGATGTGCGTAGTTCATTATGTAGCTGAGCTCGATGCTTCGTCATTGAGTACGGAAGCCTATTGCGCATCTTCCTGGAAAGACCATAGAGAAACAACACAACAAACGGCTCTTACTAAGCCACGAGAGCCAAATAGAGACGAACGACCAAGCACTTTACCCCAGTAGATCCTGCATGCCGGCGTTAACCTCCACAACGTTGCAGCATCCATCCACCGCCACAACGATGCTGTCGCACGATCGACCTTTGCATAGTCGTGCAAACATGGAATCGGTCATACAAACACCCTCGTCTACATCACTGCCAATGTTTCGATCGGTCCATCACGATACTGGTTAGGCAAGCCGCTGTTCCCTGCACACTCTCTCGCCAAGGCCATGCTCGGCCCGTCTCCGTCGCCGGCCGCGTGACCCCCACTTTAAGCAGTGACATTCGGCACCGATGCAGGCCGATGAACATTTCTTCTTCTCCTCCACCACCACATCCTTCCCACCGCCCAGCCCAGCCCAGGCCCAATCATCACCCAGAGACTCGAATTAATTCTGCTCTGGTGCTTGACAATTGGCTACGGAGATGGAATAGTGGCTGTCTGGTCAATTTCTCGAAACCAAACTCCCATCGCTCACCCGCATAACCCTTATTCCCGTGTAACCTCCACGACTCGATATCGTCATCGACCCTCCCCGCCTCGAAGAAATTTCCAACTGGTGATAATTGCCCATCATGGAAGAGCACAATGCGACTACTGGAAGCCCCTCGAGCCAAAACAAGGACCGAGCCGCCGAGATCCTCGATCGCCATCTGCCAGACGGATACTCTGCCGACCCCGAAGTCAGTTTGTCGACCCAGCCCGTCGAGGCGGCGCTCCTCGAGAGCCCCCTGAACCTCGGCGGCTCCCCATCCCCGATACTCTCCGCCGCGGGCGGCGCGGTCGGCGGCGCGTCGTCCTCTGCCGCTGCCACGCCGCCCGCCGGCGCCGCCGGCGCCGCTGAGGAGGGTGAGAGCCCCGACTCTGAGCTGGTCGAGTCGTCGCTCAAGCTGCAGGGCGGCGACATCCACCGCGAAATGTTCCGTATCCGGGCCCGCGCCAGCTCGCTCCGCCGCGCCAACACATTTTCGCACCAGCCGTCGCCGAGCCTGCAGCCCGCCGACGACCTCTCGTACAACGAGCAGCGCGTCCCGGGCGGCTTCCGCCGTCAGCACCTGCTGCATCAGGCGCGCAAGCGGCGCGCCTCCCACGGACCCGTCTTTGCGCGCAACTTTGTCGACTTTTTGGATTTATACGGAAGCTTTGCGGGTGAAGACCTCGACGACACGGATGACGAGGACGAGACGGAAGACGAGTCCGCCGTTGAGGAGGATGCAGATGAGAACGCGCCCACCGAGGCCTCGCCGCTGATTCGAAGACGGCCGACAATGGGCCGCAAGAAGAGCTCGCGCCGGCTGGCGCGCGAGGGCGACGCGAGCACCGTCAAGACCTTTTTCACGCTGCTCAAGGCTTTCATCGGCACGGGCATCATGTTTTTACCGAAAGCGTTCCGCAACGGCGGCATGGTCTTTTCGAGCATGACGCTCGTGGCCGTGTCGCTGATTACGAGCGTGTGCTTCAAGCTGCTGCTCGAGTGCCGCGCGCGCTACGGCGGCGGCTACGGCGAGCTCGGCGCTGCCATTATCGGCCCGCGCTTCCGCAGCATGATCCTCTTCTCCATTGCCCTCTCGCAGCTCGGCTTCGTCTGCTCGGGCCTCATCTTCACGGCCGAGAACCTCTACGCCTTCCTCGACGCCGTCACGCAGGGCAAAGGCACCTTTCAGCTCGGCGTGCCCGCGCTCATCGCGCTGCAGCTCGTGCCGCTGGTGCCCCTGGCGCTGATCCGCAACATCTCCAAGCTCGGCCTCGCCGCGCTCATCGCCGACGTCTTCATCCTCTTCGGCCTCGTCTACATCTGGTACTATGACATTTCCGCGCTGGCCACGCGCGGACCCGCGCCCATCCGCCTCTTCAACCCGGTCGATTTCCCCCTCACCATCGGCTCCGCCATCTTCACCTTTGAGGGCATCGGCCTGATTCTGCCCATCCAGTCGTCGATGAAGAAGCCGCACCACTTTGGCCCGCTGCTGTACTTTGTCATGTTCCTCATCACAATCATCTTCACCTCGGTCGGCGCCCTCTGCTACGCCACGTTCGGCGAGGACACCAAGATCCAGATCATCTCCAACTTCCCGCAGGACTCGGCCCTCGTCAACGCCGTGCAGTTTCTCTACTCCATCGCCGTCCTCGCCGGCGACCCCGTGCAGCTCTTCCCCGCCGTGCGCATCCTCGAGACGTCCCTCTTTGGCGAGCGCGCCACGGGCAAAAAGTCCGTCGCCATCAAGTGGCAGAAGAACGGCCTGCGCTCACTCGTCATGGCTGTGTGCGTCGGTGTCAGCATCGTCGGCGCGAGCGACCTCGACAAGTTTGTCGCCCTCATCGGCAGCTTCGCCTGCGTGCCGCTCGTCTACATCTACCCGGCGTACATGCACTACAAGGGCGCAGCCGAGAAGCCATGGGTCAAGGCGATGGACATTGTGCTCATGGCGGGCGGCCTCGTCGCCATGGTGTACACTACGTTTGTGACGGTGTATCAGTGGATCGACTCCAAGGTATAAAAGACAATGTATATATTTTCTTGTTTGTCTTGCGCTACACAGGGGAAAAGACGAGATGGGAAAGTCAAGGGACAGGAAAAGAGCAGCAATGCTGGCGGAGGACTGATTGTGGGGGAGATTTTGGGCAGCAATGCCAGGGAAGGAGAAAATATGCATGTGGTCAGAGTAGCATGATGAGGATGCGGTGAACGAGAGAACTCATTTTTATTTTATCCTGCATTTCTTTCGCGTTGGATTATGTTTTGTTCTGGCCAGCAGGGATATGATATACGATTTGCGCACGTTTCTCCTTTTACATTGAATAATGCTGACGCCCCTCGGATTGCCCTTTTCATGTGATGGATGAAACTTTTATATTTGCAAAGTGCTGGGGTGGAAATTCGGCTCATACAAGGGACCGGAAATAAGCAAAGGGAAAACCAAAGCCCTTGCTTGAAACCCTACCCCAAGTGAGTTTTCCTCATTTCTTCCTTGTGCCTGTGCATTGCCACCTGACCAGTCACGGTGGGTTATAGGAATTTTACGTGTTTCTATGCCCCCATGGAGTCCGCAACACAGGCATTGAAAGGGGAGTATACCGAGTAAATCATGCAACGAAACTGGGCCCCGGGACCTTCTCCGTGGCCATCGGCAGCCCCCAGTTTATATCAGATCCACTGAAATCTGCTCACAAGGACAGCTTGATTTTGTGTTTTTTTCGGAGACGGACAAGGATGCACGGCTGTCCACTGCCCAAAACTCTGGAACGCTAATGTGTCTTTGATGTGCGATGCGACGTTCTCCTTATTTCGGTCAGCGGAATCAAGGCAGAATTGCTTGCTAGGCAACGAGGCTCCGGCGTTCGGGCAGTTGGACGGGCGGTGACACGCCAACACCTTTGCTTCTTGTGTTGCAGTTGCAATCCGGATAGCCCGCCCGCCGAAGCGGTGGATCTGCTAACTGGCTTGGCTTCAATTAATAATTCTAAATTTGTCTCTGCACTGCCCGTCCATGTTAGTCTGTAGATGATGTGACGAGAAAACAACAATGGCTTTGGGGTTGACGCGGCTATTATGCGCCAAGAATAGTGATTCGTGGCAACCCGGTATCCAAGCATCGTGGCCGCAAGGCGAAGAGCCTCGAAACGCTCAAAGCTGACTCTGGTGACGCTAGGTCTACATCCGGGTCGCGCAACGACAGCTTCAGATCGTGGTCTCGTTCCTCCCGGATATGTTTAGATGTCAATGACAAAGCTGGCACGACAAGGATGTGTGTCCTGTAGTAGAAATGCCGTGGGAATGATAGTATGGTCAATTGGCGGTCGGCGAAACTCAGCAGGCTGGCGCGTCACGGTCGCACAGACTGATGATATCCGGAGCGAGCTGTGCCCAGTTTTCCCAGTCACGATAATTTCAAATGATCATTCGGCAGGCTAGCGGAAATAAGCTTGCTTAGTCACAAGTGAGAGAAAAAAAGGGTGGAAAGCAGCTGGCCCGCGGGGAACTACCCGTTGCTACCCTCCATCGCCCGGTGTCGGAAAACGATGAGTGAGAGAGCACGGCGTGGCGGAGGGTTTGGTGGCAAGCGAGAGAGCCTCCATCGTGAAGGGGCGTCCTTTCCGGATTGAGAAATCCGATGGTGGTTGGGGTCGCTCGCTGCAAGCACTAATAAGGTACCAGCGACTGGGGGTCCGGCCGGAGGACTGAAAACAGAGCGGCACAGCCAGACACTCAGCAACGGGTGCCCGGCCGCAACAGAAAAGGGGTCCTGGGGCCCTAGGAAGCTTGTTCTTCGGCGCTGTGGAGTTGATGTTGCTTCGGAAAGCTGCTTTCGGCTCTAGCGTCGTGGGTAGAGCGCAGCGCAGTGTTGCAGCACAGCATCGGATGCAAGACGACGGGGTTCCCCCACCAGCGTAGATGTTCCAGAACGTTGGGACTTAGCTGCAACCCCTCCAAGGGGGCTGTCAGGTTGAAAATTGAAATCTCTGCTTGGTTTTGGTACGGTCTGGGCTGCTGTGGTGGGCGCAACGGTGCATATGCATTTGCAGGCACAACGGCGGGGAAGCCGACTTGAGGGGGGGGAGTGTGGATGGCCGTTTGCCTGCTGTGGACAGACAGCCAAGCTTGCGGGGGCCGAGACGGAACAAGTTTTGTTGAAATGGTGACTTGGAAAATGTGTAATGGATCTTGTATAACGATTATAGAGCAGCGATTTTGCCGTGTCTTATTGCTTGGTAGTAGGGTCATGTTGCGCTTGTCGCCACGTGCCAGGTCGTTGGGCACGACTGCCGGCACGGCACAGGTCGCACTTCTCAATTGTGTTGAGGAGGAGGAAACGACACTAAATGAACCCCGTTAGAAAATGGACAGCTCGGCTCATTCCACAAACTAGGTAGTGCCAGTCAAACCAAGTATGGTTTGTGGAAAGCCTCGTCAGTGGCAATGCTGTTTGCCAAGGACAAGCACAGCGTGAGACTGTGCAACCCCCGCCACGTAGTCAATTTTGAACAGCACAAGCAGTGCATCGACATGCTCGTTCGTAATACCAGAGCCATGCATCGAGATGCGAGCGTTCTGCAGCGACTCGTCGCCCGCAGGTCGCAAACGCCTGGCTGGGGCTGAACGAGGCCCGTCTCGCGAAGAGGGCAATTAGTAGCGCTCATCAATCCTTTGCAGGCATCCTGGGGCGTTGTGTGGCGTCGTCAGGTCGAAGAGGATAGTGGACGCCTCGTTCTCTAGTAGGCACCGCCACAAGGAAAAATTGGATGGCGACGCCGAGATGCTTGGCTCTGAGTGGTGGGAGTGATGAGCATCGTTTTGCGGGGGATGACTTTGTGGGAGAGAAGAGGGTGAGGGTGTGGGAGCCGTCCAGGGTGCGGGGGAGTCAGCTCACTCCAGGGCGGGCAAAGGTGAAGGAAAGGGCTTTTTACAGTGCAGTTTGGGCGTGTTGGGTGGGCGACGGCACACCTCCGCCGCCCATCGGCACGCTAGCCGGTTTAGGCATCCCGAAGCGTCCCTTGCCCCTCCTCCAACGACACCTCTTTGCTGCTCCCACGCTCCTTTTCACTCTTCCTCTCCAACTGCTCCAGTCTCTTCTTTGCGCATTTCGTCTGCCCCAAAGGAAATCGCGGCCCCAAAACGGCCCTGCTACTACCCCAAGGGTATGCCCAAAAATAAGGTCCAATGTTTTGGGCTGCGCAAGCTGCTAAAAAGGCTTTTCAATGGAGATTCCCCCCCTCCTCAGCTGCCAGGTCCTGCTCCCCTTGCTGTTCCAGCCTGCTAGACTGGCATATTTTCTCGTCGCTTTCACCAGGCGCATGCATACATGGCTTGGTCTTGGCTGGCCGGAGCTCTTGGCCGGCTGCACGCCCGTTGTCGTGATGGCGGCACACCTCTTTCTTACTCCGGCGCTGCCTGTCCAAGGTCTGCCCAGTCCTCTCAGCCATGATCGGCCCGCCCATGACCTGTCTATTACACAGGTTTACGTATTTGACTTTTGTCGAATCAAGAATCGTAGTCTCGTTCCCTCTTAACACATGTCTCTGTTATGCTTACTCTGTACTGTCTCCCGGGCTCTGACTTTTCTTTTCCGTGGCGAGTCTCGGTTGGAAAGTGCATAGTAAGCTTGAGGTAGTCATTTGACGTGGTGACCGGGGTCCATGGTCTTTGCTCTGCGACCGGATAGTAATCCCATGCCGAAAATCCCATACCATTCTAATTCCAGTCCATTGTTTCCGGTTGTGGTGGTGTCCATCTAAGCGCGCCCTGTCTCTCGTTGCTGCACACGCCCCCTCCTCCTAGTACTCCCACACGCCAACGACCCCAAACTCTCCACCTTTCCCGAAAGTCGACGCCGTTCTCGCCCTCGTCCCAGAGCTTTTCTTTCCCCGGTTTTACACTCGTCCTCGTGACGGGTTGACGGGCAAGACGGAAACATTGGCCCTCGCCCTACTCTCCGCGCGCAGTCTCTCCACGATCCCGCTTCGCCTCTGAAGACGCAAAGGAGGGTGTGCCGTCAGCCACGCATCCAGAACTTCCGTAAACGCTTGGGCTAGCTCGCACACACACATGCAGTGGACTGGCCGCCACCCACACACCCCCAAGGCTCGTAAGCTTGTAGTCTCGTGTGTACGCCGTGTAAATTATCGTGACCTTTTCTGCTCTGGTCCTGTTCGTACAAAAGGGCGGCCAGCCCTCCCTCCCACACCTTTCGCTCTCTTCATTCTTCATTCACTCATCCAGTCTACATATACTTCATCCGTGTTCAGCCTTTGCGCTCCTCACCCTACCACCACCACTCTCCTCTAATACCATCCTTCGATCCCACGAAGACACATACAAAAACACATTACAATGTCTCGAGTGCTCATCCCTACCCTCCGCCTGGCGGCCAAGGCCTCTGCCTCCCCCATTGCTCGCTCTGCCCGTGTTGCCCATCCCATCGCCGCCTCTGCTGCCCGCAGCTTCCACTCTTCTCCCGCTCGCCTCGACCCCAACCCTGTTACCCGACCTCATCTGCTGCCCGAGTTTAGCCTCGAGAACAAGGTTGTTGTCGTTTCTGGCGGTGCTCGTGGTCTGGGTCTCGTCCAGGCTGAGGCTCTCCTCGAGGCCGGTGCCATTGGTAAGCTTGTCCTAGCAATTTTTCAATTTCTCACTTCCCCCACTAACACGATAAAGTTCACTGCATTGATCGTTTGGAGCCACCATCCAACGACCCTGACTCGCACTTCTCCAAAGTCCAGCGCCGCGCCCGCGAGGAGCTCGGCACCACCCTGACCTACCACCAGTTTGATGTCCGCAACAACGAGGCCCTCAACGAGACCATGCGCAAGATTGCAGACTACACCGGTCGCCTCGACGGCCTCATTGCCGCCGCCGGCATCAACTACGAGACTACCGCCCTCGAGTACTCCCAGGAGGAGTGCGAGCGCATGATGAGCATCAACGTCACCGGCTGCTTCATGACCGCCCAGGCCGCCGCGCGCCAGATGGTCCGCCTCAAGCGCCCCGGCTCCATTGCCATGATTGCTTCCATGAGCGGCACCATTGCCAACAAGGGCATGTACGGCGGCGCTTACAACGCCTCCAAGGCCGCCGTCATCCAGCTCGCCCGCAACCTCGGCGCCGAGTGGGGTCCCCACGGCATTCGCGTCAACACCATCTCTCCCGGCTACATCATGACTGAGATGCTTCAGAATCTTTTCGTCACTCAGCCCCACCGCAAGGATCAGTGGGCCTCCGAGAACATGCTCGGCCGTCTGTCACTGCCACACGAGTTCCGCGGCGCTGGCGTCTTCCTCATCTCCGACGCCTCCAGCTTCATGACTGGTAAGTCACCCAAAACTGGCTCAAATAAATCGCAAAAAACTAATTAGAGTCGTAAAGGTGCTGACCTAAGAATTGACGGTGGGCATGCCGCCTGGTAAATTGTTTGAAAATGCATAATAAAAAGCAGCAATTTGTTTTCATGGAGTGTCGGCGACCGGATTTGCGGTTGGGGTTTTTCAAGCGGCAATGCATTATTCCCGGTGTTTTCCTTTTTTTTCTAAGATATTTAGAATGCTCAGCGCCTTTGGCATACTTACCAGGCATTAATTAATCACATAATTACTCAAAACCGAGCTGAAGCAAGATGACCTTTGGTGAGATGTTCTAGAATCGCAGCATCGCAAATCTTCAATGGCAATTTACATGCTAGCCATTGCTGCCGTTGTTTCTTTTAGGCTTTGCTTGTTTAGCCACACTGCTTGACTTTTTTCGCATCTGCTGGGCCGTCGAAGAATGAGCTGGAAGGCAAAAGTGCGTCGAGAGACAAAGGGATGTCGTAAGACAAAACTTGTCCGTGCCAGACGTCGGATCTGCTATTCGATCATTGAAACCTGATGCAAACTGCAGACTCTGACTTTTGAGTGTGCGTTGGCACTGGCTAACTAACTTCCCTCAGCAAAATACAGACTCCCATTTCTCGTCTTTAATCATTAAACGACGAGCACTCTTACTTGCTGTAAATATAAAGTTTTAAGTGCAATTGTACTCTCAGCCCGTCTTGAGTGTTGTTGAGGAAGGCTCTGTCAATGGCCGTAATCGTCAGAGGCCTTCCTTAGCAGAGCCACACACGATCAAGGCTAAGTGGGCAGCAGTGCCCGAGCCTAAAGGTTGGGTTTTTTTTTTGGAGAAAAAAAAATCCAAAAAAAAGGAAGTCGAAAACTGACATAGTTCTCGGCACCACTTTGTTTGAGCAGGCAGCCACATGTTTTACTCAGCATTGACGATCAGGGAGCCAGGAAATCAATGCAAAGTGTGTGTCCACCCGTCTCACCTGCCTCATCTACGCAGTTGTCACAGCAGCTGGCGCATTGCCCGAGCCTAATCTACTTGCAATGATCTTTACAGAACGTGGCAAGCGTGGCACGGTTCATTGGACTATATTTATGACGACCTTCGCTACGACAGCTCTGGTGCTGCCAAACGACGTAGAAATACTCGCGCTCTTGATCTCATCCGCCATGGCTGTCCGGACAAGAAAAAGTGGCGTAATAAACTTCTAGTATGTTTGAATAATCATCAGTTTCCGCACGATTTTCTGTGCGTATTGCGATCATTGAGGTCACCAGCAAACATGAACGTCCGGCTGATTGAGCAAGTGTTTCACAAGCTAGAGGATACGCTCCAGAAAAGATGTTGGAGTCGGAAACACTGTCTGTCAAGACCGCAATGCAAAATGCATGAGTCACAAGAAAAGAGGTGGACTGAGGAGAGAATACGTGTGATACTGTTGATAAGGAAAGCAAGGAAAATAAGAAAAATATGGAAATGAGCAGAAATGAGGCAAAGGAGAAGAATAAGAGAAGCAAGAGAGCGGATAGGGGTGAGGGAATTGCACAGCAAGAAGACCAATATAATTAAAACAAAAACCTGGGTGACGTGTCGCTCACTTTGAGAGCGACTCGAAGTATATACTGGCCGAGATGGTCTACTTCGGCGTTCACGGCACGTAGAAAAAAGACCAGGTGGAACAGGGTTTCGGCTGCTGTCTTGGAGGCTACCACTGACACGGTCCGTTTCCAAAAACGTACGCCGGAGTCTCCTCTCTTACCACAAGGACACGATCAAATGAAAAAGGTGCATTGTTCAAGTCTTTTGGACCATGATCGGGAGCATCAATACCGGCCGCGGTGCTGTGTGGAACAATTTGGTCGTGGATAGGATAGCTGTAACAGCGTA
This sequence comes from Akanthomyces muscarius, assembly GCF_028009165.1. NCBI lineage: Eukaryota > Fungi > Ascomycota > Sordariomycetes > Hypocreales > Cordycipitaceae > Akanthomyces > Akanthomyces muscarius. The sequence continues at coordinate 1,260,201 of NC_079241.1, forward strand.
CAAATTGAACAAGAAACTTTGCAGCATTTCGTCACATTCTGACGAAAAATGCATTTGCCTTTTTCTACGGAAGTGTAGACATTGTTGAACCGTCGTGGCTGTGCGTAAGAACCGTTCACCAGCCTCTCTAACACCAAGGCGCCCCCACGACAAGGCCGACAGCAGCGCCACTCACAAACGTCCTGGAAGTATCCAATTCAATTCCTGCCCTGAGCATGATACCAGAAGCTTACGACTCAGTGCGACGGTGTCGTCTGACGCTGCTCGTCTTGAACGAGACGACGCCCGCAAACTCACCAGCAAAGTCGAAAATGCCTAAACGTCTCGCCCGTGACTTCATGTACGCGATTCCAGAAGCTTGACTGGAATATCTCAGTGAGTACTAATCGTAACATGAATACTGGCGGTGTCTTCAGATACGGTGGTCACGCTCTGGACGCGATACACTACAGTAAAACAGAATCACATCAGTGGCAGCGAGCGCTTTGGGAGTTGTCACTACTTAAAAAGAACGAGATAGATGCTGCTGATGTGTTTTTAAGTTTCACTGTTCTGCCGCTGACTATTTTTTCACCTGGGCAATTGCTCGGCCCGTCACACTCGTAACAAGTCTTAACCAGTCCCAGTCAAATCCCTGCTAGGCTCCGGCGCTTCAGTTCACTTAATTCCAAGAGATTGCTCTAGATGGAGTATATCGAGAAACTCGACGATCTCCTTGAGTATGGCCGAAACAGTACCATCCATGTTCGAGAACCTCGAGGCAGCGTAGCGGTACACTTCGGCCCAAGCCAATTAGGCTTCGCCAACTTCGATGCTCGCGGCAGCCTTCTTCAAGACGTCATCGAGCGTTCCGCAGTTGGTCGCGTCGCCGACTTCTGCTTTCACCTGTGCGCATACTTGTCGCTGTATTTAACAATCTTGGAAAGCTTCCGATGCATGAGATGAAGTATGTGGGTAGCTGCATTGCTGTCGACCCGAAAGTAAGGGGCAACCGCCGGCATCGACTCGCGCGGGCCCATGCTGTACTTGAGGTAGAGCAAAGCCGTGGAAACAACCTCTTCGATTTTGGCAGTACCACAAAAGCATAGGTCGAAGCAGGTCCGAGAGGAAAGATGTGCTACGCGACGGAGGCCCTCGAGTCTGTGCCCGTCCTCGAAGACCCCCCTCTTGGATTTGGAGCGTTTTGTTCCTTGTTTGCAACGCCCGCAAGCGATTGTAGCTAGCAAAAAAAGGCCCCAACGACTTGAGACAATGCTTTTTCTTTCACGCGAGATTGTTGCGTTATTATCGCAAGGCAATGCAATACTACTCAAATCCACACTTGAGCACTAATGAATGCCATCTGATTTGCGCTGGAACCTGTGGAAGCTGGGACTTCACTGGCTCATTGGTTTGGCAGAAATGGACGGAAGGACGAAGAACCAGAATACAACAGCACGTCGCTGGCGAAGAAATACTTGCGACTGGTAGGATGTATTTTTAGTCGCTGGATATTGTTGTGTCTCATTTGAAGCATCCCGAAACCTTGACAAAGTTCACCTCCATGGACATCTCAAGCCCCAGACGACGCGCGCTCCTCAGACCACATCGGCAGAGACAAACGACGAGAGTGATTCGAAGGTGCAAGACCGCACTCATGCTAGTTAGCTCCCTGCTCATTATTTTGGTTATTTTGCTAATTTTCCATGATTCAAGAAGTGATGCGCAACGGCAAGTGCACCACGGTCGCTTGTTTGCGCCTGCGCCGCCGAACAGAAGTTGCAGGTGCGATTCACTCTAGGCTCTCTGTGGACGGCGAGCATCCATCTCTCGGCTTTATTCTGGACAAGTCTCTCCAACTAAATAGCATTCATCATTTACTGTTACTTCGCCGTACAGGTGGCCTTCCGGTGAGTGAAAAGCCCTTGCTGTGAGGACTCTCGTGGAACTGGCCTTGCTGATTCGAATGCATGCTCAGGTCCGACACACAGTGTCATTCTCTGACGACCATTGAAAAGCCGCACTCGATCATACAACCGCAACGTTTTCCAATTTCTGCATACAACCGACAGCGACGAATGGCTGCAAAGGCTGTCTCCGGCTCTGATGCCGACAGTGACTCCGAGGATGCCTCCGGACTCCGGGCAAAGAAGACGCGCTGTATTTACTGCAAGATGAGGCACGATTCTGTATAAAGTACGCAGACACGATCTCTTCGGCCATTGATATCCGACACCTGCGCGATCGCGGTGCCGATACCTGCGCTTCCTTCTACAACCAGCCTCATGGATCGCAGAAATTGGAAACTTTCAAACAAAAGCTCATCAGTAGTCTGCATGCGTCTGCGAACATCTAATCTGCCTCCCCTGTTGAAGTCGACACCAAGGCTCTCGATCTTCCCAGCAAAGAGAACCTCTTAGCTATCCGATTCGTCTGCACCGACAATAAAGCTTTCGGTGAAATGACCCGTACGCTGGCTTTCATGTGCCGCCTCGATTTGTTGCAGTTCACAGAAACGGCATTCGGAGAGGGCATCGCCGATCGGATTTCAGTGCTCAAAGCTTCAATCGAGACAATGATAAAGCTTCTTAGCGCGCATTACAGAAAAGATTGTGCTGAAAGTTGTAAGGGTTGTTCAGAATTAACGGACTATATGGCTTCATACAAAGAGAACATGTTGGATGTAGAAACAGATCTCACACTGATATGGGCGGCACTCACAAGTATACTGGAGAAACTGAAAGAGAGGGACGAGAGCGTATCGACGCCGCCACAGATGACTTTGCTGAGGAGCGCATTCGGTGCAAATCTCAGTGCAACGAAAGCTATCATAGGAATCACCGCCATCCTGACAATGGCTCGCTTGATTTCCTCTTATTTTTAGTTCATTAGCCTGACGGTGTTCCTCCCGCTCTTGTGACGCTCTACTACCTTTTTGCGTGTCGATTGGGGGTGTTACGCCCTCAAGAGTTTTGACGGCATGCTTCCGTTTTAACATCTCTCTTTTAAAAGCAATCTCAGCGAAAAATTCGATAGTCAATAAAGGGGCATTGCTACTCGGTTTTATTTTGTCTAAGTTCCAAATCATTTCCTTTGGCTTTATTTTACACAGATATGTGCAACAGGCTTAAATCGTCATCTCTCAATGATATCGAAATATTTGACATCTTACAGAGTACATTTGGAGCCATTATCCGCCTGTCAATCTTGTCTTGCTACTGGAGTGTTAGGCCAAGCTCCGCGGCTTCCATTTTGAGGTTGGCGTAAGGCTGCGTTATTCCAGGCTACGGCTGACATCTGTCCCCATCACAATACATGGGAGAGCCTTGCTTTTCTATCCTTCATCATTCTATAGCGACAGTGATTCAATAAATCCACAAAATACAACTCCGCAGTGGCAAGAATGACTCGTCGCCGTGTTATACCGTGCAGCTCTCCGGCTGCCAGCTCCGTGGCGCAACAATCGCGCGCTTCAGAGCCACGCACTGAGAGTCGCCCGAGCCACAATGAATTGTCGGCGGCGATGCGCTGCTTGGGCATATCGCCTGCCTCGCTACGCATCCCGAGATCCGGCGAGAGTGACGACGAGAACGAGCTCTCTGTCTCATCCGCCAAGAAGTTTTACACAATCGTCACGTCCGATCTCCTGATTCCCGGCGACGGCGACCCCATCCCTAAAGGCGCTATTGTCATTGAATCCAAGACCATCGTCTGGGTCGGCCCGCGCGACAGCGTCCCGGACTCGTACCGCCAGGCTAAGCACCGCTCCCAGCACGTGCCCTACATGATGCCCGGTCTCTGGGACGTCCACATGCATTTCTCCGCCGGCAGCGAGGACCCGGAGCAGATGGCCAAGCTCATGACGTACGGTCCCCTCGCCGAGCACCCGGCCACGCAGGGCGCGCGGCTCGGTCGGCAGTGCTGGCAGGCCCTCCAGATGGGCTACACGTCGATGCGCGACTGCGGCGGCCTGGGCTGCGAGCTGGCCGCGGCCATCAACGACGGCGCCATCCCCGGCCCCAACGTCTACAGCGCGGGCGCGTACATCAGCCAGACGGCCGGCCACGGTGACCAGTTTAACATGCCGCCCGGCGACGCCTTGCAGAGATTTGGCGTCAACAACATTCGCCCGGGCTTCTTTTGCGACCAGGCCGCCCTGCTCGCCGACGGAGCAGACGAGTGCCGCCGAGCTGTGCGCCTGCAGGTCCGTCGCGGCGCCAAGTGCATCAAGATCCTGGCGACGGGCGGCGTCATGTCGCTGGACGACAACCCCGAGGACGCGCAGTTTTGTGACGACGAAATGTTTGCGCTCGTCGACGAGGCGACGCGCATGGGCCGCGCCGTGGCAGCGCACTGCCACGCCAAGGCCGGCATCGTCGCTTCCATCAAGGCCGGCGTCAGGACGATTGAGCACGGCTCCTTTGCCGACGAGGAGTGCGTCGACCTGATGAAGAAGCACGACATCATCTACGTGCCCACGCGCCGCGCCATCACCTTTCTCCTCGAGAATAGGGACATCCTGCCGAAGAAGGTGCGCGACAAGCTGGAGCTGGTGGACGCGCGCCAGCTGGCGGCGTACAAGCTGGCCGTCGCCAAGGGCGTCACCATTGCCATGGGCACGGACACGTCGCCGTCGGAGATTCAGGGCATCGAGATCCAGCACGGCGTCGAGGCGGGTCTGACGAACCTGCAGGCGCTGAAGGGGGCGACGGCGACGGCGCCGCTGACGCTCGGTCGCCAGGCGCCCAAGTCGGGACAGCTCAAGGTGGGCTACGACGCTGATGTGCTGGGCCTGACGGAGAACCCAGCCGACAATGTCAAGGTGCTGCAAAAGGGCGAGAACATCAAATGGGTGTGGAAAGGCGGTAAGCTGTTCAAGGGACCTGGTGTCGGACCATGGGGCGAGGAGTGAGACTCTATTCGTTATTTACATGATTGATGTTGGTATATACGCCCCTACGATGTAAATCTGCGCCATCCTCACTCCAGTGACTAAAGTTTATATATGAAAATAGCTATAGTGCCGCCAGGAAACAAAATCCACCAAGTCGCTGCAAGTTGTTCCGCCTGGGAAGCGACTGTTTAGCTGCCTAGCTCTGCGCCATGTTTTTGGTTCCTGAAACCAACTCCAGGTATAAACACCAACGAGAAATCTTCTCCCTTTTGCGGTTCTGAGAATCGAGCTTGCTTCTTTTGTGTATTTGTTCGTGCGGCATCGCGGGTATTAATGTCGACGAGCTGGGGAGACTGCGGACCGCTTGCGCTGCCGCTGATGACAGTGTCGGCGTCGGAAGGGCCGACCGACTCGAGTTCTCCTTTAAATGGTTAGAAATCTCTTAGGAAAATAGAAGGCCTAAGAAGACTCAGAGAATAAAGAGAATAAAGAGAATAGAAAAATTAAAAAAAAAAATTAAAAAAAAATTAAAAAAGAATAGAGAGAATAGAGAGAATAGAGAGAATAGAGAGAATAGAGAGAATAAAGAGAATAAAGAGAATAAGTAACTAGTATCGTAAAGGCTATATATACCTTCTTTGTTAGAATTATGCAGCTGACTAGAGGCCGAATCGAAGGCGTTAGAGACCAGGGCATGTATTCGCGCAGACGTGAGAGCCGCGCTTTGCTGGGAGGAGGTATCCACTGAAGCGTCACTGGCTTGATCTGCAGGGACCTCTTCCGCAGAAATGGTTGCAGTACTTTTCGCGGTCACATCTTTGGACGTGTTGGCTTGTTTCGCGGTGGTGAGCTGGATGGTCATGTTGCCGGTGGCAGGAGTCAATCCAGGAAAGCAATCGCTCCTTGCAAAATTTGAAGAAAAAAGGACAATCATTCTGAGAAGAGGGGGTGTCGTGTTCTAGATGCATTTGAAAAACTCTGTTATTCTAGAGGCCGTTGGAATCGATAAAGGACTACACAGTACATGTGGTGGCGCGGTTGGAGGCGCTACGCAACAAGCTACGAACCAGTCCGTCGACTATAGTTGATGTTGCCTGATGTACGGGGGGAGTTGTTGCTACTATTTTATCAGTGTGTTTAGTGGTTGCGGTTTTTATTTAAGGGCTTCTAAGTACTGTCCAACGACGACGGGCGATGAAGGCAGTTTTGCGGTAGGGAATACGTCGTTGAGACAGATTGTAAGAATGACGCCAGAGATGAGATCAAAACGACTTGGTCCATTCTTTTTGGGCATATACTGTAGAGAGGAGATGGGGGTAAGATGCTGTCATTTTGCATAGTTCGTTGCAAGATTGTGTGTGTGGAAGCGTTTAAAGTGTCGAGGCACAATGCGTTCAAGGTCCATCTCGACTCAAGCAAATAGAGCACCCGAAGCCGTCGATGTTAACCATTCGATGTGTGGTTGCTTTATTTTTCTCGCCACATGCGCCACGTTTCATGTGTGGTTTTACAAATAATACTTTACATAATTTACAGCTTCCCTCCCTCCCATCGCTCTAATTCACCAGGTGCGTCACGACGCCCTTTCGCCCCAGCCGCTCCAGCAAGCCCTCCTGCATGCCCATCCGGCCCTCGACCTCCCGCGCCGACACGCCCTTGTCCAGCAGCTGCAGCGCGTCCGACAGCGTCCTCATGTCGACGTAGCGCCGCGCCGCGCCGCGGATGCCCACCTGCTGGAAGCGCTCCGTGTCGGCGTCGGCGCGCTCCTGCACGCGCCGCCGCGACGCGAGCGCCGAGAGCGTCACGTTGGCGTGCTGCTGCTGGGAGGGGAAGATGGGCCCCGCGGCGGACGAGGGCACGCCGCCGGGCGTGGCGCGCGACGACGGCGAGTAGGTCGGGTTGGGGTCGACGATGCCCATGGACTGGAGGCGGCTGGCGAAGCCGGCGGGGGAGAAGTCGGGGTCGGCGGCGTCTTCGACAAAGGCTTGCAGTTTTGAATCGTGTCAGCCTCCAGGCAGAGAGAGAGAGAGGTGACGGTGTGTGTAAAAGGGTAGCAGAGGGCATCATTCAGCGTACCTTGGTCTTTGGCAATGTCGGCCGGCGCGCGGGCCGGTCTCGTCGTCTGGGACACGGCAGAGCCGGCGCTGCGGGCGGGGAACTTGCGCGATGCGCCCTGCGCGGCTTTGGAGGAAGCCGAGCCCATCCTTGCGGTGCGTGTGGCGTGCGTGTGTGGTGTGCGTTTCTGTCGGATCGAGTTGGCAGCTTTCGAGTGGGCGGGATCGACGTCGTCAATTGCGCGCGCGTGGTGCTCAAGGACTGAGAACCGGAGGTGCTGAATTGATCGCTGCTGCCTTTGGAGAGGAGACTGCTAGGGTTATACGAGGTGCGGGGGTGGCGCGTGAGAGGGTTGATTTGTCAAGTGTGCTGATGGGAAAAAGATGAGCGTCGAGAATATCGAAATGACGACACGGAGAACTTTTGGCCGGGGAATCCACAAGCCGCTAGCTCCCGCGCCGCATTCACTTACACGGACGATGATCACAAGTACAGTGCTTAATTCTATGCATATTGATTTTATTCTTCTTTCATCTTCATCTTTTTCTTTTTCATTTTCTTATTCTTCTTTTCAATCTAGATGTTAGTATGTCAAACTGACGAGTAGTGTAAATAAACTGCCAATGTCAACTGAGGAGCAGTGTAGTTGTCAAGTGCCCAAAGGCTGTATTAAGGATTGTTATATAGTTGGTAATAATACACTATTTTCGTAACTCATTCGTTCAATGCAAAATGTTTCCAATGTACAAATCCTCCGCAAAGTCTCCAATATTCGTCAAAAGTCATTCATGTATATCTTTTTTCTTTATATTCCTCATCTCACTCTGTGCCGTTTAGCACTTGGTGATGTAGAGACCAATGGGCGAGGGGTTGTAGTCCTGGAAGTACTTGAAGTTGGTGTTGCCAGCCGCGGCAATCTCGTAGGCGACGCGCTGTCCGGCGGGGCAGTCAAACGTGGCGATGCTGTACGAGTGGCCGGGGGAGACGGTGACCTGGCCGAGGTCGGCCTCCTTGCCGGGCTGGTTGTTGTAGGTGGTGCCCTCGGTGGCGGCGGCCTTGAGCTTGGAGAAGTCGAGCTTGCCGTCGCCCGAGATGGTGAAGCTGGACGTCTCCAGGTCCTTTTGCTCGGGGAAGAGGAAGACGAGGCTGCACTTCTTGCCCTGGTCGCCGCCGGGGATGTCAAAGTCAAAGATGGACGAGACGTCGCCGTTGACGACGCCAAAGTAGGACGTGCCGGCGGCCGTGTCGGGCTTGGACTTGTCGACGGGGACGATGAGGTGCGGGAACTCGTAGGCGCCGCTCAGGTCGGTCGGGCAGGTGTTGGAGGGAGGAGGGGGAGGGGGAGGGGGAGGGGGGCAGTCGCCGTGGCAGCCGTCGGCTGTGAGGGTGACCTCGCCGCAGTTGGCGCCCTGTTCCTTTTTGTTGTAGACGTTCCACTGGCCCTGCTCGCCGGTGGCGCACTCGAAGAAGGTGGTCTGGCCGTTCCAGGAGACGGTGCCGTCGCAGCCGATGGTGAAGCCGCCGTCGGGGGTCTGGCCCTCGTCGCACTGAAGAACGCCGGTTGGGGCTGATGACGTCCAAGGTCAGTATAACTGTGCATTGTGTGTGCGTTGGGAGAATGGAGCTTCACTTACGGGTCCACCAGCAGCCGCGGCCCTTGTCGTCGGTGATCTTGCCGCCGTTAAAGGTAAAGGTCGAGGACTGGACGCCGTTGCCGGCGCGGACCTGTCCAGAGGAGATTTCACCGACGCAGCCGACGACGTCGCCGCCGGCAGTGATGTGGAACTGGCATCCGTCGTTGCGGATGGCGAGGCCGTTGACGACGGCGCCGAGTCCGAGAGCAATAGCTGCAGACTTCATTGTGTATATATGGGCAGGTGGTGTATAAAGTATAATGTATAAGTGAAGAAGTGATCCGTGAGGCTTCTTCTTTTTGGAGGTGTGTTTGGATCTAATGTGGGTTGGATGGGAATAAAGATTCGATTCGATTTTTAGCAACGGGATATACGGGTAGTTATATACTCGAGAGATTTTTTCAGTATCCTCCCACTTTCAGTTTACATCATGGGCCAAGGCTGGGTAGACCGGGGCACATCCATCCCAGGCGGCCGGCCAGCCAGCCGCGCAGGACACGAAGAAGAGGGCAACAGCACCACCACCACTCGTACGGCTGAGAGTGCCGATCTCCACGATGCTGTGGCAGAGTCGAATCGAAAAGGGCAATGACAGCAGAGGAGGAGTCCAAAGAAAAAAAAAATACGAGGCCGGCGTTGCAAGACAGACGTCATGGTCGTCCAGGGTCTTTTCTGGTCCGCAGCGCTGGCCAGCCTACTACTATTACGGCACAAGGGCAGCAAGCGTCGTTGAGCTGTCGCTAGACGGCGTGACGGGCGACGAAAAGAGACAAAATGGCAAAGCAACACATCACGCCAAGACGCCAAGAGCTCCGCAGGGCTGGGGGAAAGTGCAAGGAAAAGTTCGTATTCCCGGCAATATATGGGAATATGAGTGGTCCGTTTTCCGTGGTTGGGATGTGGATGGCTGGTGGCAAAAGCAGAGCTGCAAAGGGACAATGGTCAATGGTGCGGCCGAGCTAAATTATGGGGGATCCCTGTCGCTGAATGTCAACGCGGGCTGCTTTTCCGGCTGTTTACACGACATTCAGTGACAGCGGATTTGTTATTTGATTAATACCTACAGACTACACACACAGACCGGGCAATGGGCTGACAGTGGGCGACGGGCGTGCAGCGAGGCTGTAGCGGGGTCGACCGTGCTGTCAGCTTTGGGCACAGCAGTGGCAGCAAAGGTGCTACAGCAGGCTGCATTTTAAGAAATAAAAAAATCGTTGGCAGTAGTTTTTTAATGCGTCCTTTTTCAAGCTGTATTTGACACGTCTCACGCATTGCAAAGTATCACGCATTGCAAAGCATCACCCTTGTCTACAGCCTCAAGTACTGCCATCAACTTGCAGCCTGCCGGCAACCAGGCTCCAGCACTGCCCAGCCAACTCTGCCCCGCACCAGATCCTGCCACCAAATAATTGCACGCACAATGTCTCGCTCTCTCCTCCAACAAACGCCGCCGCTAGTCTTGTTCCTCCCTAGCATCGACCAGCCTGCTCCGACCAAGGACCAGCGACGGAGACGACATCAATTGTCCCAGTAGCATCGCCAAGACCTCCCATCCCCTCCGGCCTTCCGCCGCCGCCGCACAGAAATGACGTATTAGTGTGACTGTTGGGTGAACTGACATCACCAGAGGAAGCGAAACGAAACCGTTTTGAGCCAGAGCCAACAAGGTCGAAAGCCTTGCGAGTAAACGAAAGGATGCCTCTCCTAACCCTCACTCTCGTATCCAAGGTCTTGTTCACCGAGGCAGGGCAGAAACCCAACAATGGCACCACCGTTGGGTATCCATAGACCGTACTCTGCACGGCACGACGGCCTCTTCCCTCTGCTTTGTCTCGTCCCGTCCACAATGGCCCCGTCTCCAGTTTAAGCAAGACCATCGTCCAGCCCTGTTCATTTTCCGACACCGACTCTCAACCGGTTCGCCTCTTCCCTGCCGCTAAATAACAAAAATTGCCGTGGCCGTCTCACTCGGGTTCACCCTGCTGGGCTCAACACTCTGGAGACCGCCCTTGTTGTGCGGCGGCATACGAGATGATCGCCGCACCGACAGCTGGCACCAACCACTAAAATAAAAACAACCTTTTCAGCCCTTTTGGGCGTCTATAGCCCGACAGGCAACGCCAATTCCAGCCACGGGTTTGCTGATCCGATCGCCCGCCATGTATTGTCCGTCTCTGCCCATCAACCATAGCGTGGAAATCACGTTGCCTCCAATGGACCATTGGCCAAACCGGCAGTTGTTCCTACTCGACCTAATTGAAATATGGCTTGGTGCAGTGTTGCATTTCTTTCTTCGATTTTTCTACGGGCCAATAGGTTGGATTGACCCTTGGTACGTTCGTCATTCAACCATCTTGCCAAGACTTGTACTTCCTTGCCGTCTCGTCCTCCCCAGCACCACTCACTGCTGTACGCCCAAAACGGTACCGACTGGACGGCGGGCCGCCGAATTTGGACGAACCAGCCGTAGCCTCGTAGCACAGGGAGCCCCCTCGCTCCGAGATACAAGCTGAGTACTTCCATGTTGCCGCCTTTTTTTTGTGACAGCTGCAGATGATGCAGGCAGATGCTGCACCTGGTCGGCTGTGACACTGTCCGACGGTTTCCGACTGCCACCTGCCCGAGACTCAAACGACCATCAGCGTCATCGTTCGAGGAATATACCAGTACATTGCTGCATTTTTTTATCAAGGTGCAATGGTCCTTCCATCTCGCAGCCGAACCTGGAGCCGTGCATAGTCGGTGCTCGTCTGTGTAAGTGTAAGCTGTGGATAGCACAATCCACCGCCACAACCAGGCTACAGCCGGCCTGTGGCTGCTTGCAGCATTCGATCCATGAATTCGATAGAGTAATCAACATCGTTCTACTCTACCGAAAATACCGAAAAGGCTTTTTGCATTCCTCTAGGCTTTCGTCTTTATGTCGCCCCCGTTGTAGCCTGTCCGAGCTAACGTGCATATTACGCCCAAGAACAGCCACCGGTGCGCCATCAAAACACCCGCAGGGAAACAACAATTCTTCCACGCTTTCTCGCTGTACATGTCCTGCAGTAAAAATAAAACAAAAGTGACCACGTCAGTTACAGACTCACCAATCGAGAATAGTCGAAAAAAAGTAAATATCAGAAAATACTCAAAAGGGTCCGGATGATGCGGTCGCTTCCCACCCCCGCCCAGCGAGCCGGATAAGCGTGAATACGAGAAAGGCGCAAAGACAGCTTTTTTTCGGCTTTGATGAAGCCGCGCACACACACCACCCTTTCGACATGGAAACATTTACTCTCAAAGCTCCCCTAACCCATTGTAATCATTTCCGCATCTTGCGCTATTTTCAATCCATGACAGGGCGGTCGCCAAGCCCGGGATTACATCACGGCTCCCCCAATTTTCCGTCCGCTTTCTTTCCACATCGAGGCTGCGTGCAAGCGTCAGCATTTGGGGTGGCGATTCGAGGCGTTCAGCTCTTGGCCCGCGGCGAGACCTACAAACGCCTCAATTCATTATTCCGTTCAGTAGTTGTTAGGCTAGACCATTCGTCTAGAGCCCCAGCGACGGTACGTCATGCTGCTACGATGGGTGGTCTCCAAACCAGTCCGTGGCTTTGCGCTTTGTTAGGCCGCCCCGTCAAACGGTAGGCATCACGAGGTAAACATAGTTCCAAGGTGTGGAATCGAGTTGTATCAAATGTGTTCATTTATAGTATAGTATAGTATGGTGCAGTCGTAACTCATATCGATGCTGTAGGCGCGGCGGTTCGTCGCCCATGTAGGCCCGCCTTCTGCCAACTGCCCTTCCGGCCACTATTTCAGATCCCGGCTGGGGTGTCCAACACCTGACTTCAAAGGGAGGCTTTGTGGGAGGGCTGTACTCCGAGCTGGCTGAAGCTCTTGGACGCTATGCCACGCCATGGCAGCTCACAGTGGAACTGTGGACTATGCTCGTAAGAATCCCTCGAAAGGGCTCGTGGAGCAGGCCTGCCATTGGATGTGGCGATCAGCCGGAAGCGAGCATCAATGCATGAGCCGCATCGCATGTTTGTGGGTATCTATCATCGCCGCTATATGCTTCATTTCTTGAGACGCTTGCTGGAGCGGGTAACACGGACAGGGGGCTCCGGCTCAGGCTCCTCTTCGACTTCCTCCTCGACCTCAGCCTCTTCTTCTTCGGCCTCGCTTTCCTCACTGGCGGCACCAGAAGTAGCACCAAAGGAAGCCTTGCGAGAAGGCCCATCAGTGTCGCTACCAAAGCCCTCAAAAGAGTCATCATCATCATCGACATCACTGCCCTCCTTTGCATTTTCCTCCTGGAGCTGAGCCTCGGCAGCTTCGTCGAAAGCTTCCGTCTGAGTGCGCTTCTTAGGCATCTCACCGAGACGACCCTGGCGGCCAGCTCTCATCTCACCCTCGTCATTGTTGAGAATAGGAGGGGGCGTGAACCAAGGAATTCTGCCACGCATAAAGTCGTTGAGCATCATCTTGGCGACACCGTCGAGATCAGGCTCACCACCCTTAAGAAGACGGCCACCTTTGCGGGCTAGGAGCTCAAGCAACTCGGTCGCATTGGTCCAGTTGGTAAGGTCATACGTCTTCTCCATGTGGCGGCGCTTGACCTTGCTCAGAAGGGCGGTGATGTACTGCTCAGGGTTGTCGACCTTTTCGACGCGGACGACACCACGGAGGACAAGGTCGGTAGGAGTATCTTGGGTGGTGGGAGGAACGACACCAGGACAATCGATGAGGTAAATACGCTTCATCAGAGTAACATATTGCCAGACCTTGGTCTCGCCAGGAATCGGGGCAACAGTGCAGACCTTCTTCTTCAACAGGGTATTGATGATGGAAGACTTGCCAGTGTTGGGACCACCAATGAGACCGACGGAAATCTGCTTTCTGTCCGAGTGAAGAACGGAGAACTGGCGTAGAAGCTGAATGAGGGAGCCCTTGCCAAAAGAGTTGTTGATGTTGGCATGAAACGCCAGTGTGGGGTATTCCTTTCCGAGATGTCTAACCCAAGCGGCCTGTAGAGAGTCAGCAAAGAACTCCAAATCGTCTACAATAAACAGTTTCATGATGAAATGTGTGAGTCATAACTAAGAAGACTCCCGTGAACTTGTCCTCTAATCGGACCTAGGAGCCTTCAACTCAATTCGACCCAAAACCTTCTCACGACCGCAACCAGAACGGTTGCAAAGTCTAGCCAAACAGCAAAACGCTACCGACAGTCGAGCATGGTGATTATTCTCCCAATGTTGTAACAGACAAACCTCCGTAAGAATATCGAGAAGGGGTCCTGACAGGATTCATTGGGGGCCTTTCGGCCAGCAGACATAGGAAACATGCAGAGCAAGCGAAAGAAAAAAAATTAGACTTACGCAAACGCCGGTGGGGACCAGATCACACTTGTTGAGGACGAAGATCAAATGCTTGTGAGGAGCCTCATCGCGCAGGTACTTCTCAACACTGCGGCATCGGGTGCCGATGGGGTCACGAGCGTCGAGAACGTGGATGACAACGTCGGACGAGTCGATAACCTTGTACAGTTCGTTCCAGATACGCTTGCTCTGGCCCTTGTCAAAGACGGGCTCAATGGCCATGGCGAAGCTACCATCCTCCTCGTTGCCGGACTGGCCGCTGAGAAGCTTGGCCTGCTCGAGACGCTCCTCGTACGTGTCCATGCTCTTTTCGGTGCCGTCGGCAAGGTCATCGAGGTTGGCAACGTCCAGCTTGACTCGCTTTCTCTGAGATTTGGGACCAAAGACACCAGAAAAGGGCGCCGTCTCCAGCGTCATCTTGGCCCTGTGCTGCTTCAGGCCGTTGGTGTCCTTGCCGTCGCGGATGAGTGTCATGGGCAGCTTGTTGGACTTGAGCAGGACCTGGTAGGGGTCCTTGGCCTTTTCCTCCATGGCCTCGCGAAAGGCCGTGAGGGTATCCTGGGACACGACACGCGTGTTGGAAAACCACTTGCGGTTCGGCTCGATGACGGCGGTGGGCACATCACGGGACTGCCAGGTGGCAGCCTTTGTGATTTGACCATCAGCGTTTCGCTGGGCCTTTCCCTCCTTGTACATGTTCAGGAGCTTGACCCTCTTCGCATCGCTATCAGGCCGAAAATGTTAGTCTTGGGATATAGCGCAAAAGGGCTTTTCTGGCAGAGCCTTACCGATAGAAGTTTTCACCCTTGGTATGGACGTTGGCCATGCCATCGCCGGTCTTACCCTGGCGAACACGCCGGGTAGCCTCTTTCTTCCCGGTACCCATATTGGATTGAAGTTGACCGGAGAATTGGGGAAAAAGAAGAACGGTAGGAAGAAGAGTGAGAGGAAGAGGAAAAGGCAGCGGGATTCTGCCCAGAAACTTTTTTTCCCATCCTGCATTACGAGCCCCCACTTTCTCTTTTTTTCTGCAGGCGGTGTGTGGGGTGGCTGGTAATTTTTGGCGGGCGAGCCAGGGGGAGAGGTTGCTGGCGGGCGGCAGCACAGTTAATCCGCAGCCAAGCGTGCTCCAGCGTTACCCAGGCCAATTTTCAATGGCAAACCACCAAAAAGCTGTCTCGTGAGCTTTCCCTTGGACGACCGCTCTCACCCTCTCCATCCACAATGTCGCTCCAATCGACATGGTCCTGCGTCAGACCAGCGGCCGCCCGGCGCGTGCCCACAGCCCCGCGAGCGGCGTTTAGCACCACGCCCTCGCGCAGCAGCAACATCCCCCCCGAATCGCCCTCCTATATCCGCCTCCCCAAGGTGCCGCAGTCGACCGAGACCAAGCCCGAGCGCGTGCGCGGCACGCTGCCTGTGCCGCGCGACGTCTTTGAGCGCCGCGAGGGCGACCGCAAGACGCGGCCCGACTACATTGCCAAGACGGCGCCCCAGCGCGCCGGCGACCGCCCGCTCAACAGCGACACGCAGCGGTGGAAGAAGCAGCTCGCCGACAGCCGCCGGCAGAACCTCGAGGAGGGCCTGCAGGGCCTGTGGCGGCGCCACGAGACGCGGGAGCAGGGCAAGGCCGAGCGCACGCGCCGTCGGGAGGACGCCCTCCGGCGCGCCCACGAGGCCGCCGAGCCCAAGGCCGCCGTAATGACCCGCGGCACCGTCCTCGCCTCCATCGCCGACACCGCCGTGCACCCGGACCCGGAGCGCTTCGACAAGGCCGAGCGCAGCCGCGCGCGGGTGCTCGCCCAGGAGAGCGCCCGCCGCGACGCCCGCCGCGATGCCCTCATGGAGCTCTACATCAACGCCTCCAGCTTCATCGTCACCGAGGCCGAGCTCAAAGAGGAGATTGACAAGCTCTTCCACGAGGACTACTTCCGCAAGCAGAGCGTCAAGGGCTACCGCCCCGGCGCCACCGAGAACGTCTGGGGCGTCTACGGCAAGCCGCCCGGCCTGGCGGCCATGTTTGAGACGGTGACGAGGACCTCGACCAACGTGGCCAACGCGAGCGAATCCGAGTTTGACCACTCCGTCAAGCGCACAAAGAAGATTTCGGAAGAATTGACCGGCGGCAAGATGGCCTGAGATGGTAGGAGCAAGAGAAACTCGGGAGCGACGGAGCATGTACAGGACGATGCACACCACATTGGCGCATCGCGTGTAAAATAGCCAATTATAGCATGTACATTTACAATCAAGCATCAATTGTTTCTATTCAAGTACCATCGTGAGCTTCAATATGTGTATTGCACTACTACAATATATATACGTGCACCAAGGAAACTAACTCATGCAAAAACGCCAAAGTCCAACGACTATGCAAAAAAATTTAAAAGAGCAAGCAGCACCAAAATGCGTGTCCATCTCCGACGAGGTGTTCCTGCTTCTCATATAGACGGTCACACAGCAAGCGCACTCTATCTGCGTTCAACGAGGAGGATATGCATGGCCGCGTAGGCCAAGACGATGAATGTGGCGGCAAAGATGCCCAGGTTGCGGATATCATACCAGAGAGCACCGTTCTGAAAGCCAAAGGTGCTGAGAATGGTAGCGCCGGGCACCTTGATGGGGATGCCAACCTTTTCGTCGATGAGGGTGAGTCCCACGACTTCATTGACGATGAGCGCTTCGAATCCGTAATGGAAAATCGATATGCTCTGCAGCCAGGCGGCGCTGGCGGGAATCTTCTCACGATTGAGCAGGAAGCCTGCAAACAAAAGGCTGAACAACATGACCAGGCTGCCAATGAGGTTGGCCACGCCGCCGTCCTTGAAGATGATGCCAATGAACAGGCAAATGGCCGCCGCAGCGAGGTTGAAGAGGACCAGTACGATAATGAACTTGATGAAATGGGGAAAGTCGGGAACGAGTCCAGTCATGGGATACAGAATGGAGCCCATGAGAATAGGAGGGATGATTCGCAGCGGTACAATGTCGAAAAGCACCTTGGCTGTAAAGTAGGTGGCCGGTGAATAGTATCCATTGGCTCGCTCGCGCAGGAAAAGCATGCGTTCATTCGCAAACACAGTCAGACTCGTGAGCGTGCTGAATCCGTACAATGCCAGGAGGAAGAAGAAGAGACCGAGTCTATTTTGGAAGCCGGGGATATCATCGGTGAGGCCGTAGAAGAGGAAGCCGGCAAAGACTGCGAGGACAATAGCAATGGCGTAGTGAGTCAGCATCAGCATCGGGTTCCTGTACAAATTTTTGAAAGTGCGCTGCGACAAGATAATGAACTGGCGAGGGTAGCTGATGCGGTGGTAGCCTTTGCCGACGGCGCTGATGTGGATGTTCGGACCGTTGACAGAGTAGCCGTTTGCGTTTGAGCCGTTGGCATCTTGGGCGGCTGCAACAGACTCTTGAATCTCATCATGTGTACTGGCGGCAATATGGGACTCGGCAAACGCCTTAGACAAGAGATCAAGATCGGTTCCAGAGAGCGCATCGGGTGGCAAGTTGTGAGGATCTTCGGTGACTTGTCCAAGTGGTGTGACAGGGTTCGTCTGAAGCTTATAAGCCCCGATTTCCTCGCCGCCAGCATCGGAGGATGCAGCAGTGTCAGCAGTGCGTCTACGAGTAAAGAGCTCACGTTCCTGTCGAGCGCGGATAGAGTTGGTACGCTTGGCTCTCGGGCGGGAAGACGAGCTTTCGGAAGGATCCTCCCCAATGCTGCCGCCGGAGACACTGGCAATCGACTTGACGGCTCTGGTGCTGCTTGGTCCGACGCTTGCAGAGTCAGCGCCGATAGTTCCATCATCAATCGAGTCAGAGCGGCTGGCATGCATGGTAAGATCGACGAGGTAATCCGCAATGTTAAAGCCAGGCGGGCATTCATAACCAATACCATCAAAGTACGATTGACAATCCGCGAACTTGCCAGAGTAGACCGTCCTGCCCCTAGCGAGAAGCACAAGTCGGTCAAACAAGGCGACAATGTTGGAGCGTGGCTGATGAATCGTGAAGATGATGGTTCGTTGATAGTTCTTGGCCAATGTGACAAGGCACTCGATGACGTTGTAGGCGTTGAATGCGTCCAAGCCGCTTGTGGGCTCGTCAAGGAAGAGAATGGATGGGCTAGTTACCAGTTCGCAGGCAATTCCAACGCGTCGCTTTTCGCCACCAGAGATGCCACGACCCTTGCCTTCCTCGGACCCAATGAGCGAATCCCGGATGTGGTAGATGCCAAGCTCCTTCTCAACTTCAAACACTCGCTGTTCTTTGCTGGCGCGGGTCATGTCGCGAGGCAGTCTCAGTAGAGCACTGTTCAAAATGGTCTCGTGAACCGTCAAGGTCGGGAGCATCGTATCTTCTTGGTCGACAAAGCCAATGACATTCTTGTAGTCGTTGTCCAAGACCTTTTCGCCGTTAACATAGAATTCGCCGGAGACTTGGCCGCGCTTGTTTTTGCGAGCGAGAATGTCGAGAAACGTCGTCTTGCCAGCGCCAGAGGCACCCATGATGGCGGTAGCCTCCCCAGGGTGGCAAATACCCTGGATTCCCGACAGAATTTGCTTGCCATTGAGAGTGTAAGACACGTTCTGGAACTGAAGAGACGCAGGTTTGTGATTGGCCATGAGCTTGGTGCTCTCGTCGTCGGAGTCATCGAGATGAATAGCACCATACTGCAGTCTGCGACGAGCCAGATACCATGTTACAACAATGACGGCGACTACAAACAGAGCGCAGGCAGCAATTATACCGGCGATAAGAGGGGTGTTGATTTGTTTCACAGGTCGTCGGTAGCCGGGCACTTCAGTCTCGTGCATGCACTCGCCCGATCCGCAGGTAAGTAGAATGCTGGAGTCGCCCAGCAGATCGGTCATGAGCTGGTCCATCTGGGGCTCTTTAAACGCGCAGTTGTGGAACGTGTCGTTTGTGTTGGTGCATTCATACGACGCAGGGCCCTTGATGGCTTCAGCCAAAAAGTCGGTCAAATCCATTGAGCCGTCTTTGCCACACATCATGCGGTCGGGGATACATTCGCATTCGATCTTGTCGCATTTGTACGAGGTGCCGTTTGTGGTGTCGCCAAAGGATGCGCTCGACTCGCACTCGGACAGGTGGCAGTAGAAAGACTCGACTTGGTCAACCCAGACTAAAATATGTTAGCACAGCGATATTGTATGGTTCTTTGCGTGTCGTTGGCCCACATTGAAAAGCGCATTCTTCGGTTTCCCTGTCGCAGGTAAAGGTGACCTCTGGGGTTTGGTCGCCGAGCAGTTGGATAATCATCTTGTTGACAACATTGCACATCTGGTGGTTGCTACGGACCAGCTCGCCGCTGCGATAACAGACACCGCCAGTCTCATCGGGCATCAAGGCATTGCAGGCAGAATCTTGAAGGCAAACATTGCAGTTGACACCGCCCCAGCCTTCGTCGCATTCACAATTGTCGCCAGATCGCATGGGTCGGTCGCGGCCGCGGGCAAGAGAGCCACAAACTAATCGCGCACCAGTCAGAACACAAGCAAAATCCCGAGTCTCTCTATCAGGGTTGACTCACGAGGCTTGAGGCAGTCGTCACCACCAAATCCAGCGGGGCAATCGCAGATGCCGTTGAATTCGTTGCAACCAGCGTACTGGGTACATGCGTGGACGGGAAGAAGACAGTTGAAGCTACATGAGAGATGAATAATCAGCAAACGTGGACAGATTCGCAGCGCTTGCGTGCGCGAAGCTCGGCGTTGGCTTACCATGGCGGGCAGCCGTCGGGACGATCGTTGTCGCCCATGAGAGCCAACTGAGCCCTCAGCATGTCGACATTTGGATACGAAGCATTTTGCAAGGCTGTCGCAAGCGCAGGCAGGGCTGCGACGACCCCGAACAGCATCCTCCTAATGGAAATCATGGCGCTGTGCAGGAAAGCGACCGTGAAGAATTGTTGAGACGCGGCGCTTCGATGATGGAGTGCGGAGATGGGCGTGGCTGGATGCAATGGGATTGGAGGAGGCCAGGCTGCCTCAGCACGGCTAGGCTAACCGCGGACAGGTGATGGATGACGAGTGACGCTACAACCCGCTGTAGTGTGCCTTTGCAAGGCGCCCGAGGATTTAAGGTACAGTGAGCGGCCCCACAACGGCGCGGCCATCCATCATGCTGCATGCATTAAGGTACGGAGTACCTACGCCCGTGCTACAGAGGCACACTTGATTACGTATGCCGTCCAAACAGCAGACGAATGGTGCCTACAGCGAAGCCGGTGCACCTGTTCGGGAGCTCCAGCCACTCCAGGCACAGCTGCCTAGGCGGGCAAAGATACAGCGCCTCTACCGCCTGAAAGGCTTGTCCAAGAGTGCTGCACACCGTGTTGCAATCCCGTCTGTGATCCCATCTATGCCATATCGAGCATCGTGCTTTGCAAAATTCACCCCGCACACACACTGTTACGATGCTGAAACTAAGCTGGATGCTAAGCTCTGCCTTCTGACAGATGAGCGTTATGCGGGCGTTAGGTCCTCAATGTCTCAGTGTGCTGCAAGCTCTGGTTGTCGGGGCTGGCCTGTTGTGGTTAGACAAAGTCAATCAACCGACAACGGACTCGCTGGACTCGATTTTCTTCGCCATCAAAGACATGGGGGACACCTTGAAACAATAAAGGCATGTAGTTGCTCAATGCACGGCTTTCTTGCCCGATAGTAATTGGTTTTGAGCATGATAATGTCTCTACCGGCGATAAACTGTGACGCCACTGCACGTCGCACGTGTCTATTGCAGTTTACCGTAACAACACTCATTTCGACTCACATCTCGAAATTTCGTTTACTCACTGAGCCGTACCTATCCGTGCAACTCACCTAACCCTCATGATGGACCGCACCGTTCGGAGCTCAACGTGCACTGTTGCATTGTTGCGACAGCCGACCTCGGGCGTCCCACTCGGCACGCGCCAGGGCGTACCCTACACGAAGAGTCATCTTCCATCTACCACGAGATGTAATAGCAAGGCCGCATTCATCATCTTTAATCAATCAATTCGTGGGAATGCGTTGCAATTCTTCTTTCCTGCTTTGCAACTTGAATCAATCTCCTTGCAAACCCGTTCATGGCCCATCCTTCCACTTTCCCGGCTGAGCAATGGCTAGCTCGGTGGCGCGGGACGCCAGGGCTACTCAACCTCGCCGTCACATACGCCTGTCCAATATCGATTGACGACTTGATCAGTTTATCGACAGAAGACGATGACGGACCAGTCATCACCAGCTCAAAACTCGGCTATGGCAGCATCAACGGATCAAGCGAGCTAAGGCAGAGCGTGGCCAAGCTCGCCAGCGGGCAGGAGACTCGTCTTACAGAGGACGATGTGATTATCACACAAGGAGCCATCTCGGCCAACTTTCTCGTTCTGTACGCGCTCCTTGGCCCAACTGATCATGCAATCTGCGTCTACCCGGTCTATACGCAGCTCTACTCTGTGCCCGAGACTTTTGGATCCCAAGTATCTTTTTGGCAGCTCAAGGAGGAGAACGGTTTCATCCCCGACGTGCAAGACTTGAACGAGCTCTTTCAACGCAACACCAAGGTACAGTAGCGCGGTGCGTGGTGCGCATACACCACATTATAAACTATTGAGACCTGCGAGAGGGCCGCCCTACTAATTGCTTCCGCAGATGATCATCCTGAACAACCCCAACAACCCAACTGGTGCCGTGATACCCGAGGCCGTCCTGCGGGACATTGTCGAGATTGCAAAAGCGCGGGGCGTCATCGTCTTTAGCGACGAAGTATATCGGCCACTATTTCACGAGCCGGAGAATGCCCCGCCACCGATTACGACGTTTGGCTACACGAGGACGCTCGCCTCCGGGTCCATGTCCAAGTCTCTGTCGCTGCCGGGCATCCGGATCGGGTGGGTGGCCTCGCCGGACAAGGAGCTCATCGCGGCGTGCTCGCGGCGCCGCAACTACACAACCATCAGCGTGTCGCAGGTCGACGACCAGATCGCCACCTACGCGCTGTCGCCCGCGGTGCAGCCGGCGCTGCTGCAGCGCAACATTGGCCTGGCGCGCCGCAACCGCAGGCTGGTGGCGGCCTTTGTGGCCAGGCACGCCGACCGCTGCCGGTGGGTGTGCCCCGGCGGCGGCACCATGGCCTGGATCCAGTTCCGCGGCGCGGCGAGCGGCCGGCCGGTGGACGACGAGGCTTTTTGCACGCGTGTCGTCGACGAGTGCAAGGTGCTGCTGGTCCCCGGGTCGCACAGCTTCGGCTGCGGCGAGGACTTTGCGGGCTACGTGCGGCTGGCGTACGTGTGCGACACGGCCGTGGTGGAAGAGGGCCTCGCGCGGCTGAGCAAGTATCTAGAGGAGCATCTGCAGGACTGAACGGGCGATGCCAGACTAGAATTATATAACCTGACAATGGATCTGAATAGGAATGCCTGCCATCTGAGAGTAGCACAACACGGTTGATCAAGAGTTTCAGGCTGGATTGAAACGAGTGCAGTTTCTCAAGGACGCCGACCATGTCGCACGCAGGGGTGGCGAGCTGGAGCAAGGATTGCGCGTTGCACGGCAATGACGGCAGCCGGAGGGCGTTTCTGGCAGGCCGTTCGCTGGGCATGACGGCCCAACGGCCCCGGTTCTGACGCGCATGGAATCAGAAGGCCACAGCCACGGTCGCAGCACAGCCACACAGCGGGTTAGTGGGTGCGCACCAGGCGTTGGTTTGGCGTTCAATTTTAGATATCCGTACTTTGAGAGGAAGAAGAAATCAGAGAAATTGCGTTCAACCTTGGGAGTGTCTTTGCTCATGCGGACATGATGCGACCATGTTGGAATCGAAGGCGTTCCCGGCTGTCGAACCAAGTCTCCTCTGATAGCCATGGCTACCCTACCCAGTCACCAGTGGCATTAGCTCTGGGGCAGCTGGAAATTTGGTGTTAGCAGGCGGCTGTACATGGGCTCCCCTATGAGACCACTGGTACTTGAACACTGCGGCTGGTAGCTTTCCGCCGGAAATAAAAATGCACTGGCTTGTTACTGCCCCTGCAGCCAAAGAACGGGATACATATGCATCTTGCCGCATGCATGGTGACACATGCATGCCTGGCAACCTGGCCGGAAGAACGAGTCTTGTGTCCCCCAGCAACATGGGCGGCATGGAACCTTGTCGCGGGCGACGATGCCAAGACGCCCCGCGATGTGGTGGGCGGGCAACTGCAGCTCCGGATCATCATCTCTTGGCGAACGGCATGGAAGTGCCGGGGTAGGGGGGCAAGCAGCAACTGACTCGGCGGCGTTGCGAGCATCTGTTACTTTCGTCTTGCATTTGAGTCGCAGACCGAAATCTACCCAAGGAATCCCACCAAACCCGCCAACCGCCGGCCCCCAAGTAGCTCAAACTTAATTGTTGTCACAGGGGGGCGAGTGAGATGACGCACGCTCGCTCGTTAGGGTGACGCTGCAGAAGCTCTCGACGACAGTGAGACATGCCCTGGCAGGAGCCCCATGGCCCCCTGGACACACCGAAGTAGCCGCAAATAGGGTTTCTTTTTGCACCATTGCTTTTTAGCGCTTCTTCTTCATGTCCCTTGGCCCGCTGAAGCACCGCCTCGGCGCCGCCATTGGGTTGGCTTCGCACACCGGCAGCGCCGAAAACGTGCAGTTACCAGTATAGCAAAGCTCAACCACCTAGGTAGGTTGGTAGGTAGGTAACTAGCGGCTTCTACCGTCCATTCCAAGTGCATGCTGCGCAATTCGGCCAATTCGGGCCCCAAAACCAACTAGTTCCCTGCTTGGTCTCCGCTCATCGCTCGCTTTTCTTATTATACAAGCCTAGACGCACCCACTCTCCGAGACCTGCATCGTAATGCCTTGTCTTCCTTGTCTGCCTTGCCTTCTTCCATTTCTTCATCTGACAAGGCTTACTCCCGAGATATATTCACATAGCTACAGCCTCAAGGAAACCTCTCCATCCTAATCCTTTGTTGCTCATTGCTTGGCCCTGCAGAGTGCGCTTTCTTGGGTACAACCGTTCTGCTCTCTTGCCCGCCACACCGTTGCCGCCGTTTGCTGTTGGCGCCCGTGTAGCGTCATTGATCTTCGAGCGGCAATCCGCCGCCTGGCCGTACCGATACCACAAATCACTCCAAACGACTCGACCAATTCGAAATGAAGGCCGCCGCCGCGACCGTGACGGCGCTGCTGTCCGCGTCTGCCACCGCGCAGTACGTGCTCATGGACTTTGAAAAGAGGCCGCACAGCAACCTGCAGCGTCGAGCCTCGAGCGTTGAATCCGACATCTCCAACCTCAGACAGGACGGAGGGTACTTTATTGATGTCACCGTTGGCACTCCCGGCCAAAAATTCTCTCTCCAGCTCGACACTGGCAGTAGTGATGTATGGGTACCTTCGAGCGGATCATCGGCCTGCCAGGCCAAGAGTGACAAAATCACCCGACCCGGTGAGAGTGACGGCTGCTCCAAGGGCTCCTGTAAGCCATGATCCTTCAGAACTGCATCGTGCCATCGATGCAACACCGGGACCTGTCTCTTGCTAACGCAGCTCGCAGTCACCTCCAGCAAATCGAGCACCTTCCAACCTTTCGATGAAGGCACTTTTCAGATTCAATACGTCGACAAGAGCAGTGCAAAGGGCTCATACTTTCTCGACTCCTTCGAGCTTGGCGGTGTTACCATCAAGAACCTGACCATGGGCCTCGCCGAAGAGACGGATATCCCCTTCGGCCTGGTTGGCATTGGCTACAAGGGCAACGAGGCCTCTCTCCAGACGGTGAGAGACACGTACCCCAATCTGCCCATTGCTATGCAGACCTCTGGCAACATCAAGACGGTTGCCTACAGCCTCTGGCTCAACGATCTGGACGCGAGCAAGGGAAACCTGCTTTTCGGCGCCATTGACACCGAAAAATACCAAGGCGACTTGGCCCGCCTCGACCTTTTGCCCAGCGGCGGCACAACTGGCCAGGTTGTCGAGTTCAACGTGCCCTTGACCTCCGTCGGTGGCTACAGCTCGTCTGGCTCCGATTCCTTCTCCTCTTCTAGCTTCCCGATCACCGCCCTTCTCGATTCTGGCACCACCCTCTCATACCTCCCCACGGACATCACCAATCAGATCTGGAACGAAGTCGGTGCCGCCTATTCCCAAGACCTCGGAGTCGCCGTTGTGCCCTGCACTTACTCTACTAGCAAGGCCTACTTGTCATTTGGCTTTGGTGGCAGCCAGGGACCTCGCATCAACGTCACCATGGACGAGCTTGTGCTGGAGCAGGCTGGGGTCACCATCTCCACTGGCAGACACAAAAGTACTCCTGGTTGTACGTTTGGCATCCAGGCCCAGCCCGCCAGCAGTGACGGTTCCGCAAGCTCCTACCTCCTCGGCGACAGCTTCTTACGCTCCGCCTACGTCGTTTACGACCTGGAGAACAACCAAGTCGCCATTGCCCCGACCAAGTTCAACGCAAGCGCCTCCAACGTCGTTCCCTTCCCCTCCAAGGGCGCCACCATTCCCTCGTCTACCCCCGTGGCGGGCGCTAACACCACTACGAGCGGCAGCGGCAGCAGTGGAACCCCTGGCTACGATGCCTCATCTGGCTTCCAGAGCGAGAGCGGCGAGAGCGGCGCTACCGCCATTGGCCTCTCTGCTCTCGGGCTGGTCGCCGTGTCCATGTCAACCTTTTTCGCCGTTCTTGCAAGTGCCATCTAGCCATTGATTTGATCATTGAGATCTTTGCTTGTTTTTTTCAAAGGCCATTTTGTATATCCAGTCCTAGTCGTGGAGCGAGACTTGCCGGCGTTGGGCTTTTACGTAAAAATGTTGGTTTATGCATCGCAATATAGATACACGTTTTATTTCCAAAGATAGATGAATATGAATTAGCGGTACAATTATTACCTCAAAACTCACCTTTTCATCCTTTTTATTACAACTGCATGACATGTTCAGCCTTTCTCTCTCACGAGGTAGTGCTGTCGCGCTAGCACGTGCAGTGCTGATGGAGTGGCCTGTCTGCCGCTTCCCCTGGCAGAAAAAAGTTTCCAGGGACTTGGCGCCACTGCTCTCAAGCACGACAATCATTTTGGTTGCGGACAATTTCGCAACATGAGGGTTCTCAGCTCTGTCAGATGGCTTAATTGCCGTCTGATCTCTGATTCTTCGAGAGCCTCCGCCGGGTTCCGTGATTTTAAGGTCGCTGGAGCGCCTTTCAACGCCCGGCGCGCATTCAGCCAGTCCAGCACCCGCCACGGAGCGGCGCAAGATGCGTGAGTATTTCGTCCTCGGCCTGGTGTATGCAATACCTGTCTGGCTGCGGCTACTAACTTGATTCAATTGCATAGTCTGAAGAAGGCGCAAGAAGATGCTGCCAGTCTGACACCCGAGTACGTCGCCGCCAACATGTCCGGCGAGGAGGCTGCTCGCCTCTCCCGAGTGCGAAACATTGGTATCGCCGTACGTGCCCGAAACCCCTGGGAACCCTATCACACCGAGTTGTAGTTTCTAACATTGCTTCTAGGCGCACATTGACTCCGGCAAGACGACTGTCACCGAGCGCGTTCTATTCTACACCGGCCGAATCAAGGCGATCCACGAAGTCCGCGGCAAGGATTCTGTCGGCGCCAAGATGGACTCTATGGATCTCGAGCGAGAAAAGGGCATTACGATTCAGTCCGCCGCGACCTTTTGCGACTGGAAAAAGACGGAAGACGGAAAAGAGGAGACCTACCACTTCAACCTGATTGACACCCCCGGCCATATCGACTTTACCATCGAGGTTGAGCGTGCCCTGCGCGTCCTCGATGGCGCCGTCATGATTCTGTGTGCTGTCAGCGGCGTCCAGTCGCAGACCATTACCGTCGATCGCCAGATGAAGCGCTACGACGTCCCCCGTATCTCCTTTGTCAACAAGATGGACCGCATGGGCGCGAACCCCTGGAAGGCCGTCGAGCAGATCAACACCAAGCTCAAGATGCCCGCCGCCGCCATCCAGATCCCCATTGGCGCCGAGGACGAGTTCCAGGGCGTCGTGGACCTGATTGAGCGCAAGGCCATGTACTTTGAGGCGCCCCGCGGCACCAAGATCCGCATCGAGGACAAGATCCCCGCCAACCTCCAGGATCTCGTCGAGGAGAAGCGCCAGGTCCTGATTGAGAAGCTCGCCGATGTCGACGACGAGATTGCCGAAATCTTCCTCGAGGAGCAGGAGCCTACCATTGACCAGATCAAGGCTGCCATCCGCCGCGCCACCATTGCCCGCAAGTTCTCGCCCGTCGTCATGGGCTCCGCCCTCGCCGACAAGGCGGTCCAGCCCATGCTCGACGCCGTATGCGACTACCTGCCCAACCCGGGCCAGATTGAGAACACGGCGCTCGACAAGCTCCGTGACGAAAAGACGGTCAAGCTCGTGCCCTACAACTCGCTCCCCTTTGTCGGCCTCGCCTTCAAGCTCGAGGAGAACAACTACGGCCAGCTCACCTACATCCGCGTCTACCAGGGCACCCTCAACAAGGGCACCTACCTCTTCAACAGCCGCACCGACAAGAAGGTCCGCATTCCTCGCATCGTCCGCATGCACTCCAACGAGATGGAGGACGTCAGCGAGGTTGGCGCCGGTGAAATCTGCGCCGTCTTTGGCGTCGACTGCGCCTCTGGCGACACCTTCACCGACGGCGGCCTGCCGTACACGATGACGTCCATGTTTGTTCCCGACGCCGTCATGTCTCTGTCCATCAAGCCGAAGCGCACCACCGACGCCGACAACTTCTCCAAGGCCATGAACCGCTTCCAGCGCGAGGACCCGACGTTCCGCGTCCACGTCGACGCCGAGAGCGAGGAGACCATCATCTCCGGCATGGGCGAGCTCCATCTCGAGGTGTACGTCGAGCGCCTCAAGCGCGAGTACAAGACCGAGTGCGTCACCGGCCAGCCCCGCGTCGCCTACCGCGAGACCATCTCCCGCCACGCCGACTTTGACTTTCTCTTCAAGCGCCAGTCGGGCGGCCCTGGTGACTACGCCCGCGTCGTCGGCTACATCGAGCCCAACGACGACCCGAGCGAGAACTTTTACGAGAGCCAGGTCGTCGGCGGCACCATCCCCGACAAGTTCCTCACGGCCTGCGCCAAGGGCTTCGAGCTCGCGGCCGACAAGGGCCCGCTGCTCGGCCACCGCGTCATCGGCACCCGCATGATCATCAACGACGGCGCCACCCACGTTACCGACTCGTCCGACCACGCCTTCAGCCTCGCCACGCAGATGGCCTTCCGCAAGACCTTCCCCGAGGCCGGTGGCCAGGTGCTCGAGCCGCTGATGAAGACGACCATTACCGCGCCCAACGAGTTCCAGGGCGCCATTCTCATGCTCATGAACAAGCGCAACGCCATTGTGCACGACACCGACATTGGCACCGAGGACTTTACCCTCACCTGCGACTGCAGCCTGAATGCCATGTTTGGCTTCAGCTCCCAGCTGCGCGCCGCCACCCAGGGCAAGGGCGAGTTCAGCATGGAGTTTAGCCACTACGCCCCCGCGCCACCGCATCTGCAAAAGGAGCTGGTGGCCAAGTACGAGGCTGAGCTCGACGCGAAGCGTTCAAAGTAAACGAAATCAAGAGTTGTGTTTTTGCTGGAAATTTGAGCTGCGAACAGAGCGCTCAGATTCTCCAACTTGTACCATTATGGCGCTGGGCTGTACAAAAGAAGAAGAAGTTGCACGATTCACAGAAATAACCCTTCTCTCGTCCAAAAGTTGAAATTTGTACTTTATATAACGGTTTTTTTCGGAGGGAGTAACACAAGCCAAATTAGAGTCGGATATTGTGGCATATAGAACTACAATAGAGAAACATTATACACAAGAATTGCTACCACTGTTCAGACCAATGTGCGGGAGAGACAAACTTGAAAGCTGGCTTTTACACAAAAGTATATCGCTTTTTATTGACCTATTTTTCTACTCCAATACACGACAAGCTGTTGCAAGTCTCACACTCACAGTCTGCGGAGAATGTCCTCGACAACCTGCTCGGTGCTGGCGCTGCCGCCCAGGTCGGGGCTGAGCAGCTTGCCCTCCTCGAGGTTGGCGTCGACGGCGGCGTAGATCTTGGCCGCGGCCTCGGGCTCCTCGAGGAACTCGAGCATGAGCGCGGCGCTGCGGATCGTGGCGATGGGGTTGGCGATGCCCTGGCCCATGATGTCGGGCGCGCTGCCGTGGCAGGGCTCGCCGATGGCGAAGCCCTCGCCGACGTTGGCGCTGGGCACGAGGCCGAGCGAGCCGACGAGCGCGGCGGCGCCGTCGGACAGGATGTCGCCGTAGAGGTTGGGCGCGACGATGACGTCGTAGTCCTCGGGCTGGCGGAAGAGCTTGTACACCATGGAGTCGACAATCTGCTCGTCGACCTTGACCGACGAGAATCTCGCGTCGGCGAGGGCCTTTTTCGAGATTTCGCGAAACAGGCCGTCCGTCTGCGAGAGGACGTTGGACTTGTGCGTGATGGTGACGACGGGGCTCTTGTGGATGCTCGCGCCGCCCGCCTCGCGGAGCTTCTGCCGGCGGACGGCAATGTCGCCGGCCATGGTGGCGATGCGAAACGTGGCGCGCTCCGAGATGCGCTTGATGGCCTCTGCGACGCGGCCCTCGGGCGTCTCGCGCGTCGTCTCCTGCTTGACGTAGAGGTCCTCGGTGTTC
Organism: Akanthomyces muscarius; assembly: GCF_028009165.1. NCBI lineage: Eukaryota > Fungi > Ascomycota > Sordariomycetes > Hypocreales > Cordycipitaceae > Akanthomyces > Akanthomyces muscarius. The sequence continues at coordinate 1,289,824 of NC_079241.1, forward strand.
TCGCGCACAATGACCATGTCGATGGGCTTGGCGGCCGTGAGGACCGTCTTGACGGGCCGCACGTTGGCGTAGAGGTCGAGGCGCTTGCGCAGCGCGACAATGGGCGACGAGTAGCCCTTGACGGCGTGCGTCGGCGACGACACGGCGCCGAAGAGCGCGCCCTGGCACTCGCCGCGCAGCGTGTCGACGGTCGCGTCGGGCAGGGCGGTGCCCGTCTGCTCAAACGTCTCGAAGCCCGCCTGCAGGTTGACAAAGTCAAACTTGAGCTTCAGCGCCGCGGGGAGCGCCTCGAGCACGCGGCGGCCCGCGGGGATGACCTCCTTGCCGATGCCATCGCCGGGGATGAGGCCTGTTGTGACGCGAGGAGCAGTGTCAGCGATATTTTACTCTGTTCGGCATTGTGTGAAATTGAATGCTCGGAGAAGGGGAATGCTGGGCAGGAGACTTTTCGTACCGATTCGGAGAGTGCGGAGAGACATGGCTGCTGTTGACTTGAATCGAGAGACCAGGTGTGTTGAGCTACAGAGAGAGAAAAAAAAGGTGTTTCGGTATTCGTAGAAAAATGTCACCATTGACTTTTCCCCCTCGGCTGCCGACCTCGGATCCGGCTGTGGAGCAGAGACCCTGTCGCAACCGTTAGGTAAGCTTCAATCGACTGCAAGAGATGCATGTGAATGAAAAAAATTCATCTATTTAAATGATGTGCATGTGTATCATATCAAGCCATATATTAATTGCTTGCTTCTTGCCTATGCGGCAGTTTTCCAGCTGCGATGCTGCTGGTAAGCAGCCTGCTGCTGCTTTACAGCTAGCCGTTCTCCAGACTAAATTACAAGCGGCTCATGACAGAACTAGATCTAACTATGATCTTGTGGAGGTTCATCGGACCGAATCCAAGAATGCAATCACACACCTCATGGTGTAATTATCTCAATAGCTTCTCGTGTCCATTGCATCGCCATGTTATTTGGCAGCAGTTGCATCAACGCCTTGGCGCTGGTCGTCACTCAGAGCTGCCGGTGCCGGCCCAGCGGAGTCGGGTGAGGTCCTGGTTCCGGGCCATGTCCTCTTCCAACAAACACGGGGACCTCATACACCAAAAATTGGCAGTACGCACAGGGTCTGAACTCGAACCCACCGTTTGAAGATTTTTGGCGCTACACATATATTATTGTGTAGTCTGAGCTCATATACGACAAGTGAGCAACCTCGGCGCAGGACCAACCCTGCAGGACTAATAAGTCAGTATCTTGTCTTCTTCACGTTGGGCTAACGAGTAACGGCCGCGTTTCCTCCTCAAATCGGCGCTTGCGCTGCATGAGAAATACAGTCCGCATTTGAAGTCTTCGCTGTATCCAGATGCATGGAATTATTACACCTGTCTTCTATCAACTTGTATGGCTAAATAAATGCGATCTTGCTTCTAAGGCCGCGTTACAGTATCAATGCACATGGGATTCAATCTGATCGCCAACCCATATTTGTCGAAACAATGGTACAGATCGGGAAAGCCATCAAAAAGCATGCTACTTTGATGTGTTTCAATGATTTTGTGTCGTTGAGACTTTGCCTATGACTGTGCGGCTGCAGAGCAGAAACGTTGGCCAACATCCAGCATGTACAATTGACAGAGGACTATACCGTGTAAACTGTATCGGCAATGCGGACACTAGCACAACTTATACTCTACCACTTGCTTTAACCATAAATGAAGCATGTGACCAAGTTCAACCCCAGCCCCGCCGATCCCACCGTACATTGCCGTCTTCCGCCCGAGAGGCAACTGCATTCTGGAGCTGTGTCCGCTTGTGTACTCGGTATACCGATACAGACCTAGTCTCGCTGCAACAGTGCATTCGTTACTTTGTTTGCGAGGACTGGACTCATTCATATTCTTTAGCGCATAAAGTACCAGACTTGGTTTTTGCGGTGTCAGTGGCCATTGGCTGTATCTCGGGCATTCTCGACTACATTGGGAGCTCACGCTGTACTGCAACTCCTTTCAGTTTTCAGCATCCATGCTACTAAGAAGTAAGGCCTTTTCCAAGAATTTGCATATGTCTGTCAAAGTGGCGCGAATCGGGAGCGACTGTAGTCTGCCTTACCTCTGCGCCACTATACTCTTGCGCTGCCATATATATGAGCCTTGCCAACACGATCGAAGACCTGGCCCCCGAGTTTTCGCGTGTGCGGCCAAATATTCTGTATTGGTGTTTTACCCCAATATAATTAACATCCCTGATTATTCAATCTGTCCGCGTCGCATTGACAATAAGCTCGCAGGGCACGAGTGCGGCGGAGATCAAGGTGGTCCTGACTGGGCTGGTTCTGCAGGTATTGACCATCTGCATCTTTTGCGGTCTCATGGCGGACTATATGCGCTGATATGCCAAGCCGTTCGGGCGAGAGCGGCGTTTGAGTTCACAATGGAAGCAGCCTTTCGTGTTTCTTTGGGCTGCAAATTTTCTCATAGCCATCCGCTGCATATACCGGGTTGTCGAGCTCAATCAGGATCACAGAGGGAAACTCGTGCGGGCCGAGGCATTGTTCATTGCTTTGGAGGGAGTGTAAGTGCAGTTAGCGTGACACCAAAATTTCGAGCCTGGGCGGCCACCAATTGGGCTGGGCTTGTCTTGGCCTTTGTGCATGCGCTGGCCATTGGGCAGACAAGGCGCATGTTCGGACGAGCAAGCGTAACTGAGAAGAGGCACCCGCATTCAGCGTGGAACTGTACGACGTGCGGCTTATGGGGATCGTGCATAGGGCAGCGCGCGCCCTTGCAGTAGTGGTGCAAAGCTTTGGGGTCGCGATGTGGCGGGATCTAGCTCGGGGCCGGGCATCGCTAGAAGAACAGGCTGTACGTGGTTATTGGCTGGCTGCGGGACGCTGATCCACGGAACGCAGGCCGAGCACCGGGTAGCAACACTTTGTCGTCATGCGTTTGGGCACGCTTTCATTTACTGCTTCCATGAGCCTCAACATTACTTCTGGCCAGTGCGCCTCTTTCTGATGCAAAGTCTTGTTCGTACTGATAAACTCGAGAATGAGACCCAGGAACGTGGCATGCTAACCTTGTCTTGTACAATGCCAAGTGGAGGACCGGTTAAATTGCGAGACATTGGGACGTCGTCTTCGAAACAGGACAAAGTCATGGCAGCGGAGGCTTGCGGGCGCCATGGAAACGGCGGATCCACTGGAGTATTGTTTACATGTGCGGCGGCATTATCTGTGGTAGACATGGAGACGACGGAGACGGATGCAGTAATGTTGATGGCGATGGTATAAGTGAAGATGTAAAGTCAAACGAAGCCGATGAATGGGAAATGGGTTGTCAGCTGGCAGCAGGTCCGGTTGCACAGGCACGCGGACGCGGAGTACCTGCATTGGCACAGACCGTGCAGTCGCCGTGGGACGGTTACAGTGCGGTGCCAGTTGTTTGGGCCTGCACCTTGGCTACCAAGCTACCTACCTAGGTACCTAGGTACCGATTATTCAGGTACCCGAGCCCATTGTTCCCCGCCCAAGGTTCGTTCACAAGCGGACGGACGCGCTTTGTTAACCTCTTTTGCCTCTGTACTAGTTCGTGCTCTGTATTTACTTTGTACTGCCATTTACCAGAGCAACTCGCTCGACGTTAATTTGTGCCCCGGCTAAATCGATTACCTCACTTGCCCACGGGGCAATTGACCTAATAAAAGAAGATCCCTGCCGTCAGCCTACTGAGTATTCAGTTAGGCTCCCTTGTCCCGCTGGTGCCTCAACTGAGCAACCCCTGATTTTCCAGGTGCTTGTGACCCGCGTCGAGGCGCGCCACCTTGCACTAGGTAAATTTATTATATCCTCCCCTCGCCTGCAGGCCAGGCCGCCGCACCCACCCGGCTGCATCTCACCGCGCCATACGGATACCTGACCTTACTCCGTGCCAACTCCAAAACCGCTCCCACACACACTACCGCTCCTCCGTGCCGTGCATCCCTTGCTCCCGAAGCTTGTCTGGAACTTGGATCTCCCTCCTGTCATCCGTTCATCATTTCTCGGTAGGCTTAACTCTGTTCACCTATATCCGGCCGTGTACTGGAGTCACCGTCACCTCTCCCCCCCTCATTTCCCAGTCTGTGCCCACCTCCCAAAGACACCACAATACCCGCCGCATACCGGATAGACACAATCACGCATCGTCTGGCACCGAATTCGCGGGTCCCTGCGAGGACGCCACGTCCACCATCGTCGCCATGAGCCAGGTCAAGAACCTGCGTGCCATGTTTGAAAGCAAAGGCGACTCCAGCCCGCCAGATAGCAGAGGTCGCTCTCCAACAGGTGGCTCAACCCCAGCACCACCACTGCCCTTTTGGCCGCCCACGCAAGCAGCATCTCCATCCGGCACCCATATCAAGCCGCGACACTCCAATTGCCCCCACGGCAGCATCGGTGCCTGGGTTATGCATATTGTTGGTTCGGTTGTGGCACGCAGAGACGGCTGCTCGCTTGCTGCGCTACCAAACCCTGATCGCTGGCGTACAGTACACTGGGCTAACACACAATCTCTCCATTAGCAGCTTCATCCACTTCCGAAGCTCCCAGACCTCTTTCAAAAATCAGAACCAACTTTGTTGCCGTAGAAAAAGACGGCCGCATCGGACTGAAACGAGACCAGAGCGGCGATTCCAGCGTCTCCCGACGACGTCTCAGCAACGACACAGAGCCCAGTCTCTATCGCACAAGAAGCAAAATGTCCACCCAAGACGATTCTGTCAGAACACCCGCCGCCGAGTCTATCCCTGAGGCTCCGGATGCTGTTGAGGTTGCCACCGAGCAGCCCAGCAACATCTCCGAAAATTCAGGCAATTCTCCCGCGAAACCCAAGGATGCGACTCCGGCCAAACCCGCCGCCGCTTCACGTCCCAGTGTGACACCTTCCAAAACAGCGACCAAGCCTGCCGCATCCAAGACAGAACCTATGAAGCGACCGGCCACCAAGCCCGTCGCACCGACAAGGGCTACCGGTGGCACCGCAAAGAAGCCAGCTCCTGTCAAGACTGGAACCAATGACGCGGGCTTCGTCAAACCCAAGCCAAAGTCCCCTACGAAGCCCGTCCATCTGCCGTCGTCGCTAATGGCTCCGACAGCTGCTTCTGCCCACAAGGGCGGAGCAGCTCGACAGTCGAATCTGCCCCAATCCGCCAGCGCGCATGCTGTTGGTAGCTCTACTGCTTCTAAGCCTGTGAAGCGCCAGAGCTCTGTAGCAAACCGTCAACGACCAAGCCTTGGAGTTCCCTCCACTAGCAAGCCCCCACAAGAGCCTGCGTCTAGCAAGAGAGCAAGCCATGTTGACGAGGGGTTCCTTGCGCGTATGATGCGTCCTACTGCAGCGTCATCGAGCAAGACGACAGACAAGGGTGCTCCTACTACTCCACCAAAGAAGACGGCACCACGCACTTCGAATGTTGGCGCCGAGAACGTGAAGCGCACTGTCAAGAGCCCAGTGGCTAATCGTGCCGGCTCTGCTGCTCGCTCTAGAGAAGCTACTTCTCGTGCTGAAAAAGCCGCGACAAAGCCCCCAACCACGAAGAAGACATCTTCCGTAACCAAGGCGGCCGCCGCGCCCGCGGCCGCGGCTACCGCGGCTGTCGCTGGTGCTGCTGCTGTTGCCTCCAAGGTGCTTCCTGACTCAGCTACGTCTAAGCTGGCTGACAAGCTTCAAGATCTCGGAATCGAGGAACCAAAGGAAGAATTGAAGAGGGGATCAGCGCCCGAGCGTACCTCTGAGCCCGAAGCTCACCCGGTGCCCGAACCAGTTGTGCCTGAGCCCGAAGCCACAACGATTGCTGAAGCCGCTTCCGCTGAAGAGGTTGAGCCCGAGATCGAGCCCGAGATCGAAACTAGAGCTGAGCCTGAAACTGTCGAGGAGTATGCGGAGGAGCCCGAAACCATTGAAGATACCCACCCTGATGTCGAAGAGAAGCACGAAATCGCTCCCGTTGAGGAGATTGAGGAGCCTGAGCCTGTCGCCGAGGAGAAGGGGCTTGTTGCAAAGGATATTATTCAAGAGCCAGTCATCGAGGAGGACCTCCATGCCCGGGAAGAGCCCGCGCCTCTTGAGGAGGCTGCTCTCGAAGCCGCCCAGGTCGAGACTGCTGAGGAGGCGATTGATATTGCCGAGGAGGCGGACAAGCACTCTGCCAGTCTCGACAATATCGTCAAGCCCGAAGAGCCCGTCGTTGAGCACCCCGCCGCCAAGGAGAGCGCTGTTGGCAATGGCCACGTTAGCAAGCTTGACCCCGTTGTCGACGCTGAGCCTGCCTCGACCGTCCCCAAGCTCCCCGAAACCACCCCTGAGCACGCCGAGGAGGTCATCGGCGAGGATGCTGACACGGCTGCATAGAGCAAACGGTGGCATTGCTGCATTTGATTTTTTACATGTCTTCTTTTTGGGCTGGGCTGTGTTGGGCAGACAGCTTTTATCTGGTGTCTGGCGATGTCCCACGAGGGCTTTTTGGGGTTGAAGTTTTTAAAAAACCTGTAGAAATATTCCCTGTTAGACACGGCGACTTAACACATTTAATACCAAGCGATTCTCAAGCGATTGCTGTACAATACAAGTAAACGTGCAGTTCGTGCTCCTCGCGAATCGCTAGCTTTGTAGTATAATGATGTATTGGTGTATTTTTATGTCGATGTCTATTCGTACAATGACCTGCCGATTTTGTACACAGCTATGATACATGATTGAAATCGCGCAGTCTAAATGACGCTGATCCTCGCTCCGCCCATATGTTTCCTCTCATGCTCTGCTTCTCCAACCCTCCTCCAAACTTTGCAGTTTCTCGTCTATGAGACACGGCACATGAGCGTGCCGCCCACCTTTTTCGCCAGCGCCTCCCTCGCCTCGAGCACGCCCTCGGACGTCTCCAGGAACAGGCACTCGCCGAGCGTGAGCCCCTGGACGACGCCGGCGGCGGCGAGCTTGGTCGGGAAGCCGCGGACCAGGCGCGCGAGCTCCTCGGGGCGGACCGTCACGCGCCGCGACGGCGTGCTCAGCGCGCGGCACGCGCCCAGCACGGGCTTGCTGTCCCAGTACTTGAGCCCCAGCCATAGCCGGCGGCTGGCGACGTTGGCCGTCGTCACGGGCTCCATGGGCTTGCTGAGCATCTCCTCCTCGGACGGCGGGTGCGGGCCCGCGCGGTACACCGACGACAGGAAGCCGGCGCGGTGCAGCGCCGTGGCGAGGTGCATGCTGTGCTTGGTGCTGCGGATCGAGGTCAGGCCCAGCTTGGCCTTGGAGGCGTTTTGCAGGTGCGAGCACATGTCGACGAGCGTCTTGAGCGACATGGTGGGCGGGTGGTGGTGGGGAGAGAGGGTGCGTTTTGAGGGTATAGAGAAGAGAATTGCGTCGAGCCGGAAATCGGTATGAAAAGACGCGAGTGTAAAGCGCGCAGCTCTGCTTCAATGACTGAAGGCTCGAGTTTTTGTTCGTCGTGAGGAGCTCGCTGGTGTTGGAGTCGGCGTCTCCTGTTCGGGGGGAGGGCTCGATCGCTGGGCGTGCTGCTCCCGGCGGTGGCTCGTGTGTGTTTTTCCACGGGATTCGCGGACAATCGTGTCGGGTACGAGCTTTGAGTAGCTTCTTCACGCGCTACTTTGCTCTCGTGGGGCAGCTTCAATTGGAGGTTCGACGGGGGTGTACAAAAAGGATGCTGTCGCATGTCCTACCTGAGGGTCCGCCAAAATTTCTTGGGGCACCCTGAGTATATGACTAAGCTAAAACCAACAACCAACCAACACATATTGTTGGGTATCATTCGCTTTATAGCAAGAGCTGTTGTAAATGACTTTTTCCTGAAATTGAGAACGTTTAGAGCAAATTCTTGAGTTTTATAAGTCGAGACAGATAAAAACGGCGTAGTGCCGACTGTCGTGCTATATTAAGAGTGCGTGTTGTACAGTGAACAGTTATCTGAGTGGGCTGTCGATGCAATAGAATCCAATGCAAAATATGACCATCCATTTTTTCCTTTATATCTTACATCATTTGCCATATAGCCACCGCATTGTGCCAGAGCTCCTTCATCGGCCGGCGGTAGCTGTAGGCGAGGTAGACGCCGGCCGCCAGGAACGGGCTCGTCACCAGGCCGCTGAAGAGGCGCATCAAGACGCGGCCCTGCCTGTCGGTCCGGCGCACGCACTCGGAGTAGGGCCGGTTGCTGAAGACGACGAGCGAGTACTTGGTCTGCCACCCAAACGAGGGAAAGTGCAGCGACATGAACTCCTCGAGGGACTTGCGGAGCTTGTACGTGGTCGACTGCGACGTGCGCATCTCGACGTAGTTTTGGAACGCGAGGTCGTTGATGGTGTAGGCGTCGACCCAGCGCGTCGCCGAGTACTCGGCCAGGGCCTGCGCGTGCGCCTGGTCGGCAGCGGCCTCGACGGACGATTCCTCCTCCTCCTCGTCGAACTCCTCCTCCGCGAGGGGTTTGTTGGTCTCGGCTAGCTGGGCCGTGTGCTTATCGAGGACAGAAAAGAGAATACGGACGTCTTCCATACCCGTGTTCATGCCCTGGCCGTAGAAGGGCACCATGGCGTGTGCGGCGTCGCCAATGATGACGCCGGAGGAGCCAAAGTGGTAGGGCTTGCACTTGAGGCTGATGAGGGGTAGGTGCGGGTTCGTGTTAAAAGCCTCGATGAGGGACGCATCAGAGATGTGGTCTCTTACACCCGGGAAGTTGACGTCGAAGAAGTTTGGTACCTCGGAAGGGTCAGCTTCCAGGGTGGCAAAACCGCTGGCGGGTAAGAAGAGCGTGCAAGTGAATGAGCCATCCTAGATGGGTTAGCAATGGCATTGACGCAAGGAGAACATCAGTCTGGACTTACTTCACTAGGAATAGCGATAAACATAAAGTCTTTGCCTGGCCAAATGTGTAGATGGTTGGGTGAAATTTTCCAGGTCTCGGAGCCATCGGTCCGCGCCTCGCCGGGTTCGATGCGAAACTCACACCAAAGGGTGTCAATGTACTCCTGCTGGTAATCCATGCGCGAAAACTTCATCATGTGGTAGCGCACAGCAGAGTGCGCGCCGTCGGCACCCAGCATAATGTCAAAGTCAATCTCCATTTCGCGCGGGCGACCGCTCGGCGACAGCCGATCTCGGTTCTCAATCCAGGCCTTGCGCTTGCGGAAATCGGCGCCGGTCAGCTTGTGGTTGAAGAAGAGCTCGACATTGGGAAGATCCTCGAGCGCATCAAGAAGTCTGGCGTTCAACGCGCCACGGTCCATGGCCAGGTTGCACTGTGGTTGGTCCTGTTAGCCGGGTACGGACTGTGTCGGCTATCACATGAGAGTGAGAGTGAGAGCGTAGATGACTTACTCGGCCATGGACGTCAAAGTCCTGAGGTACTTCATACAATGCGCCAGAGGGCTTCTTGCCGTGGATCATGCGGCCTCGCATGGGCACGCACGCGCCGAGGATGTCTTGAAGCAGCTCCGGCATTCCGGCATGGCGGATGGCATTAATGCCTCGCTCCGAGAGGGCGAGGTTGATGGACTTTGTAAAGTTGAGAGGGATGATACGGGGGTCCCGGAGGTCTGATAATTGTCAGAAAAACGAACAAAGGAGAAACACAACAAGCTGAAGAGGGCTAATCGTCGAACCTACCTGGGCGCAACTCGTAAACCTCAACTTGGTAGCCTCGCTGAGCCGCATACAAGGCGGCCAGCGAGCCTACCGGGCCAGCGCCCACTATGACCATCTTCTGTGGTCGTGCCATGACTGCGGCAGAGTGCTGCTAAATGCTGACGACTCTAGCAAAAGGCACTCAAGACATGCAGGCCCCGGCTTGCAGGGTAAAGATGGCTCTGCAGAAACGAAAAACAGATTGAGGACCCCAAGGGGCAGTGTGTTGGTTTGGAGGAGAGAGTAAAAGGAAAAAAAGCGAAAGAAGCCGAGAAAATCGGCGACAGGAACGGACAAGACACAAGGTAAAGAGAGGCGGTTTGAAGCCGGAACAGCGACTCTGCCAGCTTCGCCTGTGATTTTACAGCGGGCGTTAGCGGGTTCTACAGCGGCCGGATGCAACAAGTGCACCCTGTAACGACATCGTAATAAAACCGCTTCCTCCTGGACACTCCGCCCACCATCAGCCATCAGCCCACTGGAGGCGACCCTACAGGGGTAGCTCAGCACGCGACATTTCACGCTAAGCCCCCCCAGGCCGCCATCGGACAGCACCCGAGTCTGCTTGTTAAGCTTTTTGCAGTAGGTACTTGGCTGCAAGCATGCGCGTGGACGAGAAAAAAAAAGTCGGGCAGAAAACTACAGTTGGCTCTCACCACCTTTGACTTGCTACGTCGATCGCCACCACCGCTATCCCCGCTGCGACAGCTGATTCTGCAAACTGTACCTACGAATTGTTGAGGATTGCTCGTCTGACTGCTTCGTAGCTGCATCTCAAACTCCCACCCTCACACAGCCAACTGCCCGCCATGGCTGCCGAACCCCCCGCGAAAAAAAAGTGCCTTGGTGTCGACTGCGAAAACGACGCCGGCACCCTGCAGTGCCCGACCTGCCTCAAGCTTGGGAACAAGGACAGCTTCTTTTGCTCCCAAGACTGCTTCAAGAAGAGCTGGGTATGCATGCTTTTTTGCTCTTCCATACTTTTGTCCGTCTCAGCGCCAACTGTTTGCTAACACACACTCTGTCTCCCAGGGCACCCACAAGTCCATGCACAAATCTCAAAGTAATATCCTCCACCACTTGGTCGCGCCGAAAGCAATCTCACCAGATCCAGCAACCGGTTACTACAACCCCTTCCCGAGCTTCCCCTTCTCCGGCTCGCTGCGCCCCGTATACCCTCTCTCCGAGCACCGCACCGTCCCCCGATCGATCCCCCACCCCGTGTGGTCCGAAGATGGCAACCCCAAGTACAGCCGCTCGCTCAGCAGCCGTACCAAGTTTGAGATTCTCGACGCCAAGGGCATAGAAGCCATGCGCAAGGTCTCCAAGCTCGCGCGCGAAGTCCTCGACCTGGCTGCCGCCGCCGCCGTACCCGGTGTCACCACCGACCATATCGACGAGATTGTACACAAGGCCTGCGTCGAGCGCAAGGTGAGTTTGCGAATTTGCCAACCGGGACCTTGGAACTCTGCCTGCGCGCAGATGCTGACAATGTCACCAGTCTTATCCCTCGCCTCTCAACTACAACCACTTCCCCAAGTCCTGCTGTACTTCGGTCAACGAGGTCATCTGCCACGGCATCCCCGACAAGCGCATCCTCCTCGATGGCGACATCCTCAACATTGACGTGACCCTGTACCACGAGGGCTACCACGCCGACCTCAACGAGACGTACTACATTGGCGACCGCGCCAAGGCCGACCCGGATAATGTGCGCGTCGTCGAGGCGGCGCGCGAGTGCCTGGACGAGGCTATCAAGGCCGTCAAGCCCGGCGTGCAGATCCGCGAGTTTGGCAACATCATCGAGAAGCACGCCAAGACAAAGGACTGCAGCGTCATCCGCACCTACTGCGGCCACGGAATCGGCAAGCTGTTCCACTGCCCGCCTAACGTGCCGCACTACGCCAAGAACAAGACGCCCGGCGAGTGCAAGGCCGGCATGACGTTTACGATTGAGCCCATGATTGCGCTGGGCAAGTACCGCGATATCACATGGCCTGACAACTGGACGAGCACAACCATTGACGGCAAGCGCACGGCTCAGTTTGGTAAGAAGATGCCTCTTCAGTCAAGCGCAATGACAAGGCGTGCTAACGTGTGATGCAGAGCAAACGCTGCTAGTAACGGAAGACGGCGTCGAGGTGCTGACGGCAAGAAATGAAAACTCTCCCGGCGGCCCGATCCCTATGCCTACCGCGTCATAATTTAATCATGGCAAAACAGAGATCAAAAAAAGTGAGAGAACAGACGTTGTTGCATTGAAAAGCGAGGTGTTGGCGGCGTTGTAAGTGAGCATAAATGGTAAAGGTTCGAGACGAGTTACGAGAGACATGGTCAATGTAGACGAGAGAGTACCGCAAAACTGCATGGAATCAAAGAAAGACCACGAATGCTGCAATATCAAAGTTGTTGCTGCCTATCTTGTTGGATATTCGTGAGTCCGTCATTGGTAGCTTTGATTTATGGAGGGTTGTAATCACATGCGCAGCGCCCCTTTTGGACTGGGCTTGGGCATGAGTCGCGCCAACGTCCAGATAACGGGGAGCATCAGAGAGCCGCTACCGGTCTGGACAAGCCGGCTGGAAGCCGCCTGCACTGGAGCAACAGCGCATTCGGTGCACTAAATTTGTACTGGTACCACGCGGCGGGCAAGCTTCGACCACGGAGGATCCACCTGCAGGCGCTGTAATGCCCCCCCTGTAGCGGCACCGCCGCCTAGATTATAGCACGTTTATAGTGTTCATCAGCTATCAGGTCCCCTGGACGAGGCCTGGTCTCTCAGTGGCCCAGCTGGTCCTTCGCCACCGCCGAAAGCGAAGGAGAGGAAAAAAAAAAATCGCCATCGTCGCAATCCACTCTTCAACCTCCTTCCCTCCCCACTAGACCGGCCCTTGACAGCCCTCCCCGACCTCTTCTCTTCTCCTCTGCAACGACTCTCTACCCAATTTCCCAACACCAACGGCGTGCACCTCCGTGTCCATCTGTCCAAGCTCCAGCGCAGACGGATCCTCAAGTAATTACCCTCCATTTTTGTCTCGCTGGCCCTCCTTGCCTGGGCCGCTACGGGGACACACACAAACAAACCCCGTTCCGCTCCCCCCCAAAGAGCTCCGACTAACGCGTCCGCCCTCACCGAAAGCTAGGCAATCCGCTGACGACACCCCCCGGTCACCTCTTCTCCCTCGGACAAAGCTCTAGCAAGCTACGACTGCGATTCCTATACTTATTCTTTAACTCCTCGCTACCCGAAAAACCTCGTCAAAATGATGTCCGGCGAAGCATGGCTGTTTCTACTGTCGGTGTTGATCAACGCCGTCAACCTGTTCCTGCAGGTCTTCTTCACCATCATGTACAGTGATTTGGAGTGGTATGTTGCTCTGCGATGGCTGAAACGGGCTCGCTTTTCTTGCGCGACAAAATCTTGTCGCTTCGCTGCGAGCTTCCAGGACTCGAGCTAACACGATTCTCTTACCATTCTAGCGATTACATCAACCCCATTGACCTCTGCAACCGTCTCAACACCTACATCATTCCCGAAGCCGCCGTCCACGGTTTCCTCACCTTCCTGTTCCTGATTAACGGCTACTGGCTGCCCTTGATCCTCAACCTGCCTCTGCTTGCCTGGAACATCAAGAAGTAAGCTCGGCCCATGCCGCCTTTCCGGCGCATTTTCTCCGACGACTGCTAACGCGCGATCCTAGGATTGTCGACAACACTCACCTCCTTGACGCCACCGAGATCTTCCGCAAGCTCAACGTTCACAAGAAGGTACGCGATTTCGGTTCGGATTCGTCATCTCCGCGCAATGCTAACCCCCACGCGATAGGAATCCTTCATCAAGCTCGCCTTCCACCTGCTCATGTTCTTCTTCTACCTCTACAGCATGATTGTTGCTCTCATCCGTGACGAGGCCGCATAAACGTTCTACTGGCTCTCCATCGACGACTTCGGGACACCATGTAATGATATCCGGACAGGCGAGACCCGCCTCTCCATGTACGGCTGGCCCTGGTGGTTTACTTATGAACAGGCGCGCGATTAATTTTGGATTCCTCATGGTTTGCTCTTGTGGGTTCAAGACATGATGAATTGACGCTCGGATGGAATAGAATGGACTGGCGAGGTTTACGGGTTTGGGATATATATCACTTGGCTTTGGCACGGGCTATCAACCGGCGTTTATAGCCCATTTTGTAGATTGAGCGTTCGCTCCGGGGGATGCCCTCGGCACCTTTTCTTCGACAACCTTCTAACGGGTTACTTGATTTCACAACACCGCTTAATGAGACACTGCACACCGCATGTATCCGGCTCGTCTTTGTGACGTGTAGTCTTGGGATTACCGCGCCTTTTGTATCGTCATCGTTACTTGCAAGCCGTTCACATGTCCTAGATGAGAGGAAACCGCTTCTTGGACTGATGGCGCATCCCCCCCCCCCCCCCCCCAAATTACATCAATATGGCAAGGTCAGCGGACGCGTGTAAAAGCTAGGCCAATTGAGGTCACTACAGCGAATGTAGAGCTCACCATTTGCCTCTTCCCCAGGCTGCTACATCCACCTGACGTGCTCCTGAGCAACACCGTCAATCGGAGCATAGCCCTCCTCCGTCAATCACCGCCCGAGGTGCCAGTCCGCATCGACCAGCCCGGCCCACCCCTTTGGCTCCCGATGGACCTTGGCATGCAAGGTGGTTGGTTCGTCGAGGACGGACGCGAGCGCCTCTGCGTCCACCTGCACCGCAAACCTGTACCGCGGCGACAGGCTGCCCGCCGACGAGCGATGGCCGCTATCCTGCTCCGCCATCCATGATGAGGGGAACAGGCGCAGTTCCTTTTTTTTTTTTTTTTAAACTGCAAGACACCCTGCTTTTATTACAAGTCTAGATTTTGTAGTTGCTTTTGCAAGACAGTTTGAACGATCTATGGACCACAAGCGCTTGACGTTGGCAAACAAGCTAACGAGCTTTGTGTGAAGACCTCCCGAGACTAATATCCGAAGAAGAAAAACAGTTTTGACAAGAAAATCGCCTGCAAAGTCAAATAATACTTCACGCGAAAATTTGTACTTAATTCCTCGACATCTTGTGCGTTATTTGGACGACTGTAATTTAAGTGCACTTTGATCGTACACTAGTTACGATCTTTGTCTCGAGTCCACGACCCAGCTCAAGCGTATACAGCAAAACCAAGCCTCAAATCTTTGGATTTGAGGCGACAGACGGGTCCTAACTTAAGACTTAATGAATGGACTTATTTCTGGTAACTTCAATACTTCTCGGCTCATACCAAGTTTCGCAAAGGCATCTCGGCCATAACAGTAGGTCACGTGATCGCATCATCAAGTTCAGTTGTAGTCTTCTTCGAACCCATCATTTACGTGTTTCTTCAACTTGGCAGCGCCGCACACCTACCGACTTTGTGGCCGCGAAACTTACCATGGCGGATTTCGGTGAATACCCGCCTAATATGGCGCCCCAGGATGCCCTGGTCGTGCGAGAGCAAGCCGGACCTGACCACGCCGTGGTCAAATACTCGGCGGAGGACCTCTCCAGGCCCAAGGCTGGCCCAGCAAACCCCTTCAAAGAGGAAACGACGGCAGCCGTGAAGCGCAAGAAGGTCTTGACAGGTACGGCGGAAGAGACATACATTTCGGAGCACACTTTCCGCAGCAAACACAGAGCGATTGAGCGGCGAGGCGGCCCCGAGCGCGAGTACCAAACTGTTGCGGAGCGCAAGCAGGCAGACGCCCTGGTCCGCGCCTCGCGTGAGAGCAAGGGCAGCGCAACCATTGCAGAAGGCCCCGGAAGCTATGTTGGTCCCTGGGCGCGCTACAAAAGGGCCGAATACGAAGTCGTCGACGAAAACGAGCAGCTAGCGAGCGACGAAGAGTACGAGATTGTCGAGGAGGACGAGGACGATGTGGTGGAGAGCGGCACAGTTTTGAAAGCACCCGAAGCTTCGCTGGCGCGCCGCAAGGAGGTCGAAGAGCTGGGCGACGAGACGACAATATTCAACGGCTCGCAAGAGCTCGACTACCAGGGCCGAACATACATGCACGTGCCGCAAGATCTGGACATTGACCTGCGCAAGGATGTCGGCAGCGTTACAAACTTTATCCCCAAAAAGCAGGTGCATGTCTGGAAGGACCACGGCGGCGCGGTCACGGCGCTGCGCTTTCTTCCCGAGTCAGGCCATCTTCTGTTGTCTGGTGGCGCCGACACGACGGTTCGCATTCGCGACATGTACCACGATCGCGAGCTTCTTCGCACGTACTCGGGCCACAGCAAGGCTATTTCGAGCTTGAGCTTCAACCGCGACGGCACGCAGTTCCTGTCGGCCTCGTACGACCGCATGATGAAGCTCTGGGACACTGAAAAGGGCGTTTGCGTCAGCAAGTTCACCACCGGCAAGACGCCGCACGTCGTCGAGTTCAACCCGGATCCGGAGCACAGCCACGAGTTTCTCGCCGGTATGTCGGACAAGAAGATTGTGCAATACGACGTGCGCGCGCCGCCGACGGAGATTGTGCAGGAGTACGACCACCACCTGGCGGCCATCAACACCATCGTCTTTGTCGACCAGAACCGGCGCTTCATGACGACGTCAGACGACAAGTCGCTGCGCGCCTGGGACTACAACATCCCCGTGCCGATCAAGTACATTGCCGAGCCTGACATGTACCCGATGACGCGCGCGGCGGCGCACCCGAGCGGCAAGTACGTGGCGTACCAGAGCTCCGACAACCAGATCCTCGTGTTTGGCGCAACGGACAAGTTCCGCCAGAACCGCAAGAAGAGCTACCGCGGGCACCACAACGCGGGCCTAGGCATCGACCTCGACTGCAGCCCAGACGGGCAGTTCCTGGCCTCGGGCGACTCGGCCGGCTACGTCTGCTTCTGGGACTGGAAGACGTGCAAGATGTACCACAAGATCAAGGCGGGCAACCAGGCGGTGACGTGCGTCAAGTGGCACCCGCAGGAGACGAGCAAGGTCGTCACGGCGGGCCTGGACGGCGAGATCAAGTATTGGGATTAAACAAGAAAGATGGAATCGGTGGGAGAGGAGAAAAGAACAAACAATTTCAGCATATATTTGGTGTTTCTGGGCGTTTTTTTTTTGGTTCTTGCTTCTTTCATGGGAAAAAAGACGATTAACTTTGTACTCTATAGATGTTTGGCTATTCAAGCCCTGATAATACACACGCATTTATACAAGAGATATACAAAGCCCGACGATGGGCCGTGACCCCTGGACTAAGATCGCTCCTTCTGATATCCATCCAGAAATAGACGCTTCTCACCTGTCTCACCGTCCTCTGCAAAGATGGCATATGTTTCCGGCCCTTGCTCCTCCAGCCAACTGCCCTCCTTGTCCTCGGACAGGTACGCATGCTTGTCCTCTTGCCACTCGCCATAGTCCTCCTCGTCATCGGAAACCTCGCCAACCTCCTCCACCACGAACTGCGTCCCCCGCGCCGTGCCGTACCCGTATGGGAACCACTTGGTCGCCGCGGCCTTGCGGGCCTCGGCCGCGCGCTTCTTCTCGCCCGGCGCCAGCGCCGCCGCGTCCGCGACCAGCCTGGGGTGCAGTCTGCGCTCGCGCGCCGCGCGCACCTGGCGCTGGTACGCCGCGGGGTCCGTCTGCGCGAGCCCGACGGCCCTGCGCGCGGCCTCGCTGCCCAGGTCCAGGTGTATGACGTAGCAGGGCAGCATGGCGGCCTCGTGGTGCGCAATGTACTCGTAGCCGCCGTCAAAGTGCGCGTCGAAGCCCTCCGCCAGCGGCCCGTGGACGTCTGGCCCCGGCCTGGCCCGGTCCTGCCGCCACCACGGCTCGCCCGGGGTGTAGGTGCGGCCCATGACGGTCGCGCACACGACGAGCCGCAGGCTGGGCAGCCTGCCGAGCGGCGTCGCCGTGGACTGCGGCCCGAGGCCGTGGCCCGGCGAGGCGTAGGACAGCGCGTAGCCCGGCGAGGGCGAGGAGTAGACGCCGCGGTCAAACGCGATGCCGGACCGAGGCGAGGCGACGACTCTGCCGTCGACGACGCGCCCGGGCTTGACGAAGCCGTGACGGATGATGGACGCCACCGACGTGACGGGCGTGCCGTGAAATGTGACCCTGGGCCGGATCATCTCTGCGACGAGGTCCTCGCGCCGCGCGGCGCGCCGGTCGCTGCCTGGGGGCATGCGCTTGTGCAGGTTCTGCCGGCTGTCGCTGCTGCTGCTGAGTAGCGTTTCTTGCAAGGAGCTCTGGTAGCGCAGGAACCGCTGGAGCAGATCTGGCCGCACGACCGACTCCATGTGCACGATGCGAAACTCGTCCGAGATGCCGGCGACGAGCTGCTCGGGCGTGCGCCCGAGCAGTTCGTGTGCTGTGTCCTTGATGGTGGACACGTCGAGTCCGTACGGATTGGCGATGACCTCGTCCCAGCTGTCGATGCGCGCGGCGTCCCAGCCGCGGCTGGTGGTGGTGTCCTTTTTCGGGGTGACGGCCGCTGCGGCTGGGGCCGGGTCCTCGAACTCGGCGATGCGCTCGAGGGCCTGCATAATGGCGAGGTACGTCTCCGTGGCGCGGGCCGGGGCGCGAGCGCACAAGGTGGCGCGTGTGTCTTGACGGATGGGATCCAGGTCTCGTCGGCGAACGGCGCCGTTGGCGTCCTGGACTGTCATGCTGGTGATGTGGTATGTGTCGTTGGCGATGAGGTGCGACAGCGTCAGGCCCAGATGAATGTGCGCAAAGTCAAACTTGCAGTGTGTGTCATGGCCGTCGCCATCTCCGGACCAAGACTGGAGACTGGGAGGCTTATGAGACTCGATGAATGAATCGAGCGTCGAGGCCATCGTGGAGAATGACGAGCGTCGTCACCACCGGCAAGTCAAGTATATGAAGGATCGTGGGTAGCAGGTTGGAAAAACAGAGGGGAGAGAAGAGAGATGCAGGATTCTTTTGGTAGGTACTGGGTAATTTCATCCTTGATAGAGTATGGGAAATCACAAACATTTATATACTGATGATGGACAAAGGCCGTGTAAGTCGGCAATAAGCATGCTCGAGAAGCTCTTTGCTCATAGTGTGATGCCTTTTCTCATGTGATTAATGACGTTGAAAATAGAGAGATAGAGAAAGACAAGATCCTCCATCAATGGCAGCTTCAGTGCATATTTATGTTTTTTTTTTTTTTGGATGCAGCATCTTTCGGCATTGACTCATAGGTAGTCCAAGGCATACTGGCAATTGCTCAGACTGCCTGCACAGCACAGCCCGCAGGTGAAGAGCCTCGCGTGACATGCAGGCCAACCCCACGCTCCGCAAAGGTACATTACTCCACAATCTGCATTGTGTTATAAGATGCATTAAACTATTCTTCCAAAGAATCTACACTGAAGCCCATCACTTCTTCTCTTCCGTACCCAAAGGCGACCAATGGTGTATGCAACCAGATGTTTGTCGCATGACCGGGCGACGACGTACCCACTCGGGCGGCCGCGGGGATGCGACCATGCCCAGCCCAGCCTAGAGCATCGGGTGACTGGCAAACGGGTCGCGCGGAAACTTTGCAATTTATTTCTCTTCTTCCGGAGCCGTGTATATAATGCCAAGTGCTTGCTGGTTCATTCTTCTGCGTTCTACTCGCTTTTAGGACTCCCCCTTTTCCCCATCAGCGCGCCGCCAAAAACATGAAACCGCAGCTCGTAGCCTTGGTGGCTCTGGCGCAGGCCGTCGTCGGGCTCTCGGCGTACGACTACAACAACCCTGGCGCGCAGGTACGCTTCTGGGTGAACAACGACGACGAGGATATCAGCGACGGCGTCGTGACCCAGATGCCGTTTCTGACGGGTGCCGGATTCGCCACACTGCCAATCACAGACTGCTTCAGTGACGATACTTCAGAAACATCGCGCTACGACATTGCGATTCTCGGTGCGCCGCACGACACGGTAAGACTGCTGCTTTACAAGCTCTCTCCCCGCCCTCGCATTCAAAATGTTTCATTGTCAAAAACCGTTGCTCACAAGTCTCTCTGTAGACAACAACCGGCCGTCCTGGCGCCCGGTTTGGGCCTCCTGCCATTCGGTTGGGTAGCAACCAAAAGACGTATGGACTCAGTGTATACACTAGTGAGTTTTTTTTATCATTGATTCAATTGGAGAAGCGCTTTCGCTCCTATTGCCATCATCTTTTTAACAATGTGTAGAACGCGATGCGATGAAGGATTGGGCCACGATTGTCGACTGCGGCGATGCAAAGATGACGTGGTTGGACAACCGCTTTGCGCTCAAGACGCTGGAAAAGGCGCACAAAAAAGTTTCGGGCCGGCCGGCCAAGAGCAGCAACACGTCGAGCGTCCCGAGAATCATTACTCTGGGCGGCGACCACACGACGACGCTAGCTGCGCTCCGTGCGACGGAGAAGCACTGGGGTCCCGTGTCCGTCATTCACTTTGACAGTCACGTCGATACCTGGGATCCCAAGCAGCTCGGTAGGACTTTTTCTTTCATCGTTTGTAAAGCCTGGACAACGATGGCTAACTTGGTGTTAGGCGGCGGAATCTCCGACTACGCGTGAGTAAACCGAATGTGCCTAGCAGAAGCACGCCTAACCAGCAGCAGAGCCTTGAACCACGGGACATTCCTTCATTTCGCCCATGAAGAGGTAAATTACCACCAAAACAACTCCATGGCATATTACTCACCCAAACTGATCAATTCAGAACTTGATTCTCAACTCGTCCATCCATGCTGGTATCCGCGCCCAGGTCATCGACGACTCCGACATGCGCCACGACAAGGACTGCGGCTTCCACGTCATCACGGCCCGAGACATTGACTTTATCGGCGTCCGGGGCATCATCGACCGCCTCCGCAAGAGAGTGGAACACACGCGCGTCTACATTAGCATCGACATTGACGTGTTGGATCCCGCCTTTGCTCCAGGTACGCAACGCCACACCCACGCAGGTTTCTCATTTTGACAAGGAGCAAAGCTACCGGCACGCCTGAAGCGGGAGGCTGGTCTTCGCGCGAGCTTCTCACCATTCTGGCCGGTCTTGACGGGCTGGAGATTATTGGAGGGGATGTTGTCGAGGTCGCGCCGCCGTACGACAATAATGCAGCTACGACAGCGCTGGCGGCCGCCGAGGTCGCCTTTGCTCTCCTTGAGCTTATGGTGTCTACACCCGTCAAAGTTTAGCTGTACGAACATTTCTCATCAGACCCAAAACGTTCAAGAACTATCAAGTTATGCTCGGGTTTTTGAGCGCCGCCATCTCTCGCACGTGTTCCTCTGCAGCTGATGAAGCGAGTGTGCTTGGCATCGAAGGTACACACTTACCCAGCAGCCCACCTTCCCATCAGCTTTCTCGCCCGATAAGCGAGCTTGCATTGTTGTATATAGATGAAGATTAATTCTATTTGTGCGGCACCGCAAACTACACGGTTTTCATCCTCACAATATTTCATACCCTCCCGCTACCTATCATTACGGCAGAGATGTACAAGACCGTTCAGCCTCGACGACGGCGACATATCAGCCACACTCCAACTTGGCCGCGGACCCGATCTTTCAACCATGACGGCGCTGCCGACGAGGAAAGCAACACACACGAAGAGGGCAACCATCTCCTCAACAGCAAAATCGAACGCGGCCGGCGCGTACACCTGGTGGCGCTCCAATGGTGGGCCGACGAATACAAGTCCGCCATCATCTGCGGCCTCAGCATCATCATCCTCTCCGTTGTGCTCTGGCACTACGACGGCAAGCTCGTTCCCCGTCTGTCACCCGGCCTCGATCTAGAAATGCTGGTGATTGCCCTGGTCACGATCAGCCGCGTCGCCATAAGCAATGTGGTCGAGGCCTGCATCTCCCAGTGCGCGTGGATCTGGATCGCCAAGTCGCATCAGCAGCGCACAAACACGGTCGCGCGGCTGGAGGACTTTAAGCTATTTGACGAAGCCTCGCGAGGATTTCTCGGAAGCGTTGCCCTCCTCTAGCGAATGAAGGGACTGTAGGCTGACGCGCTCTCCAAGACGATGCTTTTTGGCTGACCTCTGCAGGCATCTGTCTTGCATCGGTGCCGCCATCGTCATTCTCACGCACGGCTTCGAGACCTTTTCTCAGCAAATGGTCCACTACGTTCAGAAGCCTGTCGTCTTCAGAAACGAAACGGAGAGATTTGCGCCGGCAAATTATCGTAGTGACTATTGGGACAAGGTTGAGCAAAGAGATTAGAATCCAAGTATTCCTGCTCCCGCCGATCTGCCTCTCAGTTACTAATTGTTTCCAGAATTGACTCTCCCACTCTCGACCAAAGCGGCCATTTACACTGGCATTATTGCAAACGATATACCAGTTCTAATACCGTCTTGTTCTACCGGTAATTGTACCTGGCCCGTCTTTCCCACCATTGCTGTCTGCGGAGACTGCATGCCTAAATATGTAAAGAGCGAATGCAGTGGTGAAGGCTGTGTTTACTCCGTTTCTCCCAATACTTCAATCACGGTCCCGCATGGTGATGCAAACGGGGCTTTCAGGGTACGGCCAATTACAGAGCGTCAATCGCTGAAAGGTCAGGGCGACACGGCTTACCTGTCAGTATTTGAAGCCGTGGCAGCCTCTGAGCACAGGCCAAAGACGAACTCTACAGGATTCGAGTGTGCGCTATGGGTCTGTATGGAAGCGTATGACACGTCCATGAATGACGGTCATCTAAGCCAAAAGACCATAGTCATATGGAATGAAACTCAGCTCCAAGAGGAGACCAATGCTCACCTACAGGAGTACGTTTTCGTTAATGTGCCAAAGGAAATGAATACGCTTGAGCATTCGAGACACTCCATCTCGGCTCGGGCAGTAAAGGCCATCCGCAGCTTTATGGACACATTGACCGACGGGTGGTACGAAGACATCGGGGGTAGCGTCAACTTTTCATCAGACTGGGTCGAGGCGATGCATGACGCGAGGACAGCTATGCCTTTATGGATGGAAGGACTGACACTCAGTCTCAGCAACGAGTTTCGCCAGAACGGCGATCTGGAGGATGAACGCAACACCAAATATGAAGGAAGCGCTACAAAACTGGCCAGTTTCGTCAAGGTGAAGTGGTTCTGGATGATATATCCACCACTTTGCCTGGTGGTGAGCATATACTACCTACTTGCCACCGTTGTAGCCAGCGTCCGCGACGACGTTGCCATTTGGAAGGGTGATTCCATGCCGATGCTATTCAGCTGTATTCATCCGGATATTCTGCTACTTGGAAGTAGCAAGATGGATACTCACAAGGGGCTGGATGAGCTGGGCCGCCATGGCATTGCGCTGGCCAAGGCTGAGTCGGGAGCTTGGGTCTTTGAGCCTACTGTCGGACCGGAAGATAAGCGTGGGCGTCTTCGCAAGGCATTCCGAGTGCGCGACCAAGCGGCTTCGAGAGGGTTTGACTGAGTGTAGGCTCGACATGTTTTGCGTGGCGATGCGCACCTATAGGCAGGGTAACGAATGAAATAGCAAGTATAATTAATCATTATCGTATCTAGCCAAACGTATTCAGCAGTAGCGAAAATTAATCCAAAAACGCCCTATTCATGCTCGCTTTTTGTTGTAAGCTCGTAACCCAAAGAAAGATCACCATTTGACCGAGAAGCTGTCCACCTCTTGATCGCTCAACCCCTCGCAGGCGCCACACGCGCATCGGAATCCATACCACCGGTACAGCAGCTCCGGTGTCTTTGTCCGCCCGTAGCAAATCTTGAGCTCCTCCCCCTCGGCGATGCCCTCCTCCGCGCCCACCCACAGACGCAGCCGGCGCCGGGCGGCATCATACGCCCAGTGGATATTGTCGCGCGGCTCGCACGCGTGGTTGAAGCGAGCGGCAATGGGGAACAGCCCCGTCTCGCGACTCACGCCCGTAGCGAAACTAACATCCTCGTCAGCTTTGACCCTCCCCTCTCAAAAGAAAGCTCCAGACATAAAGGGGAGCACAACGGGGGGATCGCTTACCTGTTGGTGTCCCAGACGGCCTCCAGCCACGGCGTGCCGGGCTTAAAGTGGTCGCTGGCGTGGAGCTTCAGCGCCTTGGTCTGCCTCTTGCGGCTGAGCCGGGCCAAGGCCGCGAAGAGGTGGCTGCGCTCGGCGACGACGAGCAGGGGCGTCTCCTCGAGGATGACGTCGTTGTGGGCGAGGGCGCGCGTGGCATAGGCGCCCATGCCGCCGGTGGAGGAGGGCCGGATGACGAAGGCCTTGGTGGTGGTGGTGGTGGTGGTTGGTGATGGTGTCTTGACCGGGGTGGTGGGAGGGGTGGGCAGGGCGGCGGCGGGGTCCATGGCTGCGAGGGAATGGAGAGCAGAGAAGAATGGAGGAAGAGGAAGAGGAAGAAGAGGATGGCTTATATAGAGAGGAAGAGAGGGAGAGGGAGGCACGTGAGGGTTCGTGATAGCCGACGAGGATGTATTGCCGGTGGGCATGGAGGCGATATCCGGAGAGGTGGTGTCGGCTATATGAGGGTTTCGGTTGGTGACCACGACATCACCAGCAACATCATGTTGCAAGTGGCGAGATGAGTTGGACTTGTGAGTTTCAGACGCTGTTGTGGTGCTGGTGGTTGTGGCCGCTACGGCTGTGGTTGGGGCGGTTGTTGGTCAGGCCATCTTCACGATCGGCAGTGGGGCGTTGTTGGTCCGACCTGCAGCCTTGGAGATTGATCCATGTCAGGTCCTGACTTGGGAGAATGGATTCGAGGCCTCGTCTGGGCGGCTCTGCACGCGAAGCGGTGTTGCGACATGCCGGATCCCAACGGGAGCAAGATTGGCGACCCCGTTCGTTTAGGGAGCGGCACGCAGAGTTCACGAGGACGTCTCACGGGCGATAGCCAGTTGGAAGCTGCCGTTTTGCCGCCGATAGGGGAAGAGTAACAGGGGAAAGAGCCGTTGTTGTGAGTGCTCGATTCCGGGGTGGTCATTTTGAGAGGTAGTATAGGAAAGATTCGTAGAGTTTGGATGTTGGCGACGATGTTGAGAATAAAAGAGAAAAAAGAAAGATAAAGCCAACGAGGAGAAAAGAGTGAAGAGAAAGATAAAGCTAATATGGAGACAGAGCAAAAAGAGAGATGAAGCCAATACGGATAAAAAAGTCAAAGTCCAAAACGATAAAAAGTCAGGTCGATATCTTCCGGAGGATAAAAATGTATGGTCGGCTTATGAGGTGATGGTGTTGGATGATGGTGTAACTCTGCCAGTATTAGGTTCAGATTCACTCATCAAAGCACATCAACTCATGTAAATGAATCTCTGGTTTACACGTTATATGAGTTTGCATATACCCCATTGCGCCGGAGGCCTATTTATAGCAATTTAGCCAACCGATTTCCCTAACTCCGCATCCGTCCATGCTCTCGACAGACTATAGTCCCTGAAATATCTCAACCATGTAGGCGCCCAGATGTGCAGCTTTCCAGAAGCCTGCCAAGTCCCGCGGGTATCAATTTTCTTTGCTCAAATACCCCCCTCCAACAGTGTTTTGTGTGGCCAGTGAGACCAATAAGCATGTTAATAGTGTGTAATAGATTAAACAATCTGTAGTGAAAAAAGATAGCAATACAACGCCCCCAAAACGAAAATCCAAAAGAAGTGAAGAATTATGTGCGAAAGTGACGCGTGGATTAGAAGCCAAACTTCTTCTTGGGTCTCAGAGGGCAGTCTCCGCGGCAGTCGGGGCAGCGGAGGCACCCGGGCTTGGCCCAAATTCGTCGGCATTTGCACACCCAGAGGTCGCGGCCGGTGCGGGTGGTGAGGCAGTCAAAGGGAGCGTGGAGGCCCTCGCGAACACCGCACTCGATGCAGAAGCGCCGGAGGGTGATTTGCCTGTCTCGGCCAGGCTGAGGGTCGCGATCAGTAACCAGACGGCCGTGAGAGTCGACGTACGCATGCTGAGGCTGCAGCATGTCAAAGTGCTCGGGAGAGCGAACTCGAAAGCAGACGTAGCATTCAAAGTTTCCAGGCTTGTAGTCGTGACCTTTTTCGCTAGGACGATGTTGGGCAAAATCCTTGGCAGCTCGCATGACAAATTGAGCTTTGTCGTCAGGGTCAGCCATGCCTTGAGGGTCGATGGTTTGGTGGAAATAACGGTTCATGGTGGAGAGGTGAATAAGAGACTGGTAGTCTAGATCACCATAGACCCTTTTTTGCAGGTCGCTAGGCAAACGTTCAATACCTGACTGCATGATGGAGCTGGACGGAGACTGAGGCGAAGGAAGTTGATATGGCTGAGACTGTCGGATTTGAGGAGGTGTTACAACGTGATGTGAGTGTTGGCGTGAGTGTTGGCGCGAGTGGCTTGACTGATGATGATGCTGTTGCTGCTGGTAGTGCTCGTGATATTGCTGTGGCGGCGCTTGCTGATAAAGATGCGAGCTTTGCTGCGGCTGGTAATATTGTTGTTGTTGGTGTTGGTGTTGATAGTGAGGTTGCTGGTTATAGTGATGAGAGTGGTGCCTCCGGTAGGGATCATGAGCAGAATCGGGACTGGGATAATCGGCAGCAGAAGCATTCGATCCTCGATATTTGTGAGCACCGGGAGGAGTGGGCAGGGCGATCATAGTAGAGGACGACATAATCGGGGGAGGAGAGCGGCAGAGTCGTGTCGGTGTGCCGGCTAATCTCGATAATCGATGCAAGGCAGAGGTGTAAGGGCGGCGGGCGATCAAGTACGTGTACGTGCGTGGTGCATGCGACCTGCAGATGCGGTCTCGAACTTGCTGTATTTGTTTCTGAATTGAGATGGCGCGCGTGGTGTGGGTGGCTGTACCAGACTTGTCGTGGTGGTTGGCGGGAAGCGAGTCTTGACTGCAGACCAAAGAGAAGCGCGGATCAAGAGAAGCGAAGGAGGGAGAAGGAGAGCAAAGAACGAAAAGAAAAAGGAGGATAGAGAAGGAAGAAATAAGTAGAAAAGAAAGCTATCTGGGAGTGAGTGGATTGTCTCTGTTACAGCGCGTGTTTTCCGTGCCCACCGGAAACGCAGTCTGGATCGGAGGCGAATTTTTGACTTTAATAGCAAATGCTGGCCCCCGGCTTGCAGGAGCAGACTTGCGACTAACACGACGGGCAAAACCTGGGGTGGACACGCCTCGAACACAGACAGAAGCGGTCCCGTCGGGCGACACAGCAGGTACCGGAGCGGCGGGAACGCGCGCGACGAGAGACCGTGTGTTACCTTGAGCGAGCAGGGGCATCACGGAATAAGACAGTCGAGATCATGGTGTGCGACGAGGGCGGGCGTGTTGGTGGGGGAGGCAAGGAGGGCGGCCCCCCGACGGTGTCAGGCGCCTGGAGCCTGACATGAGTAAATCAAAGAGGCGACAAATAAAAAAGAATAATAATAATGGGTGTCACATTTTATTCTTCTTTGCGTGCCACAGACTGGGTATGTTTCTGGCCATCGCTGGGTGTGTTTCATCCAAGGGTGAGACAGGTATTCCGGCTAGGCTTGCTGGGGCGGGCCTGGCATGCCGCCCTTGGAAGAGAGAGAGAGAGAGAGAGAGCGAGAAGAGGGATGATGCCGCGACGGCGGGCGCAGAAACCGTCAAGTGTATGTCTCGTCTTATTTTCTTCTTTCTTTGACTAAACAAGTCTGGAGCCATGGCTGGCCCAGCGTTTTTCGACGACAGAGTGCTTGCGGTTGTCGGGAACAGTCGAGGGACGAGGTAGGGAGATAGACGGAGGCTTGACGTGGGGTTTCTGGCGGCGACGCGCGGGCAAGGCGGCGGGAGACTGACAGGCATCTAGCGGTAAGTCATCATCAGCGCTGCGAGGCATGCCGACGGCGAGGGCCGCCGAGAATGAACATGTGAACGCCAACTACCTACCGAACACTAACAAGGCAGTGCAGCATTCCGGGGAGGCGTCCATGATGGATGGGTTTGGGTGAGTAGCTGGGTAGCTGGGTAGGTGGTCCCGAGAGGGTGGAGCGGGAGGGCGGAAGGCTTGCGCGGCAAGCGAAGGGTGTGTAGCGTGTTGAAGATGTGTATGTGTATGTGTAACAGGATGGATAAGTAGCCATGATGGTGTTGGTATTGATGGGTGATGCATGATGGGTGATGGGATGGTCGATTTAACCTGTCCGTTTGATGATGTAGAGGGAAATGCAAGTGAGGCTACCTACGAACGAACAGAGCAGAGCAAACGGCTGTTGTCCAATTCCAACGAGGCAAACAGCTCATGAGCGTTCTGGCTGACAGCTGCCGGCAGCTTGGCGCAGCTCGATACAGCTGGCTGCTGGCCACCAACACAGGCACTCTACAGGCGGAAACGTCCCTGTAGGCGATGCCCTGATTCTAGGTTTACAGGGCATCCACCCACCCCCCTTGCAGGGGCCGCCCTGGTCACCACGATTGCCTTGCAGCAGTGGCCAACTCTATCACCACCATCGGCAATTTATTATGTCACCTCTTTCATTTTTACAAATACCCATCGGCCGCCAGAATTAGGAAATACCCATTCCGAGTCAAGAACAAAAATGTCCCGAAATAAACTCAAGCCTCCTGTCTCTACTACCCTGGCCCCAGGTACACACACATATGCAGTCGGTAACCGTGTCATAGCTCTCCTGCAAACACACTTGACACTCGTCCGATGTGTCGCCCTCTCTCCAAGGGGACCAGCCCCCCCCCCCCCCCCCCCCCCTCCTCCTCCTCCCCCAAAGGGGGCGTGTATGTGTGTTTGTGCATCACTGCTGAAATTACTCCCTCTTTCTGTAGATAGCTACCCTTGGACTCGGATAAAACTCTCTTTGCGCGTCCTCCCGTCCGCAAAACAAATCCGTTGCACACACCCACGTTGCACGCTCGCGTTTACTTACATATGTGGGTAGAAGGGGGAGCTGTGCCCGGGGACGACGACTCCGGAATCTAGTTTCCGTTGCAAAAATGCAAACAAGACACCAGAGGTCTGCGATACGTGCCGCGAAATTCATGCAAATCGACTTGATTCGTCCCTTTTCTCTCCCCCGATCTCAGCTGTCATTTTTTCTTTTTGCTTTTAGTTACTGCTTTACTTTTTCCAATCTCATCGCCATCGACGTTACATTTTTCCCCTTGCTTCTTCTTCGCAGGGTCCAGCTCACCATCTCAGACACTGTAATCAAAATGACATGCACTCACTGTAAACTAGGCGGATCCCAAACATCTCGTTCTCTGTGCTGCAGGCGCCCGATAGTCTGCTCAGTACTGCATGTTTCCCGTCTTCTCCGCTTCTAAATGAACCAGCCTTTGTTCCTCATGAACACCAAAAAAAAAGCCACCTGTCATCTGGCTTCGGCCGGGTAATTTAAGGGTAGCTTTTCTCCAGCAGACGATCCGAGCTGCTGCTTTCCGTCGTCGGCGTCCGACTTTCTGCTCATCCGTTCCAGAACCCGACCTGACTCGACCGTCTGTGGCACGTCGCGTAACGGCCAAAGTGAAAAAAAGTTTCGCTCAGCCTTTTTTTCTTAGTTTTCATCTCTCCCTCTGCGACTACCGGTCGGTTGGCATCTACCGAGGGTGCCTCGAAGGTGTGTCGGGGCGTACAAGGGGCGACCCTCGTCCTCCCGAGCAGGGGCCATCCTTACAAACAGCGCGAGGGAACCAACTGCCGTCTAACCAGGTGCTACCAACATGGCACCACACTCGACATGGACTTGTACCACCAACACAAGCAAACGTCCCAAACCTTCTGCAAGCAACATTAGTCATGTAATACATATTTCTAAACAAATCCGCCAGCTTGCATTCGTGCACATTGTCAAGACGAAACTATGGCAAAACTGGATTCGAGTGTATTCAGATAAACAAGCACTTTTTTTAGCTCTCATATATGCTCTTCCTCTCTCTTTTTTTGCCCAGGAAAAATCGCAAAAACGCCATTCATCAGCTAAAACCACATTGCCGATTCATTCCAAACAGCCCGGCACTTCTATCCAATCAATATAGAACAATGCCGTCTCGTTAAACGCTCGACTTTTTCATCTCTCATGATTCTAGTATGTACCACTGCCCTCGACCTGCTCGGCGTGGAATGAGCGCAGGATGGAGTCGGTATCATCAATGGCCAGGGGACGGATATCGGCCAGCTGCTTAATCTTGGCAGTGCTATAAATACCTGTCAGCAACCTCCTTCTCTGTGGGGTAAGTAAGAAACGGGAGGCAACATACACTTCCTTGACCTGCTCGTCGGACATCTTGAGGCCGAGCTGGTCAACACGCGACTTGACCGCGTTCCAGCCGGTGATTCGGCTGCTAATCGAAACGTAGCGGTTCAGGCCAAAGTCTTCGGGGTTGATAATCTCGTAGGTCGAAGGGTTGTTGAGGATGGCCTTGGCGTGGATACCAGCCTTGTGGGTAAAGGCGCAGAAGCCAGTGACGGGGTTGTTGAAAGGGATGTTCTAGGACATGTCAGTGAAACTCATGATGAGCACGACAGAGAACGACGCTTACAATTTGCACGGCGTCGGCAACCAGCGTCTCAAGAGCCTTGAGCTCCTTGAGGTTATACTTGGACTTGACATAGTCGGGCGAGGTGACAACCATACGGGCCATGAAGGCACCGAGGGGAGTGATACCATTACGCTCGCCTGCTTCATGTTAATATATACCCGTTTCTCTTATATGCTTGTGACTAACCAATTCCGAGAACCGAGGTATCGATATGGGTGGCACCAGCCTCAAGGGCGGCGTGGGCGTTGGCGACAGCGCATCCTGAAAAGGGTCAGCTTATTGCTCCATCATATTCCAATTCTGCCAACATACCGGTATCGTCGTGGAAATGAGTCTCGATATCGCAGTGCACGACACCTACAAGCTCGGTTATTAGTACTGTGCCCGGCTGCGCTACAGCTCCACTTTATTGACTCACCACGCAGGGTGCGGACGAGATCGTAGACCATTCTAGGTGTGGCTCCGCCGCTATTGACTCTGGTTAGAATGATACGGCTCCTGCAATATCCTAAATAAAAAAAGCGCTGGGTGTATCAAGACTTACACAGTGTCGGCAATACCAACACGCTGAACGCCGGCGGCATCGACAGCCTTGTACAGAGAGAGCAGATCGACGAGGTCGGAACGGAACGAGTCCTCGGAAGAGAATCGGACCTGGACACCCTCACTGGCGAAGAAGCACATGTTAGCCTCGGGAGCGCCCAGAGCGGCAGCATCGCAAGAACAACTTACCCCTTGAGGTACTCGATGACTTCAATGGCCGTCTTCTGAATGTAGGCCATGCTCTTGCCGTGAGAGAACTCACGGAGGAAGCTGGAGGTACCAATAACGAGATCGACACCGTCGACACCAGTGCTGTGCAGTGTTAGCCTTTGGTCCTTTTTATGTCTCAGCGCGCAGTGACAAACTCACGCTACAGCAGCCTTGGCGTCCTCCATGTTGCACCGAACATCTATTGAAAAAAAAAATATTAGATCGAGATCGTCAAAGCCAATCATTTGTGGCCGTCACATACGGGTAAGAATCTTGGCCTGCAGGAGAGGTTTAGTGTTAGCGAGATCGGCGGGCTGATGATGCACGAGTGGGCAGCACGTACCTTGAGACCGAGGCCGCAGATGGTCTTGCAGTCCTTGAACGACTGCTCCGAGGCGACGGGCGAAGTCAGCTCGATAAAGTCGACGCCGAAAGAGTCGAGAGCCTTGGCACTATTTTATTTTGACTCAGTTAGCAAGTCTGGCGCAGAGCAAATTCCCCCGGGTCGTCGGGCTCCTGCGTGGAGGGGGGACGAGGGGCGGACTCGGAGGGGCAAAAATTTGGGCAGCCGGCGGGCAGCGGGTAGTGCGTACATCTTGACCTTGATCTCGGTGTCGAAGAAGGCGTTGGCAAACTGCTCACCCTCGCGCAGGGTGGACTCGATAATCTTGAAGTTGCCGACGTTGGAGAGGTAGTCGCCGACCGACTGGTAGGGGGAGCTCGCGGAGCGATTTTGGACAGGATGTTGCACGCGGCCGTTTGTGCCATTGGCGGCAGAGCCATTGGCCTCAGCGCCTCCATTGCAGCCTCCGCACATGGTTGCGATGGTGTGTGTGTGAGTGTGAGGTGGTGTGGTGTGGAAGGGTCGGGATGCGCGATGAATGATCGAGGCAGATGTTTCGACGGGATATTTATATATATATTCAATTGCTTGAGAAAATGTCAAGAAGAAAAAGGTATACTCAAAAATTTGTTACAGGTTTTTTTTCTCTGGCTTGTACTGGCGGGGAGGGGCCTTGATATAGCGGGGACCCGAACGCAGCAAAGCTAAAGACTTGCAGCGGCCAGTCCGATTGCCGGAGTTTGTGTGATTCATTCAGAAGCAAATCCCCAGGTCCCGATACGTCAGAGGTCACGTGACACTGCATAACGCCATCAAGCCTCTGAAGCCTCTTGGCTTGATGAATTGCCCAGGCAAACAGCCAGCCAGAGGCCGACCTTATTATTTGGAGCATTCTGCACTGCACTGCATTGCACTGCAATGCACGTTGCTCCGCTCGAGCGATTTACTGCCGATGAATTGGACCCAAGATTCAAAGAGGACTCTGTCTTTTTTTTTTGGCTTCATGGAGCCGGTTCTTCCGACATCAGCGCACTTTTACTCACAGACTCCCTTTACACCCTGACGCATACACTGAAGAAACTCCCCAGCCAAAACCTACCCGCCCTTTTACTTTTCGTGAACCTTCGGAACCTGGGGCAACAGCTGGCCAGAGCTGAAATGCATCCCGATGCTAGCTTTTAGATTGCGTGCAGACACTAAACACTAGCTTTCTTCCGCCCAGCATCTTTCCTCCTCGCGCGCTGCAACGTCCCACGGCATTTGTCTGCCGGGGCTGACGTTGCGTGCGAGATGCGTCGCTCGCAAGTTGCGCCAGCGTACACCGTGCGGTCCAGATGCAGATCGATTTCAAGTAGTTGCCTCTTTGAGTAGACATGCATCGCTGGAGGGTGGTGAGCAGCTGCTTCGCTGCAAAGTCGTCGTGGACTTTTTCTCTCTTTCTCGCTCCCCGGATATGCCGGGAGTCAAGTCTCCTCGAAGATCACGGCCGAGACCAGCCTGACTGCATAAAGACATGCTGTGCACTGTGAATTGCGCTCGAGCGGGTGTTGAAGACGTCAGCTCCGTGGCGTGAAAGAAAAAAAAAAGGTTCCGGGGCCAAATCGGCAAGAGATATGCCGCCCCCAGTTCCAAGATCGTTGGCCGTGCATCTGAGCGCTGCAGTCCAAACTTGTTGCCCGTTCAATCAAAAGTAAGCCAGAGACCACGCAACCTGCGGATTTGAGAGAATGGCGAGTTCGCACATGGGCTGCGGAATAAAATACGCACCAATGAGAAATCTCCAGCTCACAGGCTGTTTGGTGGGAGATGACCCGAGGCCGTGTTGCAGTGTAAATGGTGATATAATAGACCTCTACCTACGCACTGCAAAGTACAAATAGGGTTATATGAGGGGTAGCAGCCAGCCAGCCTCACATGCAGCCAATATTGAAGCTGTGAGCAAGCCACTCCAGCAGCAGAATGAGCACAAATAATAAAGGAATATACTGCCTCGCTGCGTTTGGGCTGTGAAACGCGCCTGCATTACACTTGGCAAACAAAATTATTCCACCGGCGGCATAATTAGCAGTGGTGTTGGGTTGGGCATGCATTTGTCGATTTCCTTGGTTTCTGCTCGTCGGTACCCACAGCAACCTAGACATGAGAGAAAGTCAGCACATAAAAGAACAAAACGTACTGCAGAAAGGTCTCTTGTTCACATTTACGCGGGTTGCAAAACCAAGCGCTCACGGCGCTGTACAGATTTTTAGATGACAATCTCCTTGTAGATCCAGATCTGCGGCCAACTTGGAGGCGGCGTCTTCAACCAACCAGCCAAAGCCATCACTTCTTTGATAATCCAGGCAGAGGCACCCACTGTAATTGTAGCGCGCCCCTGCTGAGGCCAGGGATTAACCAGGCAATTGGGACACTGACAGCCAGTCAAACATAGGCGCCCGCCAGGGGCCGCGACAGGGGGGTGCCTTTTTAGCGGGCAAGAGCCCCTGACACAACCAACGTCATAAGTTTGATGGTCCCTGGAAATGCTAGCTCCAGTGTCCTGGGAGACAGCGTGTGTTGGCGCGGCGCTGGTGTACACTATTTTCGTATTCCCACGACGGTCGTTTGCCCGAATTTTTCTTCTTTCATTCTTTGTTTTTCTCTGTTTTCTACAAAATCACACTCTTTTCTCTGCTGCATACTGCTGCATGAAGCTGCACAACTCCGAAAAACCAAAGACATCCCGAAAAGTCCAAGAGCAGTAGCACCTCATGGTCAACTGCACTCACGCGCCGCCCGAGGCGCACAGCGACGCCGGCGTTGCTGGCGCAGGCGTATGCTCTACCATGCTCTCGTACGAGAGCTGTCCAAGATTCACCAAGCAATCCATAACTAACACGGCTGTTCCACATCTAGATCCTGCTCTCGTTCATGATCGCCGCCGTGCTCGCTCTCGTCCTCTCCACGAGCGTCATCGTCGCCGAGATCCGCGGCCGCCCGTCGACGATCCGCCGCAAGCTCCTCAACGGCTACAGCGACTCGCAGATCATGCAGGGGATCGGCATCCAGTCCGTCGGGCTCGCCAAGATGGACTCGCTCGTGCCCTACCACTTCTTCCTCATCTGGATGCTCTCGCTGCTGTCCATGGCGACGCACAACGCCACGCTGCTCGCCCTCGTCCACGACTACCGCCGCGACTGGGTCCTGCGCTGGCTGCGCCAGGCGCTCATGCTCGTCAACCTCGCCCTCTCCTGCATCTCGGGCGTCTTTGTCCTGCAGGTCGTCTCCAAGAACATGTCCTTTTCCACGCTGCCCGTCGCCTGCGTCTGGGATGGCGACGCGACGCCCTTTGCCAAGCCACCCGGCGCCGACGGCGTGCTGTCGTACGTCGGCACCATTGCCGTCATCGCGGGCAACGTCGTCATCTTCGCCCTCGCCACCTGGTACCTGCACAGCCGCGAGCAGCGCTGGTACAAGGTGGTGCAGCTCGTCGGCCTGCTCGTCATGACGGGCATCGCCGTCGGCGCCGCCGTCCGCATCATCCTGCTCTCGTCGGCGTTTGGCAAGCCCTCGATCCCGCTCGCCGACCAGGACGAGAAGCAGTGGAGCTTCGGCCAGCTGCTGTCCATGCTGCTGCTCGTCCTGCCCCTTGTCTCGGCCATTGAGATTTACAGAGGCGACGTCCAGATGGCGCCGCCCGTCGAGGACGAGAGGCAGCCGCTGTACGACGGCGAGCTGCAGTCGAACCCGCACAACAAGTTCCAGCCGAATCCCTTTTTCGGCTCCCAGACCAACTTGTTCAAAAAGTAGAGTGTTTGAAAAGTACGGTGTTGCGAAGAAAAAAAAAGGATTTCGAGTCTTGGGAATTCGCAAAGAATAGATTTACAGCATAGCGTTACTAATGCATTAATGGCAGAGGACTTACTGCATCTTTACATAGGGGCGTTTATTGAGCTACCTGAAAAATACAGCATATTATAATTTCTCCGTTATAAAAATAGCATCCAACAATAGATCTATTTCAAGAACGCGCAGAGTTCGATCCTCGCATATCTCAATCACACTATGCCCTACGGCCAAGGATATGGCAGCTGGCTGGAGCGTGAGGTCACCTGCCTTTGTAAGGTGTGGCCGCCTCATTCCACCCAATAAGCCTCATTCGCACTCGGCCTTGAATTCCAACACTGACAGTTCTCACATACAAAAGGTCGCTGATGCATGGGTGTGTTGCGTATTTGACTTTGCCGACACATTTCTGCGAGCTTGTTCGTGTCTTGTGACACCGTCAGGGGGGTGGTAGCTCTCATCGAAGCTCTCTCGAGGGAAGGAAAAACTAGAAACCTCGCAGAGCCTCCTTCATTCTTGTTCACGAGGCCGACCAACTTTTGCGTCAGACAGTGTCAGACTTGCAGATTGAGAAAAGAGAGAAAAAAAATCTCCGACCGGCGCTATGCAGGGCGAGCAGAAGTTCCAGATCAGATCTGCTGCATACCAGTCACCGCGATTTTACGTCGCTGCTTTTACTCGGTCCTGCATGTCTTGCGGTAAATCAAATTGACCCGTGACTTAGAATTAGTCGGTTCTCGTATCAAATCACGGTGGCCAATTTTAATTGGTAATTGGTATATTTATTTTCAGTTTATTATCAGTGCTGTTAGCTCTGAATGTTCCATCTGTATATGCCCAGTTTATAGAACAGTGCACTTTGCTGGCAAACCACACGGGCCCTCCTTGGGCTCTTTTTGCTTCTTGGGCGTCTCCTGCGTAGTAGCTGGGGCAGGCTTGCTCGCCTTGACAGCCGGTGTCCCCTCTTTGGACTCACTACCATGTATTCAAGCGCCCTTGACGGCGTTGTAGAAGGCCTCGCCCTGGATGGTGGCAACCTCGAGCTCCTTGGGGGTGGGCTGGCGGGAGCCGTCGCCGGCGGAGAAGGTGCCGGCACCCCAGGGAGAGCCGCCGTGGACCTCGCTCAGGTCGGCCAGCTGACCGAAGCATTTGGCGTAACCCAGAGGGACAAACTGGATGCCGTGGTGGGCAAGAGTCGACATGGCGGCGAGAGCGGTCGACTCCTGGCCACCGCCGAGGGTGCCAGTGGAGATGAAGACACCGGCCTTCTTGCCCCAGTAGCCGCCCGAGGACCAGATCTGGCCAGTCTTGTCCCAGAAAGTCTGCAGTTCATCAAGTAGTTAGTTTTCAATGTCTTTTCGGTCGCAAGTCGCGCGGGATTGTTCCCTACCTTCCACTGGGCAGGGAAGTTGCCGTAACGGGTGGGAATTCCGAGCAGGAAGCCGTCGTAGCCGAGGAGCTGCTGGGGATCCTCGAGGACGGTCACGTCGGTGGGCTTGGCAGGAGCGTGCATCTTGTCGAGAACATCCTGGGGCAGGGTCTCGGGGATCTGGAAGAGATCGGCAGTGCCGCCAGCCTTTTCGACACCGGCCTTTTCAGCATCAGCGAGCTGCTTGATGTGGCCGTACATCGAGTACTAAAAACGGCATGTTAGCGATTGTCACTTTTTTGACTTTTTATTTGCGCATGTTTGAAGCTTGGGAGGAAGCTCTGGCAAGCCAGAAAGAATCGGGGACAGAAGAGGGGCAGCGAGGGGCAGCGAGGGGTAGCTTCGACATCCGGGGACGGGACGCCCAGCGAGAAGAGGACAACGTACGTAGACAATCGCAATCTTGACCATTTTGGCGGTGTTATTTCGAAACGATGAAGCGAAAAGGAGTTCAGGAAATGATTTACTCAAACAGTGTAGGATGAGAATGGAAGAGAGGGGAGGACTGATGGTTACTAGCCATGGCGGGACGGTGGAGCTCTTATACGTTAACGAAAGCTGAGGGGTCTTGTAGCTACCAGCCTCGCAGCCGAATGCAGCCAATTTTAGCCTCTCATGGAACATTCTCCTTTTGGGATGATCGGGTCTTCATCTCCACCCTGCCGCAGCATTTGTGATGCTTGCTAAGAATAAAGATGGCGCTGGCCGCGAGTATGTACCCTACACATCCCAAGGCGGGGCAAGTATATGGCCTCCGTGCAGCTGGACAATGTTTATGGCGCAACCGAGTTGTTTTTCATGACCAATCCAGGCGATCCGGAACTACCCAGGCCGACCCTGAATCGTTGCAAACTGCCGTGATGTGGCCTCGATGAAAAAGTTCTGTGGCACCAATCTGCCATTGGCGTGCTTTATCACGGATTACATGAATCTGACCAACCGATCCCCCCACCTGCGAGCTGCCCAGGGTACATGCTAATTTGGTGGGGGTTGGTGGGGTTTCCGAGTACTGCCATCAACAGCCCATGCAGCAAGCTTCAGAGCTCGGATGGGCTCTTCAGTGGACTGTTTTCTTCTCTGGAGCGGGGTCGGTTGGCAATTGGCGACAGGCGTTGACGAGCGTCGAGTCGAGCTTAGCTAAAGCTTGCATAAGCCATCTGCCATCGCGATGCACAAACGGTGGCTCAGCGTGGATTTACTCGCCGCAGCGTAAAATTAGCTCATTCAAGCATAAAAAAAAAAAATAAGTCGTCATGGAATAGAGTGAGTTGTACAAACCGCATCTATGCCAATATAAACGAAAGAGTGCAGAAAATATCTTTACATTCTATATCCTCTTACTTTGGTAGGTGCCTGATTATAAACAAAATTCACAAACGCCAACCCACTCAAACAAAAGAATCGCTAAAGCTACATAATATCAAACAAGCTTGCCAGTAGAAAATGCAAATATCGTCACGTCATGTACAGGTTCTCACAGATCAATGCTGGTGCCTCTCAATCACAATCTGCGGCACCGGTCCTGTGAAGCTGCCCGACCTTTGCGACCGGCCCGCTTCCGCCGGCGGTTGCAGCTCACCAGAGCCAGATGCCGGGCTGTTGCTGCCCTCGGTGTAGCCCGGCGGCAGAGTATCCGAGCGCGACGGCGACGGCGACGGCGACGGCGACGCCTCCTCGTAGCCCGGCGGCGGCCGATCGTCCCCGCCGCCGAGATCCAGCGGCACCTCGACCAGGTCCGGGCTGGAGCCCGCCAGCGGCACGTCGCTGCTCACCCTCGCCGCGCTGCCGCCGCGAGAGTACGCCGGGGACGGGGGCCCGCTGTCGGCGCTCACAAAGGAGCTGACGCTCCTGTTGCGGCTGCGTCGCGACTCCGGCCGGGCGGCCTCGCTGATGCTCGCCGCGTCGGCCAGCAGGCCCATGCGCTCGCTGTCGTTGCTGCTCGCGCGCACGCGGCTGCCGTCGTGCCGCGCCACGCCCAGGTCGCCGTACGAGACGGTCGACACGGACCGCAGGCGCTGGCCCTGCGCGCGCGTGGCGTCCTGCCGCAGCTCGCCAATCGCCTCGTTGCTGGCGGCGACCTCCTCGCGGGCCCGGCGCGAGCGCTCCCGGATGTCGGCCAGCGCCGCGGCGTCGTTGCGCGCCCGCGCCGCCTCGCGCTCGACCCGCCGCTGCTCGCGCTCGACGATGTGCTGCCGCCGCACGTTGCGGATCTGGTACAGCGCCTCCATCTCCTCGTCGCGGAGCGCCTCCTCGCGCTCCTCCGTCGGCAGGTCGACGATGACGTCGACGCCGTCGCGGTCGCCCGCGCGGCCCAGCACCTGCTCGTTGGTCGATGCCTCGGCTCGGTAGGCGGGCAGGGTCATGACGGAGCGGACAGAGGTGTTGCGGTCCACGCCGCTGCCGCCGGCCGTCTGGGCTGGTTGCGGCGCGGCAACGCTGGGGGTGGCCGACGCCAACTCGGTCGTGTCGGCGGTGGTCGTCGATTCATATCCTTGCGTGCGCGATTTTTGTCGGGCTTGTCGTTTGGAGTACCAAGTCATTGTGATTGTGAGGACAGCGACGACGAGAAAGAGGCCCAAAAAGCCGCCGATAGCAATCTAGACATTTTGTCAGTAAAGAGCTTGCGTGGCCCGCCTGGTCTGCCATTGCAGCCGGTCAATGTTCCCATTTGCAGACGAGTCTCGCCGCTCAAGGTAAAAAACGTCACGTACCGCAGCGCTGGATACATCTCGTCGCACCAGCCCTCGGGCCTGAACGAGGCCCTCCGCGTAAGCCGTTGCATGGCGCGGGGACCAAGCTGGTAGGTGCATAATGGTTTGCTGGTCGGAGCTCGTCGGTCCCGGTGCTCGAGACTTGCTTCGACGGGACTATGGCAGCCCCAATCCGCTGTGAAGAATGCTAGAATAAGAATAAAGGATGGAGTGCGGAAAAAGTGATGATGAAGTGGCAAACCAACACCAGCCACTGGCTGCACACCGCATGCGCCAGGGGTGTTGCTGATTCCCAACGAGGCTGGCCAAGGTCGCTGGAGCCCACTGAGGCTGAGCCTGCGCTGCTGGAGCCTTTTTTCTTGGCTACAACAATGAACAATGACACGGCCTTGCAACAGGCTGCAGATAGTGGGACGAGGAGAATTTGTCTTGCGAGCGCTAAAAGACGGTGATAACTTGTTAATCTGCAAAAGCAGGCATGGTGCAATTAGGTAGGTCGCCGATGGCCAACGGCGTTGTTTTGGCCCAACGGGCGCATGCCTTAGCGGCAACAGCGTCTGCAGGTCCCCAAATCGGCCGTCACAGGCCAGTCGCACCTGTATGTTAGGCTGATTTATTGATTTGGAATATGCCATCTTTCGCCTTGGCAATTCACAGCGGTGAGTACTTACGGCCATAATTTGCTTGTTGACGGTCCAACGCCAGTAGAGCGTCCCTCGCTTGGGTTGCCTGTCTTTAAGAGAAATGGCCGACATATCTACAACCATCTTAGTGCCCTGTTTTATCATGTGTTTGAAGGTTCTATTATTCGCTATATTGACTACCGCGCCATCATTTGCATTCTCCGCCGCAAACCTGGTATAAACGGGCTTCCGCTCTCATCCTTGTAATGCTGAAACAAAGCGCGTCTCATGAGCCCCCTCGGGGCGCGTCTGCCTGTGAACAGTTCAAACTGCGCAAAACCTTGTTCTGGGAGAAGATCAAGGCCGTCCATGGCAACCCATCCCTTGAACGCCGCCGCCCTCGCTTGCTGCAGCAGAGGCGTGTCCAGTGTCTTGTAGCCGAGCTCAAACACGACGCCACCCGTAGGGCTTGCTAGCCACGGCTCCGGCGCCGTAAACGTTGGCGCGGGCTCATCGCCGATTTGGTGCGTAGGGATGCAAGATATGAGAATCGTTGGCACCCTGTAGTCTGCCGGCCACGGCTCGTCCCGCGTCTTCAGGATGTGGAACCGAACCTCGGTGCCGTTGATGAGCAGATCCGTGTCCTTTTCGAACAGGTTCTGAAAGTGCGCCACCACCTTCTCCGCGTTTGCCAGTGTGCGATTGCAGATGACGATGTTGCGCACGCCGATCTGCAGCATGGCGTAAATTGCTGCCCGCGCCATACCGCCCGCGCCTATGATCACGCCACACGTGGTTGGGCGCACGGCATTCGCGGGTGACAGGCCACTCTGGATGCAGGCTTTGATTCCAACCCAGTCTGTATTCTCACCGTAAAAGGCCCGAACCTTCCCAGTGCGGTTCATGTTGTTGAATAAGGCCGAGCCCGTGGGAACTGAGCCGTCGTCGTTGAGATGTCGGATCGGAATCAGTGTATTCACAGCTCCGATTGCGCGAGCATGGCGACTCAAAGAGTCCGTGAGAGATATAGCTTCCACTTTGAAGGGCAGGCCGACTGACGCTCCTCCAAAACAAGGATCTCGGATAAGATGCTGGATGCTACTCAAGGAGGTGCAGGAGTGTGGCCGGTACTCGTGAGACAGTCCATAGCTAATGAGGGCCGAGTTGTGCATGATGGGTGACATGCTGTAGTCAACCTTGGCTCCAAACACATACAGCTTCATCGGCTCGTAGACGAAGGATGCGAACAGAGACTTTGTAGCTTGCATCGGTGTGATAGCTGAGTTGACGTCGATCTCGCAGGGCATCTCAGAAATAGCCGCCGCCGAGGCTACCGTCA
This sequence comes from Akanthomyces muscarius, assembly GCF_028009165.1. Classification (NCBI taxonomy): domain Eukaryota; kingdom Fungi; phylum Ascomycota; class Sordariomycetes; order Hypocreales; family Cordycipitaceae; genus Akanthomyces; species Akanthomyces muscarius. The sequence continues at coordinate 1,330,964 of NC_079241.1, forward strand.
GAAGAGAATTAAAGCATGCCGAAGTTCGACCAAGAGATCCCGTGTTGTACGCGGCGACTGGTATCTTTCGGTCGGGAAGCATAGCCAGCGTTGCCCGAAATTGTGCCACTTCCACATTATCTTGGAACGACGAGGCAGAGCGGCTGAATCGAACACTATCACAGCATACGCCAACAGCTTTGCCATACAAAGCCTTCCAGTAATGGTCGCTCCATGCCTCCGAAGGCACAGACATCTCTCGGCAGCCAATCACCCTGGAGCGCCGTCGTCCTTTGAGAAGAGTCCGCATATCGTCGCTTTCTAGACGCAAGTCTATCGTGACCATTTCCGGCGCAAGTTTGAGGGTGTGGGCCATTAACTGCCTATAGGTCCCCCAAACAGCCGGTTCAGCGGTTTCTTCAACTCTAAGATGGCAAATAATTGGCAAGACGGTGGTTCTTCTGACGATCGCCACGGCTTTTGTGATATCAGCTGCAAGAGTGGAGCTAGCAGTACGAGCATCGCCTGAAGCGTCGGGTCTGGCCATGTCAATCGTCACCTCCACAGCATCCGCGCCGCATACGGCTTCTTCGATGTCGAATTTTCTGGTCAAGATGTGGTCGATGGGAATTGGTATGATATATGTGAACTGGCGTTCTTCAAGCGGGATAGATGCCAGTGGGAACGCCGAGTCAACAAAGGGAATGGTGGCGACAGGATACACCAACGACAGGAATTTTGTAAAGTGCTTTTCCGCGTGTTTCAGCGCTAGTGAGGGGATGAAGACGTCGTCGGGCGTTGACGCCTCCGCAATGTGAGGCGACTGCTCGGTAATGTTGAAGAATTCGAGATTGGTGCAAGTGCGAAAGAAAATTGTGGCCACGGTGATTAGGCTCTCGACCTTTCGCTCATTGTCTAGATTTAGGTGGGATTTGATCGCCACTGCATCTCGAGAAATGTGAACGACTGGATTGCTGCCGGCAAAGTCTCGCAGAAGTAGCTGCACATGTCGGCCCATCCACGAGCAGACGAGAATGCGACCGTTTAGGTTCTTCTTTAGCAAGTCCCCCAGGATCTCAGCCTGCTGCAGTTGGCAGCTCTCGGTGCCGTGCGACTTGCGATAAGACGACGACGTCATGCCGTGTGCGCGTTGAAATGCAGCCTCGAGATCAATCACGGTTCTGCTCAGTGCGGTGGACGCAATGACGGCGAGAGTAGACTTGCCACTCCCGCGCACTCCCACGAGCACGAGTGTCGCATCTTGGCGGAATTCAGACACCGAGTTGGAGAGAGGTTCGAGATCCGGCGACGCCGCTCGGCTTGGCGGGGTGGATGAGCCCTTCTGATGGTGATGAACAAATCTGGAGCTGGGCTTGGTTCTTCCAACAACGTCAGGTTCTGTAAGTGAGGCGAACGGCCGCTTCACACCTGCCATGGTTGTGATGGTGCATGACTGGCCAGACGTCTCGACAATGTTCAAACCCGGAGCACAGGATTATTTTTCTCCAACTGTGGTTGCGTTGGGAACCTTTGCGAGGCTTGAACTCGAGACCGATGAGCGGAGGAGGTTTGCGCCTGCTGGATAAGACTTTACCCGGCCACGGTTTCCCCGCATAATTACCCCACGATTTCCCCACGCTGCGCGCAATAGCCGGTTCAATCAGTCGCTGTAGCATTACGAATCCCCAACCCTGGAGAAACCGAAAAAAAAAAAGAATCCCTGCCCATCACCATCGTTTCACTTACCTGGAAAACGACAACATCTTGCCGACTGATTCTATTTCGCGAGAAATTCTGCTTCATCCGGGCGCAGGCAATTACTTGTCTGGCTGGCCGCATGCCAGCAATCGCCACTGAGCCGGAGGATGCCCCGGCGTGCGCGAGGCCTCTCAGCGGCAGCGGACATGAAAGTCGCCAATGTCTCACATGCACCGAAGCGACAACGCGTGTCCCTCGCTTGCGATGCTTGCAGAACCGCTCGAGAGAGATGCGACGGTGAAAGACCACAATGCGGCACTTGCACCACAGTGAACCGCATCTGCTCCTATACTCCAGCACTGAGAAAGCGCGGCATCAAAACGGGCTACTTGAGAGCAGTAGAACTGTCTCTCGCCTGGGTATTCGCCCGAGCTCCCGAGGCCGAAGAGGCTCTCCATCGACTTTTCGTCGAAAACGATGGCAGCGCCGCCGACCAGCTCTTTGTCTCCAAAGGGAAGACGAGTGATCGCCTCTACAAGAAGTGGATCGGCGGCCTCATATACAATGACATCGACAAGATCCTCTCCGAAGATAGACCAGCTCGAGTTGAAACATCATCAGATGACTCAAACTCCGAATCAACCCCAGGAGGAGCCGAGCCCGAGCTTGGTAGCATTGGTGGCGGAATGGCTTCTATACCATCGTTCGCCAAGCCAGAAATTGGATTGTCTCCGGGCCCTGCTCAAGTCCAGACGTCATCGATACCAGTAATTAGGTATCCCAAGCTGCCTTCTTCATGGCGCCGCCTCGTCGATATCTACTTTACATATACTCACTGTTGGCTACCCATCGTTCAGCAAGAAGAGGTTTATTTCGCCGCGATGTTATACACTCCCGACGGCCTACAAATAACATCCGGCAGCGATCCATATGCCATGGCTTGCCACGCACAGCTTTGGGCGATTCTTGCAATTGGGGCATTTCAAGAAGTGAATTCTGGGCGCTCGCTACAGGATGGGTCTGCATCCCCCCAAGAAGTGTACGACTTGGCGAGGAGTCTCATACCTAACGACGACTCCAATCATGAGCACCCCATGGTCTGCACTATGCTACTTCATGCATTGATTCTCATGGGAAAGGGAAATGGGATGGCAGCGTGGCTCATTACTGGTCGTGCAGGACGACTCATTTTGTTGACAGAACACGACTTGGGCGAGGGCGGCTGTGTTGAACGCCGCGTGCTAGCCAAATGCCCACAGCTGGCGGCATGTTGTGTTTTGGACACGCTGCTCTCAATCTGTATAGGAAAGCCAGCACAGCTGGCATTAAACGTTGACACAAGCGATCAGTCGGCATTATTCTCCCTTTATCCCGAGGCTGCAGGACCCTGGCGACCCTTGCCTGGATTCGGCTCAGCTTCCAAGACGCAACCCGCCACCAGCTACCCATCCCTCACACTATATCAGCTTCTTGAATTCAGCTTACGGACAGGAGAGGCAACATACTCCGCCAGAAGCCTGCACAGCAGAGCGCGACACACAAACAACAACGGCCTGGTCGAGTCGCTGCACCCGCAGCTACTGTACTGCAGCTCCCTCAACGTCGGAGCGTCCATGCCTCATATCCCGTCGGCGTTGTTGCTGCAAGTAGCCTTTCTGGCAAGCTCCATTCTCGTCTCGGGATACCGCGCGTCGCTTCTCTTCACCTTGCTAGAAATAGTAGAGCTTAGCATTGAGTACTTTGGAGAGAGCGGGACGCCGCCGCTGTTGGCATACTTTATGCAGTCGATAGAGAGGCACATCGACTTTGAGGACATGCGGCCGAGTGATCGCGCAAAATGGTCGCTCTTGCTGAAAAGACTGCGGTCTCCTTGGCAGAATGGTCAGTCCAACGAGAACACAACCTCAGGTGGACATGGCGTAGCAGACACTCCGCATTTGCAAATGCCGAGTTCATTCTCCCCGCAGCCATTTGCTGGGAGCTACGAGTCTAGCTCGAGAGTCGTCGCCAGGGATGAACATACCAAGAGCCAACTTTTTTCCGCCGACGGTCAAGATGGGTACGCGAACATTTATCCTGTACCTGTCCATTCGGCGGGCACCGTGCAGTCGCCTTCCCTTCACACCCCCAGCGTCCACCTGCAGACCTCTCCACACCCCAGCTTGCTGCATGATCCGGGGCTTTGTCCGCCCATTGATTACGATGCAATGCTGGAAGAGCTTGGCTCTATTGACTATACTGACAATGTGGAGCTTGACGCGCAATTCATGGCGAATCTTGGATTTGCGCCCGGGTGCAAGACGCCCGACAGCGTGGGCGATTTGGCACACTGATGGTACATACCGCGCTGTTCTCTCATGATTAGATGCTGCAGGCACTATTCTCTAGTTATCATTCGAATTAACAAGCGATTCATGAATTTGAACATTCTGCATGATGAAATATTGATAGACCTTTCCATGATTTCTGCGGCATTCATCTCATCTATCTCATCTTATTTGACATTGCATTTATCTGTCCTGCGTGTGAGACTGATTCAAGTCTCTACTACGGTGTATCGGCCCGCCCATAATCTGGGGAAAGTCGGAATGCTAACGTTGCAGTCGCCGATTGCGGGGGATTCTGGCCGAAAAGTCTTGCCGTGAGACTGCATGCGCTTTCCGACGCGGAATCGCTACCAGTGGTAGAATTACCCCAAGCTGACCAGTCATTTACCAAAACGAATAAAAGCCATAGGTCGCGAGTCGAGTCCGGGTGAGCCTTTACCCCGGAATGTTCTCCAGGCCGCTAGCGAAAACGCCACAAAATAGATCTACCGAGCCAGCTTTTTCGGGGATTTACCTTGACCCCCGACATGGGCCAGAACCAGCTGGCGACGCCACACCCAAAACTCCAATGCCTGTCGTTTAGCAAGCCATGATTCGACCAAGGAGTATATATCTCTGAAGAGGCCGGAGCTTCCAATCGCTCTCTAGTAGTTTGAAGTCGCGGCAGCGATCCATCTTCATCCCATCTCCTTTCCTCCCCCCCGTCACAATGACTATCCTAGCGCTGAAAGAAGACCGCCCGACACCAAAGGCCGTGTACAATTGGCGTGTCTATGTCTGTGCCGCGACCGCCTCCTTTGCGTCATGCATGATTGGCTACGACTCGGCCTTCATCGGCACGACGCTGGCGCTGCCGTCGTTTGTGTCCGAGTTCAAGTTTGCCGAGTACTCGCCCTCGCGGCTGGCGCTCCTCAAGCAAAACATTGTGTCCGTCTACCAGGCGGGCGCCTTTTTTGGCAGTCTGGGCGCCTACTACTCCAGCTACGCCCTCGGCCGCCGCAAGACCCTTTTCCTCTTCGCCCTCATCTTCATGCTCGGCGCCGGCCTGATGCTCGGCGCCAACGCCGAGCGCGGCCTGGGCCTCATCCTCGCCGGCCGGGTGCTGGCAGGCGTGGGCGTGGGAGGTTGCTCCAACATGACGCCCATCTACATTTCTGAGCTCGCACCGCCGGCGGTGCGTGGACGCCTCGTGGGCATCTACGAGCTCGGCTGGCAGATTGGCGGCCTCGTCGGCTTCTGGATCAACTACGGCGTCAACCAGACCATGGAGCCGAGCCACTCGCAATGGCTGATCCCCTTTGCGGTGCAGCTGATCCCGGGTGGTCTGCTGCTTATCGGAACGCTCTTCATCCCAGAGTCGCCGCGATGGCTGTTTTCCAAGGGCAGAAGGCAAGAGGCGATCAAGGGCCTGTGCTGGATGAGAAACCTAGAACCAACCGACAGGTATATTCGCGAAGAAATCAGCTTCATTGACGAAGAGCTCGAGCGCTTCAATACCGAGGTTGGCCAGGGCTTCTGGCGCCCATTCAAAGCATTGAAGGAGCGAAGGATTCAGTGGAGGTTTGCAATCAGCACGCTATTGTTCATGTTCCAAAATGGTAAGAAACACTCAAGCAAATCACTACCTAGGTGCGCGCTAACGACTTGCCAGCTTCCGGCATCAATGCAATCAACTATTACAGCCCTACCGTCTTCAAGAGCCTAGGCATCACTGGTGCCAACACTAGCTTCCTCACGACTGGCATCTTTGGCGTAGTCAAGACCGTCCTTACCATCGTTTGGTTATTGTTCCTCATCGATCACCTCGGCCGCCGCACGCTCCTCATGATCGGCGCTGTTGGTGGCTCGCTCTGCATGTGGTTCATCGGCGGCTACATCAAAATCTCGGGCGCCAGCGCCACCGCGGCGGCGGCAGGCGGCGGCAGCCTTTCCTCGGGCGGCATTGCCGCCATCTTCTTCTTCTATCTCTGGACCGCATTCTACACGCCGTCGTGGAACGGCACTCCGTGGGTCCTTTGCTCCGAGATCTTTGACCAAAACACGCGCTCCCTGGGCCAGGCCAATGCCTCTGCCAACAACTGGCTGTGGAACTTCATGATTGCGCGCTTCACCGAGCAAATGTTCAACGCCTGGGGCTACGGAGTATATTTCTTCTTCGCGTCGCTCATGCTCGTTTCTTGTGCTTTTACCTTTTTCTGCATTCCGGAGACCAAGGGAATTCCCCTTGAAGCCATGGATCGGTTGTTCCGCGAGAAGCCTGTTTGGCGTGCTCACGGCAAGGTCATGTCGGATCTTCACCGAGAGGGCCAAGACCGTGAGCCTACGCTCGATGGCGTCGGGCCTGAAAAAGCTCATAGCGAGGAAATTGAGTAGCACTCCATTGAGCTGAGTGCCTGGAAGGGTCCATCGGCGGCAAAGCGTCGCAATGGCGTAGATGTGGGTGGTTTATTCAAGATCTTGACACTATAGTAATGAATATTCTTTGTCTCGTTACGCATTTATGCCAGAGGTCCGCGGTGATGATGCATTTAAAGCTCCAATAAGTGGCTCAATGGAGTTTGAAAAAAGTCTTACAAACAAATAGGTGACGTGCCCCAAAGCGGTTAAGGCCCATGTATCCTGAGCATAAAGCCTTCGTTCATCTTACATTTGTGTAAGCTTTGTTGGACTGGAAGTTTCACGATGCAAGTCATAGATACTGGACACGGGTCAAAACTGATGTGGTAAAAAGCAGGCTCTTAATTGAATGTTGATGCATATATATATATATATATATATGAAGTCCAATCTCTAGTTTTGTCGGTTCTATAATTTCGAAGCCAAACGCTTCGCAACCCGTGCCGCGATTGCTTCCCGTACCTTCGCGACCGGCAGCTCGGCAGTCGTCTTGCCAGTCCAGTATTTATCCTGCTCCAGACCCTGCCAAATCAGCGCCTCCGTGCCCAGAATCACCTGCCACCCGTGCCCCTCGGCCACGGCGACCAGCCGCGTAAACGGCGTAGGGTTGTAGCACATGTCCAGCACGGCACCCCTTCGGCCCCCGGGCCGAGTTAGCAGCGCGTCCGTGACTTGGCGGGCCTGGCGCTCCTCTGCCGTCCGCGGCTCAAAGTCGGGAATGCACGCGACAATGGCCCCCGGCAGCTCGAGCGTCTGCGCCTCCTCCAGCGTGGCCACGTGCCGCAGGCCGGCGCCGTAGCCGCGGGCGGCGCAGTCGCGCACCATGGTCTGCACCTCGGCCGCGTCGCGGTTGACGAGGTAGATGATCGTCACCTGCATCCACTTGCGCAGCGCGTAGATGGCGCTGCGCGCCGCGCCGCCGCCGCCGATGACGAGGGCGGGACGGTTGTGGAAGACGGACTCGGGGCTTGCGACGCTCTGATAGAAGGAGTCGCGGATGCCAATGACGTCGGTATTGGTGCCGCAGAGGAGACGCTGGCCATTTTTGCCCTGGCGCAGGAATACTGTGTTGCAGGCGCCGACGTCACGGCACTCTTCTGTCATTTCGTTCAAGTGTGGTAATATGGCCACCTTGTTGGGCATTGTTACAGACGCGCCTAAATGTTCAAAATACCCCGTGTCAGTCATTACAATTGCAGAGGTCGGGGTTTCAATGGAAACTACATACCGTAGAAGCTGGGATTCTGCGTAAGACCAAGGAATTGGCTCAAGTCTGACGAGTCGAGCCGCAGCTGCGCCCAATTCAGACCAAGGTCCTCATATATTATCTGATGAAGGTATGGCGACCATGAGTGTTGAATGTGGGTGCCAAACAGGTAGCCATGGCGGTCCAGCGGCGTGGCCTCCACATCAGTTTCTCGTTCTTGCGCGACGGGCATTTTGCGGTGAGAATATGCAGTGGGAATATGCGGACTTGGATATGCGAAGAGTCTCTGTAAACTGAGCTTCATACGAGCTCTCTGCTATTTGGGCGCACCTGGCCTAATGTATGGACAGGGAGCACTGGAACCTCAAGAGAGGAGACTACAAAACGGGAATGGTCTACAGCGTGGGGGAACTCCCGATACTCCCGACATAACTAATGATTGGGATAAGAAACCCGCAATTCAATTGCCTGCTGAGCAGAAAGTATATCCAGCGCCCGGTGGGGATCCGGCCTGCGCCCAAGGGATAAACGCTTAGCCCGTCTTACCCGTCTACATTCTTGGCTATGAATGTAGGCAGACGCGCCAGCTTAACGGCTAATGACGGATATCCGTATCGTGGGGAGATCTGCAGGTGAATTGTTTTACATTTATCCCCAGATGAAATGCCGATACTGCCCCAGTCCTGAGTGCGAACAAGCTGCCGCCTGGCACGACTTGTAAGTGAGAATATCCGCTAGGCCAAGAACGTTCAGCCGCGATCTGGCGTGATTAAATATGATCAGACGTGCCGTCTGACTAATAATCCATTATCTTTTGATACGTGATAATTCGCCAATCCTCATTGATGTTAACTTGCCTCTGCTACATTAAACTTTTATGTACCCATCGATTTCCTCTTTTTCAATATTACAGCGCAGAAGATAACAGCACACGACTACAACATGACGTGTAAGCCGAGTATATGCACAATGTCACTGGGACGAGCCTTTGCCGGCCATTCCATGGAATACAAGCTTGATATGGCCCAAAAGTACGGCTTCCGAGGCATTGAGCTGTTTTACGAGGACCTTGAGTACGTTGCCAAGGTCAAGCCCGGACAAAGCTCAGCGACAAAGCTGCTGGCCGCGGCTAGCCAGGTCCGACAGTGGTGCGACCGTCGCAAGCTCGAAATCATATGCCTCCAACCATTCATGGACTTTGGGGGGCTCTTGGATCGCGAAAAGCAGAGGCAGAACCTCGCCACCATCGAGCTTTGGACTGAGCTGGCACTCACCCTCGGAACCGACCTAATATTGTTTCCGAGTTCCTTTTTGTCTGTTTCTCGGCTCTCAGACGACGTGGCTGTACTCATAAAAGACTTTCAAGACGCTGCAGATGTCGGACTGAAAAGGACACCGACAATTCGTTTCGCATTCGAAGCCTTGTGCTGGGGTACACGGGTCAGTACCTGGGAAGACAGCTGGAAGATTATATCCGCGGTCAACCGGCCTAATTTTGGCCTGTGCGTGGACACGTTCAATATTGCTGGCCAGATCTTTGCCGATCCTGCGGCCGTGGATGGCTGCACGAGAAGTGCCGACGCAGCCGTCGAGTGGTCGATGGAGCGGCTCATGTCGCACGTCGACCCCTCCAAGATCTTTCTGGTACAGATTGCCGACGCCGAGAGGCTGGAGAGGCCACTGAACGAAAATCATACATTTTACAACGTTGAACAGCCAGCGAGAATGAGCTGGTCGAGAAACTGCCGTCTGTTCTACGGTGAAGAGCACTTGGGGGGATATTTGCCGGTGAAGAGGATCTTGCAGACTGTGATTCACGGCCTGGGATACCGGGGCTGGATGAGCTTCGAGGTATTTCACCGAAAGCTCACAGAGAGTGACAGCACGGTCCCAGAATACTACGCCGCAAGGGCGTCACGATCATGGGCCAAGATTGTCCGTGATTTGTCACTCGAGCGGAAAACTCCTAGGCGAGAGTTTTATCAAGGGAAGGAACGGGCGGTGCTCTAGAGTACTATTATAAATTTGCCAACTTTTTATGTTGTATGAGTATTTATCTACAAACATGTCATTGTTTTCTTTAGCTTAGCATGCTTGTTTATATTTTGGTAGTAATTAATCTACAAATGCGCCTTTTTGCTCTTCAGCTTGACGTGCTTGGCCGCAAACTCAACAGCGGCCGTGTAGCCAAACGTGCCCAGGCCGCAAATGACAGCCTCTGCCTTGTCGCTCAGATAGCTCTTCTTCCTGAATTCCTCCCTTGCATGGACATTGGAGATGTGCATTTCCACAAACGGAATCTCAACGCCTAGCAGCGCATCGCGTATTGCGACGCTTGTATGTGTGTAAGCGCCCGGGTTGATGACGACGACGTCGACCACGCCTCGGGCGGCATGGAGTCGATCCACGATGGCACCCTCGTGATTTGACTGAAATGCCTCAATTTCGGCGTCGAGGCCCTTGGCTTGGGACTTGGCCAGCGCGATAACGTCGTCGAGCGTGGTAGAGCCGTAGATGTGTGGCTCGCGGGTGCCAAGAAGGTTCAGGTTTGGGCCGTTGATGATCAAGATTCGTCGTGACATTGTGATCTTCTAGTGATAGGATAAAAGTTTCAATGGTACTTTCTTATCTTTTTTTGTATGACACAATGAATACGAATATCTGGTATTCGTTTCTTGTCCTTATACCAAGTGGCAGCTGATCCACGTCGTTGTGTTCCGGTCTCCAACTTTTGGTACGGATAAGGACTTATCCAGCTGCAAGGCCCGGATGGGAGGCTGCAGCAATGACGATACGTATGCCGGTGCAAGCTCAGGTAATCCAATTGAAGGAACTATAGAGCGATAATCTGAAAAAAGAAAAAAAAGTGTATGTAACTAATAAGCACCAGCGCCGTATCCAATTGGCTGACAAAAGTCTTCAAATCTCCCATGTCCTTCGAGGCTCATGATGTCGGCAACTTGCTGCATCTCCTGATCCAGCCCTCTTGAAGCGAAATAATAACAGATTAATTATTCAAGGTACCCACAAATTTATCCAAATTTCTTCTCGAATCTCTTCAGCATCCCTGTTACCCCGTTCTCCAGTTTTCCAGCTCTCTCTCCCATTTTGCTTTTTGTCTCTTTCTTGGGCTGATAGGGCTGCATCTTGGCGTTCATCTCTACCTCAGTCGGCCGGTACACCTGCTGGTGAAGCGAGTAGTCCAGTCCCCCGTTCTGCGCTGTTGTGGGGTTGGCATAGCTGTAGTTAGAGTAGCCACCCAGCGGTGGCGGAGAAGCTGTGGCATTGGCCGGCGGCGGCGTTGATTGAGTCTGCGCCGGAGGCTGTGGTTGTGGTGCAGCTGTGGGAGGAGGAGCAAAGCTAGATGGTCCCGGCTGTGACTGTGCAGCTCCAGGAGGGGCCGCAAAGCTTGGTGGTCCGGGGATGCTGGCGCCGAACGTGCTATTTAGGCCGGGTGATGCGAGGCCAGCTTGCACCGGCATCGTCTGCGCTCGATGAATGCCGGGTTGCTGGGGCGGTCCTGCAAAGGATGGCGGCGCCATGCGCGGGCTGGCCATGCCGCTGGGCGGGAATCCAGGGCTCGCGACGCCCGGAGGGAACTGGGAGTGAGGATAAGCTGGTGTGAACGGCTGTCCCTGGTAGTCGTAAGCGACAGCGACAGCCAGAGGATTAAGAGGGTCCTCGTCAGGCGGCGGCGTCTTCTCTCGATGGGCAACGGTCTCTGGAGCTACTGGGGCAGCTGGATTGTACGCCATGGGAGCAAAGCTAGTCGGTGCTTTCGGTTGCTGCTGTTGTTGCATGTGCTGTGGCATCGGAGGCGGCGGTGGCAAGTTATCCATGGACAGCCCAGTGCTTGCGCTGGACGGAGCTGCAGCACCATTTTGCTGCATCGACGTCGCAGAGTCCTGGCGTTCTGCGTACTGAGGATCAGAAATGGCCACATTCTCTAGGTTCTGGACAACGGCGCTCACGGCGCCCGGCTGGAGAGCAATGGGCTCATCGAGGACCTCGACCTGTGCTGGCGGGAGGACTCTCCGGACGCCACTGATGAATTGCAGCGCATCTTTGTCGGTCCAAAAGTAAATGTCGAGCGAATGAAGCTTGTAGTGGTATTTGTTCTCGTTTCGCGGATCGTAGGTGGGGAGATGCCATTCGTCTTGGGGGACGCTTTCGGCGACCGTCAAGGACACCGTACAGTGCTGCTTATAGGAATATCGGACATGGGTTTGATCCAAAACTGATCATTTCAAGTCATTGTTAGCAAGCGCAAACCGCCACCGTTGGGGCACCTGGAGCTAGAGACTTACAGCCGTCAAAGGCGTCTTGGTCTTCGGTGCCAGGGTGGTTCGCAATCTCAACGCGACACCGGCGCTCGTTGGCATTCTCAAATAGGTACACATACGAGCCCTTGTCGAAGCGATGGTGTCGCGGCTTCACTTCCTCGCCGCCGTAAAAGTAGTGAATGTCGCCAAAGCTAAATGTCCACCCCTAGTTAGCGATGGTGAATTGAGTTGCGACAAATGTTGACGTACAGAGTGGCCACAATTTCTTCTCCCTCTCTAGCAGCCATTTTTGCGACAGGTCAGGGTTGTTGTTTCTGCCCGACAGAAGAAGATGCGCAAGCTAGGTAGATGGGATTCAATGACGGCGCAGCAGCGCACGGCGATGTTCTGGTCAAAGAGAGAGCCGCTGGAGGCGCAAGGTCACGCGGTTTCAGAGAATTTCGGGTTTTGTTCGTGTCACCGCCAGAAAACAATCACGTCCGTCCATCTACAGGCCGGCATTCAATTTATATGTACAACAAGGTCGCAGCTGCCCGCCCACACTGGCGTCGACCTGGGCGCTTAAATGCATCTTGGAGGGGTCATATCGTCCAATGGGAGAGATGTGACGGCAGTGAAGCCAGAAAGATCCCAGCACGTTTGTGGGGACATTTCTAGGGGTCCCACCGCTGCAGCTTCGCCAGCGAGGGGTCGTCGTGGTCATTTCTCCAGGCCTTACAAACTCTACATTAGATTATCTTGTCAAAAGCGAATTTTTAGGAAAATGAGGCTTCTAATACTTTTGACAGCCGTCGTTATACATTTGCCCGATCTGAGAGGTGCCACACAAGTAAACAGCTACTGTGAGGTGCTCTCTCGTTCTTGGTATTGCAGTGCTAAGAGCGCTGTACCTTTATTAGGCATCACTTTAGCACTGGCTTTTAGTGCACCAGGGCGACGAGCTGATGGCCACTTTGAGGCTAAGACGCACTTCACGTGACAGCGCGTGCTTATCGTGGAGCCTCGGGCGTTGACCAAACCTCATCCTCAACTTGACGTGTCGCTGGCTCAAAATTCGCGAAAGGCGGGATAGAAAGATGCATTGCGACTCTAGAGACGTTTTGCGCGCCGGCTACCAGATATCTCACTCGAAATGACGTCGCCCGAGGAGCTGCCGAGAGACAATGTGGTTGAGGACCTCTTGAACGAGGCAGGCGAGGTGGACGACGCCAAAGTTGCCGACGCTCTGGGAGTGGCTCAAGACGACGATGATTTCAAGACGCTCAAATATTCCTTGCTCGGGCCGTCTTTGACCAAGGCTGGCCAAGATTCTGTTGATCAGAACAAGGTAAGCCTAGACCGCCCACCTCATTAAATCATCTGCATTCTCACAGATGGGCCAGGTATCGGAAATCATTTACAATGCTTCTAAAGGATCCAAGTTCTTCAACCGAGAAGAAGAGCGTGATAAAGTTCTGACGCAAAAGATTGAGCGCATATTGCGTCGCAAAAAGGAACTCGACAAACTGGACTTGACACACGAACGCCTGACCGCGGATCGCCTCATCACTGAACTCGAAGCGTCCCGTGACTTGACGCAACACATTATTCACATTGACTGCGACGCCTTTTATGCTGCGGTTGAGGAGCTCGATCGACCTGAGCTCAAGGAGCTGCCATTCGCTGTGGGAGGCGGTGTGTTGACAACATGCAACTACCTGGCCCGCCAGTTTGGCTGTCGGTCGGGCATGGCTGGATTCGTGGCAAAGAAGCTCTGCCCACAGCTCGTTCAGATCAAGCCCAACTTTGAAAAGTACACAGCCAAGGGCAAGGAAGTGCGAGAAGTGCTGGCTGATTACGATCCACGATTCGAAAGCGCAAGCATTGACGAAGCATATCTGAACATTACCGAGTACTGCGTCACCCACGACATGGGTCCGGCGGAAGTGGTGGAACAGATGCGCAAAGAAGTGCATGAAAAGACCAATATCACTGTTTCGGCAGGCATCGCAGCCAACTCGAAACTGGCAAAGATTTGCTCCAACCTCAACAAACCTAACGGCCAATATGTCCTACCTCGGGAGAGAAACGCGATCATGGCATTCATGCGAGACCTGCCCACACGAAAAATCCCTGGCATCGGCCGCGTTTTGGAACGCGAGCTCCTCGAGGTCGGTATCAAAAATTGTGGCGATATATACGACCATCGGCAGTACCTGCACCGTCTGTTTGGCGACAAGACGTTTGAGTTTCTCATAGGATGCTACCTGGGCCTGGGACGCACGCGAATTCAGCCCGCGGAGGAATATGAGCGCAAAAGTGTCGGCACAGAAAGCACATTTCGCGAAATGTCTGATCCGACCGCCCTACGCGAGAAGCTACGGGCAACGGCGGATGACCTGGAAGGAGACATGAAGCGAGCCGAGTGCAAAGGGCGCACACTATGCATCAAGGTCAAACTGCACACCTTTGAAGTGTACACGCGCCAGGTGGTGACCCCGCGAGCAGTCTTTCTTGCGGATGACCTGTACAATTTCTCACTGCCGATGCTCGCAAAGCTGGAGCAAGAGATACCGGGCATGAAGCTGCGGCTTATGGGCCTGAGATGTACCCACCTTGTGAGCACCAAGAAGCCAGACACCATGGCATTTTTTGGCTTCAAGCCGAGACGTATGGATGAAGGCACACTGTCGGATTCGGCGCAAGTCAAGCGCAAAGCCACCGACTTCCTCGCCGGGGCCGAGGTTGGCTTCGAAAACCCTTCTGACGAGCAAGATGCTACCGATGAAGGCGACGAAGAAGAGCAGCAGCGAAGACACGGCAAGGAGATCGTGCCTAATCCGAAAAGGCAAGAAGCACCAGAAGAAGAGTGGTGGGATTGCCCGATCTGTATGCGCCCACAAGCGGCAAACGAGCGGCAATTTAACGAGCACATCGATCTGTGTCTTTCGAGGCAGACGATTCGCGACGCAGTGCAGGCGGATGGAGGGGCCGGCAGCAGCATTGCCAGTGCCCCTGCATCCAAGCGGCCGCAGGGACCGCCAGAGAAGAAGAGGACAGCCAGCAGCAAGCCAGGCAGCAGTGATCCACGGCAAAAGAAGCTGTGTTTTGGATAAGCCAGACTGTAATGAATCACATAATTCAGAATAACCATTGATTGCTTTCCAATTTCAGTTCGTGGTCCAAGACATGGCGCGTACGATCTCACGGCTTGGACGCCCGATTCAGGGTTCAAATGCGATGCGTAGTCGAATGCGTCGGTGGCATGAGTGAAATTCACATGGCGCCGCCACCTTTCCGTGCTTTAAGCCGCACTCGCCCATGGATACCTGTATGCACCCAAGTAGGCTCTTGCTGCCCGCCTACTTGCATTCCACAAACGTAGGTACAATCTCACCTGTGCCGAATTCGCGAAAAGCCCAACCGCGCGTGGACCATCTATCGACTACGCCGTTTTTCAAACACCGAAACTATGGCCTCGATCAATCCTGTCGATTTATATTCAGTCACCGATCCCAATCGACAGGAAGGGTCCAGCTAAAAGCCGCAAGCGAGCCAATCCGGGTGCAATCGCCTGGTCAGAGATATTTTTCCTTTGCTTAGAAGTTCGCGGGTCCGTTGTACTTGATATCGCTTGGAGTATAAAGGACCACAAGTCAAGTTAAAGAACCCCAAAAAATAGACAATCTTTTCAGGCGTACTAGGTGCTATTAGTGGCTGTGGCGGTAATTCGACGACGATACGTTGCAGGTAACTGTCGCATCACTGGCGATGGGAGTGGAACATGACAAGAAGACCTGTTTCACTGTTTCAAAAGATGTATTTCGCTATGAACAGTAATATATGAGGATGTGAATATTTCATCATTGTATAAAAATCATTCGCTTCGCTGTGTAATCATGTGTAATTTACAGCTCCTCTTTCTAAAAAGGGAGAAACAAGAAAAAGCAGACTCATGTTAGCGGACTGCGCCCACAGACAACGCGACGAAGAGCTTCAAGGAGATTTACCTTGGCAGTCTTGGCCTCGCCCTCGGGAGCGGCCTCGTCGGCCTTTGCGGGGGGCTTTACGCCAGCGATGCCGACAAGCTCAGTCTCAAAGACTGGGGTATGTGTTAGCCAACTTTATTCTGCAAAAGATTGTCGCGAGAGCTGTAGGTTTCGACGTACTGAGAGTGGCGCCGCCGGGGATGGGGCCGATGCCGCGGTCGCCATATCCGTACTCGGGAGGAATGGTGAGAGTTCTAGCGGCAAAGGGTTAGCAATGTTCGCCCCAGTGGAAAAAGAAATGGACGTTTACCTTTTCTCGCCGATGCACATGTCGAGGAGACCCTCGTCCCAGCTAATTGAAAGAGTCAGCTTAGTTTTCGGCGAGGGACTTGGCAGAAGCGCTCTCGTGATGGAACTTGCCCCTTGATGACCTGCCCAGCGCCGACTTTGAAGTCGAGAGGGGTACCGCGGTCGTAGCCTGCGATTCGAATCGTCCGTTTAGCACAGCATTCATCAATTGAGCAGAGTTACGGCTCGGGAAGGGGGCAGAGAAGAAGGACGCACTGGCATCAAACTGCGAACCGTCGGCGGCGAGGGTGCCGCGGTAGTGCATCGAGACCTTGTCGCCCTTTTTGGTCTTGCGCTCGCACTCGACCTTGTGGGTGACGTCAATCTTGAGCTCGGCGGCCGCGGCGGCAGTGGCGGCGAGAGCCGCAATGGCGGAGAGGAGGGTGGCGGTCTTCATGGCTGTCGATTCGTGAGGTGCAAGAGATGATGATGATGATGATGATGGTGCGGGAGAGGCGAGGAAGCCACCTTGCCCCAACCGCTGTAGATGTCCGCCCCCGCTCGTGTTTGTTAGCGCTGCAACGTGCGGAAGAGGCTAGATTTTAGTGTAAAGACCGCTGGGGCCAGTGGGGTCTTCTTGGTGTTGGGCGGCTTGCCGGGGCCTGCCGCCAGCTTCGATCCCCTCAACATCACGACCGGAGGCAGTGTGTAAATGAAAGCGTAATTGTGATGATCTTCTCATTTACCGTCCTAGTTTTTTCTTTTGTGATACAACACCGTGCAAATTAACTGAATTCTGTCCAGTCTTCGTTTTCCTTGGCCACTCTTTATTTACCCCGGTTTCTTTTTTCCTGATGCTGTTCTTGACGACCTCACCCCTCCTCAGCTTGCCGTATGCCTCCGTTTTCCCGCCTTGTATTTCCATACGTTCATTACCAATCCGCGTGCCAAGAGAGCTCGTGTCCTGTAAGAGGGTCAGGTGTGCGAAAGGCGCGTGGACATTTGAGTTCGTCGTCCCGTGCCTTCAGCACCCGTGCCCGAATTTTTCCGCCGTTTTCTCCGCAGCGTCGGATCCTCCAGGACAAATGATCAATCCTCAGGTACTTCAAACGCGGACACAAAGCGGCTATCTTGCATACGATAGTACCTCGCAGGTGCCTCATTTCGTCTTCGCTGAAGGACGAGAATTTGCGGCCCCCCGCGCATGACGCAACCCAGAGCGCTTCTAGGTTTTCCATGGTCATGAGTGTGACGCGGAAATTGTCAAAAAGCACACCCTCGGAGAATTGGATGTCCCATACAGATTCAGGGACGGAAATGGACAGTTGCCTGATGACAAGATTATGTATCAAGCGCGGTAGGACCACTCCGAGATCACCAAAACCCCCCATGCAAACAGGCAGCAAGAGGTTGGGTGTCTTGTTAAGCAGATTGCGAATTCTGCCAGCCTTATTCCGCCATTATCCCAGCTCTGAATTCCAAGAGTGGTCAGTTTCCGGACTTGAGGCACCCCGAAAATGTCATCTAATCGTTCTAGAAGACTGTTGCTCACGACCTCCAGGAACAGACGGCGTAGCGACGGCGTAGCCTCTGGAGAGAGCACATCAAATGGGATAGAGTGCGTAGGGTTTCTAGGAGTTTGGTCAGCTCTCTTCAATTATGCAAGCATTTGGTATCCATACTGATTGAAGATGTAAATGTCTTCCAGGTGCTTGGGCTCTGTTAATATTGACAGGGTCGGTAGATCCGGAAATGAGAATGGGCGGCCCAGCCGCAGCGTTCGCAGCTGCAGGGGCTGCAGAGCCCTTTCCCCGTACTCAAAACAAAGACCAGAGAAGACGCGGGCGAGTGCCTTTTGTTTCTGACAATGGTAAAGAATGTGCTCCGTTTCTTCCGCAATTGACAGGCTGAGGTGCTTCAGAGACGGGCTCTGAGGCAGAATACCCAGGAGCCACTCAGACCAAATGTTCGGGTCGCCGAACATGTTCATAACCGAAAGACGATTCATGTTCCGAAAACTCTCCAGCTTAAAAACAGGAGTAAAGCGCGGAGGTAGTCGTATCAAAATTAAGTCCTCGAGATCAGTTTCTTCAGGGTCGTCCTCGCCAAGATTGACCTCACTATCAACAAGATCGATGACCTGGCAGGTCATGCCGTCGGAAATATTAGAGGCATTCAAGTCGTTGTCTGTCCCCTCCGCAGTCTCTTCTGTAGCTTGTGAAGATGAGAGCACCTCGGTGCCGACAATCGAACCGCTCGATGCGTCAGAGTCATCGAGATTTGGCCCGACGTTGGCCAAAAAGTTCAGCGCAAGGCTTCGTAGGTGCGGAACTTCTGAAAGAGCCACCATGAGCTGGTGTGAAACGTTGAGGTCTTGAACCCTGTCGAAATTGCATTCGTCAGCAAAAATTCTACCTTTTTTGTCTGGGGCGCCAAGGAATATCACCTACGAGACGGTGTGCAGCTGCGGCAGCCTTCTTACCAACTCTGTCAATCCTGACGTGCACTGCTGAAACTCGTCTGCGAAGCCCTCTGGGTCTTTGAAGATCAAAATTTGCGTGTATTGCAACCCGTAAGCTTGCAAGAGAGCTGTGCGCTTTTGATCGATGGTGAGGCAGTCTTTGTTTTGAGAGTTGATCTCAACGCGTCTCCAAAGCTGTCTTGAAAAGATTTCTCTGAACTGTTTATTGACAAGACACAGTCTATATAGACTCTGTCTCCTTTTTATCTGCATAGAGCAAAGAATGTCAATTTTTTTCAGACATCAGCAAGGTTTGTGAATAGCTTACGTGGTCACCCACCAAATGCAAGATGTCATCGAGCAGCGCGGCTACCATTTTGCACCAGGGAGTCTGTGAAAATGTCGAGAATCTTGACAACGTAGGAAAACTGAGGAGAAATGAGGTGTGAGAAAGAAACTCTTATCAACGGGGGCTGTTTGCTGGGGAGACGCTGTTGGCTAAATGCCGAGCAACGAGCGGCCAATCTGCCAGTTCCAAGCAAACGAAGCCTTCGAAGACAAGAATGACTCGGCAACAGCCCCGCTAGCTCTCTTTCATTGTCTTAATTTCCACTTTTCGTTGGATCTTTCTCGCTAATTCTTGAAAAGCTCGCAGCTGTCATCAGCTACAAACGGGCGCAGTAGAGGACTTTTTACACGTGAACCGCCTTGGCAGAGCTCCAGGACAAAAGGGCAACATACAAGAGAAGATGGACAAATAAAATTTTACATTTTACATTTTACAATCTAAAGGATAATGGAGAAGATCGTTTCTCTAGTGACCGAGCCTCAGCAAAGGATGGACAGAATGAGTCCGCCAGAAGTGGCGAGGAGCTACTGATACGTGGAGAGGCTGTTGAACTCGGAACTTTGACAATACGGCAGTCGTGGCATGGCACAGCATGTATACCAGCATCCATCAATTAATCAGGTACCCTCGGGAAACTGAGCATCGCTTAAAACATAAAGGTGGATCAATAGGCTCAACTTTCCCGAAACCAAACGAGCGACGAGTCTTGGCACAGTGCATCATCAACAAGGATTCCTGGTGTCACCTCTCACAAAAATATTATAGAATATATTCAGCATG
The DNA here is from genome assembly GCF_028009165.1 of Akanthomyces muscarius. Classification (NCBI taxonomy): domain Eukaryota; kingdom Fungi; phylum Ascomycota; class Sordariomycetes; order Hypocreales; family Cordycipitaceae; genus Akanthomyces; species Akanthomyces muscarius. Next base: position 1,350,701 of record NC_079241.1, read on the forward strand.
TTGGTAATATCTCAGCAGTTCGTGTTGTCTTGCCCAGCAAGAATCGTGCCATGCCTATAAGCTGTTTACCAGCTACACGCGACCAGTCTGCTCATGTATGGCGTGAGCCTTGTCTCTCAAAACGATACTAGGGGAACGAAGTCATATATCTTATCATCGGATGATTTACAGAAATTGTTTTTCCTGACAGTGAAGTTTTTTCGGGGGAGTCAGCCGCGGCGTTGTTGGCTCCACGCGTGCGTGAATGCCTGTTCATCATCAGGTGCGAAGCGAGCAAACGGAAGTCTGGCAGTTAGAAGCAGGCTACGCTGCGGCTCAATTGCCACATCATTCTCGTCTGAGATCCTCGCTCTTTTGATCTTCTGGTTTCGCGAATTATTCCTCATTAGGTTAGACTGACCCAATACGTATGAGCAACCGTCTTCGAGTCGGCGAATGGGAGCTGCGGCAGCATCGATTCCTTTACACATGGTCGCGAACTTTTAGTGAAAAAGAACATTTCTGGATGGCTGAGCGAGCAGATCGGCCAGACCTGTTTTCGGCTTTTCCGTTTGTTGGTCAATTCACTGCTCGCGAATGGAAGACCTCGACCCCCAGCCAGACCCCCTCCTCGCAACTCGCGCCGAGAAATTCACCATTTGCAACCGCAACATTCTTCCTGTTCTTTCAAATCTTGTGTATCGTTTTCAGCATGGCGCCCTGAGACCTTGGTGAGAGACATGATATTCTCACTTTGCTAAGCGATCATGTAAGTTTGCGCCAGAACCATTGCTCATCAGAAGCCATCGACTCTGACCTTGTTGCTCGATCGCGTCTCTAGATGAACAATAAACAGCTACTCTACAACCTCTGCCTCGTTAATCGAAAATTCAACTACGTGTTCTCCAGACGGCTTTGAAAATGCCTCGTTCTTGATGGCAGCAACATGCAATGCTTTACAAGCGCGAAAAAGCGAAAAACTCTCGGCGCCTTCAACTTGCGGCATACCAAGATCCTCATTCACAAGATGGCTCCATGGCTGAAGGACAAATAGTTTCGCCTGTTTCCACAGTGGGCATCTGAACTTACCGACTTGGTGCAGCAGGTTCCGAGATTAGAGAGCATCGTGTGCGTAGGAACCTCGTTGCGCTGGGAAGCCTGAACTAATCGATTCGGTACAATGCAGATGAGCTGGACGTGTCCGACGAGCTCTTGCTCGCGCTTTCTCGTTCTTCCAATCTCAAAATTCTGGTTCTACATCTTACCAGAGGCATCGAAACCCCTCTGTTAGTGAGGGATAATCCTGAACTGCGAGCTGGGGAGGGATGGGCGGACAGGGTCAAGAATCTGTGGCACGATCGCCCATTCTCCTACTTCCCGGCGTTTAATAACTTGATGCAGCTTACGCTACTCAACATGTTTAGCGAGTTGAGCTACTGGTCAAGTTGGATTCTAGAATTGCTCCTTCAAAACCCAACTTTGGAGCACCTCAGCTTTTCGATCGGGGATCAAACCAAATGGGCCATTAACGATGACGACAAAGGGCTATACAATGGCGCCTATCCATATCGCACTTTCTTCTCCGGCTTGTGCCGCAAGTACGCCCGGAGGACCAGTATCAAGCTAGCATTACGATCCCTTCGTCTTGAACAGCCAATCGAGTTCCCCAAACTTTCCACACTGTCCAAGTTGACAGTCGACATTCTTACGCCCGATGCCACTCCGTCGCTAGACCGCTTGACCATTTCGACTTTTAGTTGGTATCTTGAAGACTTTTTCGTGCAATACTTGCCCCTGGTAGCCGGCGACTCTCTACTTTCTCTTTGGAAAGCAGATTGGACAATCACGAGAGCGATGTGAGCCAGGTAATCGAGAGGTTCCCAAACATAGCCCTATCCTTCGCGGACTGTCACAAGTCCTTTGCATTCTTGCGGGGCAATCCCCGCCTCAAAGATCTCAGCATTGATTGTGGCTCCGATGTCCTGGGCAAACAGGTCAGCGCGGGAAAGGCTTGGAGACATTGTGTGAGATGCTCAGCACACTGCCAAATTTGGAGACCTTATGGCTTAGAGCATGGATCCGGATCCAGTCTCATGCCTCAATTACTGAGATGCAAGCCTACAATCTACAATTCGTCCTCTCCAAGTTGGCGGCAGCTGCTGCCGCTTACACTACATCAAGATTGACAGGTTGGCATGGCGCATTCGTCCCAAAGCACGAGACGCAAAGCAGCAGATCTGCACCTTCGAAGGACTCGATAGCTGGGAGTCAGCCGTTGAAGGTCCTGCTGCCTTTTGTGTTCCTCGGCCGCTGGGGCGCGATGTAATGCATGAGGACTGGTGATGGATTCCTGGCGCTGGAGAGAGTACGTAGTAGCAGAAGAGCGAGAAAATTTGCCCCGAGGGTTTGCTTTTGCTTGCATTCGCATTTGGGGACGGGGAGGAAATGGCTGAATTTGCGGTGTGCTTTCATTATTCTTATTTATTTTTTTCGCTTTGTTAAATGTATTCTCTTGCCATTTCAATTACAATTGCAATTAGCTTCGTTTACATTTGTTTCATCTTCAGCTCGTTGCTGCCCGACGTTGCGTCAGAGGCGTCTATACGTAGGCCTCTTTTGGCCGAGCTAGGGCTGGCAGTGCAACGGCGCGCCTTGACCCAGCTGCGCCTCACAGCAAACTCGACAATTACATCGTCATCAAACTCGAAAAAAGAGAGAGAAATAGAGAGTCGAGGCCTTTTGGACTCGTCATGTGGCACAGCAGCACGGCCATTCACGAATAATGATGAAAAATCGCGCTGCAAAAACACATCAGCAAATGCGCGCATTGTTTCCCTCGTAACGAGCATGCACGACTTCTGAGGCCAGACAAGACCGGGTTTCCAGGTACATCACGACGCACCGCGCATGCGCACACGCAAGCGTGCACCTGCAGCCCAGCGTCCTCCTGTGCCTTTGGTCTGAGATGGGAGTGTTCCAGTCCCGAACGGCGTGGGCGCATGCAGTGCTACCCCTGTGTGAGCCTCGAAGGCCTGGATGGACAGGCCTCTCTCTGCACTGCAGACTACAGTGCAGCCCGTGAGACAAAGCAGCCCGCCAATTAAATTCGCCAATTACAGCAATTGTAGTTCCTGCATGGGGAGGGGTAGGCGAGATTTCTGCAAGGTGACAGCTCACCCTTCACCATTACACCTTTTGCGTTGCTTCTTCTTCCCTCTCGATGCCCGGTTACGCAGTCCCTATCGTTTTCTCTTCCCTCCTCATGACCTTTTCTGTTTAGTCACGTCACGCAGCAGCAGCTGTGATTGTTGTCGAAATCGAGGACATCGTGCATGAATGGCTAGGCTGCGATCCGCTGCAAGGTCCCCCCCTCCAGCAATCCAATGGCGTGGCCATTCGCTGGGGGCGGAGAGGCGTCGTATCAGGTAAGGCTGGACCAAAGACCAGTAAGCCGCCCACCTGAAATCGCGCCTGCTGCAGGGCGATGATAGCTGCCAGAGGATTCATCAAGCCCGGGTAACCGACTTGAGCAGAATCCCGCACAGGTTGCACTGAAAAAGGAACTGGGACAGAACGACCGCATCATCTCATGTTGCCTCCCCCCCTCGACCGCAGCAACTACCCGGGCGTATGACGAAAGCAGAATACCGAAGGGAAACCAAGGCAGCAAGAATCAGTCACAGCAAACGTTGCGACAAAGTGGTCACGTTGGACAACTTGTGACCAGTTGTCAAGTTTTAGCGGTATGGAACCAAACTAACTAGATCAGAACCGCCCCCGGGGTCCCGCCCACCAGCCTCACAATCTTTGGCTTTTGGGGAATAAAGCGATTTTGCTAGCATGTGCAAAAGTTGAGCAAATGATCATGGCTGTGCACGAAACTAAACTAGAGCTGGAGCCCAAGCGCCCCAAAGGGTGCCCGCTGCTAACTACTCTAAGCCCGCACACCCTCAAAGTCGCCCTGCCGTTCGATATGGCGCGAGGCTGCATTAAATACATGGCCTTGCATGCGCAGCACAGCTGGTTGTGAATTAAGAAACGAGGCGGCCCTTGGGATGAAAAAGTCTACGCGAAATCTTGCGCTGGCCAATGTTGCCTCGTTGAACGTAGCCCACGACGCCCGTCCTTGTTTTTTTTCACATCGCCTCAGGTCGAGACTTTGTGTCTTTTTTTCTCTTTTCTTTTCTTTGCGTTTCCCTGTTCCACCACCCTGTCCTCACATTTGTGATTTCCCACACGCCCCCTCCCCTCCGACTAGCCCTTCGTATCGACGATTGGCGTATCCTCTTTGACCTAGTAAACTAGAAAATAGTCTTTTTAGCGGCGTGGTAGCCTTGCAGCCCGGGGCGTCATGGTCCTGTCCACTAATTCTAGGCGGCAATCGCCCTCTACGCCCTCAACTGCCTGCGATGGGCCCTCTGGCCCCTTGTCCCGCCGGCCACATTCACGCTGGATGTCTCTGCCACTCTGCTCCGGGGCTACGTCTTTGCCCAGTCAAAACTGTATTTTTGCACGCATCTTTGCTGCGATTCGCCAAAATGCCCCCGCGCCCTGCCTCTTAATTCCCCTTTCCCACAGTCTCTGTCTTCCGCGGGAACGCCCATGAGCGCGCCGCGGCCTAGTGAGTCACGCACGTTGAGGAACCTCGAGGCAGCACTACCCGCTAACGAGGTTGCCCCATATCCAACCAAACATTTGTGATGCTAGGCATTCTCTGTTTTCCCTTTTCCTTCACCATTGTTGGTCAATTTGCACCGTTACACGACAGATTGCCCACACCCCGGACTCGACCACCACACGCCCTCCCCACTCTCGTCCTCTTACACGGCGGCGCGGCCGAGTAACTCACTCCCAGCGAGCCTGAGTCACCCATCTTTGAGGTTGTGGCCTGGCACATGAGAGGGGCTCTGCTGGGTGCTTTTGAGGCTGCTGCTTTTTCATTGGGTCCTGTACTCGTCCTCGGTGCCTGTGATGCCTAGACGATGGGGTTCGTCAGGGATTGTTTCGGGCTGTTCTGCCGTACATGGCGGCAGTGCCATCCTATTCTGTCACTTTTGTCATGCATTTTGCTATGTTCTCTTATCTTAATCCTTGCTCGACCTGTTCCTTTTGTAGAGTTCCTTTCAGTATTTATATCGGCTTCATCCTCCTCCTAAATCATGAGGCTTCCAATACATCTTCATCTTCCACAACTCTGTGACAACACACTCTAGCATCTCTTGCTCACTGATACTCTTGATCATCTGTCTTAATCACCTGAATACCACCAACTCATCAAACCTCCAACAAATCTCAAACGATGCCTTCCCAATCGCCAGCTCTCTCTGAACGCAGTGGGTATTCGAGCTCCGGTGCTAGTTCCGCCTCAGCCAGTGCGTATTCAGGCTCGAGAGGTAGGCTCTCTGCCACTCATTTGCCGTTCAGACGAAACATATGCTAATACCTTGCTCAGTCGGTTCAGGTTCTCCTCCGCAGGTGGCCAACGGGCATTTCCCGAGTGGAGGCAACAACCCTTCGCCTGGGTATAGAACAGCAAGTTACAGTTCAAGGGGACGATAGAAGGATTTGTTTCTTCCGACTATCGTGCTTCTTTATGGCTGTATGAGCACTACGAGCGGACCAATTTGCAACATGACTGGAGTTTGCATTTATTTCATTTGTTGGTTATATATATTATTAGCGAGGCCTCGCGGCAACATGCCATCTTTGTTTTACTGTACCGAGATTGAGGCCGCAAAAACAAGGAAGACTACGGAAAAGGACGAAAGACTCCAAAAAAAAGCGCGACTGGATTCAAGATCTTCGATAGTTTCTTCAGATTCAATTCCACAGACATTACACAAAACAAGCTTTGAGCAACCTGACAGTCTATAGACTCTACAGCAATGTTACACGGCCGATGTGAAGATGCAGCTTACCAGCTGTCAACAAAGAAAATAAATGTGATTGTGTCACCCTCAAACCTCCGACGTCAGCCGCTGCCGTGTGCAGCCCCCCTCCTCATCGGAGGGACCCTTCCCAGTGGCTCGATTCGCGATTTCTTCGACAGAGCGCCATTGGCGAATCAAGATTGCAATTTAATTTCTTAGATCGAATAAGGCTGTCCGCCTTTTTGTTTCAGGCTCGATCAGCGCCTCCTTTTCTCCTCAGGCATTTCAGCATTTCAGGCATTTCAGGTATCTACTTGCCGCCCGCTAGGCAGGAGATCGTGATGGTTGAGGCAAGAGCTACACGAATCACGGAGGGGCGAGACTTGTGGGTTCCTGACAGCAATTTCCTCATGCGGAAGGATCAAAGACAAAATTCATGTCGCAGAGTGTGAACTCGTGCAACCACGCGTTGAACGTTGTTGTCTCAATCGTCCACCACCCAGCGAGGGAGGTGCGTCTGCGTGCATGTGCATTGCATTCATGCAGCCACATGCGTATGCACGATTCCAAGTACGCAGCGTTACGCAGGCAGGTGTTAAATTTCTCGTTTCCTCAAAGTGATATTAGATTTCTTGTTTTGTTATTTCTGGTTATTCTTTTAACGTGCATTTGAGTGGAGGCTCTCTGTGGCATTCTGTTTGTTGTCTCATTCCGAAACCACCAATCTCAGCCTCTTGTGTCTACATCACACAAGCTCGTGAATTACTCCGAAGTGCAGTCTCCCCAAGAATATGTTCTCCTCTACGCACCGCCCTCACGCTTAGCATATTCATCCTCGATGGCTTCTTCGTATCGCTCTTCCGCCGAGCGGGGATCCTCACGGAGAACACCATCCTTGACGAGGGTCTCGGGGGCAGGGCGGTTCGAAATCTTGTCGTTGAGCTTGTCTCCGAGCATGTGCTTCTCGAGCTGCGCAACAAGAAAAGTCAGTAACCACTGGATACGGTTTACCGCGCTCGGCTTCCGCAATGCAAGCAAACGGGCCCGTTGGCTATGCACGCGAGAGCATGCGGTAACCCGCCTGCAGGCGCATGCGCACGATAATGCCGGCGGAAACCGATGCGGCAGACTGCCGTAATGGCTGTGTCATGTAGTACTTACTTCCTTCTGTTGTGAGAGGAGGCCGGGTGCGGCGCTGGATGCGGGCAGGATGTTCTCTAGAAAATGATAGATGACAGATTAGCTCGTTATTCTCCCGACATTGCATGGCGCAGTGATACAGAAAATGTAGTGAAATGAGGCGAGAAAGGAATGGCGGGCAAATGTGCAAACATACTGTCGACCAGTTCAGCACGGTCGGGACGGTGCTGGAGATGGTTCTCGAGCGAGTTCTTGCGCTCAATTGGCGAGATGGGCGCCTCGTCGACAGGCTTGGTAGCGCTCTTGCTCTGCTCGTTTTCGGCCATTTTGAAGATGGAAAATGTGTTGAATAGGTTGTAAATGCGAGGGTGGCAAACGGTGGTGACGAAGGTTGTAAGTGCGGTTTTGTAGTCACAAGCTTCCAGGCACTGGTGGGCGGCCGCCGGATCAGTACCTCAGGTAGAGCTGCTCGTAGTGTACCTTGCTGGAGCTGGGACGCCACTACCTAGGCAGGACAGCGGAACAGGCGAGTCGCACGAGAACGTTTAACTGGGTCTGTGCCTCAGTATCAAGGTTTCGCAGAGATGCAAAGCAAGGCAGAGAGCACAAAGGTTGGACAGCGTAGAAAAGAAAGGGTCGACGGAGTGTGCGATGAAGGAGATGGGCAGTACAAGAGGCGGGGGTGTTGATGGTATTTAATAATGTACAGATATCATTTGGACAAGCCCAGCAACGAGCTCACCGGCAGGGTGCATGCATTAGTTGAGGCTGCTGCGGCGGCCACTGGCTGTCCTCGTTAGTAGCTGAGCGGTCGCCAGACAAAAGGTACAAGCAGCGTAGACGGCCGTCGCAGGTACTTCGCAGGGACCTGCCCTGTACCTGAGGTACCAGTTGTCATGCCCAACTGAGTGAGCTACCATCCTGCCAAATTGCCCCACTCTGGCGATGGCATGGACGATGGGCTACCCCGCAACGGAGCTGCCAGCGCGACGAACAGTGGCGAGTGGTTACAGTGGTTACAGTGGTTACAGTGGTTACAGTGGCTACAGTGGTCAAGACAGCTGATATAGCGCAGTAGCTCTATTCAGACAGAGCTACCTAGTTTCGATTAATGCAGCGCATAAAAAGTACAAGGAACAAAGTACCTTGATTGCACCAAGAGTCGTTGGATGAACTTTTTCTGCGGGGGACGCTTCAGCATCTCAAGCTTCAAAAGTTGCTGCTGAGACAGAGGGGTATATAGCGAAGCTTGTCGTTGGGCAAATGTCCTTGGATGTTGCCGTTCGAGAGAGACTGCACAACACCAACCATTTTGGCAACACAGGAAGAGGCCAACAAACTCCTGATCTCATTTGAGAATCAAAACAGCAAACAAAAACTAGAGAAACTGCATTAGCCGCCGTCACGTCGCGCCAGTATGGAAACGTCAAATTTGATCGGGCAACAAGAGGTCCAGCCACAGTAGCCCAGCCACAACCTTGTGGCATACCGAACCCAACTATTAATCTTCAGAAAATGTGCTTAAAAACACCAAAATATTTGCTACCCTGAAATTTGGATCTAAATATAAAATCCCATTCTTCATGACGTCGGCCCGCATGCTCCAACCTTTGTTGCGTAAGCTATGGCTAGTTGGCGCCACTTGCGTGGCATTGAGGCGGTGCGCTGTGGCGGGAAAAGGTCGGCCGCTGCGGCGCTGCCAGCCTTTCGTCACCGGTCTGGCCCTCAGCCAGGCACCCGATTTCCGCCCGCTTCTTTGAAGCCAACCAACCCGCCATCCAATTTTCAGCATCCTGTCTGATTTCCTCATTCTTCCCTTTTTGCGTGTTTCGTCTTGATCTTTATTCGAATGCGCTCCTGACCGAACTGTACTTGCATGGGTGTCGTCTAGCAGCATCGACACCAGCTCTCGCCCTCTCTCCTTTCCCGCCCTTCTCCCCTCAGTGTCACCTCGCCCACAATGGTAGGATCCAGCCCTCCGGCCGGCGCATGCGCTCCTCCGCGCTCTGCAGCTCCTCGCTAACCCTGGACCGTCACGCAGGGTATCTCACGGCGTCCCAAGGACAAGTCTGCCCGCAATGCTCAGCAAGGAGCCTCTGGCGGCGGCAGCGCCAAACCGAAAAAGGCCACCTTCGACACCACCAAGAAGAAGGAGATTGGTGTCTCCGATCTGACTTTGCTCAGCAAGGTGTCCAACGAGGCCATCAATGACAACCTCAAGAAGCGATTCGAGGGCGCCGAAATCTACACATACATTGGCCACGTATTGGTCTCCGTCAATCCCTTCCGCGACCTAGGCATCTACACAGACCAGGTCCTCGACAGCTACCGCGGCAAAAACCGCCTGGAGATGCCGCCCCATGTCTTCGCCATCGCTGAATCCGCCTACTACAACATGAAGGCTTATCACGAAAACCAATGCGTCATTATTTCCGGCGAATCAGGTGCAGGAAAGACCGAGGCCGCCAAGCGCATCATGCAGTACATTGCCAACGTCTCCGGCGGACAGTCCGGCGATATTCAAAAAATCAAGGACATGGTGCTGGCTACCAACCCTTTGTTGGAATCTTTTGGTAACGCCAAAACGCTGCGAAACAACAACTCGTCGCGATTCGGCAAGTACCTCCAGATCTACTTCAACTCCACTGGCGAGCCTGTTGGTGCCGACATTACCAACTACCTGCTCGAAAAGTCCCGTGTCGTCGGCCAGATTACCAACGAGCGAAACTTCCACATCTTCTACCAATTCACCAAGGGCGCTTCCCGTCAGTACCAAGAGCTCTTTGGCATTCAAAAGCCCGAGACCTACCTCTACACCAGCCGCTCAAAGTGCTTAGACGTCGACGGCATTGACGATCTCGCCGAATTCCAGGATACTCTCAACGCCATGAAGGTTATTGGCCTGTCACAGGAAGAGCAGGACGAGGTCTTCCGTGTATTGGCTACCATTCTGTGGGTCGGCAACATTCAGTTCCAAGAGGATCAGAGTGGCTATGCAGAGGTGCGCGACAGCTCCGTCGTTGACTTTGCTGCCTACCTACTTGAAACCACCCCGGAGCAGCTCGTCAAGGGCATCACCATCCGCATTCTTACTCCCCGAAACGGTGAAGTCATCGAGTCTCCCGCCAACCCCGCGCAGGCCGCGGCTACTCGTGACGGCTTGGCCATGGCCCTGTACAACAACCTCTTCGACTGGATTGTTGCCCGCATCAACAAGTCGCTAAAATCTCAGCAAGCCACCGCTAACGCTGTTGGAATTCTGGATATCTACGGCTTCGAGATTTTCGAGAAGAACAGTTTTGAGCAGCTCTGCATCAACTACGTCAACGAGAAGCTTCAGCAGATTTTTATTCAGCTGACTCTGAAGACTGAGCAAGAAGAATATGCCCGTGAGAAGATTCAATGGACGCCTATTCAATATTTCGACAACAAGGTCGTCTGCGAACTGATCGAGCAGGTACGCCCTCCTGGTATTTTCTCCGCCATGAAGGATGCCACCAAGACCGCACATGCCGATCCTGCCGCTTGCGACCGCACCTTCATGACCAGCATTAACGGCATGAGCCATGCCCACTTGACGCCTCGACAAGGCAACTTCATAATCAAGCACTACGCTGGTGACGTCGCTTATACTGTTGATGGCATTACGGACAAGAACAAGGACCAGCTTCTCAAGGGTCTGCTGAACCTTTTCCAGAATAGCAACAACAAGTTCATTCACTCGCTTTTCCCCCAGCAAGTTGATCAGGACAACAGGAAGCAGCCTCCTTCTGCTGGCGATCGAATTCGCTCTTCGGCCAACGCGCTGGTAGAGACTTTGATGAAGTGTCAGCCGTCATACATTCGAACAATCAAGCCCAACGAGAACAAGTCGCCTACCGAATACAACAGCCCCAACGTTCTTCATCAAATCAAATACCTCGGTTTGCAAGAAAACGTCCGAATCCGTCGTGCTGGTTTCGCCTACCGCCAATCATTTGACAAGTTTGTTGATCGTTTCTTCCTGCTGTCTCCCGCGACATCCTATGCCGGCGAGTACACTTGGCAGGGATCGTACGAGGATGCTGTCAAGCAGATTCTCAAAGATACCAGCATCCCCAAAGAAGAGTGGCAAATGGGTGTTACCAAGGCTTTTATCAAGGCGCCCGAGACGTTGTTTGCTCTGGAGCACATGAGAGACAGATATTGGCACAACATGGCCACTCGTATTCAAAGAATGTGGCGAGCGTATCTTGCCTACCGTGCTGAGAGTGCCACTCGTATTCAGCGCGTATGGCGCAAGAAGAGGACTGGTGCTGAATACTTGCAGCTGCGTGACCACGGTCACCGCATCCTCCAAGGTCGCAAGGAGCGTCGCCGGATGAGTATTCTTGGCTCGCGTCGCTTCCTGGGAGACTATCTGGGAGTCAATGCTTCGGTTGGTTTTGGTGCTCAAGTCCGACAAGCTGCGAACCTGGGCAACAACGAGCGAGCAGTCTTTTCCTGCCGTGCCGAGATTCTGGAAGCCAAGTTTGGTCGTTCCAGTAAGCCCAGTCCTCGCCTCATCGTCGTCACCAACAGCAAATTTTACGTCATTGCACAGGCACTTGTCAGTGGACAACCACAAATTATTGTCGAAAAGGCCATTCCCCTTGGCGCCATCAAGTTTATAGGAGTTTCGACGGCTCAGGACGACTGGTTCTCGCTGGGTGTTGGCTCTCCTCAGGAGCCCGACCCTTTGATGAACTGCATCCTGAAGACTGAGCTGTTCACCCAAATGCAGCGCGTTATGCCTGGTGGATTCAACCTCAAGATCGCAGACACCATCGAATACGCCAAAAAGCCCAACAAGATGCAGCAGGTACAGGTACTGAAGGACTCTCAGCAGCGCGCCGACTTTTACAAGAGTGGCGCGATTCATACCACGCGTGGAGAACCCCCCAACTCTGCATCACGACCTACGCCGAAGGGCAAGCCGGTTCCTCCTCGGCCAATCACTCGCGGCAAGCTTATCCGTCCTGGTGGTCCCAGCGGACGTCCCTCAAGATTGCAGGCCAACAGAAAAGCTCAGCCTCTCCCCTCAGCAGGTAGACGCTCCGTACCTCAACCGCCATCTGTCATCTCCGCCACCCCTACTCCGGTTGCTGCCGCCGCGCCAACACCTGTTGCTCGACAGCCCGCCGCCCAACCCGCTGTCCAGCGCGTTCTCCCCAGTCATACAAGAAACAACTCCGGGGCTGGGAGAGCACCGCCTCCTCCGCCACCTGCCGCGCCGCCGGCGAAGCCCAAGGTCATGGCCAAGGCTCTGTACGACTTTGCTGGCAGTAGGGATAACGAGCTCACCATTACTGCTGGCGAGCTGATTGAGATTGTTCAGAAGGAAAACAACGGTAAGTTTCACATATTTTCTAGCTCAGAAATTACAGCAATACTGACAACACGTAGGATGGTGGCTAGGAAAGAACGCTGGCGGCCAGGCTTGGGTTCCCGCCGCCTACGTAGAGGAGCAAGCCTCTGCGCCACCGCCCCCTCCGGTCAAAGCAAAACCCGCGCCGCCCGCGCCGCCCGCGAAGCGACCAGCTGCTGCTCGCAAGCTAGACGTAGCCCAGCGCGACTCGGGTATGAGCCTCAACGGCGCGAACGGATCCGACACGAGCCGCAGCAACACGCCCACGCCCAGTCTCGGCGGCAGTCTGGCGGATGCCCTGCTGGCGAGGAAGAATGCGATGCAGAAGCGAGAGCAAGAGGATGACTGGTAAAGAGAAGTTGGACTCGGGGAGGGGGGTAGTTGTGCTCCTTTTTGTCTTGCCATGTTCTGATGATGACTGATAATGCCTTTTTTGACTGGAATGTGGAAAACTCTTTTTTGTATGTAGATGGCAAAGGAGGATGTCTATTTTTGTACGTTTGAATCGGGGAAATGATAAAGAAATCGATAGACTGAAAACGGACAAAAAATAACTAACGGTCATTGGAACGAGCTGTCTGGAAATAACGCGTTGGACACAGGGTGCAGCCCTGGAAAAAGAAATGAAGTTGGCGGAGGTGATGTTGTGACAGAACAGAGCCAGCTCTATCGTCGCATGTCGATTCAACGAACAGTTGTTTCGATTAACAAATTTTTCAGAGTGATCGGTGCACGTAATTGTAAAAAATTTGCATTCCATATTTGCGCTCAATGCCCTGAGATGTAAATGCATTCATTCAGAAACTCCAGCCCCTAGCCTCCATCATATGCTAATATTTCTGTAATTCCTCTATACGCCTGCGTTTCTGCACATATTTTTTTAACAACGCCAATCCCATGCAAGCAACTTATTTTACAAACTATTCATCGTCGTTCGCTTTCTGCGCCCTTCGCCGCCGCAGCAGCTCGCCCAGCGGAACGTCCTCGTCGTCGTTGTCGTCCTGCTTCGCCGTGTAGTCATAGTCGACCTCATCCTCATCGACACCAAAGTCAGCCAGCTTGTCGCCGTCGCCATCCGCCCATTCGTCCACCTCGTCGCCTTCATAGTCCGAGTAGTAGCTGTCCGCCGCTTCATAATCCTCCACGACTTTGCCGCCCTGCTCCTCTTCCAGCTCAGCAAGGAGCGCCTTGCGCTGGCGCCTGAGGTCCCTGTCCTGGCGCTCCTGAAACGCCTTTTTGCGCTCCTCGGGGCTCAGGTCGAGCTCGCGCAGTTCCTTCGCATAGTCGCGCTTGGTGCCGAGGTTGTTCTGCCCAGCACCGCCGCGGGCCGCGCGGCGTATCTTTTCGGGGTCGGGCGGCGGCCACATGCCCTCCTTTCGGTTGAAGCCATTTTCCTCCCACGTCCACCCTGTAGTTCCCTTGCCGGGCTGCGCGACGCGCGGGTGCCCGGCCAGCGGAAAGAGCCACAGGAAGAACATGCGCGTGCCCATGGCCTGCGCCATGTTGGCAAAGAAGCCGATATCATATGGAAACTCGACCTTTTCGAACCGAATCGTTTCGCCGTCTGGTCCGACAATGTCCCACCAGTCGCGGCCGCCGCGCTGGCTGATGGTCTCGTGGCGGTCCTGCTCCCACATTTCAATCATGGTCTGGTTGAAGAGCCAGCCGCGGACCGTCGTCACGAGCATGACGAGCAGCGCGAGCGACGTGGCCATGTGCACGAGCGCGACGAGGGACAGCGCGACGAGCGTGCCGACGCTGGGACCCAGGTAAGACGGCAGGAAGCGGTCGTCCCAGAGGCTGGCGAGGCGCTGCCACAGCAGGTAGGCGAGCATGAGCAGCGACAGGTTGGCGTAGACGAGGAAGCGGAGGAAGTGCGGAAAGGTCGTCATGGACACGCAGTTGCCGGTCCAGGGGCAGTGGTGGTCCATCTTGGGGATGCAGCGCCGGCAGTGGCGGCAGTGGTGCGCGCGCGGCGGCTTCGGCGCCGCGCACTTGCTGCACCACCGGCCCTTGGCCTCGACAACCTGCTGCGAGGGAGGCGTGTAGCGGCCGGGGTCGACGGCGCAGGTCCGCGCGTAGGTGAGCCAGAGCGTGAGCAGCAGGCCGTTGAAGACAATCGTCTCGGTGCGGGAGGGGGCGCCGGGCTCGAGGAACTCGTCGTGGAAGATGTACTGCGAAAAGTAGCCCAGGAAGCCAATCAGCAGGCAGACGCCCGGGATGGCCGCCTTTTGCACGATGCCGGCATCTCCAATGCCCGCCATGGCGATTTGTTCGAGTGGCGATGCACGGAGGTTTGTGAAGTTTGCTATGTTGAAAAGGCGATGATGGAGGTGTCCAACGGGGGGCCAAGCTTCGGGAGCTTCACCCTAGCGGCGGCTCGTCCGGCAGTGACGCAGCGTTTTTGCTAGTGGAGGGGAGTCCCTGGAGTCCCTGGACAAGGATTACATAACCCCCCTGAACTGCCGTCTCAAACTCGACGCTGTTTCCATCTCGACTTTGCAGCGCGCAATTTCAAATTAACTAGGGCTGCTTGCTTGCTTTTTACTCAGTATGAAATCTACCGCGCCATGATTCGTCTCTTCTACCAATAGCAACTCTTTGCAAAGCCTTCTCGCCAATCCGCCATGGAGGCGTTTTCCCTGGTGCACATAGCGCCGTTGAGGTATGAAATATCAAACACATCAGCCCTGGTTTGCAGACTGACATTATTCTCTTGGGATAGCACGGTCGTATCTTTATGGTACTTTTCTCGCGCTTGGGCAAATCACTCACTACCTAGTACGCTCTTCCTTCTCACCTGAGAATGCGCATCTACTAAATCTCATGCCTGGCAGGCCGACCACATCAATCTGCTATTTTACTGCTTCTATTATCATCTGTGTGCTGTTATGTTGTCGCACATTTCACGAAAACGAAACCTTCGATAGAGGCCTTGTTCAGCGTCCATCGAAGCCGGAGTAAATCGGCATCGGTTCTGCACGACGATGACGATTTTTCAAGAAACGGCTCGGAAGAAGCGCGTCCCAATCGCCCGGGCAGATGGGGCGTCATTGTGTTGGTTTGGGTTCTCGCGACGCGTATTGAGCTTTTCCTCTTCGTCCAGACGCAGCAGCAGTGTAGTTCCTTTGGGTTCGAGGTAAAGTAGCACCTCCAAATGCATGCCGCGCCTGGGCACAACGGCTTACCAGATGGTGAACAGTATTGGCTCTGGCCGGCGCTTGTTGTCTATCAATACATTTCGTCTCGAGACAAGCTTCAAGACGCTAAATACGGAAGCTCTGATGACCCGTGGCATAGCGAGGTTCATGATTGGGTGGCGTGGATTGAGGGCGACCGAATGCGCCACCTCAACCACTTCATCATATCCGTCTCATTTGCCATCGCCGCCAGCATCGCAGCAAATCAGTTCGCGCCATCATCCTATATGTGTATCCCATCCATCGACAGCCCCTCCTTGGTCTGGTATTCTCAGACAGGAATGCTGCTGCTGGACATTACCATTGCTATACTGTCCTGGCAACAGTTGGTGTGGGGGAAACACATGAGAGACCGCCTACAGAACATTTCCAAAGTCCTCGCACTATCGGCTTTGTCTGTTTTCATGTTTGATACCCTTCTATCTTTCTGGGGATCAGTGCAAGAGATCAGCGGCGATGTCGCCTTCCTGTACAGCTACGACATCATCATTGATGGCCTGGCGCTGTCGGTCCTCGTTATTTCAGCCGCCCTGTGGATATGCGATACGAACCTCACCGGGCCAGTCGGTATTCCGACAGCCATCGCAGGTATATGGCTGACAACGGAGAATGCGAGTCGCTATGGTGAATGGGACTATCTTCTGAGGACAGCCGTGCTACTCCCCCTCTTCGTAGCCACTGGAGCTGCAATAGCATTTACATATGCGCAACATCTAAGAACGGTGGTGCATCTCCCCCGCGGGCTGTTCAACTGGATCGTCTTCATTGTCGCTTTCATCACCACTCTGCACGCCCTTTTAGCCAACGCGCCTTTATATGACCTTCGGCACCCTATCAACCAGATATTGTACGATAGTGAGATTGGCTACAGACACTGGCTGGTCAAGGCATCTACTAGTAGCACCTCCAGTACTGCCATCCGAATCTACGAAGACCGCCACGAGGGCCGCAAGGCGCCTCCGCAATACAGGGAGTGGTATGCACAACTCCGCCGCGCCAAGATCAGAGACAATTTTCCACAAATCGACGAGGACCTTGCGCCCTTCTGGCACTTGACTCCGGAACAGCTGCGCGAGGCTGTGCAGGAAGCTGCCCGGCTTCCCGGTGTCGCAACAATCGTCGTCAAAGACGGCGAGGCCTCGATTGGGCGCAATGATGAGGGCGGCTCGGGTAAAGAAGCTCTCACGCGACTCGTGCACATGGCCAACAACTTTTCGTCACACCTTCCCGACATGACTATTCCCATCAATTTGGCCCGGTCGCCTCGGATTCTGCCACGGTGGGAGACTAGGTGGTCATACAGCCGCGCGTCAGAAGATGCCGCCGCTGCTGATGTCATCGCCGGGAGATCTCTCCGCCAAGCCGAGATGTCAGCAGCGCACGAGGCACATGGCGACCAGCAGGGGGTAGTGCGAGAGAGGGGAATTGTAGGACCGGAAATTCAGAATCCCATGACGGCAGGTGAATTTCGCGCCATGCTCCGACAAGCCTGCCCACCGAATTCCGCCTCGCGCGCGAATCCCTACTGGGATACGGCCGGGTTTTGCAGGCGCTGTGCGGGGGGTCACTCGACCCTGCAGCTCATGTCAGACTGGCACCAGTCGCTGGATTCGGTCTGCTCGCAGCCGGATCTCAAGAACCTACACGGATTTTACATGACAGCACCTGACGTGAGACCTGTCCAGAAGCTGTTACCCCTCTTCAGCCTCTACAAGACGGCGCACTTTGCAGACGTGTTACTGCCGCTATGGCCTGAAGAGGCAGCTCCAGCTGAGGCGGGGGAGGATGTCCCAGATAAGCCATTTCTGGACCGATCTGACAAAGTATCCTGGTCAGGCTCCATAGGTCAGAATTCTATTACGCCAGAATATCTGCGCGGCCACCACAAGTTGCGCCTGTTGGGCCAGCTGACCAGACCGCGCCCAACAGACAAGACTACGCTGATCAAGCCCATTAAGGTTGATCAGGTGCGACAATGGCTGTATGCCAAGCGTTCAACGGCAGCGGTGAATAGCAAACTGCCGCTCGATGTTGGCATCTCAGACTATACGGCATGCACGGGCCACAACTGTGATGCTCTGAAGCAGCTCTTTGGCGATGATTTCCGCGGCCAGACTAGCGATGATAGCAAGATCGTGCTGCTCCTGGACAATGATGACGGTCCTGCGCTGGGCACGCTGCGCGCGCTGCGTACCGAGACGATGCCCGTCATCTCCACCATTTTCAAGACGTGGTATACCTCGCGTCTCCAGCCCTGGGTGCACTTTGTGCCGCTGGATGTACGATATCAGGCGCTGCACACGACGCTCTCGTACTTCACCGTGCTCGAGGACCGCAGGGGGAGCGGCGTCATGGACTCCAAGGGCATAGCCCAGCAGGGCAAATTCTGGGCCAAGGAGGGGTTACGGGAGAGCGATCAGGAAATATACTTTGCTCGTTTACTCATGGAATGGGCCAGATTGGTCGACGACAAACGCGACGAGATTGGCGTAAGCACTGCCGCCGCTCCTATAAAACACGGTAAGACCAAATAGATCGACTGAAGATTCATGCAAATGAAGAGTAAAAAGAAATGAGGAGAAATCAAAGCATCGGAGAAATCGAACTCTGGCCTCGAAAAACGCCTCTCCTGAAGCGCCCGCCGGAAAGCTCTGTGCATTGTTCTTGTTCGCCCATGGTCGGACCAAGGGCCGCGATCCAAGCCCTGTATATTTTTAGAGTTTGTCGCAACGGTATCATGCGAACCCCGGCTGCCCGCCTGGCAGAAGCCTCCGTGCTTCAGGGCTGTAGTAGCAACGCTCTAGGTAATAATAGAAACACAAGGATCAAATTAAAACGAATGCGAAGAGGAAAAGCAAACTCGGGTCGCAAATTATCCGACAATGCTAGAACGTACGAGCCAGCTGAAGTATCAAGGCGGCAGTGGCTTGTTTGCGGTGTGCCAGCTACCCTGTCAGGATCATCGACGGCGATTGCCAGTCTGAGCGAGATGCAGGACGAGAAGAGGGCTCCCATTTCCTCCCCGGCCAGCCATAGAACAAAGACATGGTACGTGCTCTCTGCCGTGATGTTCCATGACGGCTTCTTCCACAGCACAAGTGTGGTGGGGGATGACGGCTCGGGAGCGCCACGTGGGTACGACGATAGCCATCCCTGCAGGAAATGGGCCAGCTAAAACCCAGCCCGGCTGCTGCATTAGGATACTGTTCCGTAATTAGCACAGAGTGTGTTGTAGCTGAAGGCGTGGCACTGATAGGCTCTCTATTCGGAACAGGTGTGAGTGCCAGGCGGGTAGAAAGCGGGCGGTGTGTGAGAGAATAAGTGTGAGAGTGTGTGTGCCGGCCAGCCAGCCAGCCAGCCAGCCTCTGAGTAGCAGCTCGCTAATAATTCTTTGGGGGTGGGCGCACCGGGTAGGATTGGACGCTTTGTGGAGTGGCGTTGATGCCCAAGTCAGGGCTTGCGGACTTTGTCCATCTTTTTACCAAGCTGGATCAGCAGCCAGGGTAAGTTGCCAGCCGAAACTGAAACATGTGGTCAAGGAACGAACTGGATGAACGAACTGGGCGGCCTAGCTGGCATCAAGACATGCAACCCGGCTGTCAACCAAATCAGGTATACGAGAGCGTGTGACCAGGCGCTGCGATCCCTCGCTGCTTGGCTACCTCGTCTCACGCAACGAGGATGTGAGCGCCAAATAGACGGTATTGGCTTAGAAAATTTCGAGGCTGCGGTGTGGTTGGTCCGATAGGTATTTGACGGAGAGGAGAGCAACAGACTGCAGCTGGGTTGGAACCAGCAGCCAAGCACTGGCTGTCTGCTATCAACGGCCATTTCGAGCGCACTTGAGCCTAGTTCCTGCGGACAGTGTCAGACGAAACGACCAGTCTTGGGACCAGAGGGCGTATCACAGCTCCTGCTCAGGAAGCGACCGCACTAGGGCGAAATCCGGCCTGCCCCCCACAAGGCACAACGCGCCGCGGCGAGCCTCTGGGTGAAACACACTACGCGTCAAGCCATGTGCTTCTGACTGCTTGCACTCCTTTGCTTCAAGCCATGGCGTGGAAAGCTGTTGAAACGGAGCAGCGGGGTGACAATCTCGGCCGAGCATTGGCCAACCCAATTCAGCAATTCACCGGGTAGAGGAACCCAGGGTCGGTGCGTCGAGTCAAGGTGACGAAAATAGGAAATTAAAAAAGGTCTCTCCAGCGAGATGAGCCAGATTTGCTAGTGATGTGTGTGGCTATCGGCGACAGCCATTGTTACAGCCAGGGCCAAACCTCGGGGGGTCCAGCGAAAGGCGAGCTGTGGGGAGAGGACAATTGACTAGTCGAGTGTGGGCGTAGCCTCGGGCCAACTCTCCTAGGTCTTTGTTCAGGGTGCTGCTGTGTAGCGGTTGGTATTCTCTGCATTGCACAAGCACGTCCATGCGCAACCGTAGCTACCGAAGCTTGGCCACGCAAGGATGTCACCGGGGCAAAGATACACGATGATGCGCTCAGAGGGTGATTGGCTGACTAGGGGTGCGGAACAATTGCCTGTGACGATACTTACTACGGAGTCAGTCGAGCTAGAAAAATGCGAAGCTGGTAGGCTGTTGGTGGTTTCTTTTTGTCTCTTTGTGGCTGCCATGGCGGAGTTGGCTTGTCCTGCAATCCCACAATGCAACATTCTGGCGGTGGCGGCGGAGTAGCTACCAAAGCCATCCGAGGCCACAAAGTGAGAGGGCTGGAAGAAAAACAGCCAGGTGGAGCGAGGGCCTTTGTATCAATACAATAGCATCGGCGAATCTCGGTCAAAAGGTTGGCGAATGACCAACCAGAGGGTAGTATTCTTGAGGATGGACAAGAGCCAAAATTTCGTGGCGGGGTACGGCTGTTGTGAGCGGCGTTGCGATGGCTAATAATACTGGTAAAGCGCATTTTCCACACTGATCTGGGTTAGTTTTCCGGGTAAATTAAGTGAGAAGAACAGTCATTTCGAGGGCAGCACTACCGGTACAAGTGCAAGGCCCGTCACGACGGGGAAGTTATTGCCGGCAAGGATAGCTGGCTGGCTGCTGTTATTAGTGAGAAACGGGCGCCAAGGCGGTTCGAAAACTTTTGTAAGCCACAGTTGCAACCTACCATCTTTCATCAAAGCTTGCGGCTAGCTGCCACATTAATGACAAGGCTCTCGCAAAAGTGAACTGGCGACGCAAAAGACGTGGACAACAGTACCCTATATCTGTGCTCAGACTGGACAGACACGGGCGATATAATGGGCGGTTTTGGTCACTTGGCCGATGTCCTCAACATCTGTCTGACAAGCGTTGGAAAAATTGTTTCGACAACCTAGGGCAGGCAGGATTGAGGGCGGCATCGGTCGTGAATTCAGGTACTGGAAAAGTAGGCTGGAGGAATGTGAGACACGCAATGTGGCGGCCTAGTGAGGAAGGAACGGTTTTCAGCCTGCTGCTCCTTCCCAAAATCTTCATAAAAATATACTCGGGGCCTTCGTACTCTCAGTACTCAACACACTGGCTGCAGCCTCGAGGAATGAGCAAGATCAAGAAACGAACATGCCTCTCACGAAAATAGCAGCACCATGTCATAGCTCGCCACATGGCCCACGCGACACCGCCGATGCGGCGGCATCTACAGGATTCCTGCAAGGCCATACCAGTATCCAATTCTCCGTTCTCAGGAGCCTGCATATTGCGCCGATGGGGCCACCACGATGCTGAGATCTACGACGGCGCAGCTGGCCGAGTCTGCAAGACAGTGCCAGGTTCCAAAATGAGCGGCATCTCTGCAGCAGCCATCATGCAGGAATCGCCGCGCCGCGCATCTTCCAGACACAAGCAGCCAGCCCCGGCTTCTCTCCTCAGTATGTACATGCACCCACGCTAGTCTTACCTCGCCTTGCCCTAGCCTTCCAAGACAGCGCTACATGTCACGCCAGAAGCACGGGCTAGGCCAGGCTAGAACCTGCCTCCAGCTTTGCCTGCCAGTTGGCATGAGCGATTGGTTCCCGGCCGGTAGCGCTAAGGGCCGAGGGAAAGCGCCGACTGCTTCTTGGCAATCCGTCATTGTCCTGACCCTGCCTGTGAACCGCCTTGTGTAGCATGCTAATCTCGGGGGGCGAGCCTGTTGACAAAGGACTTTGATACCACGTCCGACTGCCCACACAATGTACCGCCGGGAAAGCGGGAGGGGTGGGAGGGGGTGTGTCGAAGGCTTGAAGCTACGCCTCCCTCCCCAAGTCTCCAGCACCACTTGAGCCACTTGAGCCACATGGCATGGGGGCAAGCATCCATTCCGCCGCCGGCAGTGAGGGTCAACCAGAACCCCGTCACTGATGAGCCCAGCCGGCTGGTCACGACTCACCGTCACGTCAACCCGCTTCGCGCTGACTGACGGACTGACTGACGTATCAGTATTGATAGGCAGAACGCAGAGAGCAGCTATCGAGCACGGGCTTCAATCGAATCCCGTTTCTGTAACGTTCTGTCTGATGGAACACAAAAAAAAAGAAACCACATCAGCCGCGAAAGACACCTGCGGGCGCCGAGAGAAGAGAGCACCGACAGAACATCCACTAACAAACATGGCAGCCCTGTCTGTTCCTGGCCTGGGCTGGACCTAAAACACCTGGGGAGAGCCAACCCACTCAACCACTTGTCCACGGCGCATCCCCGACCGACCCCAAGTTGTAGCCGTTACCCTAGATTCCCGACCAAACCCGTTTCCTTGGGGTGGTGCGCCAACGAAACCTGGTCACTGACCAGTAGCCAGGCAGGAGGGCAGACGAGCTGAATCACAGAAGCTGGGCATCCATTCAGGGACTACAGATGACAGAGCCAGCCATTGCGGCCGCCGCCATCCATGCCAACACCAATGTGCCACCCCGGAACGGCTGCCAGTATGCTCGTCAT
This sequence comes from Akanthomyces muscarius, assembly GCF_028009165.1. Classification (NCBI taxonomy): domain Eukaryota; kingdom Fungi; phylum Ascomycota; class Sordariomycetes; order Hypocreales; family Cordycipitaceae; genus Akanthomyces; species Akanthomyces muscarius. Next base: position 1,373,189 of record NC_079241.1, read on the forward strand.
CCCCCCCCCCCCCCCCAAGCCAGGGCGGTTCGGCGAGTAACTTCTTGGGCGTTGATTGCAGGAACCAGGCTAACGCCGCCCTGGCAAGTGGCTCTTGGTGGTGGGCTCTCGGTGCATGAGCCATACATCCATACACACACCCCATCCCAACACAGCTTTACTTTGGTAGGGTAGTCGTACGTGGGGACCTTCTCTGGAGGTAGAGGTATTACCTACATGGCGTATTACAGGCAGACCGCCCGACCCCCATCTGAATGGAAATGGAGCTCCCCATTTTCAGGTGTAATCCCATACATACCATGGTCTCCCGAGGTCTGTACTCGTGCCGCTGCTTGCGACTCCCGTCCGGCCCTTACAAAGCGCCGTGTCTGGTCCTGCAACTAACTAACTTGACATTGTTGTTGCTGACCTGACTGTTACCTTCTGACTGGCTCGCATGTCCCAGGTCCAACCGAAGCTTTGTTCAATGCAAACAATTTGACGACACAAACCCACGCGCGCCGCTGTCGCACACAAACACTAGCACTTGTGTGTGCGTGTGTGTGTGCTTCACTCTCTGTCATCAATATCGTCCCTCGGCTTCCTGCTGGCCTTTAAGCTCTCGCCCCATCCGGCCGCCTTCCCACTCGTGCTCCTCTTACCGTTTGGCCTGGAGCTTCTTCTCAAACAAGACCGGGAGCCACTCCACCAGAGAGCTTGCCTAAAGAAGTAATGCTCTCGGCGGACAACATATTTGTCCTCCTCTCCTCGCCTTTCCAGCCTCACCCATACCACTCCTTCATCTCTCTGGTTTGTTTGCTACCTAGTCCGCCTACCGGGAGCTGAGATCCTGATTCGTTCACCTGCCAGAGAACGCCCCGTGCACACCCAGTCACAGCTATAGCAAATCGCCTCAAATAGGACACGGTCTCGGGCCGGGGCGAGTACCTATAACTTGCAGCCATCTTCTCAGGATATTGCCCCATAGATCGGATTCCTTGGAAAACCGTCTTTTCTCCTTTGCCCCATCTCGCCCCATCCCCTGTGGCTTGTCATTTCTGCCACCATTGCTGGCTCAATAGTTGGCATCGGCTACTGTTTGGTGGATGCTGGTGGGGGTGTCCGGGCATTACCATCCACCTTGGAGACGCGCCACCCTCCTTGAGAAGCAAGAGTTACCATAATAGGTGGTCCAGCTCTGGCTTGTCTCGTTCATTGTTCAGATACCAGATTCAAATCGCGCGCGCGTGTTTGATAGCGACAGGCTCACCCTCGCATCGACGAACTCCCGGAGATAGATCTTCAACCATCTGGTCGTCCATCACCAGCGGATTCCCGCAATCCCAAACGACATTTGGCACTACTTGGATAATCACTTTATGATCAGAGCACAAAGCTGCTCATCCAAATGCTTGGGCGCTGATTCTCAAGATTTTGGATATTTTCGTACGCCTCGTCACTCTGCCAATCATGGGCCGCTGACGCCGGATGACAAGTTGCTGCTACCCGATATTATGAAATCAATTCACAGCATATCTGAATCCTCAGGTGGACGTTCCACTACCAAACAACAAGAAATGAATCCCATGGAGCCTCGCACAATGGAGCCGCACACTCGACCGCGTGCCGCTATGGACTCTGGGGCTTCCATTTCACCGACATCACATCCTGCAATGCTATCGCGGCACGATGACGCCGCTCCTCGCTATCATCATCGGCCCTCGACACCTTCTACAGGCTCTGTACACCTTTTGCATTATGCAACTTCCACCACTCCACTGCACAATGATACCGCTTCATCTGTTTCAACACAGGCCACCGCGGCCACCTTGGCTTCTTCCGAGACCAACACAACTTCGTACAGTGCCGACACCTCCCCCAGCCTGCATCAGTCTATTTTCTCTATCAAAGACGGATCCGACGTCTCTAACAACCGGCGCGCCAGTAGGAGACGTACCGGTCCTCTTTCCCAACAATCTAGAGAGCGGGCTGCATTGATTAGGAAGCTTGGTGCCTGTCCCGATTGCCGCCGTCGGAGAGTTGCTGTAAGTGATCATTGACTACAATGTTCTTGCACAACAGGTTCCACATGATTGGGGTCTTGATGATTTGAAAGACTTTGTTTTGCGGTGTACTGACGTTTGTTTCCGAGTAGTGCCATCCGAGCCATCACGACATGACATGGGAAGATGTTGTCCACAAGTTTCATCAGTCCCATAGCCCTACAATGCACGATGCTTCGCCATCGTCTATGCCGCTTGGAGGCTCGACAAGCCCAGTGGCGACCATGAGAGAGCCTCATGCGATGTTTACGTCGGATACACAAGAAATGGATATTGATGGCGGCCCGTCGACGTCACACCACCATGCAAACCGGCTGTCTCTGAGCGACCCGCGAATACGCACACCTTTGCCATCAGGCCCGAGACTTGAGAAATCTCTTTCACTTCCTGGAATCGAATCTTTTCGCAACGATCTTCAGGCTACGGCAAACAGAATGCTATCAGCTACGAATCGTGGCCGATATCTTGATGCGCGAGCTCTGCTGCTGGTGTGGCAAGACGACGATGACGCAGCAAATGTGCATGCAGCGACGCGAGAGCTAGCCGATGTGTTTGAGAAACAGTACAGGTTTGCTTTTCAGATACAAAGCATACCTTCAACCGAACGAGGACTCGCCAAAGACACTTGGAGGTGGCTGTCCAGGACACTAGACAGATTCGCGGACGAAGACGACCGACGCGAAGTGTTGAAGATTGTGTATTATGCCGGTCATACATTCCTCGACGAAAATAGAGAAATGTGTCTCGCGAGGTAAGTGTAGTCCAAGTATGTATAGAGCATACTGTCTAACCGAAGATAGCTCTCGTGATCCAGAGCGAGCGTCAATCGTGAGGTGGAGCACGCTGCAGCAACCCCTCGAACAGGCGTCTTCAGATGTTCTGATCATAATGGATGCCGCCTTCTACCCATGTTCCAGGATCCTTCGAAAACAGGGCATCATGGAGATTCTAGGGGCATCCATCTCAGAGGATCATTCAGTATCCCTCGGCCGATGCACGTTTACGAAGGCTTTAGCTGAGCAGCTGAGGATACGCGCAGGTCGCGCAAGACCCCTCTCAGTCACCGAGCTGCATGCTATTCTGTTGAGCGCATACCCGAAGCTTGTCCAGGACCGCCACCCGGAACACGAAGCTGTTATGAGCTTTCCAACGCCGTTTCATATGATGGTGAGCGGCAACTCGCGATTGCCTTCCATCTTCCTGGGTCCAATGCAGCAGCACAGCCCCCACCGAGGCAGCTTTTCATTCGACAATATGCCACAAATCAGCCTCAATGTACGACTAACGGACGAAAGTGTCGATGTGGACAGCTGGAACGAGTGGCTGCGACTGATCCCGGAGAGTGCCAGAGACGTCCGAGTGGATGGCCCATTCAGAGCTCAGTTCAGATGAAATGTATTTCGGCAATGACAACGAACGGTGATGCCATACCTATTGTATGCTATGCTTCTTTTTCTGCATATCATTTTTCTTTCTTTTCATTGGTCGGGTTACACGGCTTATCATGTATAGTTATCTTTTATACCGTGTCCGGGATAGCGCGACAGGAATTTCGCGCCTGGGGGCTGGTGGGGGGATTTGTTGTACGAGGCAAACATTTTGACGGTGTATTGAATCTATGATTCATGGTGATTGGCACTGAATTAGCGATTTTTTTTTGGTTTTGAATGCGGACTCTTGTGTACCTGTACAACGTGGACAAGGACAGGAGACGACGGCGTGACGCGCTATTGATGGTACGTACGGATGCTGTACACACTGGGTGTCACAAGAAAAGACACGACGGGACTGAGCATAGAATTATATCACCAGGGGCTATAGAACAAATATACCATCATAAACATGCGATATGAACGGCTATAACACGATACAGATATTGACAGGGGTCTCGAACTGGCCCTAGATCGGCTGCTTCGGCAGGCGATGTCGATGTGCCAACATCAAGGCTCGCAAGCACCAATGTGAGGTTGAAAACGATTAATAGCGAATGGATGACTCAAAATCGTGAACAAGGAGCAATGCACTTAATGACCGTGATGACTTTTGGGTGAGCTGTGCTGAAAAGGTGGGTCTGTTCTTGTTGCCGAGCAACGCAGCTAAACACGCCCGATCTGGCGTCAACAAAGACCGGGTCACAGCTACTGCGGCCAGCTACACGGGTCCGTGGCACGCTTCCTTGATCACGCATCGCGACCAGCATGTCCTCATAAACATCTTTTGGGTTTCTGCGTTGCTTTTTGTTTCTTCGTTTCTGCATACCAACGCTACCACCGACATTGGCACTGCACGCTTCATATCTGTGTGCACTGCTGTCCCAAACAACAATGGATTCGCCACCGAAGCGTATGACGCGGGCTCGAGCTGCGGCCAAGGCCAGCGCACCGACCGTGAAGACCACCAAGATCGTGACCGCGGCTGCCAGGGCCAAGGCGGCCTGCTCATCCACAGCTACAGCTTCCACAACAAGCACTGCGACCAAGAGAAAGACGCGAGCGGATGAAAACGACGACGACAGTGAGGGCGATGCCCGGGCCCGTCGCCTGCGAGGTCGCCCCAGCCGCGCCCCGGGCACTGTCGACAGGCCTCCGTCCTCTCTACGTGCCGAACCCGTGAGAGCGGCGCGCACTACCCGCACAACCAGGAAAACGGCCACAGAACCGCCCAAGGAAGAGCCCAAGGCCGCACGTGGCCGCCCGAGGAGGAGCACGGCCACGTCGGCAGACCAGCCCCCAGCCAGGAAAACAACCGCCGCTACACGAACACGCGCAGGCACTGTGAGCAAAACTGCACCAATTGTCAAGAAGAGTGTCAAATTTGACGAGCCGGACAAGGAAAACATTGGGCCGGCCGCCAAGAAGGAATCGGACCCCCACGGCTTGCATGCCGCCCCAGCCCGCCGACCTCGTACGCCAGCTAGCAAGGCTACCAGAAATGCCGCGGCTGCTGAAAAGAAGCCTCTGAGTCCGAAAAAGGTCACCCAGATCCCGATTCTGCGCAAGGATGACGACTTGGCCGGTGACGGGAGCCCCCGCAGGAACGGAGCAGCCGACCAGACCAATGTGACTCCTGTAAAGAAGAGTGTCGAGCTACCCTCGCTCGACAAGGACTCAGACTCAACTCTTACCATCGATGTAGCCATTCTCGGCGCTCCAGAAAGCACAACTGTCGCGTTTGGCTCGCCTCCGCGTCGGCCACCAACATCGCCCAACAGAGACACCCTCAGGTCTCCAGCCAAGAAGATGGGAGCTATGCCGTTCCCAGGCTCCCCTGTCAAATCAAACCCTTTCTCGCAGGACAATGACGCAAGGATGAAAACATCATCAAAAAACACATTATTCCAAACACCGGCAAAGCGGCCGCCGTCACCAATCAAGAGCATGGCTTTTCCCTCGACAAGCAAGCCACAAAATAGCCAGGACGCCTTCAAGGCGTCCTTATTCAAGTCTCCAGCAAAGCGAGCGCCGCTTGGTCTCAAACCTGTGTCTGAGAAGTCAGCTGCTGCCGCCATTTGCGAGACGCCTGCGATGAAGCCCATTGCTGCATCCACGTCAGTGCGCATCGACTCTCGTCGCCCTTCAGAGATGCTTACTTTTGAAGAAGAAGCAACCCAAGACTTCTCGGAGGAGCTCGCTATCGAAGTTCCAGAGAATCCCGCGCTGACGTCCCGCTTCAACGGCCGACTATCTGACGTTGTGCCGCGCGATACTACTGGTGACGAGCTCGACGAAGACGATCAAGTTGAGCTAGTGCACACATTATCCTTTTATGAGCAGGTTGATGGCGTTGCTCCCCCGAGATTCGACCTGACCCAGTCTTCTAGCTCTGCTGACAGCACGCTCGAAGTTGCTGGAGCGCCAGAATCTGTTTCTACCCCAAAACCAATGGCGACACCACAGGGCCCCAGCTTTCAGCTTCGAGACAAGGATATGGATCCTTGCCACGACATGACCACAATGTCTGATTCTGATGATGAGTTGAACGTGGACGAGGACGCGTCTACCTTTACACCGAGCTTCAATAGGAACCGTCGATCTACGATAGGTCTCACCAACCTGGCTCAGACGCTAGGCGCGTGGTCGTCGGAAAACCCTGCTCCCGCCAGTGAAGCCATGCAGCCAGCCTCTGGCCTTCCGCGTGCTTCAAACATTGTGCCACTCGCTGAGCCCTCACCTGTGAAGACGAGCTTCTTTGAGGATCAAATGCAGACCCAGGAGAACGGCGGTGAAGTAGCGGACGGCGAAATCTCCGAGCCATCATTCGATGAGGATATTAGAGTCACCGGTGAAGATCTTGCACTTGCCCAGGAGGCTGAGGACATGTCGCATTTGGAAGAGAGTCCTTGCGCTGAGCGAAGCGTTGCCAAATCATTCTCCGACTCTTTGTCTGAAGCGAGTCAGGAATATGGTGACGAGAATGAGCTGCCTGTTGATCCTGCACTCAATGGTCCGCGCATGTGGCCGCCTGCAACACCCGCCAGACCAGTCCCGAGAAACTGCTCTACGACGACCAAGGTGCCGCTCAAGCCTGCCGATGAGTCGAGCCCAACAAAATCTCGCCGCTTCAGTGCCTCACGTATCCCTAACAACGGTACCGGGAGCCTGCCAAAGAGTGCTACCGTCATTTCTTACTCTCCCGAGAAGAAACGGAATACCGACGCGTTCGATATGGACCAGGAACCTACTACTCCTGTGAGCAAGTGTGACATGTGGTCCAATATGGGAGACTCTGCTCGCACTCCTCGACGCGACGCCAACTCGTCTCTGCTCCGCGGTGCCGTTGTCTTTGTCGATGTTCATACCAGCGAAGGCGCCGATGCCAGCTTGATTTTCGTGGACCTGCTTACGCAGATGGGAGCCAAGTGTGTCAAGACTTGGACCTGGAACCCAGACAGTGCCTCGAGTTCCGAATGTTTTTCCAATAGAATTGGCATTACGCACGTTGTTTTCAAAGACGGCGGCAAGAGGACAATGGAGAAGGTCAGGAGGTCAAATGGCGTCGTGCAGTGCGTTGGCGTCAGCTGGGTTCTCGACTGCGAGAAGGAGAATGAGTGGCTTGATGAGGGCCCCTACCTCATCGACACAGCCTTTGTCCCACGCGGAGGGGCCCGTCGCAGAAAGAGCATGGAGCCCAAGGCTCTAGCCAACAACAATGGCACCTTGGTCAGCACGCCTGCGAAACAGAGCAGCAGCTCCTACAATCGCCGCCAAAGCGGAATCTGGATGCAGACGCCGCCTGAGCAAAACGGAAGCGACGAACAGGGTGACGACATCGAGTGGTCGGAGTTTATCCTCACTCCGGTTCCGAAGACGCCCAGCCCCGAGACAATATTCAAATATGCGACTGAGGAGCCTGAGACGCCTTCGCAAGGTGACGATAGCCACACTTCGCTTTCTCGGGAGGAGATGCTCATGAGAACATGTCCATCCAAGTCTGGTGGCGGCGGCGCCTACGATCAGCTGGGTGAGGGAGTTCTGAGCCCCCACAAGGATGAGAAGGTGCTCATGCGCCTGATGGCGGCTCGCCGCAAGAGCCTGCAGTTTGCTCCCAAGATTGCCAGCCCGCTGTCAAAATCTTGGTACTAGGGAGCGACAAGACACAAACAAATGATTTGAGCATACACATATGAAGACGTGGTGGAAGGAGACAAGATTGAAGCATTGTTAGCATTTCAGCCACTCGTTTTACAAAGATACCCCGAGACAAAGTAGGGTTTTGAGTCTGTTTACTCTGGCGTTATTTTGGATTATTCTGGAAATTGATTTTGTTCCGAGCGTAAGGTGGAGGGAGGCCCTGATTAATTATTGGTGTTTATGGGGTGGTGGAAGTTGGGAGAGGCGCCGGCTTGGACCAAATGTACATACACACAATACACATATATGCCTGGATCTGAGATTGGGGGGTGGCGTCGAAATATATTTGCCTTGGTTATATGCTCTATGATGTATCTTGCGACGATGCTTGGTGCAAGTCAAGCGAAGAATTGGACTCTGAGCTGAAGCTTGCACGTTGATGTACTCGGGACAAATTTGCCCAAGCTCTCTGTGCGCTCCAAGTACACGTTTTGTGTGTTTTGCTGGCCTCTTGCTCCCTCTATTTCATCTCGTCGTGAATTCGTACGGACCGGCGCTATTGGAGCCCGTTTGTGTCTTTTCCCATTTTTTCCTCGTCTGTACTGTACCACTCTACGCGGCAGCGACGTATGCGCGCATCGCCTTGACGGCATCGCCCTCGTGACGCTTCAGCAGCTCCGTGGCCTTTGGCTTGGGCAGCTCGAGCTCCTCGACGAGGAGCGCAACGTCGGCGGCGTCGACCTTGACGTTCTTGTAGGCAGCGGCAGACGCGGCAGAAGCAGAGACGTTGCTGCTGCCCTTGGTGGCCTTGTTGAGGGCGGCCAGGTCGACGGGGGCGGCCGAGGAGGAAGAGGAGCCCGCGTCGTCGTGGGAGTCGTCGAGGTTGGCGAGGGCGGAGGCGGCCTTGCGGTCCTCGGCGTTGGCGGGCACGGGGGGTTGCTCGTCGGCCATGGTTCGGGGTATGATCCTTGGGGACAGGGAGGTTCGGGGTGGTTGAGATGAGGCTGAGAAGCAATTGGGCACGATGGGTAGAAGGTGGTCGGCGGAGGTTTTGTTTTTGGGGGTGCACGATGGCGGGGCTCTGTAGCGATCACCGCCCACCCGCTGTACCGAGAGGCGTCATGTATAACTCCACTGCATCTTATACCGGAGATTGTCAAGTTATTTAGAATACATGTTATGACATTATTGTCTTTTAAATACGCTTTTTAAGAAAGAAGGAAAAATGTAAGAGATTAATATAGGGTCGATGCTGTTGGCGCGGGAAGGAGACCGGATACTGCTTGTCAGTCACGCATGGCAGAAATGAGTGCAGGGCTTGCTATTTTACACTTACTTTTCGCTGATCAATCGAGACAGTCGAGTCGTTTAGTGGCAAACTAAAACTTTCAAACTCGGATGACGAGTCAATTTCTGTCAAACAACTGCCGCACATTTCACATTACTGGTCTTGGTTACAGCTGCCGCCGTCGCGTGACCCTCGAGCCAATCTTTTTCGTCCCACACTCACTTGTGTAGTTTGCTCATTAAACTGGAGTTTGCAGCTCGATTACAGAACAAAGGTCGAAATTTTCCTCTTACGTGGAGCCAGAATCAACGCAAGCATCGAGTCGACGAGTTGAGACAGTGTGTGTTCTACAGTGCAATCATCAACGTGCACAGTATCGTCATGTAAGGCTGTCCAATCTGATTGGCCCAGCGTGGGGACTGTCGCGAAAGAGAAAAAAAAGGTAGGGCAAACAAAGTGCCGACTCGGGAAAGAGCCAAGTCAGTGAAAGAGTCATTCAGGTGGGATTCGTTCCTTCGCATCTGGCATCATCATTGCGATATATCTTGCAATCCTGCTGCGTGGTACACTGGCCTCGGTTGCAGTCCAACTCGCGCCTAGTAGTCTTTAACATTTCTCAACGCCGCAGCATTGCACAAGATTATCTTTTAGCTTCATCTGTTCCTGGCTAGACCATCTAGATCAGGCCACACCTCATCCCGTCGTCTGAGTCACTCAACAGCATTACAGCTTGCGACGACTTAGATCGAGAAACGGCGCTTGGAATCTATTCTCTAGTTCTTGTGCCTTGCACAGCAGCATTTACTTTCGCACTATTGATTGTTTCCTGCGATGACAATGGCGTCTTTACCACAAATCCCCGCACCCATCGATGAGGTACCTGCGTCGAGCTGGACGCCCAACACCTGGCGCTCCAAGCCCATCAAGCAGTCTCCCGCCTACCCGGACGAGGCCAAGCTGAAAAAGTCGGTCGTTGAGCTCGGCCGCATGCCGCCGCTGGTGCACCCGTCCGAGATCCTCTCGCTCAAAGCGCACCTCCGCGACGTCGCCGAGGGCAACGCCTTCCTCCTGCAGGGCGGCGACTGCGCCGAGCTGTTTGACTACTGCCAGCAGGAGGCCATCGAGTCCAAGATCAAGCTGCTCCTCCAGATGAGCGTCGTCCTCATCTGGGGCACCAACAAGCGCGTGGTGCGCATCGGCCGCATGGCTGGCCAGTATGCCAAGCCTCGCTCCAGCCCGACGGAGATTGTCAATGGCAAGGAGATGCCTAGCTTCCGTGGTGATATCCTCAACGGATACCACGAGGATGAGCGCGAGATTGACCCCACCCGTCTTCTCAAGTGAGTCTACACAGCGCAACCCATATCGTCGCACAAACTAACCCGCGATGCAGGGCTTACCACCACTCGGCGGCTACCCTCAACTTCATTCGCTCAGCAATTGCCTCTGGCATTGCTGACCTTCGCCATCCTTTTGATTGGGGTCTGGGACATGTCCGTGATCCCGTTCTCAAGGAAAAGTACTCTGAGATTGCCAGAAGCATCCAGCAGACACTGCGCTTCCTGCACGTCATCAACGCTCGCCCAGACGAGCTTGAGACAGTCGACATCTTCACCTCTCACGAGGGTCTACTCCTAGAGTATGAGGAGGCTCTGACTCGTCATCTGACGAAGCCAGCATCACACTCGCCAGGCAACAGCAGAATTGCGACACCCGTGACTCGCTCGCCACGCCTCGGCGGCGTAGAGCCCGCCCCTACCAAGACACAGGACTACTACGACACATCGGCCCATTTCTTGTGGATTGGGGACCGCACAAGACAACTCGATCACGCCCACGTCGAATTCTTCAGAGGTATTGCCAACCCCATTGGCATCAAGGTTGGGCCTACGACACCCACCGACGATCTCCTGGCCCTGCTGCGCGCTCTCAATCCCCAGCGCGAGGCTGGAAAGATTACCCTCATCACCCGCTACGGCGCCGGCAAGGTTGCCGAGCTCCTGCCCAAGCACATCCGCGCTGTCGAGGACTCGGAGTATCGCCGCTGCGTTGTCTGGCAGTGCGATCCCATGCACGGCAACACCCTGTCGACCGGAACCGGCATCAAGACCCGCCGCTTCAACGACATTTATAAGGAGCTCCAGGAGTCGCTTCGCATCCACAAGGAGCAAGGCAGCTACTTGGGCGGCATGCACCTTGAGCTGACGGGCGACGCCGTCACAGAGTGCCTGGGAGGCAGCGAAGGTCTTGACGAGGACGACTTGTCCACAAACTACACCTCGTTCTGCGATCCCCGTCTGAACGAGAAGCAGGCTCTGGAGCTGGCCTTCTTGGTCGCCGATCACTTCTCCAAAGAGACGAAGAAGAACTAAAAAGACAAAAGAAGAATGAAATATACTCATCCACCGACACACAGCAAATGAATCAAGTTCTTTTGTTCCTACAGGTCGTTTGTAAATAGAGCCGAGACTGGGCTGAGCAAGAGATGGAAAAATCAAGAAAGCATCGAAGTTAACCCGCAAAAGTTGCACGATGGAGTCTTATGACTCGTTTGATATCCGAAGAAATGCATGAGATGGAAGCGTCGATATATGAGGGAATTTGCATCATGAAAGGATTAAAAAAGGATGGATATGACCAATACAAAAGCTATTGAACGGATAAAATTTCACTAGGCACTATGCTCAAAGGTGTAATCGGTCCTCGCGGCCACTTCGCAACTCAGGGTTTTCCAATATGTTGTGTCGTGCTCATTTATAATTTCAGCATGCCGGGCCATTCGCTATATATATATATATATATATATTTCTTACTCGCGCCCCTCCGGTCTTTTGTCTTTTTACAGGTAGATTGTCTGGGCGCCCTCAAAGGCGTCGCCCTTGTCGAGCTTCTGCCAGCCGCGCACGCTGCCCGCTTCGATGCAAACCATCTTCTTCCAGCCGTCCTTGGGCTCAAAGTCGCTCATGCCGGCCGACTTGTCCACGTGCGGGTTCCACACGACGACGTTGTCGAGATTGTCGCGGACGATGCGAAGGCGCGGCTTGCCATCCTCGCTGAGCACAATGGGTTCCTTGGGCCCTCCGGCGGGCGTATATATGCTGTCCAGCTCACCGTCAAACGTGATGCTGCCGGCCTGCGTTTTGGTGGCCATTTTGGCGAGCTGGTCGACGTACGCGGCCTTGTCGAAGCCGTCGATGGAAACCTTGGAAATGTCCTGTTGTGCGTTACATTTTGTGTCAGCGGGAGAAACCTAAGAAGAAAAAAAGGCCAAGAGTGATATGTGAGGGAGAGGCAAAGACTGCTTACCTTGACGCGGAAATATGAGTGCAGGAGCGTCTGAAACTCAAAGGGCTCGTCGCCGTCGTTGGTAATGACAATGGTCGTCGTCAAGCTCTCGCGAGTGAGCGTCACGCTGTACAGCAGGCCGAAGCGGTACGGCCACGCCTTTTGGTGCTCGTCGGACAGGTCCCCGGACGAGAGGCCAAAGTCGAGCTTGACGTTGGAGCTGTCGCCCTCGCTGGTCGACTTGCCGAGAAACTCCCAGCGCGAGTTGCGCGCGAAGCCGTGCTGGGGGAGGTTCTTTGTCGCCTCGCCGTTGCTGCCCGCGCCAAAGACCTGGTGTGCGAAAAACATGTCAGCAACTAACCCTGTTTATTTCTTGTCGGGGGTTTGGTTTTTTTTTTTAAGAGGAGGGAGAAAAGAGAAGAAGAAGAAACGTACAGGAAACACCAATGGAATACCGCCTCGCACTGCCTTGGTGCCGTCGAGCTTGGCCGCCTCGCTCAGCCAGAGCTTCTCGTCGCCGGCCGCGTCCTTCCAGCTCAGCACCGTGGCACCGTGGAGCAGCACGACGACGCTCTCGCCGGTCGGCAGCTCGGCGGTGACGCGCGCGTTGCCGTGCGAAATGGTGACTTGGGCCTGCGGCGGGAGGCCGGGGGTGGTGGCGAGGGCCGAAGGCTTGTTTGGTCTGTCAACCATGGTTGAAGAGATGGGGATTTTATGTATATATATATGTATCGTGAGGATATTTGGCGGAGGGCTTTATGATTTGATTTGATGCTTCCTGAAAGAAAGGAAAGAAAAGGATCGCGGGGAGAGAGAGGAGAGAGGGGTTTGTGCTAGTCGGGCTGCGGCAGCTCGCAGTTCTCTATCGTTTCGGGCGGCGGGGTCGTTCGGGAGATGTTGTTGGGGTATATATAGGTGCTGCTTTGCGATGGCAGTAGGTAAAGGTTGGTTGCTCCGATGCAGATACAGATTCGATATGAGTAGTCTTCACTCAAATGTATGGAATGTTTCGATAGGATAGTTGATGAGTTCAAATGGCGACGTTGGCATGGAGGAGCAAGAAATGGAGCAGATAGCGAGAGAGCTATGTTGGCTGAGAGCTTTGGTGGGGTGAGGGGTAATCTGGGAGGTGTCTGTGCTGTGATCTACGTGCGAAAACGTGCAGCTTGATCATGACTCCACAAGCAAGAAAATCAATAGCACTTTTTAAATGATTGGAAAATATATCAAGTAGATTTATTCCAATACTTGATAGCTGGCAGCTCGATCGTCAGGAAAATGAAAGGCTACGCCCTGTTTGGTCTAACCCTCTCCCTGGCTAGCTCGTTGACTGGCTGATACTGAAATACCATGTACGATGGTTTACCAGTCACCAATATTCGCATAATTCCCCGCCCGCTTCAATTTCCAGACATGCAGCTTACATCAGCTGTCAGCCTCGTCGCATGCACAAGGCAGGGCTGTCTCGCGGACCGCACAGTACATACTTACAACGAGCAAATCCCAATGGCATTCCTGCACCAGCTGCGCCTTTTAGAGCATATTGTGTTCGATCTCGACATGGCTTCAAATGCAAGTCCTCAAATAGCAAACAAAGCTTTGAAAATAAAAGTGTTGATTCAGTTGATTCGTTTTATGTATCTACTCCAAGCTGAACATATATATAGCAGCTGCTCGCCCATGGCCCGGTCCCATGTGGCAGCTATGGGCTGCAAAACTGTATGAGAAGAAACAGGGTATATCTATCATGTCTTGAATAATGAAGGGTTGTGAAGATGGAAAAGTATTTCGAACAAGACTGTTGCAAGTGGATTCCACAGAGTCATCTGCGCAGAATTTATTTTTCCTGCGGACGCGATGTCTCCTCGTCCGTCTTGGTGAACATGGGATTGTTGTTGCTTGCGCTGTTGTCGCTGACACTGCCGCTTGCATGCTCGGCCTCGGCCTTTTCCGCGGCCTCGTCGTATGCAATGAGAAGCTCTCCATTCTTGCCGTAGCGGTGGGGCATTTCGCGCGCGACCTTGACGACATCGAATGCACCTTTGAAGCCGGTGACCTGGCGGAAAATGCTGTCCATTTCTTCGAGCGAGCGGTAGGCAGTCTCGGGGAAGAAGAAATAGACCGAGGGCACCATGATGGCATTGATGACGGCGAAGATGGTGTAAGTGTGATAATCAATGTTGGTAAAGGAGACAGGGGTGATCATGACGACCATGAAGTTGAAGATCCAGTTGGCAGAAGTCGATAAAGCATTGGCAGGCGCACGGGTACGGAGGGGAGTAATCTCGGCAGGGTACAGCCACGTCATGCCGAGCCAGCCAATAGCAAAGAAGGTGTTGAAAACGAAGAGGAAGACGACTCCGGCAATTCGGCTAGCGTCAGACTTGTGCGAGTTAACACCAGCGAGGATAGCCATGGTGACTGCCTGGCCAACAGCACCGAAAAGCATCAGCTTGCGGCGTCCGACTCGTTCAACGAGGAAGACAGCAGGCCATGAAGCAATGAAGTATTCGGTACCGTTCAGAGCAGCAAGCAAACGAGCGAGGAATGGGCTCATGCCCAGTTGGGCGTAAATCTTGGCGGCATAGTACGTGATGAGGTTGATACCAGAGATCTGTTGGAACATTTGGTTGACGTAACCCAGAATAGTACGGTGCAGAGTACGGTTCTCGTCCATGTGGAAAACTTCGCCGTATCCACCGGCGCTCTTTACAGCGGTATCCTTGATGGCGCGGAACTCGTTCTCAACAAAAACGTCCTCAACCTCCTTGTTCGCGATGGCAGCGATGACGTTGCGAGCTTCCTGCTCGTGACCCTTCAGAATCAGCCAACGAGGGGATTCGGGCAGACCCAGCACGAACATGAGAATGAAGATGCAGAAAACGAGCTGGAAAGCCAAGGGGAAACGCCAAGAAACGGAGGTGTCGGTAAAAGACAGGCCAAGATCAATCCAGTAGGAAAGCATGATACCAAAGGTAATCAGGGCACCCTCAATCATGACCAGCTTGCCACGCTTGTGCGATGAGCAGGTTTCCGATTGCCACATGGGAACAGTCGACGTGTTGCCGCCATTACCAATACCAGTGATGATACGGCCGATGATGAAATGTTCAATGGTGAATGCAGAGGCCTGGAGAGCTGCGCCAACAGTCATGATGGCGGTACCGAGGAAGATCATCCTGCGACGACCGAGCGGGTTTCCGATGAAGATGGTGATGACTGCGCCAAGAAAGCATCCTAGGTTGTAAGATGCGACAGCGATACCTTGGTTGAGACTGCGCTGCGATCTAGTACCGGGGAGCTGGTCAATGTTACGGGCGTCGGCAAGATCGTTGATTTGGGGGAATTGCTCAAGGAAAATGGGCAGCGTCAGAATACCGCCCATGACACCCTGGTCTGCAGCCCATGTTAGAATGAGTGGCGCGCGAGCGAGAGTCGCCGGTGCAGAAGGACTTACCATAACCAAAGAGCAGGAAATCGCATCCGGCAATCGTGCTAATTGCCCAATTAAGGGAATTGCCGCTCATGCCCATGTACTTCTTAGGCATGTTTGCGATGTGCACCTTGACAAAGGTGGCTTGGTTCAAACACAGAAGTTTATCGAGGTTTGCGAATTGACGCAATATGTAGCCTTGTCGCGTGTAGTCAGCTCAGGCGAGAGAGAGTAGTGCCAGAGACGGTGAAGAAGAGGGTCCTGACATGACATGTGCAGAAAGGTCGAGCTGGGGGGATGGCCATTTATAAAGTTACATTGCAGCAAAATAGGCAGTCGCAGCGCGCTCTCTGTTTCCGACTCCCAAGGCCGTACGTGCATCAAACTAACTAACCGTCGTCCCACTGAACCCCCCACAACCACAAGTAGTCGCCCCCCGACGCCGGGGATGGAGATGGTGGGCGAGGTGGAGAGAGACATTCACTAGTTTTCGGCCTGCGTGCGTACGAAGGCGGGCGTCTGTCGGGTTTGCCAGCCTTGCATCTTGTGCCGCGCACCCAGTAGGACAATGCGGTGCCCCCTGGAAGTGGGTTTGTGACGCCTGCGACGGCGATGGGCTGAAAGTACCGTGCTGAGCGGTCGGTCGGGTATTGAATGGTGTCTTTGTATCGTCGTCGCAAATTGCTGCCGTGTTGCGGCTTCGGCGCTATTCTGTCCGCGACTGTTCACTGCCGAGCACTAAAAGTAAGCCACGCCGGGATGCTCAAAGCGGAAGTAAACAGAATAACAGTTCGGGCTGGCTGTGTCTCGGGCAGTCATGCCAGAACAATTCGCTTACATGCCTGTCGGCCACAAAGCCTTCCGCTTCCGCTCACACCACCGTCGTGTGAAGAATTTGATTTCTTTTCTCCGGTGCGTTTGCCTCGTTGGCGAGTCGGTACCGCCTTTCATGCCGGATCGCGCATTGGGTGAATGATCTGGCGGTAACGAGCTAAAAACAGCCTGCTGGGGTTGTGGAGTGTCCACGCGACGTCATTGTTCTGACACTTTCAACCGAAATTTTCGTCTTTTCGCGCATTTCAACAACAGCTGGTGACCATGAAAAGAATGGAGAAGAAGCGGGCATCTGCGTGATGAAAACTGGGACAATGCCACAGCCTTCTTGTCGAGGCTGCTCGTTTGTTGGCCCTCTGAATTTGGGCTGGCGAAGAGAGTCGCTGTCCAACTGCAGCGAGGGAGTAGATTTGTCTCCGAAAAAGTGTGGCCATATTACAGCCTGGAGGGTGATGGGCAGGGGTGTTTTCCGTTGCTGCTGTCCTTGATAAACTGTTGGCTGACGTCCAGCAGAGCTTCAGGCAAGGTGCGACGACAGTCACCTCGGTGCAGCGAGGAAGTGGCACTAGCACAGCAGCACCGAACCAATGGGGGCGCTACCAGGACAATGCAACCCATCCCATCTATCCATCAACCATCCAAGATTACCACGGGCTCGCGGTGGGTAGGCTCGATTGTGTTGGCTGCTTCAAATCACGGTGTTTTCGCGCAACATTTCGCTGGTTTTAAGATCGTTTTTCGCATGACGTTGAAATTGCCAAGAGTGTACTCCAATGTATCGAAATGCCCAGAGATCTATGCAAGATGTTCTCCACGGGTGACAGGCTGGCCAAGTCGTGGCTGCAAGATAGTCAGGCTGGGCAAAGTCTCGGCGATGAAGAGGCGTTCTAGTTGCAACAGGGATTTTCGATGACTGCATGGCGGCTGAACAAGACAGCGACGATCGCCTGGCAAAGATGGATGGATTTTCACGTGGAAATGAAGAAAAATTGGCATTTGTCAATGCGAAGTTATGGGGGAAAGGGGGAGGCAAGAAAGAAAAGCAGCATCTTGACATGTCCGTTTGCACATGGCGATTGGCAGCTGGCAGTGGCATCTTGCCAGCTGCCAGCGCGGTCGCCCACCACTGAACATGCTCGTCTCAGTGCAACGTCGGGTTGCACGTCAACTCAACTTCTGCACCACACAATGCGACGACTACAACGACAATTTGGCGGGGGTTCTGGGGTTGCCCAATTTTGTCCAATTTTCTCCCCGGATTCCCTTTGTCTCGCCTCATCTCCTCTTAATCTTATTCAAGTTCGCCTCGACATCACCTTTTCGCTGCTCCCGTGGCTCCATTCCCAATCGAGTGATCCGAGTCCTCCGCCCCCAAGCAAAGAAAGCCTCGCCTTCAAGCTACGGGTCTTTTTGGCAGCCCCCCGATAATCGACGAACTACTGGTAGACGGCAATACGCAAAGTAAAGCCAGAGGCGCGCGGCGTCACGCCACATCGAGCCGGGGTCCGACGTCACAATTCGAGGCAGACACGGCTCAAAGAATACGGACGTTTCCATCACAAAGAATTACCCGTCATGGCTCCATTCTGACCCAACGGTGCACCATCCTGAATCGTAATTGTGCAGCTGCAGCAACACGTTCGCCGTGTTCCCACCCTTGTCCTGGTCCGCGTGGTGAGGTTTCATTTGATGACTGTGACGTCAATCAGCGGATCCTGCGCACCCAAACTCCAATTGAGCCCATACGCTGGTGGGTAATCAAATGCGAGCAGCGTCTTGGCGACGGCCCGTTGTCAACCAACCAACTTCAGTGACATTCCGGTTGCGACTTTTGTGCTATTTTCTTTTTTACCATGTTTCCATGAATACTTCGTAGTGTTCATGGGGCTGTCAGCTGAGGATCAGCACCGGGTCTGCGAGACACCAGCATGACGAAAAAAGAAACAAGAAGGGTCTCAAATCACAGACTCGAATGCAAGCGGGCTCTTTTCTACAAAGTACAACTGCTTATTGGTACGTATATAACGAGGGATCGTCTACTCACCACCCCAGGCGTAATCGTAGCTCAGAATCGCAACAGATGAAGACGACCCAGAGAGAGAAAGGACGGCCCAGCGACAAGGCATAACAAGCTCCATCCCATGATCCCATAACTCAGCATGGGCCAAGACAGGGTATGCAAACATGAGGCACGGGCGGACAGACTTTCACCGGACCGAAGGTACCAGACGTCATGCCACGAACTCTGGGTCTTTCTCCGCGATTTGCCTGACGCCAGAAATTCTACTAGCAAACTTTGTTGCTGCCTGCTGTGGAATATTCTTGCCTCGCTCTCTATTGCCCGAATTCCCAGTCCCTGCAGGCCAGAACGAACCGGCTTGCGGCAGCACATTGTTTCAAGAGCTCCTGGGCCAACCGGGCGCGAATGTCTCGGTTCAGCCGAAAGCGGCAACCCGAAAACGCCAGCGCAAAAATTGAATCAAGCCACCTTTTTTCCAGAAGGACTCCGCTCTCCACCGTATCCACACACCATTACGGCGTCTCCATTTTACTTTGCACTTGGGGATATTAAACGGAGCATACTTTTGACCGTCCCTGAATCAGCAGGCGCAGAGGGAAAAGTAAGGGGAGAGGATTGAACGGCGTAGCCGCACCGTACAGGATGGTGAAATCCAAGTGCAGCAACGGGGTTGTATTCGCAGCCTGTAAGAGCATATCCGTAAATCTGGCACGTATCATCAGCTGGTGCTCTGATACAGCGTTGGTTCTTGGCGCATTCGCCTGTTAATAATGGCCTCGTCAACTCACCTTCTTCGATCTTTACTGCAGTCATCTCGTTTGATGAGACCAGCCGCAGACCGGAGAATAAGACCGAGCTGATGCCGAGAGCGCACACCTACCACGTCTTGGCCTCCGCGATGCGTGCCACACGCGCCACCTTGCGCAGGTATCTGGGGACACACAGCCAGGAAGCAATGCTACAGGAAGAGGTCAACTTCACCAAACATGGGTTGGGCAGCGTCGCGAGAAACGCATCCCGTCTGTTGTATTCATGTGTAAATATATGCATACATTTCCCTTGCCTTTCTGGTACATTCCGTCGAGCTCCCTCCGTGTTCTTTCGCGGAGAGAGACTAGAGGCAAAACACCCCCGAGCATAAAAACCAACATTGCTAAAATGACGTTGAACCACGTTTCTACCCAATATCGTATAAAAAAAATGCAGTACTCCAAAACGGGCATAGAGGAGCAATGAAAGGAGAAAAGAAAAGAATATAAAACACTATCCGACAAAAA
Organism: Akanthomyces muscarius; assembly: GCF_028009165.1. Taxonomy (NCBI): domain Eukaryota; kingdom Fungi; phylum Ascomycota; class Sordariomycetes; order Hypocreales; family Cordycipitaceae; genus Akanthomyces; species Akanthomyces muscarius. The sequence goes on from NC_079241.1 coordinate 1,392,938, forward strand.
AGAACGGGTACCCTTTACTTTCCAGTCTCTCTTGTGTCTGTGGGTGCCTCGTCCAGACCATGAAACCTGCTACCACGTTTGACGCCAATGATGCATGAAAATGTACAGTTCAATGTGAGTTTTTTTGTTTCGAGTTTTTTCCTTGCTTTGTTGTTGTTTGGTTTGATCTTTTTTTGTTTTTATTTCATTCTTCGAACAAGTGTGATTTACTCGCTCTTCCTTCCACGGAATTCCGCCTCGTAGATTTCGCGCTTCATGTCCATGAGCATCTCTTCCATCTTGTATACCTCGTCGCGAGACAACGTGGTGTTGCGGAGCTGGTCAAGACCTTGTCGAAGAGTGGCCATGACGGAAGCCTTCGTCTGCTCTGGAATAGGCTCGTTTGCCACTTCAGAAGTTTCCACCGCAGAAGTCTCCGCCACTGTGACTGTCATCTCGACATCCTCTACTTTTGGCTGGCAGGCAGTAGCAGCCGTGGCCTCCGTAAAAAGTTGCGACATGATTTCTTCATCTGTGTCCCCGCCTTCCCGGGGGCATTCAGGCACAGTGCTGCTGCGCTTGTTCTTGGCTCTGCCTCGGCTGCGAGTGCGTCGCTTCAGAGGTGACAATTCAGCAGGCTGATGTTGCTGTCTCGCGCTCTGCCTGGTTTCCTTCGCCGCTGTCTGGATTTCTTCACCATGCATGAGCTCTGGCAGAGATTGTGACGCTTCCGACTCTTCTTCAGCAGCCGGTAGATCATTGGCTTGAGCGGCCGGCTCGGTCTCAAGCTCGGCCTCAGGCTCAAGTTCTCGCGTTGGAAATCGTCGCTTTCTGGGAGTGCTGCCCGCGCTAGGCAGTCCAAGTCTCTTCCGCTTCCGCTTCTTCTTCGATTCGCCGGCCGCATCAATTTCTGACTTGTCAACGGGCGTAGACGGTACAACAGGCGAAGAAGGAACGATGTGCATCTCTTCAGGTACGTCCTCGGGAGCGACTTCAGGCACGTCTTCATGAGCGTCTTCAGGTGCTGAGCTAGGAATAGCAATCTCCAGTGCGCTTTTCTCCGACTGCTCCGTCGCGGCGGCCTTACCGCGCAACGACTTGCGTCTACGAGATCGCTTGCTGCCCTCATTCAGGTCAGCTTCTTCCACGGCTTCTGCTTCCGCTTCTTTGTGACCCTGCTTAGGCTTCGACGTCTCAATGCTGGCCTCCTCGAGCTGCTCCTGCGCAGGCGTAGGTACCGAAGTGCGGGGCCTCCCTCTCCGAGAGCGGGCCGTAGGCTTCTTGTACTGCTTGGGTTGCTTGGGTTCAGGTTTCGCATCGTCTTCAGCCTTGTCCTCCAGGTCGACGCTCGATGGGATGACCTTGATTGGTTGATCTTGGCTGGCGCTTCCGCGGCGGCGACTTCTAGTCACCATGCCAGCAGTTGGTTGCTGAAGTTCGGCCAAAGCAGTGTGTTGAGCTTGTTCAGCCTCGGCGCTGGCAGATTTATTGACAGCTGGGGATCCAGGTGGCGATGAGAACTCCCAATTCTCCATGGAGTTATCCGCCCTTGATCGAGACTTGAGCTCCGAGAGCAAAGGGTACGGCCGGGGCAGTGGCGGGGATGACGGCGGATCGTTGAGGTCATCAAGCTGTAGAAACTGGCCACGTCTTGGCGTCGGTGTAGACGTGATATGTCTGCTGTACTGCTCTTCCCTTTGTGGTGTTCCATTCTGCTGAGGTCTTGACCTGCTTTTGGCTTTCGGGGTCTCCTTCTCATCGCCCGGCGTGCCAGCAGATGGGTTATGCAGGTCAGAATAAATGTTATTTTCCTCGCGCTGGCGTTCGCGAACTTCTCTCTGTCGCTCAGTAAGATGCTGCGATTCTTCCACCACAGGGGACGAAGATGCGATCGGGGCAAACTTGATTTGAGAGTTATCATGTCGCAGACGTTTTGGCGTCGCCGAGGGTCTTGACCGCTTGGCACTGTTCGTTTCGGCTGTAGCTTCGCTTCGACGCTTTCTTGAGGAAGTTCTTCGCAGACTGGGAGTGGAAGAGCTGGCTGTGCTCCCTGGTTCTTGTTGTCCGTCCTGGTGGGATGACATCGAGGAAAGAGCAACAAAACTAATGTCTTCTCTACCGCGGCCAGATTGAGCGCCAAAATCGCCGGCCTCAGAGCCTGGGAGCGCAATGTCTAGTTTAAGGCGCAGCGAGGACACAACAGACTTAAGACTCTCGGAGCAGTCCACGCTCTCCTCGTCTTTGACGAGAGTATTCCACGCATCAGCGGCCTTCTGGACAATGTATGCTTGTTTGCTCTTAAAAGCTGTCGTGAAGAGTGCTTCGGCATCATCGAATTGGGCCTTACTCAGGGAACCGTTGCCCGTAAAGATAGCACAAGCTTGACTCCAGAGGTTTTGTACGGCTTTCAAGACGGCTTTTTCGTCGTCTTTTCCAAGGCGTGAATCTTCGTCCAGAATCCAGGCGCAAATGCCTTGCTGTAGCTTGTTTAGAAGTCTGAGCCCATGGGTAGCACCTGAGCGATCTAAAAATCCAGTGACAGATTGAAGGAATAAAAGGGTATCCTCGTTTCGCAGATTCTCTGAAGTTGCCGAATAAAGGAAGCGAAGACAGTTGTTCCCCAGCTTGTAGAGATGGTCATATGGATCGGCCGAGTTGCTCTTGGCTGTCGTCAAAGCGGTCCCCCATAATCGGCGTCGAGCGGCTTCCACAGCATGGGCATCTCGTGGCATATGAGCGACTTCGAAGAGAGCTGACGACGGCTGAATAGCCATTGTCAATTGCTGCGGCTGAAGCGTGTTGACGTTGGGGAGAACAGAGTCCGCGAGAGCCTTTGCCAGTGGTTCGACAACAGCTAGAGCAAGGCCAGCGTCCCCAGCCTGAGACCTCGCGTGCTCGCAAACTTGGTTGAATAGCGATGTCCATTGTAATGGCGGTAGGTTCGGGTGCGACATTAGCCCTCTGTCCAAGAGAGAAACAAATTCGCGGTACACTGGACCAAGGAGTTGCTCACTGCTGGAAATGCTGGAGGTAGGCGCATCCGAGGAGCCACTGAAAAGCACTCTTAGGTTCTGCGAAGCAAGTATCCATGGTGCAAATGGGGTAGTTGAGTTTCGGGGAAGCTGGTGCAGTAATTCTCGAGCGAGATCGAGACGAGCCTTGCGGGGTCGGTCTTTGAAAAACGGCTCAAATACCGCAGAAAAAAAGGTGTTGAACGGTTCATCATCCTTGACCCCAGGAGGCAGCGAGGAGAACATGTGGAAAAGGTGCAAAACGGGTATCCGTGACACCCCTTGCGTGCTTTCTGGCTGGTCGTTGCGATGAGATGGTGTCAATATGGGTTCAAATGAATTCGAGGTCATTGACAACTTCTTTTCCATGAAAGGCAAAACTCTCAGACCTTCCACAAGGACAGCGAGCAGGTTTTCCATGCCCGCGAAGAATTTCGCGACGACCGTCTCATCTCCTCCCGGTACGCCAGCTGACCAAACCTTCGCAATGAAGCTGAATGTACATGCAATGAACTTGGCAGTGTCCTCTGACACCTTGATATCCTTGGCAGAAGCTGAGGCAATGGAGCCAACCAGTACCTGCCAAAGTCGATATGCCAAGCTCTCTTTGTTTGCCAAGTCGAGAAACTTCTTTTCCAGGATTGCACTCACATGCTGCAGCACCTTCTCGCAGTTCTTTCGGACCCATTTTGAGTCGATAGGTGGCAGCTCATCAGCTTTTGGGGGAGGGAGGTCCATAATTCGATCATGCCTCCAAACTCGGGGCGTCGCAACATCCAGTAGGCCAACAAGTAGGTGTGATGCTTGCATGACGCAATCTCCAGGAATATCGGGCTTGCCGTCTAGGCTCGTGAGCAAGCTCATAATCGGGTGCACAGCAACATCCCATACCGCATCGGCAGGATATTTCTCGTTTCCCGGGGCAAAGGCGTAGTAGTACAGATTGCAAATGCCACCGATAACAATGCGTTTTAGCTTCATGGCTTCTTCGAATTGCTTTGGCGACGATTTTCGTCGAAGCTGGCTCGAAAGTGGCTGGCAAAGAGTTCCTAGCACTTTGGGGGAAACTTTATTGTCAGTAAGAGACAGGTAGATGTATCTGTTCCACGCATAGTTTGCCTCCTGCTTCGTCGAGCTGTCCGTCATGTTGAAAGCCGACTGAACAAGGGTCAACCATGGTCCGTAGTACTGCCATCTCTCGAGAGGACATCTTAAAAATAGGATGACAACACTCCAGATTTGCGGGACAGCAGATGATGTCTGTCTGTCTTTGATCATGTCTTGAAGTCTTGAGATGTAAAAGGCTATGTATGCCTCGCCTTCGCTAGTCGCTTGTAGGATTTCGGTCGCCCTTCGCATCAATTGTTTCTCGGATCGCAAAGCGAAGCCAGCTTCGGTGCCAAGGCTGATAGCCTGTGATCTGATTTCTTTGATACTGCTCAGCATGTCTGTGAACATGTCCTGCAGCCAGTCCGAGAACACAACCATGTGCTTTGGCGCTTGTTTGATGAGACGCTTATAAATGTGGATTCTGCTCATTATGATGCTCTTGCCCGTGAGATGGTTTTCGATCTTGTGCAAAGAGGCGACCAGGCGTCCAACACGATCAGAGGTCATGACCTTTGGTGGGAAATTTTGAAAGGCCACCACTTGCATCAGATGGCGGACAACATCTTTCTTGGCGGTAGAGGCATCTTCGAGTGAACGGATAGCGTGATCGATGATGAAGATGCCGAAATCGGAAGTTAATGTCGAGGCTATGGCTGGGAAGTGGAGGAAAGTAGCGACGAGGCCGAGGGCGTGGTTGATGAGTGAAGTGTCGGGGGTCGCGTTAGCGTTTTTGGCGGTGATGTCGCGCTGAATGAACTGCATAAACAGGCTCATTTTATCCTGGAGAGCAACACGGTCGGGCAGGTTGTTGGATGCCTTCAGGGCACGTGCCAGCATCATGTAGGCATCGAGCTTCGAGTCGCGGTCAGAGCCAGCGAGCTGCTTGATTGTAGAGTCCAGCATGTCGATTATGTTCCCTTGCAACGCGTCTCCATTGGCATCTCGGTCAAGAGAAGTAGTAAGAGGGCCGGGGGAAGCAGATGGCTTGAGAATTCCCTTGATGGGCCTCGACGCCGACGAAGGGGTTGCGGAGGCGGCTGGTGACGGCTTTGGTAGCGCGGAACCGTCTTTGAATTCGGCAGGCTCTTTGTATTGTGTGTGAGCAGACCACTCGACCTTCTTCCTAGTCCGCCCCGAGCCAGAATTGGGTTCTGTTGCAGCCGACGCCGCGGAGCTGGCATTCGGTGGCGTCTGGAGGTTCAGACGAGGATCGAAGGGGGCAGCTCTGGTCGGAGGCGCTGGCCCGGTGGCTGTGTCGCGAGTGTGGTTCGTCTCTCGAGGGGGCGTTGGAGGTCGAGCTGATAGCGACTTGAAGATAGTTGCCGCGGCCGAGGCTACTGAAGATGCCATGGCTGCCAGGCAGCACCGGCGATCTAGACAGCGAAAGTGCCAGAGGTGTCACGGGGGGCGACGGGCATCTGGTGGCGTGCAAAGAGGGCCACTCAAAAACGATAAACCAAGGGCAATGAGGAAAATATCGACGATGCAAGCTTCGAGCGAGGAAGAGGATGTCGATTTCGAGGTCGAGGTCAAACTCAGAGCAGCATATCAGCGCTGGGCCGTGTCTTGGGGCTGAATCCGTCCGTAGTATGGCGAAATGGAATTTCTCCCTCGGCGGGAAAGTACAAATCCATTAAACGAAACGCGGTCACGGTTCACGTCGGACGCGTGTGGCGGACAGGCTTGGTTAGCTCCGGCGCGGCGCGGTGGCCAGCAGGCAGGCCGGTGGCAGGCTGGGGAGCGCTGGGGAAAGATGTTTGGGGGATAGTTTAGTGGACACGAAGGCCCGTACAGGGGCCAGGGGAAATGCAGCTGCGCCACACCACATCGCAAACACTTCGCAAGTCAGCTTCCCATTCTGTGGCTAGACACTTTGTCTACTCCAGCGGTCTAAACTTAACCTCTTAGCGGTCTCGCCCGCTGCAACGGTGCAACTATCCACTGTCAGCAGAAGAGGTACGCCATCCGCTCCCACACCATGCTGAACATATTCATGCTCCCCAAATAAGCACTGAGAAAACATACTGGTAATTACCCTAATCTAGTGGAAACAGTGGAACAGTCCAAGATAGCATTTCCGCCTGTCGACCTGTGTAGCCATCATTCTTCTCCATCTAAAACATGTCCACCAAGCACTGAATCAGAGCATCCAACACGCACAACCAAGAGTGCCCCTCCATCACAATCGCCAGGTGGGGTTACGACCAAGCAACATCTAGCCTGCCGCCGAACCCTTTGTTGCCCGAGCAAACATGGCTTAAGCCATCATCTCACATGCCGCCTTTTTCTCTATTCAAACACCTGTATTGTCTCCGTATAGGCAAACGCAAGCCTTCCCAGCGCCCCCATACACGCACATCAAGCCCCTGCCCGACGCCTGCATAAGCTGCAACTCTCGCGGCAGTCACACCGTCAGCCCCGTACGCTCTGCGCCGACCGGCGCTCCTCGTTGGCTATATACACAGCGCTGTCGCATCATCTCCATCATCGCGCCGCCGACCTTGTCACTGTCTTCCCTTGATAGCGCCGCAGCATGCCGGCGCAAGCTCTCGGTGCCGCCACTGGCGCGGGCAAGTTCTCCATGCCATCAGCACGACGGCTACCAGACAAACTAACAATCTATGGCACAGCAAAACGCGATGCGGTGACCAAGCTGGTTGACAAGCTGACCAAAGATATGGATAGCCTTTCTATGGCCCCAGAAGGTGGGCGCAGTACCAGCCACACTCCCATCCAGGATTACATCTGACAACCTATAGAACGAAACAATGCGCTCGAAGAACTGAAAATTTACGGTCGCGATCCTCGTGATGCAGATCCGATATTTACCAAAGAGGTAAGGTTGTTTCCACGCACAAATCAAAGACACGGCTCACATGGCAATTCGTTGGGCAGGGCATATCCATGTTGCTCACATTTGCCTTTGATGGCAAGGCACCCAGCGAAACCTCGCGCGGTGCGCTCAGAGTCCTTGCCAATTCGATGGTGCTCAGACCTGAAACGAGGCCAATGTTTGTAAACGGCAGATACGCAACCAAGGCATGCCAGCGACTCGATACTGAGAGTTGGGACGATGAATTTCTCCTCGCGCGTATACTCTTCCTCTCAACATATAGCGAACAAAAAGTCAAGCTATCTCCCTTGATCAAAGAGCATGGCCTCGCCAGAAGCATCATTGCTAATCTTGACCGACATGCAAAGTTGACTTCGGCAAGCAGCCGGGCAGCCGCTGGGCCTATGGAGGAGATGGCTCTGCCTGAGACCCTCAAGCTGCTCTACAACGTTACTCACTTTTGCCCAGAAGAAGCATCAGAGTTTACTTCTGCAGTACCTCATATTATTTCGCTTCTGTGCAACCGCACACTCCCGAGCACACGAGCTCTAGATCCGCCTTTCGGTCCGCTCGTCAATTCACTCCTCTACTTGGATCTGGCGGCTAAAACAAGCAAGTCGGCGTTGTTTCCTGGCGGCGAGGAAATCAAATTGGTTCTTAAGTTGATCGAAATTCTGGGCAGGGCTATGAAAGAGTATCCTAGTAGCGAGCTGGATACTACTGCCACGCCAGTAGTCAAACTCCTACTTGAGATATATGATATGGGACCCGAGCTGGTGCAGAGCAGGCTTCGTGATGATCTTTTGCCGACCTCCGAGGATCGCCAAAGCGTGCTTGGTAAAGGCGCATCGCTATCAGCGCGCCTTCTGAAAGCTTCTACAGATCCTATGGCCCCCAACATCGGCCCAGTTATTTCGCATCTCTTCTTCCTCATGTCAGACAGCGATGGCTCCAAGTTTGTGGAAAATGTGGGCTACGGATATGCTTCTGGATACTTGTTCCAAAACAACGTGCCCGTGCCGGCATCTGCAAGGGCAACGTTCGACGCCACAGACGAAAACGGAAGCCAGCGGCCGGTAAACCCCATCACAGGCCAGTTTATTGATAGAGAGCAGCCCGACGATCTCCCTCCAATGACAGACGAAGAAAAGGAGCGAGAAGCTGAGCGCCTCTTTGTCCTTTTTGAGAGGTATGTGTAGCGCTATAGCTAGCTGTCTTTGCAGTCCAGTACTTCGAGACTAACCTTTTTGTTTTCTGTAGACTTAAGATGAACGGTGTCCTCAGCGTACAGAATCCTGTAGAGCAGGCTGTACGGGAGGGTAAATTCCGAGAGCTCAAAGACGACCAAGTAGAGGAGGTTGAATAAACGCTTCACTAAGAAGTGAATGATGCACAGCACGAAATTGGAATGTTTTTTACATAATTCGGGGGCATTTGGTACATTTAAAGTAACTCATAACATGAAGTTCGTTTCAAATTCACGCCCAATTTCTTCACATTGGCGGAGCTCATCAGTAGCTACTCCAGAGAATTGATAACTCATCGGCCTGTTCTCTTTAATTCTTCTCTTTTCTTAATTTCATTTTCTGCCTGCTCTTTCTCCCTCTTGTCCTTATTGTCTGTTGGTACTCGTATTTATTTAAGGGAAGTCCTTGTGATTCCAACACTATCGGCTCTGATTCACTCAGCCATCCGTTTGTTCGTGAACGCTGTGCTACATACACGTGGTTCTGTTTGCGGGTACAGCACAGGCAGCCTACAGCCAGCAACACCAGCCGCCCACCAGCCTAGCTACCTATATATCGTGCACCGCATGCCAGCTCCGTTCTTCCATCTTCGGGTGCTCGAGGCAAAATATCTTTCTAGCCAATATACAAGCATCTTTCCTATACACGAGTGCGGTTTTCTTAAATTAAGAAAAATGCCTCCCACAGTGGTATGCCTCCCATTTCCGACTGCAAACGGCACGCAGGAACAGCACACCGAAGATGCTCCTTCCAATCACCAGAGGTTTGTTTCTAATCTTTTCTGGCTCACTCTCGGAGGTACTAAGCTGATTAAATTATAGCGAAAACCACATCCGCTCTGACATTCTCCATGCCCGTATAAAGAAGAAGGTCATGACACCCGAGAGAGCAGCTGCGCCCGCCAGGCCGCGTCGCAGCCAGGTTCAAGCTGCCCAGTCCACGCCGGAAAGGATGCCATCGCTGTCAGAATCAGCCACGGAGAGTGAAGGGGGGAATGCTGCTACCGCGCACACGCCGGCAACTACGCCTTCAATTAATGGGTCTGCTTTGAAGCGTAAGCGAACTGAAGTTCCCAATTCGAATTCCGAGGAAGAGCCTCGCCCGGCCCCCAAGCGCAAAGGCGGCAGGAAGAGGCAATCTCAAGGCCATATTCAAAGCCCAAAAAAGGCCGTGAAGGCGGTGGAGGAGAAGGAAGATGAAATTACATGGGAGGTAGAACGCATCGTCGGCGATCGTATCGAGGCCGATACCTATATCCACTGGTACCAGGTGAAGTGGAAAGGCTATTCAACCAAGCACAACACGTGGGAGCCCAAGAAGAACCTGACCACCTGCCAGGGCCTGATCGAAGACTTCGAAAGGCTCGAAAAGAAGGAATCAATAGGCAAGAAGAAGTAAAACAAGATGAAATGATTGCTGAGTTGAGGAATGCTCAACGGCAAGTGCACAACTTTGCTTTTCTGAAACAAATGACATGCACTGGGAACAATCGCATTGCGATGGTGGGTTGAGATCGAGAAGAGAATTGCTATTAACGCCTTTAATCAGTTCTGCCAAGATTTGTTCATGCTGCTTTCCAGAGCAATATACAATGAGTGAGCTTGTTTCTAGCTGATATTCTGCACCATCGTGACCATGCCGAGCACGCTGGAGATGAGGCACAGGCAGCTGCGGGTAAGGTTGAGCATGTTCCAGCGCTGCAGCAGCGCGCGCAGGTTCCACGTCTTGGTCTCGTCGCGGCCCTCGGCCATCTTGTGCAGGCAGGTGTTTGTGTAGCGCATGACGAGGACGGTAAAGGGTACGATGGAGATGACGAAGCCTGCCGCGGCGGCGTACCCGCCCCAGACGCCGCCCGCGCGGTGCGCGTCGTAGGCCGCGTAGCCGTAGGCCAGCGTCACGGCGGCCGCGACCTTGGGCATCAGGTTGGCGCCGCGGCGGAACAGCTCCCGCCAGGTGCGCGCCGTCGTCTCGGGCACGTCGATGGCGGCCGAGGTGCCGATGAAGGTTATCGAGGCAATGGCGCCTGTTCTCGCAATGGGGTCAGAAAAATCTTGGAGGCAGAGCACCCGCCGCGACCCCGTCGGCGGGCATGCGGCGAGGCGGGGGAGAAAAGGGCTCATAGTAGCTTACCAGAGGCCCAGGCAGAGCCTACGATGCCGGTGGCGACGGCAACGAGCGACGGTCCGGTGAGCTGCATCGTTTCGGTCGGTTACGGGATAGTGGCGGCTGGAGGTTATCTATGAGCTATAGGGTATATAGGGTAACGTGGAGAGCTTGTGCGGTTTCTGCTCTGCTCTGATAAGGTGTGTGCGGATTTTCTTCAGTAGTAGTGGTCAATTGATGCGGTTTGACGGGAGTTTCTTGCGACGAATTGGGGTATGAGTTGAAAAAGAATGTGTCCTGGGAAAGGGTTCTGTCGAAGCTTTATGCAACGTCATGAATGGAGACGTCACGCCAGCAATGCAGCTCGGGCCGCATCCACCCACTGTTAAACTGGTGCTGACCTGCCCGGAAACAGCCCGTTTCCCATCGAAGATTTCGGACTTCGGAAAAGACAAGGTGGCCGAACCGCTTGCAAAATTATGCTCGAGCAATCATATCCAATCATTATTTTCGTCCTGTATACTATTCTAATTTTGCGGTCTCTCTAACGAGTACATAAAGCACAGCGGCAGCAACGGCGGGTTCTCCAGGTCTATGCACTTCTTGACCAGCTTGAAGCCAGTCTTGAGCAGCACATTCTGGCTCGCGACATTCGAGTCGAGCGTGATAGCCGCAATCTGCTCCGGCACCGTCACAATTTCATCCCCCGCGGCCTGCGCCCGCGCCGCCGCGGACGGCGGCACGGTGCTCGAGTCCGCCGCCAGCTCCACGAGCGCCTCCCCGCGCGGCAGCGACCAGTACAACTCGAGGAAGCCGCGCAGCATCTCGGTCGCGTAGCCTTTACCCCAGGCCTCCTTGCGCAGCATGTAGCCGAGCGCGGGCCAGCCGAGCAGGTCGGCGCGGATATGCGAGCCGATGGTGCCGACGAGCGTACCGGTCGCGCGCTCCAGCACCGCCAACACGTAGACGTCGTCGCCGGCGGGCGAGAGAAAGTTGTCGAGCTTGGCCTGCGTCTCGGCCGGCGAGGCGTCGGGTCGCCCCTGCGCGGTGAAGATCATGACCTCGGGCTGCGTGCGAAGCTCGTGGTACTGCGCGAGGTCGTCGGCGGTAAAGGACCGTAGCAGAAGACGCGGCGTCTCGTGCGGCGGGCGCGCGGCGACGGGGAGGTACGGCGCCGGCAGGGTCGTCTTGACCTTGACCATGTCAATGAGCGTCAGTTCCATGGCTTCGGCCATCTCTGTAGTCGATTGAGCCTCGTAGCTGGGTGGGCTCTGAAATGGCTGCTGCGCGGATGTCTCGTAGAGTGAAACAGTCCAAGGCCTCGTTTTGTCCAAGTACGGAAAGCACCACTAGTTCCTGAATAGGTTGCAAAGACTACGTCCGGGTTCCTGGAAGGCGCGCAACAACCAGTGACTCACGAGTCGTATTTGCGTCGGCCTAGCATCAGCTTGGTCCATTTGTCCTGGGAATGGGTTCTGCCCCACTGCGGCTGTCGAAACGAACGAGCGTGGCCGCGTCTAGACTACGAACGTTGGGTTCAATTGTGGTCAATGTAGCAGGTTGATAACAGCAGATCTGCGGGAGATGCCGATCTATCAAACACGGTCTCTCATCTGCGCTTATTTCACAAGCGTCACGAGCACGCAAATCGTAATGTAACATGTTTTAAAATTTTGGTTCATTTCGATGCCCTTGATCTAGAGCAAATGCAGTTGATATTTTTTCATCCGTAGTAAACACCTGCAAAAACCTGCCAAACCCCACCCCAAGCCAAAAAACACTCTAAGCGAAAGTGGAAGGTCGGCTCGCGCTGAAGATCTTGGTGGTGGCAGCCTTGGTGATACGGTGAGGGAGAGGGAAGCTGAGGTCCTTCGTGAGGAGCTGCTTGATGTAAGGGCGCTTGACATCGTCGGCCTTCTCGATCTCGACGACACGGAGAATCTGTCATGAACGTGTTAATATCTTTGCTCCCTTCTTCTCTTTGCAGCTTTGGGCGATTGCAGATTCCAATCTCCCAGGGGGGACAACGTACGTGGATGGACCTGAAGCGGGCACGGTGGCGGGCGGCCATGTCAGAGTACAGAGCATCGACGGCGTCGGTGCGGCTCATCTCACGGTACTCCTTGTACATGTTGTGGGTGCCGGAGCGCGAGTCGTAGCGGATCCAGATGCCGAAGTTCTTGACCTTCTGGGGGTGCTTCTCGGCGACGGCCTTGACGGAGACAATCTCGCCGGTGGTCTTCTTGATCTTGCGGAGACCGCGCAAGAAGTACCAGAAACGGGACTTGGCGACCGTGGTGTTGGGCGCGAAGATGGTCATGCGGTACATGGATGGGGTAGGGTTGGCCTCGGTGGGCAAATGGCGGCCAATGACCTCGTATTCCTGAAGACGACCTGGAGACGTTTGTTAGTATTGACGGATCGTGAGCGTGGCTACTTCGGCGAGCGGTTGGTTTCGAGGATTGCACGGTGTAGTCGGCGGAAGCGAGCATATGGTGTGTCCAGATTTTCGTGTTTGTCGAAACAGGGTCGCACGTCGAAAATTTGTCGATCAGTTGGCGAGCAAGGTTTCAATGCTTCAATACCATTCAGAACTGGTGACCGTCGCCCACGATGAATTTAGTTCCAAATCGCCTTGCTTCCTGTCCATGTAGTCGTTCATCATCCGAGTTGTCGACTCGAGGGTTTGCATCGCATTCGACAGTGAAATTTCCGACCTCGTACAATCGCGCAATCCGGAAAACCAAACCAGCCGTAAAATAATTCAATGCTTACCCATCTGAAATGACTGTTAGCGAATGCTATATCGAGGCGTGGATTATTCGTTGGGGGCTTCCTTACAGTGACGGTGGTTACCTTCGACGTTGGCTGAGATTTGAAGATGTTCAAAGTCGGGAGGGCTTGTAGTGATAATTTTTGTGTGCGGAGAGTGGGGAGGGCTGGCCGCCTCTCAAAGCGTGCAGGGCTTTGTCACGGCTGGCGATTGGCCACAGGGAGCAGCAAAGCCCCACCAAAGTAAAAAGGCACCACCAAAATTCCCGGTCACGTGCAGCACGTCAAAAAAACGCGAGACCCAGAAAAAAGTTGGATCGCGCTCCGTTTGGCCTGGAGTGTTTTGGCCGCTCAACTTTCCAGGGTACGTACCGACTGGTTTGTCGGTCGCTGCCATTGACAACAGAGCCAGCAGCAGCCACTGTTGCGCGCCAGCAGGGATCCACAACCCCTCCAAACAGACAACGGCAGACGATACCTATCTCACTAGCATCTGCTGCCTCATGCTGGGATATATTGGGGCTTTATTTGGCTAAAGCCAATCTGACATTCATCTCATGAAGCAGAATCTGACCCAACTGCACCGTTCACACGATACCCAACCGCAGCCATGAACGAGCTGTTTGAGGAGTTTGCCCAGGCTCACTCCCTACAGCATGGCTACATCCTAGCTCAGACGCTGTCACCAGTTCCGCCGCCTGCACAGCCCAATAGACTCCGGCAAATACTGCAAAGCACAAACTCTCACAGCATCAAAGGCGATTTGAAACACTTCATCAAGACCAAGACGGCACGAAAAGTCAAGCTCGACCATGAAGAGGTGAATGGCTGGGTGGAGGTCTACGCTGCTTACTGGCACGCTGTTGGTGAAATTGTCGCCGGCGAGGAGGGAAGAGTAAGTGACCAGGGACCTTGACGTGGAAAGTGTATTAATCGGTACTTTTAGTCAACATGGACGAAGGTGTATGAGGCATGGAAAGACTTGACGTCCATGCTCATTCGCGGGTACAACAATTACGGCTTTGAAGCATGGACAATCCCGACTCTGTACATGGTTGGCAAGTACCTACGGCTCTTCGCCATCAAGTCTGACGCAGAGCGCAGCAAGCAGTCTGGAGTATTGCCGACGGGATCAGCCGCCCTTATGCAGGACGACTTTGACCCTGAAGCAGATAAACAGGCTCAGCTGCGCGACTGTGAACAGCATCTGAAAAGAATCTTCACACTTTGTCTCAATGATAGGTACAACTGCGGTTTTTTTTTTGTCTGCATTTTTTCTCATGCTGACGTTGAACCAGGGCGCCATTGCAAGAATCAAGAAAGTGGGGGATATACTACATCATCAACTTGTTGTTCAAAACGTACTTCAAGCTCAATTCCGCCTCATTGTCAAGAACAATCCTCAAGACGCTGGCAGTCTACAACCAAAAGGGAGACATGCCGCCTCTAGAATCGTTTCCCAAGTCGCAGCGAGTCACTTTCAAATACTACGAGGGAGTACTATTCTTCCTGGAAGAAAATTATACAGAAGTGAGCAGGTACAATTTGACGCAAGGGGCTAAGCTAACCAAAGGCAGGCTGAAAAGTATCTTGTTGAAGCCTGGGATCTTTGCCAAAAAGACGCCCGACCGAACTCTGAGTAAGTCCACCACATTGTAGGTGGCCGACCTCTGACTGACTGTTGCAGGCGCATTCTCACATATCTCATCCCTTGTCGGCTCCTTACCAGCCATGTCCTCCCCACCAAGAAGCTGCTGGAGCCTTACCCACGCTTACAAGAGCTGTTTTTGCCCCTCGCCAAATGCATTCGAAGCGGCGACCTGCGCAACTTTGACAAGGCTCTACAAAGCGGAGAGGATCAATTTGTCAAACGCCGCATATATCTTACCCTTGAACGCGGGCGCGATATTGCCCTGCGCAACTTGCTTCGCAAAGTCTTCATAGCGGGCGGCTTCGACGAGCCCAAAGAAGGCGAAACGACACAGGTCCGCCGCACGCGAGTTCCTGTCGCAGAGTTCCAGGCTGCCATTAGTATGGGCAGCGGTGGCGACAGCATCGATACGGACGAGGTCGAATGCTTATTGGCCAACATGATATACAAGGTGAGCTTCATTATTGCATAAATCACATCACATGCGCAACTCTTTACGGCCTCCTGTGGGCTGCTGCGGCGTCTTGTAATAAGACGTGCGCGGCGGGAGGGGCAGCCACGTCAGAAAGGCGGCTACAGCGCCTAAGGACGCCCGAGGCCAACACATGCGCACCACGTCACAGCATCAGCACTCTATCACTTTTTTCTCCTCACACGCCCCTACCATGAGTCACCGGCTAACAATATTCCTCGTCAGGACCTAATGAAGGGCTACATTGCGCGCGAGCGCGGCATTGTGGTGCTGTCGAAGAAGGGTGCCTTCCCGGGAACAGGGATATAGGCTTGCACACTTTCACGGAGGAGGCAAAAGTGCATGTTTAAAACAGACTAGATCAGGGAGGCCTTGCAGTTTCATGTTTTAGGCCGATCAACTGGGTTGGCGGCCCCATCCGCCAAGCGTGAACTTTTTGCACGCCGACCGCAGTTGTTGCCTCACGGTCGTTGCTCCGATGTCTGTGCAGAAAGAAAAGCAGAACGTCCCGTACGTGTGGCTTTTTACTTTTTTTAATTCGAGATGCAAGTCCGAATTACTTTTGCTAAAGACAAATAACAAAGTACTTGACACCACCACTTGTGTTCTTCCTCATGCGAGTGGGCAACGGGAGAGCCATCCGCCACCAGGCAACCATGCATGAGAAAACGCATCCCCGGTGACTCCACGGCGACGCTGTAGTGAAGATAGCACTGCAGTATCGCCGATCGTATGTTCTATGTGTTGCATCGCGAGGGAGTGCTTGCTCTTGGCGCTTCAGTCTGGCCCGGCTACAAACTCCGCCTTGGGCTTGCCGAGGCTCTTTGTGTTTAACCTTTTAATGGACTGAGTCACTAAAACAGTCATATCTAGAGGGGGTACTTGTGGAAAAAAGAGGCTTGCTGCATTTGCGCCAGGCATCCGGCATTGCGTTGGAAGTGCGCCCGACTTGAATTTCGCACGCCCCCTCCATCTCTCCATGCAACCCCCCATTCCCCTCTTATTGTACTTTACACATTTGTGCTTAGTTTACCCATCACGCATATCTTAAAACAGAAGATTTTCATTTAGTGAATTATTGCCGTAATTAATTGGCGCTGCAACGAGCGTTGAGAATAGGATACAGAGGCTGGTACCGAGCTGGCTGTTTTCCTTGCAGTCGTACTGTACATGAAGAAGAAGAAGTAGAAGAAGAAGAACAGACAAAAGAAATCTAATAAAAACACCAAACCGAGACCTTTGGTTCATTTTTCCTTTCTGGTTGCTTTCCGCAAACAGGTCTCTTGATATAAAAATACAGCTCCATTGTGAGAAGATGACCAATTTTTTTTGGGCGGATGTGGTTTGTTTTCTTTTCGTGACGTGTGAGTAAACAGAACTGTTCCTTATCACGTCTTCCAACATGTAGAACATGTACAGCGTACAATCTGATTCTGGCTTGCAAGACAGGATGTGAGAAGAAAAAAGGGGAGGGATGAAAACAGGGCGATATGTCAAAAGCACGGAACGACAGAGAAGAGTAATTGTACAAGGGTAGCGAAAGGAAATGCGCCAAACAAAAAATGAGTAGCTTCGATGAAAAGGAAAGCCGAGATTCGAAGAGAACGCCATTGCGAGAGGAAAAGAAGTAGAAGAAAAACGAAACGCCAGAACGCCATGAAATGATATCTTCTGCGCGAGTGTTCAGGGTTTCTGCTCAACCCATGATCAAGCAAGAGGAGTGCGTGGTAGAGATGTAAGTGTTGAGGGAGAATATTAGGAGAAGAATCGATTAGACTTGGGTGTGTTCCTTTTCAGCAGTGTCAGCGGGTGCTTTTTTCCTTGGCCGAGCGAGTAGTAAGACTTACTGCCCCGATGCAATGTCGTCAACGTGATTGCAGAGAGCGACAAAGAGGTCAAAGAAGAGGGGCGTGCCGCCGTTGTGCATCTCCAGCTGCATGGTCCCGCTGCGCTTGAAGGTGTTGCGGGAGCGGATGATGAGAGCGAGGTAGTGAGCGCGCAGCTTGGAGTCTGTGTCGGGCGTGTTGGCGTATGCGTAGCGAGCCGACGTCAAAATGGTGCTGCACTGGATGCCAGATTCTGTACCAAGAGGATTCATGTTAGAAACTAAAAAAAAACTTGTAGACAAGCCCAAAAAAAAAAAAACGTACGAAGTCCTTGCTTGCGGAGAGCAATCTTCTTGAGCTCTGACAGCCCGTAACGCTCGGCGGCGCAGTAAATGACCGTGTCCTTGAGCAGGTCGCCGTCGAAGCTGCGGTGGTAGACGGTGCTCTCGACGCGCGCCTGCTCCTCGTCGCTCGCCGGGGCCTGAATCTCCCACGAGTTGCGGCGCTTGTTGTGCGCGAGGCGCGGGAAGTAGTCGCCCTTGTAGAGGTACTCGAGGATGGAGCTGAAGATCTCGGGCTCCTCGTCGGGGAGCGCGATGCGCTTGGCCGCCGGGTCCATGTACGTGGTGCGCAGCGTCTGCGCGAAAAAGGGACTGGCACAGAGGACGTCCTCGTGGGCGGCAAAGAGGCGCTGCTCGGCGCCGACGACGAGGGTGACGACGCTGGAGGTGATGCCACTGTGCGGACATGTTGTGTAAGTTGGTGGGTGGGAGATGGAAAGAGCCAAAGGGAGAAGGGGAGGCCTGTCGAGAATAAAGGCAACTTACTTGGTCATGGAAGTATCGACGGTTCCAGCCGTGGAAGCTGTGGTAGGGCGACGGTGGCGAGACGACGACTCGTGGCGTTTCTTGGAGACACCGCTGCTCTCGCGAAAGGAGGTGCTCGACTTGGAGACCTTGTGACCTTTGGAGAAGCTCCTGGTGGTGGACTCGGCACGCCTGGAGGAGAACATGTTTTTTTTTGGTATGTGAAGTGATGATGAGGGGATGAAAAGTCGATGGATTATATATCTTCAGAGGGGGGAAACAATGATTAAAGTGCTGGTTATGAATGGCTTTCGTAATCGTGGCAGCCAGGCAGCAAAGGCGGGAAACAAGTATCGCCTGAGGAGCGAGGAGTGCAAATCACAGCGGCGATGGTCCTTTATGCCAAGGTGATTATAGCAGGTTGTATTTTTTTTGAAGGAGAAAATCGTCGCTGGGTTTCTTATTGTCGACAGACTTACCGTTTCGAAACACCAAAGACGCTGCAATAAAACCAAGAAGGGGCGGAAGCAGCTAGATTACAGGCGGGCGCCCAGGCATTTTATAATCATACTGAGCGACGCTTCACTACCCAGATAAGCAGTGTGCATGTGTGTGTGTGGGCTGCCTATGTTACGGCGACACCCCCCTGTAGCAAGAAAAAAGGCAAGCCAACCAGGGAAGCAAGGTAGGCAGAGAGGAAAAAGTGGTGATAGTGCCAGCCGAGGGTCGCGCTCTGACCGCGTTAAGTGGCTTTGGCTGCGACGGGATACTGTCACGTAATCACGTGTGCTACTTTACCAGGCCGGGGACGGCGAGCCGGGCGGCGTGAGGTTTGGCACCCTGGCAGGTTTCGAGTCATCTATCCCAGAAGAAGAAAAATAAATAGGGGTGGCTGGGTTTTGGATTTCTTTTGGGATGGTCATTAAAATGATGCTGCCTTGCCGTTGCCTCTGGGCTGGTCCTCTGTATGCAAGCCAAGAGACGGCTTGCATAACAATAAGGCACACTGCCCACCTTATTGGTGCATGCCGGCTTGTACAGAGCCTTACGAATCGGCCACGCATGCTGTGCTTGTGAGATGTGTTTCCCCATGATTTTACACATTTGTAGTCAATCCATGGGGTTTTTGGCCCGATGCGTTGGCCTGTTGCGCGTCACTGCGCGGCCTGCTGCCTACATTCACGCCGAGCACATCCAGCTGGCCGGCCTATTGTCTCGATGGTACGACCGACTAACTACAAGACGACGGCGTCGACACCACTTACTACCCCCTGTCTATGGATCGCATACCACCTCGCTGGAGCGGGGGGGAGGATTCACACACACCCAACACCCCAGTCTCAGCTTTTTATTCACGGCTCGCCGCATTGTTACGTGGGCTGTGTGGAGTACTGTCCAGGTTTTTGCCTGGTGTGAAGAGCCAGGAGCATCGTCAGGCAGACGTCCTCCACCGTGCAGGTCACTCGTGATTAGCGCCCCGAATTGTCGGGCCGTTTGCTTCGAAATCTGCAGGTTAAAGAATAAAAACAAATCGGATTGCTGTCAATTAAGCCTCCGCAGTGCTCAATTGGTTTTCTTTTCGTGGGAAACCGCCTAGCCAGTGGCGAGCAACACCTCGTAGGTCCCATGTCATTCACACGCCCGTTAGCAAAGGACTCCCGAGGTTCGGTGTTTCTTCGCTCAACCTTCCCCCTCCCCGCACAGAATGGTCTATGCTTTCTGGCTCCGGTGGGCCCATGATAGATTAAATGCTATTTGCTTTTCCCGTTTGCGACGCCCACGGCCAGCCGCCGCCCTTCTTCGGCTGTGAGTCTCTCCCCCCTGCGGTTCGGCAAAGTGGCGGAGGACGCAACAAGGAAACAAAGTTGTCCCTGATCACGCCCGCTGCCATAACTCGTCTCTGGCCATTGTAATTGGCTCCCTACCTACAGAGTATCACCGTACCTGTGCGGCCGCTACAGCGGATCGTATGTATTCCGCAATGGCCTGCTTGCCAGCCTGCCGTATCGACACATCGTTGTGAAGCGCTCTGCGCACGGTATATCGCCGCACAGGCAAGCCGAGCGCCTCGCAGCGTCCGGCCAGCAGCTCGCCGTGATTTTGCGGCACCAGCTCGTCACTCCCGGCCTCGACAATGTACACTGGCATCGGCTGCCGCTTTGCCTTTTGTGCCACCGTCTCTAGATTCTTCCACGTGTCCAGCTGATTGCGCAGAAATGGCCACAAATACCGATAAGGCAGCCACTTCTGGGGATACAGCGCCTGGAGCATGGCCCTCGTATTGGTGAATGGTGTCTCGAGCACCAAGCCGCGTATCGCAAGATTTGCATCGTCCATCGTATTCGCGGCTAGATTGGAGGCGAAGCCGCATCCTATGCTCTGGCCCCAGAGCAGTACAACAGGGTCACGCTGTGAGTCCGTATGTCTACTTTTGTGCAATTGCGTGACCCATTGCAATGAGGCCTCTATATCCAGGTTGATGCCTCTCTCGGACGGCCGATCGTGTGACTTCCAGAAGCCTCGATAGCTCACGCCGATAATGGTATAGCTTGCACTTTGGTCGGCGTCTCGAACTCGACGGAGAATCGAAGATAATTCGGGCAGTCGTGGGGGCAACGATGAAGCATTGCCTGAAAAAACCATGTTAGTCACGCTCGCTTCTTGCTGCACCGCAGCTACACGCACCTTGAAAATACAGAATGTACACTGGCGTCACAGATGGGCTTGGCCTTTCCGAAGCTTCATTGCTGATACACAGTGCAATTGGTGTGCCGTCCAGCGACTTGATCATCTCCCGTCTCCAGGTCACTCCGCGGCATTGGCTCGCATAGTCTGCTATTTCCAAGCGGCGAGCATCTGGTGGCAGAAATGGGTTGTAGATGATGGTGTTTTGAAACACAATCAACATGGTGCATTTCCAGCACCAAAGAGTTATGAATAGCCCCGTAAAGATGATTGGAGGCATCACCGCCGGCGCAATATGCAAGTTCCGGTGGAAATGCAGCTCCATGGGCCGCAGCGCGAGCTCAAGCTTTGGAGACGCAAAGAATGGCCGATGCCTCCTGGCCGCGCAATGTCGCGCCATGGGCCAAGCCACCCGGCGCGAGGCCATCTTGGACGAGACAGTAGCTCTATCAGCGCATCATGTGCGTGATGTCTCCGGAATGATCATTGAGCACGGTAATTTGATGCGGGATGCGCTAGGGGTGACGTCAAGCAGTGATGGAGGTAGCTTGGACTCAACTGCTGTCGCGAATTCAGGGCCCTGGGGTGGCCAACCCCGCTGTAATTTATGCGTACTATGGCTGCCAGCTCTCGTAGAAGCTCAGGCACTGTATACAGCCTGCAGCTTCATGCCACTGATAGCCATGACCTTTTAGAAATTATTCGCTCCAAACTACATTTCTGGATTTTTCACTTATTTTACTGGCTTCGCATCTCACAAATGCAATCATCTTTCACGGGGGTCGTCATTGGTCACAAGCCGCTTTAGCGTCTCTGCCTAACAAATTGCCCCGCCATCTTTTATCGATACTCCAGAGTAAAGAGGCAACATCGCAGTTACAAAAGTTGCCTCCTACACTCTACCGGCCCCGTCATACTCCAGAGTGCGCAGAAGAATACACATCATGTCTCCCGGTTCAACGAGCGAAGAGCAGCCACCGGCGCACGTCACCATCGAGGCCGACGCCGAACCTCATCACGCCAGCGGCAGCCTGACAAACGCCAACGGCTGGGACGGCAAGCTGCGCATGCCAAAGTCGGCCATCTTGACCAACCCCGAAGCCGTGTCCGACCCGGAATACTCGGACGACGAGAACGTACTGCCTGGCGAAGAAATCGCCGCCGATGAAGGTGAGTCTTTTCCTTTGCACATGCGCGTCGAGGCAGAGCACGCGAGCACCTCCGCCGCCAACCGCCGCCCACTGACTGACACACTTCTTTTCCACATAGATTTGCTAGCCAATGAAGACCCCGACACCGAGTCGATCAACGTTATCCATTCGCGCGTTAGCTCCATGGAGCGCTTGCGCCTCGAGCGCTTCCAAAAGGTCGCGTCCATCTGCCTCCGACAGAACAACATCCAGCAGATCGAGGGCCTCGACACGCTCGGCGACACGCTCGAGGACCTCGACCTCTACGACAACCTGATAGCGCACATTCGCGGCATCGACAAGCTGACCAAGCTGACCAACCTCGACCTCAGCTTCAACAAGATCAAGCACATCAAGCACGTCAACCACCTCAAGGACCTCAAGACGCTGTACTTTGTCGCCAACAAGATCAAGGAGATTGAGAACCTCGACGGCCTCGACAAGGTGACGTCGCTCGAGCTCGGCTCCAACCGCATCCGCGAGATCAAGAACCTCGACACCATGAAGAGCATCGAGCAGCTGTGGCTCGCCAAGAACAAAATCACCGAGCTCAAGAACCTCGGCGGCCTGACGCACCTGCGCCTCCTCAGCATCCAGTCGAACCGCATCCAGGACCTGCGCCCGCTGCGCGAGGTGCCGCAGCTCGAGGAGCTGTACATTTCGCACAATATGCTCGCCTCGCTCGAGGGGCTCGAGGCCAACGTGAACCTCTCGACGATTGACATTTCGCACAACAAGATTGACAGCCTCAAGGGCCTCGGCCCGCTGACCAAGCTCGAGGAGGTCTGGGCCAGCTACAACCTCCTCATGGACTTTGCCGACGTCGAGCGCGAGCTCAGAGACAAGGAGGCGCTGACGACGGTGTACTTTGAGGGCAACCCGCTGCAGCTCCGCGCGCCCGCGCTGTACAGGAACAAGGTCCGCCTGGCGCTGCCGCAGCTCAAGCAGATTGATGCGAGTAAGTCGAGAGATTTTCCGTTGACGTGTCACGGCAACTGGACAATGGAACTGACAAAGCTACCAGCATTCCTCAGAGCATAAGAAACGGAGACGAATGGGGGGGTAACCAGGCCCGGGTCCACGGCGTTCAGCAGGACATTTGACGTATTACAGACATGATGATCCAAACATTTACGGATTCTTACGGCTCTTGTGTTTTTTTTTTTCTACAGCAGGCTACTCACCAAACTCAAGTTGATTCTTGATTCTTACATTAGAACATCCACAGGACACAAGTCTTTTTTCCTACATCATCTTTTTGAATATCATGCTTTGCACTTCTTCGCTCATGCTCTTCTTACAAATATGCATCTGAATCTTCCCGCTCCCGTTTATGCTAAAACAAAAATAACATTTTCCAGCAAGTGACTCCATCCGCACATGCCAAGTGTTCTAGTATGTATAAAACCCCAGAAAAGGCAGCCAACAAAGCTCGTGCACCCTTGTTGATCCTCTTCAACCAGGAAAACCTCCACGCGCCATCTTCTTGGCATGGCCAGCCTTGCGGTTATGGTTCGCTCGCGAGCCCTTGTTCGCCTCCTTGTTCTTCCGTGCGCTCTCCGTGCCCTTGTCGCCCGCTGCCCCCGCCACGCTCCCGCCGCCGCGTCCTCTACCACCACCGCCACCTCCTCTGCCACGTGCTGGGCCGCCGCCTCTTCCTCTGCCGCCTCTGTTGGCAGCAGCGCCGCCGGCATCGCTGTCCTCTGCGCCCGAGTCGCGCCAGGACGTGCGGCCGAGCTCGCGCTGCTGGCCGCTAAAGGCATACTTGGCCTCGAGGCGGCGCATCTGGCCGGCGTTGCGGGTGAGCATGAGCGCCCAGCCCTCGATGGCCTCGTCGGGCATGCCCGTGTCCTCACGGAGCTTGGCGCGCGCGGCCGAGGAACGGCGCGTCGCGGCGTCGCGGTCAAAGGTGCGGGCGTCCGACTGGAACGCCCGGAACAGCGCCTCCTCGTTGGCGTCGTGCGCGCCGTCAGCTTCCTGGTTCGCCGAGGCGTCGACGGTGCCGCCCACGTCGTCGGCGTCGTATGTGTCGTCGCGCTCGTCGTCGTCGGAGTCAAAGGCGGCGAGGGCGGAGAGGATGGCGGCCTTGCCGGGCGCCGAGGTGCGGTCCCGGAGCAGCTGGTCGGCGGTCCGCTCGGGCCGCTTGCCAAAGGAGAGCTTGGAGGTGTCGACGGCGAGACGGTCGAGGTCGTCGTCGTCGTAGATGTTGCGCCGGGTGGGTAGCTGCGGCGGTGTAGAGTGCGGTGCCATGTCCGGCGGTGGTTGCTGGTGGGATTGGGATCTAGAATCTGTAAGTCACGAAACGTGGAACATTCTGCTTTTGTATGAAACGTACAAGCCTTCGCTACGATCCGCGGTAGCAAGGTGTGGTGGCAACGACTCGCTGAGAAGGTTGGCAACAACCTGCTCAACATCTTCGTTGTACTCGTCCAGACACTTGGCGACGAATCCGGCGCCGAGGTCTGGGAACAAGTCTTGCACTTGCGTAATCTGGCTCATGCGATGAATGTGCACCTCGGCGTCTGCATCCTCGCTCGTCTGCGCGCTTTTGCCCTTGTCCACCTTGCGGCGTACCAGCCTCTTTGGCCGCACCATGGCGCCCTTCTTGAATGCCTCCAGGGCCGTGATGCGCTTCTTCAGGTTCGGCGTCGCCGCGCCATCGGCTTCCGCCCTCGCCAGCAGCACCTTGAGGAGCGGCGTGGACGTGACCAGCTCCGGCACCAGCGAGTCGTTGGCGTTGAGCGGCCCCTGCTTGTGCTGGTCGGCCGCCGACTTGAGCGAGAAGAGCTCGTCGCTCAGCATGGACCACTTGGGGGGCGTGACCTCGACGAGCCCGACCAGGCACAGGTATAGCGTTGCGATGATGACTTTCCGCAGGGGCGGGTTCATGACCTTGTAGCCCGCAATGAGACTGTCGAGAAAGTCGTCGCCGGCGAGAAAGAGCGTGCAGACGTGCGGAGAGGCATGCAGTAGCGGGTTGAGCTTTGCCAGGCTCGCCTCGGCGGATTTGAGATCACCCCGAATTCCAGCGTCTAGGATCGAGATGAGCGACTTTTTCAGCGTGGTCAATGACGACTCAATGGCAGCTGCGTGTGGTGACGCCAGAGCTTGTGAGAGCACAGGCGCTGAAAGTTTCTTTGGATAGATCTTGGCGAGGTTGGCCAGATAGTCAAACGTGTCCAGGTCGGAGGTAGGTTTTGATGACGACGACTGTGCCGTCAATTGCAATATTGCTTTCAGCAGGGCTGGCGACGGCGGATGTGATGCGTCTTGCGAGGCCGCTTCCTGCGCAAATGTGGTGAGAAAGCGAGTGAGAGACGAGTCCTCTTCTGAGAGAGCCTTGGCCAGTTCAGATGCCGAAGAGCTGATGTGAGCTTGCAGCAATGCCACCCAGGCATTTTGTAACGATGCCCATTCCGCTGGTGTGAGCTTGTGACGCCATGCGGCCGGGGGGTAGGCTGCCAGTGACGGCAACTTGGCCATGGTTTGGCGGGATGGAGGGGTATTTTCGAGGTGAGAGTCGAGAGGCGTCCAGAGTCGTTTCTGCCGCGGTGTTGGGGGCTATTGCGAGTTTGGAGAGAATATAGAACTTTTTCAAGGTTGAAGTCGCGTCTCCATGGCTCGTCTATCGGTTTTGTGCGCTGCCTTGTTGAGGCTGTCATTGAATCGCCGGATGATTCATACCTACAAAGAGGGTCAAGCTTGAAGCTCCAGGCCCAGCAGCCAGCTAAAGTAAGTGGGGTGGCCCGTGCCGTGCGTTGTTGAACGTGAGTCTGCGACAGTCTTTGCCACAGTGAAGCAAACCCGCGCAAGCAAATATAAAAACATGAGATGGCGATTATGAAGCTAGTCGGTTGGTCTTCAAATCTGCCGTCTCTGTTTCTTTGCTCGTGAGCTTTATGAGTTTGGTTGAACGTATGAGCACTGGGCACATGTCGCCTTTCCATGCACGTATTGAGATTTATATGAGTCACTTCCCTGCTATAATTACTGAGAAGTAGAAGGGAGATGGTGTTTGGAAAGCATGCTTGCTAATTTGCTTACAAGACACTAATAAGTTATCCGAGTATTCATTAGAAGTCGTAGTGGTGGTACTATTACCAAGTCGCTAGGTTTTACACCCAAATACCACGAGCCTTAACATTCAAGAAAAACAGTTGCGGGAACAGAATTTCAAACTTAATCACAGATTTCTTTGGCAGTTATGATATCTGCTCCAGCCTCAGTCTCAAGTTATGTCGTCGGCGGCACGCAGGATTTCGCTGCACGAAAATAGGCCAATGCAGTGCAAAGGTTTCCTCAGCAGATGACCGGAAACTTGGACTGTGCCTCCAATCCTCGGGTAATTGATGAATAATAAATACTTATTAGGATTTAATTATATGTACTTTTCCACCTCGCAAAGCGTTGGCAACCTTTCGCGTCTCTGATCACCTCGATGCACGTCGGTTGCGCAAAAAGACATACGTACCTTTTTTTTTGGACCCCAGCAGCCGCTCTCCACCAACCACATCCTCTTAAAAGCACCACTCTAACCTGAATAGGGTTAGCCCATCGCACAACCAGTGCGCATTTTCGCAATTCCCCCACCAAAAACTTGTCCCAAGCGAAGCCGCTCTCCGGATCTTGACTTTTTTCCCTTCTTCAACTTCATCACTTTGCCGAAACACAACGTTCGAGTCGTGAAGTCAAATTCCCCCCCAAAATCAATCAAAATGTCCTACAACAAGACTGACAAGGATGTCGGCGAGGCTCCCGTACGTTTTTCTCTCTCCTCGCTTCGCTTGCCTGACAGCGTGGGAACCCTTTTTTTTACTGACAACATTCGCAGAAGAGCCACAAGATCCGCATCACCCTGACCTCGCGCAAGGTCCAGGTCCTCGAGAAGGTCTGCACCGAAATCATCGACCGCGCCAAGAACAAGGACCTCCGCGCCAAGGGCCCCGTCCGCCTGCCCACCAAGACGCTCAAGATCACCACCCGCAAGACCCCTTGCGGTGAGGGCTCCAAGACCTGGGACCGCTTCGAGATGCGCATCCACAAGCGCCTCATCGACCTCAACGCCCCCACCGAGGTCGTCAAGCAGATCATTGTCAACATTGACGCCGGCGTCGAGGTCGAGGTCACCATTGCCGCTTAAGCGGTAGGTGGCTTTAGACCAGCTGGAGCTGGAGCTGGGACGGACGACTGTTGTCTGAAACAGGGCACAGCCGTCTCGGCTCTCACAAGGGACAAGATTAATAAAAAAGAGTTAAAATTCTGCTCTCCCTCGCCACAAAAAAGACTTGAATGCTGCACTGTGAATGTGTATACCCAGAGTGAAAAGTCATGCAACACCGTTGGTCTTCCTCCGGTTACCACGGTACATACATATATATACGTCTGCTTAATTATACAGATACCCAAAAAAAAGTTCAATCGTCCACCCAAATCAAATACAAAAACGCCGCTGTATATGCACATCGTCTCTGCTCCAACCTAGAAATCCCATGTTGTACACTCGCGCGGTGGAGGCAACGAGGGCATCAACCCATCGGCAAACTGCCCGGTTTGCTCAAATTGCTGCCACTGCGCCTTGGTCTTGTCATCATACTTGTCCAAGGGCAGCTCCGTGTCCTTGTAGTAGTTGGGCGCGCCGTTGGGGAACCAGATGCGCGTCCATGTGCCGTCAAAGGCACGAATACCAGGGCTATCCTCATTGTACGTAACGGCCTTGCCTTTGAAAGCCGCCAGTGTCCCATCCATATTCTTATTTATGTAGCTCTCCGCAGCAGGATGCTGTTTGGAGCTTCCAGGCGGGTAAGGGTTACCAGCTGGTGCCGCAGGCTGGGCTGGCTTGGCTCGAGCGCTGCCAAAGGGATTCGAAGGTGCCTGCGTATTGGGCTGCGCTGCTGCAAAAGGGTTTGGTGCCGCTCCGCCGCCACCTGTCTGCTGGCCTCCAGTTGCAAAAGGGTTCCCTGCTGGCGTTGTGGAAGCTCCCCCGCTGCCAAAGGGATTTGAGCTGGGTGCGGCAGCTGGCTGCCCAAAGGGGCTCGCAGTCTTGTTTTGGGCCGGTGTCTGGCTTGCGAACGGACTTGGGGCAGGCTGGTTTGCCTGGTTGTTTGTTGAAGGTGCACCGAAGGGATTCGCTGGTTGAGCATTGCTACTCGACGCCGTAGCAAAAGGGCTCGGGCCGGCATTGCTGTTCCCTCCAAAAGGATTCGCCGGCTTCTCGGTAGTGTTGGATGTAGTAGCAAAAGCGCTTGGACCGGCATTGCTATTTCCTCCAAAGGGATTCGCCGGCTTCTCGGAAGCGTTAGACGCAGCAGCAAAAGGACTCGGTCCTGCGTTGGCGTTTCCTCCAAACGGATTCGGCTTTGCACCGAGTTGACTTGGCTGGCCAAAGGCAGAGGGCTGGGGCCCACCAGTGGCAGGCTGCGCAGATTGCCCAAAGGCGGGAGCGCCAAAGGGGCTCGGCTTTGCGCCCAGGGCCGACGGCTGTCCAAAGGCAGAAGACGTCGGTTGCGAGGGCTGCCCAAAAGCCGATGGCTGCGTTGGCTGTGCCGACTGCCCAAAAGCTGACGGCTGTGATGGTGGTGCTGGTTGGCCGAAAGCAGATGGTTGCGACGGCTGTCCGAACCCCGCGGCGGGTTGGGCTGGTTGCCCAAAGGCGGGCGCGCCGAACGGGTTGGGCTTTTGGCCCAGCGCAGAAGCTTGTCCAAAGGCACTCGTCGTGGGCGTTGCGTTGGCCGCCACTGCGGCCCCAAAGGGCGACGACGCGTTGGTCGTGCTGCTATTCGAAGCAAACGGGTTGGCAGGAGCAGCAGCAGCAGCAGCAGCGGTGTTGCTATTCGAGCCAAAGGGATTCGCGGCTGCAGGCTGCTCCGGCGCTATCGACTTGGGTCGTCTGCCAACCAGAAACTCGCCAAAGGGCGCTCCCTGCGTGCCCTGCTGGCAGACGTCGGTCCGGTTCGGGTGTCGATTCTCACCATCAATGACATACTTGGCAGCTTCGCTGACATTGCGCGCTGCAGCCTGCATCTGCGCCTGGGCATTTTGATACAGCTCTCCAGCTTCAGCAAGCTGTCGGCCCGAAAGTTAGCCTCGCTCTCTCTCTGCATTTGCAAGATCCTGGGAGGGGGGAAAGGCGGGTGTGTGGGGTGTGGTTGTGCATACCGCTTTTTGTTCGTTGCCTTCTGCCTTTCCCTTCATGTAGTGTAACCGCATCTCCTCGAAGCTCTGCTCACGCATGGGCCCGCCAAAGAGCTGGTCGGGAGCCTCGCGGCCCGGAGCGTAGGCAGAGAGGATCCATGTCGGGGTTTCGGTCGTCAGATCGGCCTCCAAGGCATCGAGCTTGATGTAGTATTTATCTGCGAGAGAAACAAGGGGTGTGAGCTGAGCGGTCCAAGGTCGAAACAAAAGAAGAGCATTCGTCATGGGTTCCATACCTAAGTCGCGTTGGAACTGGGAGCCATTGCCACCGCCGCCGCCGCCGAGGGCGCCGAACCGATTCGAGGACTGCGCACCGCCTCCGGTAGAATGCTCGAATCTGCAAGAATCTATTCAGGTTTGAATGGCAGAAGTTAGCGCTCCGTTTTCGTGACACGATATGCACGCCTTCGACGCCGAGGTTCGAAAGGTCTAAGGCCGGTGTGCGGCGGCCCGCAAGAAGGCATTCTGACGTACTTCCAAATCTGCAAGTGCCCTGCTGAAAGAATTTGCACAGAGTCATCGTTGGTGCGGCGCAGGTTGATGGTCAAGAAGGGCGAGTGGGAGTTTTCGCATTCGATTAGGCGGAAGGGGTCGGTTTCGTTTGTGGGGGTATTCAGCACTGCATAATTGAGAGAAGAGGTCGGTCCCAAAGATTGCTTCGATACTCGCGTAAAATTAGACAAATGCGCTGCTCCTGTATCGGAAGTACGGCCTTCCGTCTTGAGACTCAATGCGCTGCACGTTGGAGGTTGTGGGAAATGCAAAGACGTGCAAGGCGTTTGGCAATGTTCTACCAGAAAAAAGAGCTGCGATCGAGTCCCAACGCGAAAAAGCTGGGGCTTCACGCGGTGGGGCCATGCTTCGGCCACCGGCTATCCGCAGTCCATCACGTCAA
Source organism: Akanthomyces muscarius (assembly GCF_028009165.1). Classification (NCBI taxonomy): domain Eukaryota; kingdom Fungi; phylum Ascomycota; class Sordariomycetes; order Hypocreales; family Cordycipitaceae; genus Akanthomyces; species Akanthomyces muscarius. Next base: position 1,422,709 of record NC_079241.1, read on the forward strand.
CTCACACAGTCACACTTGGATGACGATGAGGTGAATTTCAGTGTGGTCAATTATTAATGTTGGTGATTTTCTTCATTTTTTTTTATGTACATTTACGTTTTATCTCATAATCATGCGTAGAGCTGGTTTCCATCGCGTTAAAGCTCATTCCCTTCCAAGCCCGCTCATGACGCTAGATCGGTTTCTGTCCAGGCGCTTCAATTTGTTTTTTACTTCCTCATTCAAATCTTCTACTCCTCGTCCACCTTCTTAAACTCAACGATGGGTCCCTTCTTGGCGCTGGTAAAGGTATCAACCAGCTGGAACTCGCTGGGGCGGTGGCGGCCCCATTCGTTGCCGGCGCGGCCCTCGCTGGGGTCCTCGACGCCGACGGCCTTGCGCATGTCGTAGGTGTAAATGGTACGGGCCAGGGTGGTGGTCATCTCGACGTAGGCGAGGCCCTTGCCGATGCAGCCGCGGGGGCCGACGCTAAAGGGGCAAAAGGCGGACGAGGCGAGGGAGACGTCGTCCTGGGTGGTCTCGCGGCCGAGCGCGCTGTTCTTGCTGCCGGCGAGCCAGCGCTCGGGCACGTAGGTGTAGGCGCCGGGGAAGTAGGCCTCGTTGTGGTGGACGGTGTAGTGGGGGACGCCGACGACGGTGCCGGCGGGCAGCGTGTGGCCGTCAATGGTCATGCCGCCGGCGAGGATCTCGCGGGGCAGGATGCCGCCGACCGAGGGTGACAGGCGCATGGCCTCGTCGACGCAGGCGCGCAGGTAGGTGCAGCCGCCGAGGCCCGGGCCGTGGACAATCTCCTCGACGTTGTTGAAGCGGCCGCGGATCTCCTCGGTGACCTTTTGCAGCGCGTGCGGGTTGCGCACGAGGTAGAAGAGGGTGGCGGCCATGGCGGTCGAGGTGGTGTCGGACCCGGCAATGATGAGGAGGTTGGACTCACCCCAGAGCTCGGGCGTGCTGAAGCCCTGGCCGGTTTCGGGGTCGCGGGCCTTGAGGAGGTAGTAGAAGAAGTCGCGGCGATCCGTCTCCTCGCCGAGCTTGGTGCGCTCGCTGAGCTGGCCCTTGCTGTAGGCCATGTAGCGGGCACGACCGGCGGCCAGCTTGGGGAAGAGGACGCGGTCGACCTTGAGCTTGTCGACGATGGGCATGGTGCCGCACTAGGAGAGCAAAATGTGTTAGTTGGAGTTGTACATTGTCTGCATTGTCTGCAGGCAAGGTTGCGTTTTCAGAGTTCCCACTTACAATGAGATGTCTGGTGGTGGCAGCCTCGACGAGCTCCAGAGCGAAGCGGTTGTCGGGGCGCTCGAGCATGTGGAAAGCCTTGCCGAAGCTCAGGTCGCCGAGAATGTCCATGGCCAGGTAGTTGCACCAGTCGGCCATGTTGCGGGGGGCGGACCAGCCCTTGGCGTCGGCAGCGCCGTCGCGGACGCCAATTTGCTCGCAAAAGGTGCGGACGTTGCCGAGAATGTAGCGCTGCATCTCCTTCATGGCGCCCTCGGCAAAGGCGTGGGAGAGGACGCGGCGCTTGCGGGCGTGGACGTCCTTGTCGCGGGTGTTGTGGGTGTTGGCGGCGGGGTGGACAAAGGCGTCGTAGAACTCGGCCTTGCGGACGTTGGAGCGGAAGCCGTAGATTTCCTTGAGGGCGGTGTTGGAGTTGAAGGAGACGCTGTTGGGGCCGAAGCGGACGACCTTGCCTGGGGGGGGGTGTTAACTTTCACGATTGCGTCTCATGACGAGGCATAGCTCAGCATACCGTATCGCTCGTGCATGCGCCAAAACTCGAGATGGCGATCACCCTTGTAGGCGTGGTAGAGCTGGTAGGCATCGGTAATCTTGGCCAGGAAAGGGCCGGGATACTTGGCCAGCGGGTGGAAGAAGACTCTGTAGACGATGATGCCGACGGCCTGTGGACAACCGGCACATTAGCGACGGCCACGATGAAAATGGTTGAAGCTTCTCGTTGACCCCAACTTTGTGGGATCACACAAGAAGCAAATCACAGCGTAAACATACATAGAGGGCACCTCCGCCGACGAAGAGGGCCAGCCACATCTGAAGGTGGGCGAGATCGAGCGCCATTGTAAACGAGAGTCGTGGCTGTCTTACAATCACGTTTGACTACGGCTGAGACGACAGTAAAGCAGGATGAGAGTGTGAAGTAAAAAGAGAGAAAAGGTTTGGGGAGACGGGGAGAGGAGGGCACGAGCACACTAAAAGGGAATCGCGGGTAGCAGCCAGTTCAGAGAAAAAAATCCTTATTTACTAGTCTAGGTCCCGAAAGACATGGCCGCATACAATGTGACGACGACGGACGCCGGGGGCGGCGGAGTGGCGGGCGGCGCGGGCGTTGGAGTAGACGAGACTCGGCGTTGGTGGGGAAGCGCAAAGAGAGACACTCACTGCATAGGTAGCCTTTGGGGTGTGAGGTGAGGGGGCACGCCCCTTGCGCATCATCGGCCCCGGAAGCAGGCAGCATCCTCCAATCCAGTGTCTCGCAATTACTTGCTGCGCACATCATCCGGAACTGTTCGAGTGCCACCACGTCCTGTTGTTCGTCGTAAAGGCGGACGTGAGACCCCAAGGTGGGCGGCGCGCCGAAAGTGGGCTGGCTTGCGCCGGCTGTCTGCGGCACAGCCTTGGCCCTTTATCGATTGGCTGCGGCTAGTTACGGACAAGAGCCGTGCATGTCATGTTTGATATGCAGCCAACTACGGACAGTGTCGGTGTGTGACAGCCAGCAATACGAAATATAGCCCGTGCACCTTGTGCTTCACATATTTTAATGAATATTTGAAGCACCTGTTTCTGTGATTTTTTTCCTGATGCCAATGTCAGCGATGTTCTTGCAAGAGGTAGCCTAGCACCGCGTAGTTCGTCATCAAAATCATCCATCACGCTAGTGGCTGGCTGGGCCGCACGCGCGTGACCGTTTTCAACCAATACACCCACCAGCAACCACTGCCAGAGACACAAAACAAAGCCCTCCGTTTGTTCCGTGTCACCGCTTTCAATTCACGCGGCTTAGAGTCAACACGTCAATCTCTCCAAAATCACAATTTTCTGAGGGCCCGTTCATGCGGGGGGGGGGAAGCACAGCTCTCCCGTGGAGGCCATGCAGATAAGAAAGAGCATCACAAATGATGGGGTCGGCATTTCCCATCATTCGCATCAAACCTTGTAGCTTCATGACGGCCCCATCCATTCTTCTCCAACTTTTTCTCCAAATTCGCGGCTACCCAAGGGCAAAGAAACCTTCTTCTTGGAACCAATTCCGCCCACGTTTCCGCTGCGCCTAGCCAAGGGCTTGCGAGCGGCTCCAAAGGGGCTTGCGGTCCAACGCCCGCACCAACAGGGCATTCTCCTCCCCAAAGGCAGGCAGCGAAACCGTTCCCGGGGTGTCTCGTCTGCCCACCGGGACTCCGGGATAAAACGCCCCTGTGCCGCGCTGGGACGAATCTAGACGATCGGCATTCCAGCGGCTGGCCGTCGTTAGGCTCCACTCTGTATCCCAGCCATGGCAGCCTACCCTGCACCGAAAGATGAAATGTAATCCATTCATGAGAGCACCGTATATGGCTCTGGTGGTCATTACTTACCTTCGTAGTCTTTGAGTAATTGCGCTGTTATATTTTGAGCTGCTTTATCCCATTGCTCGAAGTATTGTGAGCCGTGATGATGCTACTATCAAAGACACATGTGATAAGTAAGCAGCAGGACTCTTCACAACTTGCCTCTCGATACGAAAAGCACCAAGATCCTGAATCCCTGACTGTATATTTATCAATAAACAGTCCTCAACATACTTAGGTCTATATATGAACAGCACCGTCCTCATCCGGCCACTTTTGAGGTGGCCTCTGCCAATTCAGTACAGTCTTGCCCTCTCCTACCAAATCCCTTCTTCTCCAAAAGTATTGTCTCCGGAGCTCCGTGGTCGGTTCGGGGTCAAGGCCGCCCTGCACCGTGACTGGCGGCTCAGGCACCGTCGGCCATTCAAGAAAGTTGGTAGTTCCTGTGCCGATAACCTCCTCGGATGTCCCCTTTCGACGCCTCTCGCACCACTCACCGAGCACTCTGCGAAATTCAGAGACTGGATGATCTAGCTGCACGTCCGGGTGCTTCGTCCACGCCATTTGCTCAACCGCCTCCACATCCTGATCCTCATGCCGCTTGCCGCGTCTCGCCGAGTCCCGCGTGATAATCTCATACAGGCTGAAGACGACGCCCTTGACGTCGTTGCGAGGCTCCGAGTACCCCTGCTGTTCTCCTATGCGAGCGGCAAAGTCAAAGTCAAAGAGCATCAGAGTGTCCGTCGACTCGTCGACGAGCATGTTTCTCGGCGCCACATCTTGATGCGCGACGCCAAGAACGAGGTTCAGCTCGTCTACAACATCCATCAGCTGGCGCAGCCATTTCAACTTGAAAAGCCGTGCGGGATTCTCTTCAAGGGTGCCGCCGGGGATGTATCTTGATGTGAAGCCGACGCAATGACCCTCGAGCTCATCGACAACGACGCTATCAAAAGGCACAATGCTTGGATGCTTCACGCGGCACCAGATGCCCATCTCGTGCCAGTTGAAATCCAGGTGCTGAAAGAGAAAAAAGTATTTAAAGACAAACTGCACTACTGTCAGAAACTAAAAAAAGACTACTCGGCTCCGCAGCTCAACCCTCTAAACTCACCTTTTCCTGCGGCCTCTTTGACCGGGGCTTTACCACCATGTCGACATTTGGGCCAAGCCGCGCAACCTCCTGGAGCTCTGCCCGCGAAACGACAGCAATATCGTCTGGAAGTTGCGCTGCGTCGAGTGGCGGCCGGAACACGCACATGGTTTCATCGTCCTCGCGATAAAAAAAATGATGTGGACAGAATATCCCCATCTGGCGACAAGTAAACGAGATACACATCGGGCGCCAACGTGTCAATGTGCTTCAAGAGGTGCTCAAATGCCACATCCTCCGACTCCTGCTCCTCATCCATCTTTACGGAGACGAGCCGTCGCTGGTCCCAGTCAACGACATGCCAGATACTTGGGCCGCCAGGGTAGATGGCGCCGCTAGGGGAGAAGAAGCGATCCTGGCGGTTCAGCATTTGCTGCGCCTGAACTTGCGGATGTCTTGGAGGGTGATCTAGGAGTGCGAAGCGGTGAGTAGTTTGAAGTGGCACGTCACGGCTGAAGTGCGAGATAAGAATTGAAAACCGCCTAGAAGTACGAAGAAGGGCCAGAAAAAAGTTACGGGGGCCGTAGTTGAAGGGAAACACATTGGCAGCAGGGTAGATGAATCCGTCAACCTTGCTCAGTGCATTGTGCAGCTCAAGTTGCAGGCGTGGTGTTGGTCTCGTCGGCCTAACAAACTGGTACCTGTTGAGTCGCTTGACCTCAGCCGCCTGGAGTACAACAGGCATCAGAAGCTCCCCACTAAAAAGATCGTCGACTGATTTCTTGAGTCTGCGTTGTACTGGAGTGGCGGTAAAATTAGACTTGTATTTTCTGTCACGTAAATTGCAAGGCAAAGTCAACATAGTACAGCCGGACTCTTTATCCGGACCCCGTATTCCTTAAATTTTACACAATTCACCTATTCAACCCATCCGTTCCCCCTTTTAGTTGTAGTATCGAGGCTCATCAAAAACGTGGTACCGGTGGTCACGCACACCGTTGCCGTAGAACATGGCCGGGAACCTCCAGCCAACCGGCACTGCGCTCTCCTCGGCCCGGCGGTTACGCTCCTCGGTAGGAATCGCCTCAATCTGGCGGATCTCCGACTCGGACTGCGGAATGACAAACTTGGCCACCTGCAGTTCTGTATCTGTAATCGTGCTACGGCTAACACGAGCATATCCGACACGCTTGAGGCGCTTGAACAGAATGTACTCGCACCAGCGGTCCCAGTCGCTCGGATCGACATCGTGCATGCCAGAGGTCTCGCTGACGTACGTATTGTAGTTACCCTCCAGAGGCTTCGTGACAAGGTAGCTCAGAAGGATGGCCGGTCGAGGCGTCGAGCCCATGAGCTTGGAAAGGTATTCAGATTGCAGGCGACGATCCTCAGGGTCTTCCTCCTGTCCAGAATGGAAGACAAAGACATCAACAAGCTCGCCGTACACGTCAAGCGTGGCATGGATGGCGGGGGCAAGTTCACCAACAGGACTAGGCAGCAGATGATGCTTCGACTCGACGATTGGGAACTTGGAGAGCAGGGCAGCACCCCAAGTGTGCTTGTTAGGGCCAGGGCCGTAGTCGACGTACATACCCAGATCCTCGGCCAGGAACTGAGTAGTGTCGCGATTGCCCATGATGATGCGCTGCAGATCAGACTCGAGCAGGCCAACGACATCAAGCTCAAGCTCCTTGATGAGATCGCGCATACGGTACTCAGACGACCACATATCGTTGTCGAGGGAGAAGTGGATTGTCCAGATACCGGCAGTAAGCACGCGATCCTCGCCATGATACGGTTTGTAATCGTTGGTGGGGAATCGCATGAAAGCTGCGCAAAGGAACAGAATGTTAATGACTAGGGTAGCCAGCATGTTGTACTTTCTGTGCTGCGACGGGGAAGAGCGGCGAGGGGCAGGGTGCTTGGGCTTGGAGCTGTTGTAGTTGAGGACACCAGCACCGACGAGCAGCATCATGACCAGCATAACCCAGTCCGTGTGCTCACGCACGAGAGGGCCACCGGGAACGAACGCGTAGGCGACAACCCAAACGTGGAAGAGAACCATGAAGTTGTAGATGAGAAAACCCAAGCCGAAAGTAGCCGCGGGGCTCTTCTTAGAGGCAGATGAGAGGAGCGGCACCGCAGCAGCCATGATGTACACGGTCAGCGCAAGACCACCATAGTAGCCGGTCCAGTGGCTGAAGAGCGTCAGGAAAAGAGCTCCAAGAGAGCCGACACCAAAGGTCAGCCAGCTGCCGGCCAAGTTGGGGCGCGAAATTCCGATAAAGACACCAACGGACATGGCGCCGAGCGTAAACCATCCGTGGGTGGAAAAGTAAGGCCCGCGGATAGGGAAGCCTTCCCACACCCACAGAATCATGGTGCTGGTGTCGGAAAGAAGCGAATGCAAAGCAAAAAAGAGACCGCCAATACCGCAGGCAGAGAGCAATACGGAGCCAGGCAGCTTGTCAGGCGACGAGCCGCTGGTCAGAGGAGCACGGCGAGTGAAGCGGAGCGCGGCCAAAAGCCCAAGGGCCAGACCAGTGCCGTTCCAGCCGCCGTTGGCAGCATGCATGACAGGCCAGATGGGGTTGTTGGTAGTCCATGCAAACTTGGCGGTTGAGGAGAGAATCAGACCAAGCAGCAGACCAAGGATCTTGGACTCGAAGCGGGCCTCGTGAATCGACTCCGAAGAGAGCGTGCCAACCCAGCCGAGGCAGCTCATGGCGACAGCAAAGCCGACGGTGAACAGACGGTATACAGGGTCGACAACGAGATACGCAGCCACGCCAGAAAGCGAGAGCAAGTGGACGATGCGGAGGTTGTTGACGACGAGTGAGCGAAAGGGGCCGATGCACAGCAGGAAAGGCGAAATGGTGGACATGACAAAGGCTTCGTAGCCGGATATGCCCATATGCCAGAGAGGGAAGTCTGGTACAGTTAGTCAGAGCCGTTAATGTGTGGTCGAAGATGCTTACACCAAACGAGAAGACCAAGACTAGTGAGCATGGACCAGAAGACAAACTATGATGTAGTTAGCGCCAGTTTTTATCTGGTAGGCCATGATAGCACTTACGCCGTGGTAGACATCAGCAGCCGTGTCGAGAGCTTCGGTCCAGGTAAAGCGCAAGGCAAACACGCCAGCGGTAGCCTGCTCCTTTCTACATGGGCATTTATTAGCGAAAGACCATCAAAGCTCGCGGACAAACTTACTCCTTTTCCAGAACGACGGACGGGACAGAACGATTGTCACTGCGAGCACATTTAGAACTTGGACTCACAAGAACAAGCACGCCAGAGCGTTGCCGGCCCAGTTGCCAGCGCCTAGATTGGCAGCCATTGCACATACCCTTTGCTTGAGCCTTGGACGTCGCGAACCACAATCTCAAACGTATCGAAATCGATGGCGGTAACGGCATCGAAACCGACGTCAAAGAGGATCAATGCCCACTCGAAAAAGGCGTAGACGGTGTAAGCTGTGCAAGGCGTTAGCCTCTGTGCCAAGACGAATTGAGATGAAGACGGCACGTACCTCCCGCAACACGGTGAACCTTGTGCTGAATAAAGAAGTAAATGAGAGGCACCAGGGTTCCGAAAAAGCCACCGGCAAGGTACTTGCGATACTTGATTGCCGTAGGGTTGTTGGGGCTGAGAGCGATGCAGCCGGTGGTCCATGGCAGTGTGGCGACAATGTAGGAGATCATGAGAATGTCGTGCCAGTCGTGGTCATCGGTCGAGGTAATGTAGGTCCAACCGCCGCAGGTCAAGGTGCGCAGGATACCCATGGTGGCGACGAAGCCTGGCAGCTTGGTGCCGGGCTTGCGGGTCAGGAGGTACCATAGGCCAACGAGGGCGAAACGAGGACCTGCATCACATCAATTAGCAAGGTCCAACTTGTGTATATGGGCAGGAAGCTGCATAGGCATCCGTACCAGAAGTAATGGCAATGAAAATCATGAAAAAAGATCGCTCAGGGTAGCGATCACCAATAGTGGCGGAGACGGAGGGGAACCATTCGTCAGGGTAGCGGTAAAATTCATTTTCGACAATCTTGTGATAGTGGAGTGCAACACCGATAATCAGGGCACTGATGAAGGCAGCTAGAAGTAGCAAGGAAGAGAAAAAGTCAGCAAACGAGGCCGAAGACGATGCCAAGCGCAGCGCATTCTGGACGCAATCCAAACATACTGTACGCGACGACGGTGTGCGACCAGCTGACCCACTGGCCATTGAAGGCCAGGACAACGCCGCCGTCCTTGTCCTTGTATTTAGGAGCCATTGCGGCGCGACAAGAAGAAACAAAAGAATGAAATCCGCAGGTTACTGTGCAGTCCGGGACATCCGATGACAGCACAGCGCGGGGAGGGGAGACAGGTGAAGCACGCGACGATGGAGGCGGGCGGGAGAAAAGGAGGACAAGTTGTGGTGAGACCCCTGGCAGGCGCCTTTTGACAACGGAGACCTCGGGAGCTTCGCCTCGCGATGGCGCGTGTTTCGAGCTCGGCCTCACCCCTGTAAAGGGCACTGTGGGGTAAGATGGGCACCGTCGTGATAGAGGATTGGCTCGCTGGCAGGCTGTCTAGCGTGTCTTTAAGTTACCAAAAAAATACCAACAAAAGAGGCAAGCTTGGCTGCAAACATGTGGTGATGCGGAGCGCAGTGCCGAAGATCATCCGGAGCATATACCGATACAGCACTGGCTGCAGCGACCGATTCTCCGCTGTAGAAATACAGTAATTTGTTGAAATGACATGCAAAAGAAAAGACGTGTAATTAGTTGAAAATTAATCCTTTTAATTAATTCATGAGCGGCGAGTCACCAGCTCTTGCTGTCTAGCTTGTCGTACCAGAAGTGGTGTACAAACGGGATTGACTGTAAAAGTAGTTTGCAAAAAAGTAAAAAAGTAAAAAATGCCGTTGTTGAGCCGAGAAGGGACACATAAAAGAGGTAGTGTAGGACAAATTCGACTTCCAACGTCAATGGCACAAAGAATCATATCTAAGACGAGCGCAGATGCTACGCCTTGCTGCTTGCTCACGCGGCCGACCCTAGAGAGTATCGACGAACACGTCAAGTCCCAAATTGTAAGGGTTAGTTAAGAGTAAAGGAGACTCGTCAGAATAACAACGCACACTGAAGGATGTCGACTTTCTTTATTTCATAGTATCAACGTGCAATTCTGTTTGTTTGCACGGCCACACTCTCCCACCAGCCACCAAGGCTGAAGGTAGCAGCCACACGGATTCGAATTTCTCCACTAAAACTTCCAGACAGCCTCGTGAAAAAATCCAGCAGCTGCTTTTCCACGACCATCTCCAATACCTTACAGAAGAGACATCAAGCGACTTTACTGAAAATGGCGGGTGTCGCTGAAAAAGCGCGCTTTTACCTCGAGCGGTCCGTACCGCAGCTGCGAGAATGGGAAGAAAAAGAAATCTTTACCAAGGTACGTTGCGCATCAAGCCTCGGGCTCTCCAACTTCTTATTCCGCCGCACATTCTTCTAACGCCGGGGTCTCGTCTTTTCTTGCAGGACGAAATCCGCACCATTGTCCAAAAACGAAACCAATATGAGCACAAGGTCCTCTCCCCCGGCAACACTCCCTACGACTGGTCCTCGTACGCGCAGTGGGAGCAATCCCTCGAGACGCTCAGGGCCAAGCGCTGCAAGCGCCTCAAGATCCGGCACCTGAGCTCGGCGCACGCCGGCCAGGGCCGCGTGCTCGGCATCTACGAGCGCGGCGCCGGCCGTCATCCGGGCAGCAGCGCGCTCTGGCGAGAGTACCTTGCCTACACGGCCGGCGTCAAGGCGTCGAAGCGCTGGCGCAAGACGGTGACGAGCGCGCTGCGCATGCTGCCCACCGACGCCGACCTCTGGGTCGTCGCCGGCCGCCGCTCCGCGCACAACGGCGACATGGCCGCCGCCCGCGGCTTCTTCATGCGCGGCTGCCGCTTCTGCACCACCGACGACCGCCTCTGGGTCGAGTACGCGCGCTGCGAGATGGAGTGGCTCGCCAAGATGGAGGACAAGAAGCGCAGGAGCAAGACGAAAGAGGCCATTCCGGCGCGCCGGCCGGCCGAGGACGACGAGCTGCGCATCGACGACAGCGAGGACGAGGGCGAGGACGAGGACGGCGTCATCCTGCCGGAGCCCACCAAGGCCCAGGCCAAGGTCATTGACAAGTCGGCCGCCCGGCAGCTCGCCTCTAACCCGGCCCTCGACGGCGCCATCCCCATGGCCATCTTTGACATTGCCCGCAAGCAGCCCTTTTACGCGCCCGACGTCGCCGAGCGCTTCTTCCTCATGTTCGCCACGTTCCGCCAGCAGACCCCCGTCTACCCGCGCGTCTCGCAGCACGTCCTCTCCGCGCTCGAGGCCCAGTTCCCCAAGGACCCGGCCACGGCCAGCTGCCTCATCCGCCAGCCGATCGCGGGCGTCAGCCCGCTCACGGCCGACTTCCCCAGGGGGCTTCGGGAGGCGCTGCCGCGGATCGTGGAGCAGCTCGCCGCGACGTCGGATCGCGAGGCGCTGGTGCGCAAGACGGAGGCGTGGATCGACGAGTGCCTGGCCGTCGAGGGTCTTGACGAGGGTATCAGGACAGTGCTGGAGCACACGAAAAGCAGCCTCGCCGAAGAGGCAAAGTGATTGCTGGGACCTGAATTTATTAATGCATCTCATTTATGAACTTGCCGGTTTTTTCTTTTCGGGGGCACGGTTTGCTGCACTTGCAATCACAGGAGTCTTTGTTAATATGCACACTATGATTGAGCTATATATATATACACACAAAATGCACGACATGAAGGAATACAACAATGCAGCAATGATTTGGTGGTTCTCCAACAATGAAAAGCAAAAAACGCCAAGACTGTGATGATGCCTCGTCTTGCCACCTCCAATTTGTTCCACTTGCCCATCCCAAAATAAAAACGCCAGTATAAACCTCATCATGTCATCATCCATCTTCTTTTACATGGCCTCGCCGAAACGAGTGGCAACATCCGACAGCATCCGCAGGCCGTAAAACTTGGCCACGCGTCGAATGACATTGAGCTTGCGGACAATCTCGTCCCTCGACACCGTCACCTTCCATTCACCGCTGCAAGTGCAATGCTCCATAAACTCATTCATCCGCAGCGCGCCGCAGCGCGCGCACTTGAGATCTTGGGTTGTCCATTCGACCGTCCAGCTCTCCACCATGGCCAGCAGCCGCTCTTCGATTGTCACGCGATCGTACTCGGCACCGCAAAAGGGACAGTTCCAGCCAGCTCCGCTGGCAGTGCCGCCTGCGCTGAGCAGATCTTCGTCTCGGCAAAAGTCCAAATCGCGGGCCATGGTACAGCTGTCGCACGAGAGCTGGACAAGCTTCAGACTCTCTGATGGATTCGCAAAGGTGCCCTCCTTGGAAAATTCTCGCACTTCGAAGAGCGCGAGAAGCTCTTTGCGCAAAAGTCGCGCTTCTAGTGTAATGTTCTTGTCCAGGGAAAGAATCTGCATGAGAGATTTTACGAGCTCGAGGATTGCATTGCGCGGACGCAAATGAGAGCCCGGTAGGTCGGGGAACGAATAGTCTCCAGCAAGCTCCGGGTGCAGTAACTCTCGCTTCTGCTGAGCAATTAAACCAGAGATGGCCTTCTTCAGCGGTTTCTCATAGCTCTTCCCAAGGATGATCTGACCCTCTTCCTTTTCAATGTTGCGGTTCGGCAGCTGCGTAAGTCGAGGTGTGGAGTCGGGATCATGTGTTGCCTGGCGCTTCAGACCGTGCATGAGTTGAATGAATTCAATGACCCATGTCTGGAAGCTAGGCTCCAGGCGCTTCGGCAAGAATGTAGCCATTTGCCAGTGCATGATTGTCTCCAGTGGCTGCTCATCAGCCTCGACGACCTCTTGGCATGCTTTGCCTCCATAGTTGAACTCGTCATACCAGACCAAGTAGTCCCAGTATTCCTTGATCTCCAAATCGATAAAGTGAAACAGTGGCTTGCTCTTGATCGATTTGATAATGTACTGACTGTAGGCAAAGGCGTTTCCAACTTCGGCTTTGGTAGTCTGCAGAATGAGGCGGTTTGCGTTGGCAAAGACAACCTGGGAGCCGACGCGGCGGAAGTCGCCCATCAGCTGCTGGAATGCCTTCCGTGACATCATTTGCACATAGTAGTGTAGAGCACGGTCGTACATGAAAGAATCAGGATTCTCGACCCAACGAACGAGATGTTGAACTAGGACATCTGCCATGGTGCTGCCTCGGCAGGCCTCAGCCCACCAAGCCTTTACCATCTCACGCAAAACCAGGACGCCTGCATTAGAAAACGCATTCTCGGACGCCAAGCTGTCCGAGCCATCTGCAGAAGGGTTGAACGAGACTGAATCGGCACCCTCGAGCTCGTTGACCAAGGATGAAGTCAATATGGTATTGATTGCGAGGTTGCGAACATCCAAATCGATACAGACAGACGAGTATGTGCCAGGGTTGTTGACATTTGGCATCTTGACAGCATCTAGGGCCCCGACCAGGTCATCCTTTTCGTGACCTGCATGGTCTGGGCGAGGACCAGGTGACCACCACAGCACAATGTTGTTTGCCTGCAGTCGCCTTGCATACGCAATGTCAATCAAGTAACGAGGATCATCTCGCTCCAAGTTGCACAGTGGTACGTCACCATAGCGAGCGAGGGCCGTGAGATGCAAAATCCAGGAACCCAGGCCAAGATAGTGTCCCAGAAGACGTCTGGCGACAACAGCTTGCCAGCCTAGTGGAGGCAGCGAACTATCAGCGGCATCATACTTGAGAGGCAGAACGGGAAATTCTCCCAGGACAGGAACATCGTGGACGAGTAAGTTGCGCTGGGAAGACTGAATGACCATCATCTGGGGACGATGTTCATCTTTGCGCATCTGCTTTATGACGTCTCCAATTTCGAGATGAGCCTTGCGTCTCGTAGTCACCTGCGTAATCTTGAAATTGACCTTCTCATGGTACATGAAGCAGTCTTGCCAGTTGGTGCCAGCAGCTTCCTCCGATCGCTTTGAGAGCATTTCAGAGTACATGCGTGTGATGTTGGGCAGATCCTGTCCAGAGTCACGATTCTTCTGCAGAATGATAACGTTGGCCTTGTCGGATGTAGTCGAGAAGATACCAAAAATCTGGCGGTCGCCAGCCGTTATGTGGGAGACATAGATGTAGGCCAGCGGCGATGAATCAAGGTATGTTCTTGCCTTGGCAGGTCGCTTGAGGCCATCGAGATCAAAGCCATGCTCCAAACCTTTACCTAGTACAGCATTTTGCTGGTCATCAATCGTGCACAGGTTGCCCAAACGAAGCACAGCGCGTATGTTGAGAGGGATCTGCTTCTCATAGACCCCTTCAACGCTGGGGTGGTTGAACAAGAGGGAAAATTTTGCTGCCTCATTGTAATAGCTGTCTTCGGCAACAGTAAGTTTGAACAGATGAGTAGATGGATGGCCGTTGGGCAAGGTGTAGTTGACTTGCTCAACCTCGCACCCCTCAATTTCGACGTCAGGAAGATCCTTGCTGCGCAGGTTGAGGAATACTTGTCGCGGAACACGGACCTTCAACGTATGAATCTTGGCATCGATAAGAACGAAAGCCGTCACGACACCAGGAGTTTCGGTCGCGCGAAGCTGAAGAAGCTGCCATGTGTTCATGAAGGTCAGGTGTGCTTGCTTCATAAAAGTTTGCTGAATGTTGCTGCCAGTATTTCCTCTTCTCTCACCAAACAGTTGGCGGCGACGGACACGGGCCTGTTTTTGAAGCTTCCACTTCTGTTTCTGGTACTCCAAAAAGCCAACGTAGTCGTCTGACGGCCCAGGCATAGTCTTTGGGAGGGCTGCCATTGGATCAGCATTCTCAACGGGGTCCGGCGATTTGCGCTTCTGCGAGGTAGGAGCCGGCTGCGAGGAGGCAATAGCTGCATTGACCGGCTTTGGCTTCAGCAGCTTAGCGCCGTAGTCTTCCATGTCGTCCATGCGAGGGCCGTTGAGGTTGGTGATGTCGCCAAGGGGTTCCTTTTGGAACACATCAGTGAGCTTCCTTTGCTTCATCTTGTCGTCCTTTATATTGATTCGTCGTTGAAGCCAGTCAGGGTGAGCCACACGTGGAACAGGGTTGCGCACTTTTTGCAGCGCAGCCGGAATTGTGATGAGTTTCTGGATGACAGATCCCAATCGCTCGAGATAATAGTCCCAGTCCAAGAGGGCACGGGGGTCTGTGTCGGTAGGTTCCTCCTTCAGCCATTTCTTCAAATAACTACGCTTGACAGATTCTTCAGCAGAGAAGATAGCAACCGGGACGGCTCTTTCGGTGACAGGAGCATGCCTGGGGCGGGAGCAGATAATGAACTTGCAGTTCAATCCCTTGTCTTTGACCATTTGTTCTCCCAGAAAGTCGGCCAAGCGCTTTGCAGTTGTGATACTTGTTGACTTTTGAGTACCATACTCCTCCAGTGGTTTTGACATGCTTCGGTTCTCAGAAATCAGCTCCATCAGTTCTTCGTCGGCCAGAGTCGATCCTTTGCTATGCAGGACATCCAACCACTTGTTGGCCACTTTTGCTACTGCCGCGTAGCATTGTGCCAGATCCTCACCTTCCAGGAAAAACTTGAATATCTGTTGCTGGAAGATTTTGATGAGCTTCAGCTCACCACGTCTCTTGAGCTCAAAACCTTTCAATTCAGCAAGACTACCATCATCATTGAAGACAGCATATCGTTTCTTCAAGTTCTTGTCCGCTTCCTTTGAGGTGGGCAGAACCATGGCCTTGTAGGGGCCATCGACTTCGAAGAAGATGGAGTTATCGCTGTGCGTCTCGTACTTGAATGTCTTCTGATCCGTAAGGGTCTGATATTGGTGATTTGTGAACTTGTCGTGAACTAAATGGTTCAACATGACGCAAGGGTACGAAATGTTGAGCTTCTTCCCATTCTTGAGCTTGAAGGCAAAATTCTCTGGGAATGTAGCCGGAAGCATACACCAAATACCATCCGTATCCAGTTCCAGAGGGCGTCCGAGGCGCTCAACCAGCTGTCTGGCAAGTTGAATGATGGTGGCTCCGGTTAAACATGTAACGCCAGCCATTTCCATGGAGTACCAGCGAGAACCCTTTCTCATGACATAGCCGTAGAATGAGTTTAAAATGACTTTGTGCGCGAGCTGTAATGAGTCGTACACAATGCTCATCTTTTTTGCCGCCTCGACTTCGCTCGCTGTTGCTCCGGAAGATTTCAACGAATCAGTCTTTCCTTTCCACACCTTTGCCTTGCCTTTGTAGTCGTATCGTCGGTCACGGAAATCACGGACAGTGTTGATGTAGAATGGGTTCTCTCTCTGGCAGATGATAGCCTCCCGGACAATAGTCGTGGAATCGTGAATCTTGTGGTAAACCTTTTGCGAGAAGATCTGCAGTCGTTTTCTGACGAGGGTAGCCTTCTCATCAGCTGAAAGTTCCTGGAATGTCCTCGGTGGCGAATTAGGATATTTGCCAGGGAATTTCTCGTTCTCTAGAGTATTTCGGATCATGTTGTACTCGTCACGCTTGGCAGGCAGGTATTCACCACGCCACGCCCAAGGCATTCGTCTGTCGCAAGTCTTGCCAGGTCGATTAAAATCGCATGCAGCACAATCCGACTCCGTGATCATGGAGTCAGGCTGCAGACGATTTGTTGTCATAATGTTAGGATACATGGAGGCGACATCGAGATGGTAGATGAGTGGCCGTTCATGTCGATTAGGCGTCTCTTTCAAGAGGTTGAGCCTTTCCAAAATCTGGGCTTTCACCTCGTCGTAGTTTTCGATGTCATCAAGGGACTTCTTTTCCTCGACAGTAATTACAAACTTCAGCGCGGCGTCTATGTCCTTGATCAGCTCATCCAGTGCGCCAGTGTCAACAGAAAAGTCGACAGGGATATCGGCTCGGAAGACACCGGCCTCAATACTCTCGACGTGACCACCGACATAGGTCTCCGAGTCAAGCAGATGGCCGTCCCAGAACGCTTCCTTTGGCGCAATATGCTTGTTTGGCAGTACAATTTCTCTTTGGTATGCTTGCACCATGAGTAGCATTTCGCAAAGCGTGCCGGTTCCTTTTCGCAGGGTATCATCACCACCGAGAGGCAAAATAGTGCAAAGCGAGAAGATGAACGGGTGCACATACTTCATGTACAGATAGTATGTGGCCACGGCATCAGAAACTGAGTATTCGGCAAGAGTCTGGGGTCTTTCGATAGCATATGGCGTCATGAGTTCTGGATCGAGCTCGTCGGGGTCGTATCCGAGCTTCGCAACGGTGACTGCCTTCAAACCACGAGAACCTTGGGGGAGATAGGAATCTCGGTTCACCCAGTGGAAGCAGTCCATGTGGACACCGTAGTTGCATTTGTATTGATCGTCAGTGTCTTTTTTCCAGCCGATTTCTTGGTACATGTCAATGCCATTGACGCTAGCTCTGGCTTCAACAAAGGGCCAATCGAAAAAGTCACCGTTGTAGGTTGCGATGACAGTGGGCCTGGCTTCTTTAATGTGAAGAAAGAAACGCTCTAGAGTTGCCTTTTCGTCAGGTTCGTTGAAAATCATGAAAGGGCCCGGATATTCTGGCTTAGGTGTGTAGTCGAAGTCGCCAATGTCTTCCGAAATAATTTCGCGGTTTGTGATGAGAAATCCTTGGCCATCAATCATGTACGAGATCATCATAACTTGGTCGATCGTGGCGTCGGGGAACTTGAGAGGTAGTTTCGTCGTTTCGATATCAAACGCAAGAACAACGGGGTCTGCGGGCAGTGATCTTTCCTCGTTTGGCATAATTTTTGTGATGCCATGCTTTGCCTCGACGAAATACCACTTTCCAACTCGTATATCTAACATAGTGTCAGCTTTGGCGAACGCACGATTTGCGCCATGTCATACCTAAATCTATCATTACTCGTACGTGGTACGGGACATCGTACTCGCGCAAGTCGACGATGTAGTCGCTGGCGTCGGAGTAAGAATTCGTTGCGTGCCGTTCGTCGTCCTGTACATCGTCGAACAGGTCAAAGTTGCCGTTTCCGTTTCCGTTGGCACTGCAAGCACGATGTTAGCGAACGCCTCTAGATCTTGCTCGAAGCACACTCACGTGGCAACCTCGGCGTAGGC
This sequence comes from Akanthomyces muscarius, assembly GCF_028009165.1. Taxonomy (NCBI): domain Eukaryota; kingdom Fungi; phylum Ascomycota; class Sordariomycetes; order Hypocreales; family Cordycipitaceae; genus Akanthomyces; species Akanthomyces muscarius. The sequence goes on from NC_079241.1 coordinate 1,440,509, forward strand.
GTCCATGGCGCTCATGTTTTTTTTGTTCTTCTCTGCAATAGGCATGATGTCTTTTCTCGCGGCCATCAAGTCGTTGACGTTGGCAAAGTTGAGCTGGATGTATGTGCGGCGATATCCGAGTAAGTGGTTGGGCATGCTCAGGTCGTCCTTTTCCACCCTCTGCATCGACTTTACAACGCCGTCTCCAGGTACTCTCTTGACCCATTCTTCGACTTCGGATTCGTGACCGCGCCTAACCGCGATGAGGAAGTAGGGGTCGTATTCGACGGTTGCCTTGAAAGTCGAGCCGTCGAGCTCAATAAAGTAGCAGTCGAGGGCCGCTCGTCCGAAAGGCAGCCTGTCGTCCTCTATAGATGTGGGCTGTACATTGACGAGCCATCCCTCTTTTCTTCTGCCGCTCTCGAAACGGGCAAAGCCCATGTTCTCATCAATGGTTTGCGCGAGCTTGGCGCGTTCCCATCTTTCATCTGCAGATGTGCCTTCGGCTCTGGAAGAGGCGGCGAACGCTCGGGTTCGTGCGCCATGGTATGCTGACTTGCCGCCTCGGCGGAAGCCCTTTTGCGGGCGCCGCAGGCTTGTGTTGGGCATTGTGAAGTGGCTCGCCTCCCGGGCCGCCTGAGAATTCGCGGCTGTCTAGGAGCTGAGTTGGCCTATGTCGACATGGGGGTGAGGGAGTACGGTCGAGAAGTAGGCGTATTCGTGGCGATTTGTATTGTAGCTCTCTTCGTTGTCGATTTGAGAGAAAGTGGTACAATGCTTGGTCCAAGAGCAAAAGAGAATGTAGGTGTGGCACTAGGCACCGTCAAGACATGGCTATTCTAGGATTGCCCGTCGGAGGGAGAGACGCGTTTTGACGCGTAAAGCGTGACACGCTGCTGGCCAGTTCTTAATGGGTGCCCCACCCGCTCACAGCGCACCACCATGACAAGCCTGGGGCCACCTGCAAGCCTATCACTGTGTCGATCAGATTATTTTTAAAGTGTTCAATTGGACAATCTATTTCGTCAAAATGTTCTTACATCATGATATGGCGAACCCGTCAGGTATGGTGATGTAGCTAGTATATGCATCTGCACAACACTTGGGGCGCCCATCGGAGGTGCATGCCGCAAAGCAGCGATCGGCGCCCTTCCTCACAGGGGAGCATCCGTTGCCATTGACAGTGAATTTATCGGTGTCTTGTTCGACAGGCCGTTGTCACTGTAGTTGCAAGGCTGCGAGGCGTTGGGTGTGTCTTTTCTCTATACTCACCACGGAGTACTATGAGCTGCTTTCGTGTTTGCGCCAAATTGCTGGGGAAAATAATACTGCGCGCTGGGACAGAGAAAAAAAGCAGCTCAGCAGCTGTCTAACCTAACGAGCCGTTGACTATGTTGCGTTAACGCTACCGTGTTGAGTGCGATGAAGTGAAGAATCGGGCTGCAGACAGGCTCGAGTCGCAGCAACCACAACAAGCCGCTGCACTATGGGCAAGCCTCCACTTAGATGCGCCAGGAAATGAGTAAGTGGATGTTTGTTGGTCGTAACTGTAGAAATCTACATTCAACCCGAGCAAAGCCCCTTGAGTGCATCGCATTGCGGCGAATTCAAAGTGATCTAGAACCGCCATCGGAGACTGGGATCACATTACCGTTGCGCGTATGCGTGGTATTTATTACGTGACGAGGAAAGCCCAAATCCCCCACTCCGACGCACGCAGGCTCCAAATACGGCGAATCTGCAGTGCTTCAATGCAAATGCAATTCGTTGGTGTCTGCCCAAACACTGTATACTCCTTTACTCTGGTCTTGTTCTTGCGTCTTCGATACGTGACCTTCCGCCAGGCTGTGGTGTTCCTCACAGCTGCTGTGGTGGTCGCTGTGGCTTGCATGTAAGTTTGAAAAAAAAATAGACTAGAAATTGGTTAGACCTTTTTTATGAAACTGGGATGGGATGACTGCTTTGATTGGCTCGGGGTTTTCTTTTTGGTATTTGAAGCAGTGGTTGGTAAGGTTCTTGCATTGGACGTCGTTGGAGGGCCACCAGAACTTACAGCTGCAACACGCGACATGTTCCAGAGAAGGCTGTCGTTAGCCCGAGATCGTCCGTGTAAGACAGAAAATTAAAATGCGAAATAGACTAGAGATATATGATTTTTCTTCTTCAACGTTTGCGTCATTCTAAAGGGCGGGCGGTTTATCGAAGTCATGAACCCGCAGATCGTGTACTGAGTCAGGTAGGTGTCGCGCCGGCGTCGTGCAGTGTCAGTGGCTCTCGACAGAGTGGATCTTCAACTTCGAACCGCCTCCAAATCGACGTCAGAGTCTACCTCTACTGCAAATACTCGCCAGATCTCGCACACACCAGCGCCCCTGTGACAATTCGATCGATCGGGCCGCTACGCGCACCTACATTATCAATTGGAGACCGATTGAAGTCTCGCGACGCCAGCCATGGCCGGCGACGATCAACCGACTGCGCCGCAAGGCCTGACGCTTCCCAACTCGGTCAGTGGCAAGCCCGTCCAGGCCGCCTGGTCTACGCCTCTTTCGCCCGCCGACAACCCCGACGACAAATCAAGCTCGAAGCAGCGGCCGACGATAACAAACGTGGTGGCGAGCATCAAGACGGAGGACTTTGCCAACGTGGCCAACGCACCATGCGCCCGTAACGGCTTCATGACGGGCATAGTCACGGGTGCAGCCGCAGGAGGACTGAAACTCGTGGTCAGAGGTAAGTGGGAACTCACAAAAGCAGCAAGGAGCAGAAACTCTGGGAAATGGGTGCTAACAAGGGTGATGGGCCGCCAGCAAACTGGGTAGGGGCCGCCAACTGGGCCGTCGGAATGTTTGTGGTGGGCGCGACAGCGTCCTACGAATATTGCCAATACAACAGACGAGTTGAAAAGAGAAACATGAAGCGCGCGGTCGAGGTACATGCTGAAAATCAGCGCATGCAAGCAAAGAGGATCGCAGAGCAAAGAGAACTGGCGCGGAAGCTTGAAGAGGAGCGCAAAGCTGCGGGACGAAAATGGTATAAATTTTGGTGACCATGGGAGGCTATATTAACACCATACGGGGAATTCATTTTGGATCCCAGCATAATGTATCATTAAATGTATATTGTCAAGACAGCAGCATTGCTGCGTTGCGGCTATGGGCGCACAAGGAAGAAGAATGTCTTCCGTTGGAACAAGATGAATCCGACAATAAATAGACTTGAAAGAACGGCCAAATCAAACGCTGGTTAAAACAACAAAACTCACATTCCCATCAAAACCCCACACAAGCAAATGAAGGAGGGAACAAAACTCCGTCGTCATAAATGTACTCCAATTTAGAGCAGGTCGAGATCCGACAACACCCGACGGTCGCTTCCTTTCCCACCAGAAAAACACTGACAAAAGAAAATCGTAAAGTTGGTCACTATATAGTGACGGCTATATTTCGAAGTTCTGAATCGCTGAAACGGACCTTTCTGGGCGAGGCCTTGCCAATGCCCGACGGGGTCTCTCCCTCACGGCGGCGCTGGTTCCGCCGAGCGCGAGCTTCACTCTCCTCGCGCTTTCGGTATTCAGTGATCTGCTGCCTGCGCTTTAAAGAGCGCGCGTGCGCGATAGCTGGCGTAGGCCGGAATCCAATGCCGTTTATACCTGTGCCGTCATCATCCTTGTCGTCAGGGTCGTACACGGTGATTTCGTCCTCGTGCCACGTCAGCGCAGCGCGGACCGGATCCACAATGTGAATATCTTCATCGTCACTGTCGCTGTCGTGTGCGTCTTGCGGGTGGTACATTTTGAGCTTTAGAGGCGGCGTCCCTGCCCTCTTTCTCGACTCGAGCGATTCAGGCTCGCTGGCCTCGTTGCCCTCGACGAGAGTGTTCGCCACCGGCTTGGGGCTGGGCTCTTTTGACGCAATAGCGGTGGAAGCTGGATATACCGCATCGGAAACATCGCCCATGGGCTGATCTGGTTTCTGGCGCTTCAAAAGAAGCTCATCGGCGACATCGACGGCTTGCGACGTAGCCAGGCCGACCCCACCCCCACCACTTTGTAGATCGAGTCCCTTGAAGCGATATGCGACAGTTGTTCTAGGACTGTTACTGCCATCTTCGACAGTCTCTTGATTGTCCAGGTTAAAAGTGAACTTGGGTGGCGTAAGCGGCGTCTCCTGGCCACGTTTGCGTTTGCTAGGTGTCTGAAACGGAGGGGAGGACGAAGCCATGATGATGAGATGTAGGATTCGTCAGGACTGGGCCTGTAACTGGTCACATCACCATTCTTGGGGCAGAACGGGACAGAGTAAGGTCTGGGAATGCGACCCAGAGCCCTTTATTCCCGAGATGGCGAAGATACGAGCTGCAAGAAGTGATGCCAGAGGAGGTGGGATGGTGATGTTCTGGCAAGATTGGACACACAGGCGCTACCTGGTGGTGGGGCGCGGACGTTGGTATTAAGGCGATGGGCGGGTGAATGAGATGGCGGCGCGATTTTAAACAGGGGAAAGTGCCGAGTGCTACCTACTGTCAGCGCGCGGTGCTGGTGCTGGTGCTGGTTCCAACATAGAAGCCAAGCGGCTGACGAAAATTATATTGCCCGGCGTTGACACTGTTATGAACAGTATTTGCTGACCAGGTCGCATGCTGGCATGGCGTCGGCTTGCAAGGGAGATTGGGTGTTTGGGCTATGGACCTATGGTACATCCTGTTTGCCAGTATCGCAGAGCAAGCTGAAACATAAGGTAATGGTCTACTACTATCCGTATTAATAACCGTAATCATCGCTGTGTGACTTCATGTTGGCTTGTCAGGTCAGCTGTGTCTCTGTAGAGGAAGCACAGTTGGGCATGCACACGTCTGTTGTCAAATATGTCACAGGCGATACAAAGTGTGCGTTTGTACCATGTACAGTTCTAGCGTATTCGACGATGTAGCCATTTCCAACCGGTTTTCTGCAGGAGCATACATGTCAGATGACGAAGCCGCTGTGTGACGGAAACGTGGACCAGCCAGCTGCTGGTGTGGAAGGAAGATACTCCGCACCACGTTGTCGACTAGGAGCTCACTAACAAGCTCCATCGCCACAAGCCATCCATCTTTCATCTAAAAAAGTCCCATCTTGGCATTTCAAAGAACTCGACTGTTTTATATAGCCATACGCCAACTGAAAAAAATCACATCTTGTCCTGCAATCATGGCTGGAGACGCCGCTTTCAGCTTTCTGCCGTTGGGTGCCATCATCCAGGCCTTCAACGTCAAAGGCATCAACATTGTACAGGGCTTCCCCACACAGGAGCTTTACGAAAAGCACAACAGCCCATATTTCGGAGAAACCATTGGTCGTGTGGCCAACAGAATCAAAGGCGCCCAGCTAGACAGTGTCAACGGCAAGACATACCCTCTGGCCGCCAACAACAGCGGCAACACACTCCATGGCGGCAACGTCGGCTGGGGCAAAAAAGTCTGGAAGGGTCCGACCCCAGTAGGCGTGCGCCAAATCCCCGGCGTCGACGGCTTACAAGGTGGCGAGAGCGTCCAGTTCACGCTCAGAAGCGAGGACGGGGACGAAGGCTTCCCCGGTGCTCTTGACATCAAGGTCATCTACACGGCGGGTAAGCAGCAGATTGATGGCAAAGAGGCGACGATTTTGGGTATTGAGTACGAGGCGCAGCTTGTTGGAGGCGCCGACGAGACTGTGATCAACATGACGAACCACTCGTACTTTAATCTCGGCGGCGACGAAACCATTGATGGTACCCAGGTCAGTCTTGGTGTCAGCCAGTACCTGCCCGTCGATGGCACCAGCGTGCCCACAGGCGGGCCCTCCGCCTTTCCCGGCGTCGAGGCCGGCAAGACGATTGATCTCGGCGTGAAGGAGCCCGCCTTTGACAACTGCTTCACGACAACGGCAGACCCGGCGTCTGTGCCCATTGACACGCGCAGGCAGCCGCTGCAGCTGCACCTAACGGCGTCGCACCCCAAGACGGGCATCCATCTGCAGGTTCTCAGCACTGAGCCGTCCTTTCAGTTCTACACAGGCGACTTCACTGACGTACCCGCCGTCGAGGGCGCTCCAGCGCGCGGTGCTCGGTCGGCGTTTTGCTGTGAGCCTGGCCGCTGGGTGAATGCAGCCAACGTGCCGGAATGGAAGAACATGACGCTGCTCAAGAAGGGCGAGACATATGGCGCGCGTATTGTGTACAAGGCCTGGGCATAACCAAAGCTGGCACTTGTTTGAATCAGCAAAAAAGTAGAATTAAAATATACGACAGTAATGTTTGATGTCATTGAGCCGTCCAGTAGTCCGACATTTGTCTTTTAAAACATGTTGCCTCCAAACGCCTTCCATATATTTCTCTGAACGCCTGTCCGACATTTCAATTTTTGCTGACCTTGAATCACTTTTTCAATCAGAATCGCTGTCGTCGCCCAGAAAAGCCAAATCCGCATGCGCTCTGCGTCTTCTCGCCGCGAAGCTGACATCCTCGTCCTCGTCCTCGTCATCTTTGCCGTTTCCTTGGTGTACCTCGTTCTTACCTTCGTCATCGTCGCCATCACCGCCACCTTCCTCTTGGTGGTCATTTCCATTCTCGGCATCACTATCGTCGCTCTCCACCACCGTCTTGCCGCGGCCGCTGCTCTTGTGGCGGCTCTTGCGCCCGCCCGAGTCCATGCCCCAGAGGCGGTTCATCTCCTGCGCCGCCTCGGCGTCGGCCAGGAGCTCGCGCGTCTCCTTGATCTCGCGGGCCTTGGCCTCGGAGAAGCGGCCCTCGATGCCGACGTCGGCGAGCATCCTCTTCAGGTGCCGAATCTTGGCCCGCGCGTCGTCGCAGTCCTTGAGCTCGTGGTGCCAGAGCTTGCGCACGCCGCACTTGCCCAGCTGGCCCTGCAGCTTCTTGACCTCGGCCTCGAGCGGGTCAGAGGGCTCTGCCACCGCTGCGGCGCTGGTCCTTTTCGCAGCGGCCGACTTGGCGGGCTTCGGGGCCTTGGGGGCCTGTTTTTGTCCCGGCTCCTTCTTTGTCTTCTTGCGCTTCGAGGTGGCTGGCTCGTCAATAACATCCGAGTACTCTTCTTCTTCTTCATCGACAACGTGGTCTGGCGATTTCGACTCGGACTTGGCTTTTTTGTTGGGCTCGTCTTCGCCATCTAGGTCGTCATCGTTGGAAGGGTCGACTGCAGTGCGCTTTCGCTTTCGTTCTGGCGAGGAAGAGCCCGTCGCGTCGTCTTCTGGATCCTCGACCTTTGTTTGTTTCTTTTTGAGAGCTTTCGAATCCGTTTTCTTCTTCTCCTCAGGCGTCCAGCCGTCTAGCAATTTGCCCTGTCGCATGCAGTGTGAGACATGGCAATTGTACCGATTGACAAAGGCAGGTTTAGAGGACTCACGACATATTCCTTGATGACTTCCTTGCTCTTTTGCTTCCAGTCTTTGCCCGAAAAGAAGTCCTCTTCAAGGTCCAATTTTTGCTCAACGTGGTGGCGCACTTTGTTGACAGACGTTGTGTCTGGCTCCAGCTTGAAGACGTCGCAAGTACCCTCAATGAGAGCTTCCCTGAGTGCTTTGGCAGAGGGTGCCATGTTGTGTTGTTGCGAAAAAGCTCTGGAGGGCGGCCTGGTTTGCTACTTTGTGCACTGCATTAATCAGGGACGCGAGGCGGTTGCTTGTCGCGTAAAGCTTGTGGCGCGGTGCAACGCGGTTTGGAGCATCGCAACTCGAGCTTTGCGCCGCATCAACAGGCGTTTTAGTAGGCACAGAGACCTTGGCGGGCATCGGCTTGGCAGCTCGCTGCAGGCCGTTTTCAGCGGCAGGCCTAGGCGACCAATCAGCGGCTCAACTTGCGTCGAGACACTGGGTGCGAAATGCGGCCACGAAACAAGCCATTGAATAGAAAAAAAACATGATACAGACTCGAAGATGATTGTCAATTCCGAAATGCTACAAAATACTCCATTTTAGGAAACTGGCTGGAACTGGCGCTGATTGCCAATTGGTTAACGTTTCTTCGCCTGCCGGCTGCCTTGGCTTGATTTCTCGCCACCGTTTCTCAGGCCTCAACTTTCTTGGCTCCAGCACACTCGCCACCATGTCTGCATCACTCGCCCCAGAATGCAATGAAATCAAAGAGTACGCACTCCTGTACCGTACTATCGAATCAGATTTGCTAACCTGGCCCAGGCGCTACGATACGTGCTTCTTGAAATGGTATAGCGAAAGTTAGCTGCATCTGAAGCGCGAATTGGAGACGACAAGGGTGTCGCTAACGGCGTGCAGAGTATCTTCGAGGTGCCGAAAAGGACAACAAAGAGTGTGAGCCTCTTTTTAAGCAGTATCAGCAATGTCTGGGTGTAGGTACCGGGCTCTATCTGACGATGAGTGGTTGCTAACCATACCCAGGTGGCGTTGAAGCAGCGCGGCATTGACAAGCTGCTCGACGAGGCTCGGGAAGACAACAAAGAGAACGACGCACGACTGACGCAACCAAAGAGTACGATCATGTTTAAAGTCTAGACATCCTCTTTTACTGACTGCGACGCAGGGTAGCACGTTTCCGACTACTAGCATTTTATGGCGTTTTGGGCTTGACGACAATGGACTTGCCAGTCGTTATGCGAAACTGCTGCACCTCCGCCATTGTTTCTCTCCGCTCGTTGGATCTAGACCACTGTCTTGGTTTCATTTCTGTATAAAATACAAGATGTAATAAAGTGCATGCCAATTTTTAATTTTATGTGTCTGCGGAACAATTGCACCTTTGATTCTCCAATTGGTGCTTCTCTCCCTTTTTGCGATTCAGTTGGTGGCTCTTGCAAGGAGTACGCTAACACTGGGCGTCACTAATGACACGCGCATTACTTCTAGACAGGCTTCATGTGATCTTGCTTGGCGCCTCTATACAATTCGCAAACGTACATTTATTTTCTTGACGTCAATTAATTACGACATATACTACGCAGGCATTCTCAGAGTATAGGCACTTTTCACTTGCCATGCTGGCTTCCAAATCTGACCCGCTTTTCAGTTCGCCGTAGCGGCATCGCGTTCTTCCTAGGAAGCTAACGACATATGGCTAATTTATCATTGGTACCTACCTGCCGATCAGATCAGTGGGCAGCGCATCTTCTGCAAACTCCTTTGCGCCTCATTGAGCTCCCTCGACTCCGTCCCGGCCAGGTAAGGACAACTTCTTGTCCCGTCCGCCAAGTCTTCGACCAACTCTCCACCGACGGCGAACTGCCTCCACGGCCAGGCGGCTCCTCCCCCTCGATCCCGCGCGACTCCTATCCCCCTCTGTCCACGGCATGCAGGGCCAGCAGTAACAAAGGCAAAGCCCTATGCACCCATTCTCCATCCTCACCCTCGGCATCTTTGTAGCTGGCTACACTACTGCGCGCTGGGACCTCGTCACTCGCTTGTATGAGCTTGCTATTTTTGCCTGGGAATATCAAGTCGCCGTACGTTGCACCGGGAGCTTGTCGCCCCCTCCTTCTCGCGCGCCAGCGCACACTTCTCCAATGTTACGATAAACTAACGTGCGGCTTATTCCTCAATAGGTTCGAGCTGCCAAAGGTGCCATTGCCTTGACCGCTCTCTTCTTCATTGTCGTTTTACCAGTCTACCTCCTGGCCAAGAAAGAGACGCATCTCGTAGGTGTGACCCGACGTACAGATCCCCAACTGCAAGCTAAAACTTCGCGCAGCATCCAAGGCGGCCCGGTATTGCCGTGTCAGCTCGAGAACAGCTACGGCGCCGAGGCTCATTCTGAACCGAAAAGGACGAACAACGACACTCTTCGTCTGTCCGCCAACCGACAGTACCCTGGTCATGGTGGAACATGATGGTTTGATGCGCGTGTTCTGGCCGACAGACATTCGCTCGTCCGATCGCCCTGGCGTAGTCGTTGGCTGGCGCAATTCAACCCTCGATGTATTTGTGGTTGCCGTTTTAGACGACGTGGATGTGAGGAATAAACCACCAGCAGATGCATTTGATGCAGCAATACTGACCATGTTCACTAGCCTCGCAACGTCGACATACACCTCAAATCCAACAGTTTCTTCCGTAGCGGCCCTCATTCCTCGGGTCGTATTTACGAACTGTGTGGCCACTCCTCTATGCACGTACTCGGCGTCTCGAATGCGACAAATTACGCCTTGGTAGATCCATCGTGGGTCTGCGCGACGACCAGTGCCTCCCGCGAACCTCGGATTATTTGTGCTAAAGCTTCAAGCGTGCAATTGATTCTATACGATCGACCTCGACCCAAAGGCATGCAATACATTTCTCTCAATCCGATATCGCTTGCTCTGGGTGATAAATGGTACGCCCTCGATGATGGCAAAGGCGATGGGCCGGAAGGCGAGGAAGAACGCCGCGAGAAGCAACATCGGGAGGCGAGGCTCAAGTTGGTCAACAAGCTCAAGCAGCACTCCATAATTAACCGGCCCGCTTCCGCTCGAGACAAGGCACTCGAAAAGGTCGTTCACCAAGTCAATTGGTCCTGGGAGCTTGAGCAGACCTTGCAAAAGAATGCAGGCAAGCTTGGCCCACGCCCCAAGCGAAGTCTTAGCGTGTCCGAGAGAGTTGTCGAATCTACGGCGGCGGTGCGGAACTACATCCTCATGCAGCTGTGGAATGCCTTTGTCGTCTACATATTTCCTATCATCCGAAAGGGATTTGTGATGCTGCTGTTTATTCATCGCGCCATGGCGGAGATGCTCCTCACTGTACTTGAGTTTCGCATGAAGCCAGGCTACGCAGCAGTCAAGGACGTATCCGCCACTGCGCAACAAATTGAAATTCGCCTGCTGCAGTTTTGCTACTGGCCCATGCAATATATCACGCTCCGGCAGCGCAAAATGGACTGGGCTAGTGTGACAACCAGCCACCCAGATTACATTCGTTTCTACAACAGTCTTTGGCTTGTTGCTAATGATGTCATCATCGGCATTGCCATCGGATCCTACATTATAGAGAACGCGGATTGGGTATCCATGAAGATCAACGACTTGCTGCGCGTCTACACCGTAGATGCGTTGCAAAGCAGCATCTCTTGGCTCATGGGTTGGCCTGCTGGTCTTAAGCTCAATGGCGAGCTGGCGAGCTTCTTAGGCGCTCTGTTCCTTTGGGTGATAACATACTGGTCAAGTGAGTCTGTCTGCAAGAAATTTCCTCCGTACTACTAACAGTATATCCTAGACTGCATCGATGCCCTCGCTCCAGCGCTGCCAAAGGTTGTATGGTTCATCGGCTTCTCTTCCTTTGCTGGAGCCAGTATGCCTTTGGCTATGCTCTCCGATCTGCTTTCAGCCCTGACAATCCACATCTATTCCTTTTATCTTGCGTCGGCTCGTATATATCACTGGCAGCTGACGATTTTGCAATCGCTCTTCCATCTCTTCCGTGGGAAGAAACACAATGTCCTACGCAACCGTATCGATTCCTGCGACTACGATCTCGATCAACTTCTTGTCGGCACGATTCTGTTCACGCTCCTGTCGTTCTTGCTCCCGACTGTTGGTGTCTTTTACCTTAACTTTGCGATTGCCCGCATGATGATCATTTCGATGAAGGCAGGATTCGACACCTTGCTCTCGTGCCTGAACCATTTCCCATTATTCGCCCTTATGCTTAGAGTCAAGGATTCTAGGCGACTCCCCGGTAAGAGCGATAAGGAGAAGCAGCGTGCAGCACATCCTAACTCGTTCTCTAGGTGGCATCCGGTTCGAACTGCGTAATGCCCACGATAATAGACCCCTTAACCTTAATGCTAATGAACCTCCGATATCGGTCATTTACCTCAAGGTAAGACGTTACGGGTCTGCAGACTTCCAATGCATGGTTGCTAACACGGTCCATCACAGTCTGTGCCTCTTTCGTTCAAAGCCATGTTCAACCAATATTTTCAGATGGCCGAGCGAATCCGCAAGCATTATCTCTCACCGCGCGTACTTCTGTGCCTTTTGACAGGGCAGTTTGTACCGCCAATTAATCGACGCAACCTGTACAGCCTCCAATACAGCATGCTCCCGGCCCGACGAGCGGACATGTGGGAGATGTGGCAAGCGCTGAACGCGGAGACGCCGCAGACGAAGCCTTTCCAGCTGCCCAATATACCGCCACTGACAAACGGTGGCGGGCGGCGGGGCATGAATGGCCGACTTAGAGTACCCAATTAATGTACATGATGGAACTGATCAATAGAATATTACAGAAGCGCTGATGAGAGTTGCAACTGCACGTGTGATGATTTACTAGATATACGCTAACTATAGCCTGGAGAGCCACTTGGCCGCTATGTCCCGGGACGCAGGCGGTGCAAGAATGAAGCCGCTAAACTCGTCCGAAGCTACCTGAGCTAGCGATTCAACGTTGCCTAACCGATGTCATAGACACGGAGACCCGGAGCTTAAAATGCGTCGGGTATTGCAGGCAGCTAATAAGAGGAAGCTTCAAAAAGGAGGGGCGCCCAACTCAAAAGGTGGGGTTCGGTCTCGCGACCTCAAACTGAAGCTTGTTCTTTTCAGGCGGCCTTGGCAATTTCATCGATACATTCTCATCTTTTGTTTATTTGTATCACGTATTTCGTTGTGTGTCTTTGTTGGACCATAAGACCTCATGTGACAGACTGCGCGCTACTTTGTGTCCCCGCTGCTATCACGCCCGCTAACACGAACGAGCCCAAGGTTCTGGGATAGCCGTCGATTCTTTCCAAGCCGAGGTTTTTGTGAAGTGCATCACAAAATAGTTCTTTTGTGATTCGCAATGTCTGCCAGTACAGATCCCAAGCAGCGCTTCCACAGGTCCTTCCTGGACCATGTTGCTGGTAAGCTTTGCTTGATTCCGCTGGACGCGGCTGGACGCTAATTGGGCTTCGTCACATGCAGTACTTCAGGACCAGATTGAGGAGTTGAAATCCATCTCCACGGTGGCAGGGGAGCGCCAAGAAGCCATCGACCATATTCTTGCTGGCATTTCAAAGATTCAGAATGAAGTGGCTGATGTCGCTGACGCGACCCCTGCGTATGACCGCAAACAGTATTCCGAGGTAAAGACACGGCACATGTTTCTTCTCGCTGAGGCTCACATTAGAAACTAACACTTGTGGTATAACAGGCGATAAAAGGGCTTCAAGAGAAGCTTAGCGATACCACCGCTGTACTCGCTCCCAAGTCTCGATTTCAGTTTAAGCGCACAGCAAAGCATGTCGACATGGGAGCTCCGGAGAACGATCCTCGTCTACTTTCGGGAAGCTACTCACGGAACCAGCATCAGCCCACTGCTCCACCCGGCATGCCCAAGCTCGGCGAGGAAGCCGACGATGAACTGAGGGAGCTGCCTTCTGAGAGGGACTACAACGCAGAGTTGTCCAGACCCAGCGCGTCTTCGATCCGCAAGCCTAGCTTCTCTGCGGCAAAGACAATTGGCATCTCCAACCAGACGGGTCTGCACATCATACTGCCCTCGTCCGCGGCCATGGCGACGGCATCCGGCAGCTTGACGGACCTGACGGGCTGCATCGTGGACATGTCGATACCCACGTCGCAGGGCCACGCGTTCCCGGGTCTGGCCATGCGCGCCATCAAGAAGAGCCTGATTGTGGCCGGCCGAGTCGCGGGGCCGGTGCACATCACGGGCATCAGCGACAGCATCCTGGTGCTGGTGGCGCATCAGGTGCGCATCCACGACTGCAAGAATGTCGATATATACCTGCACTGCACGAGCCATCCCATCATCGAAGACTGCTCGGGGCTGCGATTCGCTCCTCTACCAGCATGCTACGTAAGTTCTTATCGAAAAGGAGGACTTGCCTCGGTGTGAATGCGGCGGACTAATAATGACTGGCTAGATGACGGAGGCGGACAAGGCCGCTGAAAATCAATGGGACCAGGTTGACGACTTCAAGTGGCTCAAGGCCGGTCACAGTCCGAACTGGACAACAATGAGCGAGGCGCAGATTCTAAGTGACGAGATTTGGACAAAAGTCGTGCCAGGACGACCCGGCGCGAGTGTGGATGAGACTTTGGCCAAGCTTGGCATTTCACCAAGGTGATACAATGTCAGGTAGCGTGAAACTTGTATGTAAATCATAACTTCATGTTGAATATGATCAGCCCCAAGGCTCGTCAAGCCTCCCTCCTAAAACAAAATCCGTGTCAAAGCCCTTTCCCAGGCTTTCAGTCCGTAACGCCATTGCCATGTAGTTGTATGTATGATTGTGTACTTTCACCCAGAAAAGATTGTATACCAGCACTCGATTTCAAATGTCCATCTTGTCGCCATCCTTGCCGAAGCGCAGGCCGTCGTCGCGCAGGCGCTCCAACAGGGCGCGCTGCGTGACGATGCGCGCCTCGAGCTCGGCAATCTCACGGCGCTGCTCCGCGTCGGTCCGGTCCATGTCGGGCAGGGCGCGCACCTCGGCACGGGCGTGCTGGAGCTTGTGCTTGAGCGCGTCGGTCGCGCCGGGGACGTCCTTGAAGGACAGCGGCTGGCCGCCCGCGACGGCGGTCGTGGTGCTGGGCGTGGCGCCCGTCGCGAGGCCCGACGAGGACTGGATGCTGGTGCGGACCTTGGCGAGCACGATGGCGAGCTCGGAGAGGGCGTCGAGGCTGTCGGGGGAGAGCGTCGGCGGCAAGGCCAGAGATTGGGTGTCGGTGGCCATCGTTTCTGGGGTCTGTGTCTTGTGGTGTGGTTGCGACGATGCTGAAAGAGCCTTGTGAGCAGGCGTTTGGCAGCTACCGACCTTGTACAGTGCTAGTTGGACAGTACGGGCTGGGGCATCTAGGCCACGGCAGGCAATCAGCCGCTAGGTTTGGACAATGAGACGAAAATAATGGAGAATAAGGGGGAAAAATTATGAATTTAGTAAATACCCAAAGAATGCCAGAGGGATCGCATAGCCCTGGGGGGGGTGGTGGCTTCTTCTAGCTGGCGACGCTATTGATACAGTACGTTTTGGCGGCAACACGGTCGCCATGACGCACTGGTGCAGACACTGTTCCAGCGCCCCATTCAGCGCCAACTTATTACTCGCAGGCGGAGCTAAGCTCCAGCGATAAGCCGATGCAGTGAAATCACGCAGATAAGATACTTCACCTGCTGCCCATCAACTCTTTTTTCTTGTCCTCCTTTGGTCAATTGCTCCAAATAGCCTGCTATTTGCTTCTTTTTACACCTAGAACTTCCTATATCTGCCGCTGTTCAACATGTCTTCCCCTGTCAAGACAGAGCAAAAGGCTTGTTTGAGTACGTTTCCCTTTCCCACTTTGAGCAGCCCCTCCAATCCAACGTTGCCCCGCCATCGTCACCATCGCAACGAAGCGGCATCGTCACGATTGCACCCATTGCGAGCGCAAGCGCGATCAGGTCGAGCCATGGCTGGATCATCGACGTCTTCTCGCTCCAAGTCCATGCCTGCCATGGCTGGGCCACCACCGGCCGAGTCGCGTGGCGGCGCCAAGCAACGGCTGGACACCGTGCTGCTCTGCTGCTACATTCTCGTCTACGCTGAAATCGCCTGGCTAATCATGTTGCTTCTCCGCGCAAACAGTCGTCATTGACGGTTGGGGTGTTCCTTCCGAGGAGAGCCCCAAGGACGGCGATGCCATCACCAATGCCAAGACCCCGGTCATGGACGAGCTCTACAAGAGCGCCACCGGCTACACCGAGCTCGAGGCCTCGTCGCTGGCTGTCGGCCTGCCTGAGGGTCTCATGGGCAAC
The DNA here is from genome assembly GCF_028009165.1 of Akanthomyces muscarius. Lineage (NCBI taxonomy): Eukaryota > Fungi > Ascomycota > Sordariomycetes > Hypocreales > Cordycipitaceae > Akanthomyces > Akanthomyces muscarius. Next base: position 1,456,200 of record NC_079241.1, read on the forward strand.
TCCGAAGTCGGCCATCTCAACATCGGCGCCGGCCGCGTCGTCTGGCAGGACGTCGTACGCATCGATCAAACAGTCAAGAAGGACGAGCTCAAAGACAACGCCGTGATTAAGAAGACCTTTGAGGGTGCTGCCAAGGGCAATGGTCGTCTGCACCTGTGCGGTCTTGTTTCGGACGGCGGTGTTGTAAGTTGGAGGTCGGATATAAATGACTGCTTGAATATGATATTCTAACGCAAAGGACAGCACTCGAAGCAGACTCACCTGAACGCTCTTCTGAGAGCCGCCAAGCAGTACGAGGTTAAGGAGGTGTTTATTCACTTCTTTGGCGACGGCCGCGATACCGATCCCAAGTCTGGTGCTGGCTACATGCAGGAGCTCGTCGACTACCTGAAGGAGGTCGGCATCGGCCAGATTGCCACTGTCGTCGGCCGCTACTACGCCATGGACCGCGACAAGCGCTGGGAGCGCGTCGAGCTTGCCCTCAAGGGCATGTGCCTTGGTGAGGGCGAAGAGAGTGATGACCCTGTCGCTACCGTCAAGGCTCGCTATGAGAAGGGTGGTTCCAAGGACAAGGATGAGTTCCTTACTCCCATCATTGTTGGCGGCGACAATGCTCGCATCAAGGGTACGTAATGACGACAGTGTATCCATCATCACTGCTAACCAACCACAGACGACGACACCGTGTTCTTTTTCAACTACCGCTCCGACCGTGTTCGCCAAATCACCCAGCTTCTTGGCGACGTTGACCGATCGGTCCTCCCCGACTTCTCCTACCCCAAGATCAAGGAGCTCGTCACAATGACCACGTACAAGACCGACTATCCCTTCGAAGTCGCCTTTCAGCCCCAGCGCATGGACAATGTTCTGGCTGAGTGGCTTGGCAAGCAGAACGTTGAGCAGGTCCACATTGCCGAGACCGAGAAGTACGCCCACGTTACCTTTTTCTTCAACGGTGGTGTGGAAAAGGTTTTCCCTCTCGAGGAGCGCGACCAGAACCAGGACCTCGTTCCCTCCAACAAGTCTGTTGCGACCTACGATCTCGCCCCCGAGATGTCTGCCGATGGTGTCGCCGACCAGGTTGTCAAGCGCATGGGCGAGGACCGCTTCCCCTTTGTCATGAACAACTTTGCCCCCCCCGACATGGTTGGCCACACTGGTGTCTACGATGCTGCCATCGTTGGCTGCGAGGCCACCGACAAGGGTATCGGCAAGATTCTTGAGGGCTGCAAGAAGAGCGGCTACATTCTCTTTGTCACCGCCGACCACGGCAACGCCGAGGAGATGAAGTTTGCCGACGGCAAGCCCAAGACCAGCCACACCACCAACAAGGTGCCGTTCCTGATGGCCAACGCCCCCGAGGGCTGGAGCCTGCGCAAGAGCGGCGGTGTTCTTGGTGACGTCGCCCCCACCATCCTCGCAGCCATGGGTCTGCCCCAGCCCGAGGATATGACTGGCGAGTCTCTTTTGGATAAGGACCTCAAGCGCAGCGCCGATTAGATTTGATGGTGATGATGATGATGAAATGATTACTTTGATGAGCGTGGTTGTGATTGTTGGGTGAGCGGGGAGTCGGGCGTGGTGTGGTGCATCAGTAAAAGCAGACATGGAAAAGTTGGCATGGCATAGACTGAATTGATAGACAAAGCTATAGAGACACTATAGACTCTTTAAAGTGGAAGCGCGCTACATGTGATAAAATTGCACAGTCGTATAAATCTTGATTTTCATAATCAAGCTCGTTGTCCCTTGGCAGTTTATGGCTCCATCGGCTTTTGGGGAGGCACATTTTTGTCTGCCTCAAACTGTTTGAGCTCCTCGTCATTGAGGTACTTGGGTAGCTGATCAGCCTGCCACTTTCTCAAGTTGAAGCCGATGCCATCATGGCTGTAGTCCTTCTCGTTGGCCTGGTCCTTGTGGTACTTGACGCGGATAAAGTCGCTCTCCGCCGTCTCAGGGTCCAGGCTCAGCGACAGCATCGAGTTGAGCGTCACCGTCTTGGGCAGGACGGGAAACGTCCACTTGTGCTGGCTCTTGAACTGGATCAGGAGCGGGTCGTCGCGCACCACCTCGTAGCCGGTGTTCTCGCTGGCTGTAAAGATTTTCGGGAGGCCGAACCACTGGGCGGCAATCTTGTAGCGGTTGTCGCAGTAGCCAAACTGGTCGTCGTAGACGGCGTCGGGCGTGTAGCGCTTGATGCGCTCGACGGTCGGGTGGCACGAATATAGCGCCAGGATGTCGTCTACGAGGGCCTGGCGCGCAGGCAAGAGCGGGAGTGACTTGGACTTGTTGGGGGTAAAGTCGGACGAGTCGTACGTCTGACGGTGCTCGAATTGCGCGCCGGGCGCGTTGCTGGAAGTGGACATTTTGAAAATGGTTCGGGGACGTAGGAGTAGGCGAGTTGTAGGAAGAGCTGTTCTGAGGACACTCATCTGCGCAATTGGACGTAATGATGGATGCCGCGCACAATTCTGCATTCTCGAGCGTGATCTATATACATCTGTCACATCTATTACATGTACAGGTGGTGGCACATTTTCCGCGCATGTACTTCGCAGCATGACAAAACCATGATGCGTCGACAATGCGCCGACATGATGCGTCGACACGGGGTAGACTACCCGGAAGGGCAATCGAGATGCAGGCCGGCACGCCAAGATGGCGATTGCAAGACAGTTTTCGAGAGATCGGTTTTCAAAAACACGGACTTTAAAGCTCCCGCTGGCCGGCCGGCCGAAGCATCGAGTATTGACAAATGCTAGGTTTGCTAGGTGCAAATAAGGCAGCGTGTACTGCCAATTGCCACTTTTAGGGACATGCATATTTAGGGACTTGGCCGTCGTTATCAATCAGGCGGATCGATCGGCCAGCGGCGGCGGCGCTGAGTGTCAGACATTCTGGTGTTGCCACCGCCCCGATGTCGAGGAAAACTCCAAATCGAATAATTAAAACTTGCATGATATGGCGATACCCTGATCGGCGCCTGGTGTGGGGTGGGGTTAGCAGGCAGGCAGGCAGGCACTTGGATTCACAGCAGCAAGAAAGCGGGGTGCCTGTACGTCGTTATTTTTGGGCGACTGGTGAGCCCATGTCCAAGAGCAAAGGCTGTCGGCCGGCCAATGCGAGGCACGAAAGAGATGAGTGGCAGATTATTCACTACCGGTAGCTGGCGAGGAGTTGGAAAACTGAGACAAGAGTTACTGGTGCACCTGAGCTGGCGATCGAGGCCCTGCCAAATAGTAGGCTAAGCAATAGGCTAGAGGCAGGGCAGGACGTTTTTCTCCGCGCTTAGGCGGTCAATAATTAATAGTGCCAGTCAGAAGGAGCAAAAAAGGGGTCTGGAGTCAAGAGTCAAGGGTCAGACGCGGCCGGAGCATGGCCATGTGCAATGCTTGGTGAGATGGGGGCGACGTCACCGGGCTAGGGTGCACCGCGCCGCGATTGCCTACAGGTTTGGCCCCTCGATCCGAGCGATAGCTGCAAAGCTTGGAGATCGAGAGGTTTTGGACGAATCGAGCTCTGGACCCCTGGTGGGTCGGCGGCCTTGTCATGGTGTGTGGTTGGACACGGGGGCGTCGCGTTACTAATACTGGTAGTGGCCGTGTGCTGAGGTCGAGCGCGACATCCGGCCCCGAAAATGGGAATTTGCAGCAGGAATATGGGAAAGATTATGTTGCCAAAATAAGAATACAGGCTCTTTGGCATTTATGAGTGGCTTGATGACCCCAAGAACTGACGTCTGGTCTCCTGGTGCGGTCTAGAGCAGCCTCTGAATCCGAGGTTGCGATGACGGGCCAAAGCCCGATCTATGAGACCCTGCCGGCTGTCTTCCTCTGCCCACACGTCGCCGAGGAGGCGGCAAGCGGGCAACAACAAGGACAAAGGTTGCAGCCTTGGCGAAAACTACGGGTAGGTGGTTTGGGGCGATGCCACTGCAATCAACCGGCGAGTAATACATATATACATGTCAACGATCAAGACTTCAGCGTGCGGAAGCACCATCGCAACGGGCGGATGGAGAGCCAGAAAGACCTACAGAAAAATCTTCCATCAAGTCAAGTATTTGTCCTCGCTCGTCGCATATTGCGCTTGCCATTTTTACCTCCTAGCAAACCTTGTAGATTTTCTTTTCGCTTCATCCAGTCTGCTCGCCTCACCAAGTCGTGGTCATCGAGCAAACACGGCACAGCATCGGGTACAGTGACCAAAGAACTGGTCGGCACTGTGCATCGGGACAATCTGCGCCGGTTTGCGCGGCGTTTCTGCACTCTGGCGATCGCCAGCACAGTGCCGGCAAACCGTTGCTGGAAGCGGAGACTGGTCCTTCAGAGGGCGTGCCTGCAGCGTGCTGTCCGGTGTGCCTGGAATCCACCATGTGGCGGGCTGTTCAGCAGCCGACGGCAGAGGCCCAGAGGCCCAGCCCGCCTTGCCCGCGCCGGCGCCCCCCAAGAAATGCCAGAAATCCTTTTGCAGACCAGCACCTCTGCTGCGCTGTGGCTAATTAATTACCGTGGCACACAAATAGGTACTCTTTGCCCTGGGGCCCGGTGCCACGTTCCTGCCCATCATCCAGTAATCATTGCCACTCATCCACTGAACCACTAAAACACCCTCTCAAACTGTCAATCCAATCCCACAACTCCTTTTCTCTGCTGTGCCTTGTGTTGTTACTCGACACACCCTGTCACTACAGGGCTCTCCCGAGGGGTCTCGATCGCACATTGTTCCGCCACACCTCTTGACTGTGGGTCAGACCAAGCCTGCCCTTTCGACATTTTGCCAGCTCTTTTGGCTGAGGCGTTCCTCTTCACGAACTTTCTCCTCTTCTTCTTTCATAAACCATTTCACGCGACACTAAACCTCTCCGTATTCCTCATCACTCAAACAGCCTTTCGGCCTCCTAACCCTGAACAAACGAACCCGCCTCGACACACAGTCTTGCTCGCTCGCAGCCAATCCACCAGCACCATCCACCAGCACCTCACACCAGCACCGGCCACACCGGCGTCCGGCAATCTTCACTCGCCGTTTGACAGCGACACATTCGCGCACCAACTTGCTCTACCAACAGCACAGAATCGCTAGATACGAGAGCCGCCGCATTCATCTTCTACCATTTTTCCTCTCGGCAAGGCCTATATTTCGCCTGTCGCAGTATTCAGTCGCGCCTCCATACACTAGTGCTCACCTCACGCCTATCCACGCCGAGAACACAACGATCGACGCTTGACGACAAGACTTGATTCTGCGGCTCCCAAATCCTCGCCAAATACGCAGTCAATTGTTTGAAACCAAAGAATATCATATTTTGACAGCGAACACCTAGCTATTCAGCCACCGCATATCTCGATCTTCGATTCGGCACATCGACAGTTCATCAATATCGTGTCCTTCTGCTAGTCGCTATTTTTCGGGTTGTCACTGGTAACATCTGCGCTCGCAGAATCAACCACTCGCCAGGTAAGTCAAAGTCACTATTTACCTCTTTTGCCCGCCTTGCCGTGCGTACTGGCGATGCTTGCACCAACACGCAGAGCGATCGCGATGACTTTCATCACCGTCCAATCACGCCCGCCCACACTACCACCTTGACCCACCTTCACCCTAACCGCATTCCCCCGCTACTGCAATTGCAGCCCATTTAGCTAACCAGTGATGTTATCTTTCTAGGCAGTTCTATCACTGTAGGAGGAACAGACTGAGCTCCGCCGCTGACGACAGCGACGTCACTTCCACTAGGCCTTGGACCCTTGCTTTGCGCTCAGTGGTTCGCGCGCTCCATCCAGGGTTTCCATCGCGATCCAGGGCAAAATCGAACCATGTTCGAGGCCTCTTCGAATTTTTCTCATCGTTAAATCATCTTCGGATGGAATAGCAAACCATGCAAACAGCGACAAATGGCCCTGAAAGAGCCGCTCCACTCTCCTCTCACCCGCGCAGGGCTTCGCCCGCCAACTCCCTCACGCTGCAGAATCATTTTGGCCTCAACCGCGATGCCTCACTCCGCGCTAGCCTGGGCTCCGCACGCTCGAAGCCAAGCAACGTCCACTCCCCGCGCCGAAACTCATCGGGTGACAGTCATAAAACTGGCCAGAGCGATCCAAAGAAGTGGTTTGATCGCTCAAATGAGAATCCGACCGCAACATTCGACTCTAATGTAATGGAAGGTATGCACACACAATTGCGGCAAGGAAAAAAAATTATTGATTGCGAGTATGATTGCTAACTTGACCGCGCCTCTCAGTCGACCCTCCATTTTTCCTCAAAGGCTCTGAATCATCTACCGAAGACAGAGTCGGCTACAAAAATCTAGCCATTCCTCAGCATCTTCAACCACGCCCACAAGAAACGCAAAGCAGCAGTGCCGACGACTATCGTAGCGTAATCGATGACTTGACAGTCGAGATTCAGAAACTCAAGGATGAGCTTAAACGCTACAAGCAACGTGGGCCCGATACCTTGCGCAAGGATCAGCTGTTCGAGATCAAATTCCACGGCCTGCCTAAGCGAAAAAAGCGCGAGCTAGAGACGACGCTCCGCGAATTCGCCGCCAACCTGGGTGACTCTTCCTCGGTCTCTTCGCCACAGCAGAAGAAGTCATCGCACGACAAGCTGAATTCAGGATCTGGCTCGAAGCATGCATCATCATCATCTGGTTCTCATGCCCGCCCGGTTGACTCGGCTTATGCCTCCATGTCAACAGGTGCCCACTCTTCACGCGCATCGCTTGGTCGTCACGGTAGCAACCAGAGCGGCATCAGATCATCCGAGCAGAAGGTAGAAAGCTATCTTCGCGACATCCCCGAAGGCCTCTACCCGAAGCACGTTGCCATGACAGATAAGGACAGAAAGAAGGTCGTTGTTCGTCGACTAGAGCACCTCTTTACCGGACCGATCAATAATCGTCACGGTCGCCGGCAGTTGCCCCTACACACTGTTCCTCATCAGCCTGCGTCGGAAGCTGCACTGGCTCCGCCCTCCATTCCTACCCTTACATGGGAAGCTGCACAGCCGCAGCAGCCGCAGCAGACGACTGACAAGTCGGAACCGGCCCGTGAGGCCCGTATTCTCCCGCCCGGAAGCTCGAGTAAGAAGAGCCGATCCCGGGACAATGGTTCGGCTTCGAACTCGAATGGAGATCAAACAGAGTCCACGGGCAATGGCACAAATGGCTCACCGCCCGATCGATCGCCTCCTGAACAGCGGCCAACTCGGCCAAATGACCTTGATCCTGACCGCGCCCAAATTCCTGCTGACAATATGGAATATATTCGACATCTGGGACTGGTCCCTCCAGAACTTCTCCCCGACGCGACCCAGGAAACCCCAGATGTCGCGCCCGATGCCGAGGGTTGGGTGTACTTGAACCTGCTTTGCAGCTTGGCGCAGCTGCACATGATCAATGTGACTCCAGATTTTGTTCGTGCTGCGGTCGCTGAGATGAGTACAAAGTTCCAGTTGTCGCCTGACGGCCGCAAAATTCGATGGCGCGGTGGATCAGAAGGCACCAAACTTACGAGCGACAGCTCCATCGACAGCTCTGAGATGAGCGAGCGACCAAGCAACGTTGTTTCCAAGGATTCGAAGAAGTCAAAGCGCAAGCGCCAAAAGGTTTGCCACTTTACAGGGGACTCTGGCATCTCCTGTAAGGACAATTCCAAGTTTCGTCCCCAGGTCTCTTCCTCGTCGGACGGCTTTCACTATAAGCCGCTCTTCGTTCGACAAGACTCCCCGAACGGTGTAGTATCCTTTGACGACACTCTGTCATCGTTTGGTCCAGTTGAAGATAGCAATTTGGGCGAGTCGAGATACGACCTCAGTGGTTCGGGCTCATGGAACCGAAAGAAACGTCGTCGTGATGGCGCGGTCATCTATTATGGCGGTGCACCTTTCTGCACCGACTTGTCTGGCGATCCGGGCGATGTTTCGCCAACCGCCTACATGATGTCGAGTGGACAGAACGCAACCGCCAGCTCACCACAACCACGTCGACCGCTGTATAGGTCACCATCTGGATCGAGTATCGGTATTCGACCGCTCAGCCATCCGATACCTCCTGTCTCTTCCGCTGCGCCGATGGAGATCGACCACGCTGAAGACCCTCCTGGCTTCACTACGGACTCTGGCGACGAAACTACTGACGCCGACATTGAATTTTCCTGGTCGGATGAGCCTCAATATCTCGAGGTTCACCCGCTTGAACCGTGTGGGCTGGGCGGTGTTTTGCCTGACGATCATTTTATGGTGGTTGTTACCACCAAGCGACCAAAGGAGGATGCGGCAGGTGCTATCACCAAGTACGATCAAGGTAGCCGGATCGAAACAACTGACAACATTATTGCGAGATTGGCGGTTATGTCGACGTCATCACCGGCAGCACAGCAATCAAGGCAATCGTCGCGATGCAGCACCCCTGGTGTGGAAATCGAGTACACATCAGGCCGTATCAAAAGACTCACACCTGTACCGCTACCACCACCCGTTATCTTTTTCCCGCCGTTCAGCAGTGACGACTCATACGACTATGAAGACATGTCGGATTCGGACCCACAGTCACAATCTATGCCGCTGATTTCAGAAGGCCTGTTGAGCCGCAGAGGCTTGGAACAGTCGGACGATTATCCAGACGGTGTGGATCTGAGCAGTGGCGACGAGGAGGGAGATGACCCCGATGATGAATCTGGAGCGGAGCGTATGTACGACATACCATCCAGTGATGATGTGCCCGACATTATCCCACTGGAACAAATTCCGCGTCATTCTATCGGCAGTTCGGTGGCTGCCGCAGGAACGCCGCGAGGGCGGACCAAGAGTGCATCCAGCAGCGACGATGAAGATGAAGACGAGTGAGCGGAGATGCAAGAGCCGAAGTGCGGGGGGACGAACCATGGAAAGGAGTGGAGGGAGTATTGAATTTACTTTGTAAAGAGGTTTGAAAGCTTGAAGCGTTGACGACTTTGACGTTGAAAATTAGCCAGCGATGGCTGGTACGCGTGGCTTTGTCATTTTCCGAATGAGCAGGTCGCGGCTTGTCGACATATTGATTTGGAAATTAGTGTTTGGGAACTAGCAAGGCGTTTACTGGGTGTTTTGATGCATTTTATTTTCCTGTCGCCAGTTCAGGCCCTCGTTTTACTCATGATTCCCCGGCGGCGGCCTTTGGAGAAGACGGCCACGCGAACAAATGTGTTGAGTGTATTGTTAGCAAAGGAGGAGCAGCACAAAGAATGGACAGCTTATAACAGCAGGCAAAGTACCACCTGCGGTATTAGAGAAAGTTGACTTGTGCAAATGAACTCGATGAGACGCAAGCTGAATGAGGATGCTCGTGACATGTGCGGAGAATTGAAATGTGATCTATACATGGTCGTGTGAATTAAAGTGTAACTAGTGCACGATGTAGAAGTTGGACAGTGCGGGGGTCCAGCGTGCACGTTCCGTTTCCGATGGAATAGAGGTGCCGTTCACTCGAATGTATCTACAGTAGAAGACTGCTGCAAGTGATGATGAGTGTGTGCTCCTCAAGAGCTACCTAGCAGCACACATCACACAATGTATCCCGCGATGAGCCATCACACCCGGTAGTGGCAAAGAGCGACAGCGCAGTGTGGTGCCTGCTGCAGCCTACAGGTTCCAGAGGGTGGAACGAGTCCGGAGCACAGGCAAGGCAGAACGAAATGGGGCATCCGAGCACCCGCAGCAGCTCAAATATGGGTGATCGGTGTCGGCTCACGAAACTGATGTGTACTTTTTAACATGACGGCAGATTGTGATTAGCTCTAGAAGTATACATTCACGACGACGTGGAACATGTGTTTCTATTTCTTGTTGTTGCTCAAGATTGAGCATCTTTGAGCGTGGCGGCTTGGATGCGCCTTTTCAGGCAGGCATGGGCCCGCAACCCGTCCGGGCCAGCCGCAACCGACGCCTCCCTGCAGTGGCTGCACAGGCCGCCCAAGCTGCCCTTCTCCAGGGCAAGACAGACGGGCAAAGAGACTTGCGCAAGCCTGGACCGGGCTTTTCTTGGGCGGCAAACACGGCCCAATGTAGGTACCTAGGTACTTGCTGGGGTGCTAAAAGGACCCTGGGGCCTGGGCTTGGGGTGCATGTCCCTTGCAAAGACAAACATGTCGTCCCCCCATGGGCATGCCATTCTTTCTTCTGTCACTCATTCATTCCCTTTCGACCTTTTCACAGACGCAAGCTCTCGCCATGCAACAGCCGTGGCCCAACGTCTTTCTCTAATTCATTCATTCTCTGGGAGAGCGATTCCTCTGTTTTCCCCTCCGCTTAAATCTTCTCTTCTTCTCTTCTCTTCTCTTTTATCCCGCGTCCTCAATATTCAATCATGGTAGCCACTTTAGCTCACTGGGTGGTCGTCTTTACCAGCTTGGCCGGCGCGCTGGGTGCGGCGCCGCCACGCAAAACTCGTGACCGTGAATCGGTGCGAAATGTAGCCATTATCGGTACGTCGATTTCTTTTTTTTTTTTTTTTTTTGGAGAATGCCTCTGTTGTTTGAGATTCTGGATCTACAAACATGAGTAAAATACGACGCCACCGAGCATGTGACAGTGACAACCTTCCCCGTGGGGTACCATGTCGACAACAACAATTGTACCTCAAAAACAGCATTGCTAATATGAGCTCTACATCGCAGGAGCTGGAGCTGCCGGTGCATCAGCTGCGTATCACCTCAGCCAATACGCGCGCGACGAAGACCTCCCCATCAACATTACCATCTTCGAAAAGACGCCCCGCGTTGGCGGCCGTACACTCACCGTGCACGCCTACGATGACCCGACATCCGGGGAGCTGCCCGTCGAGCTCGGCGCTTCCATCTTTGTCACAGCCAATCGCATCATGCATGATGCCGCCTTGCGATTCAACCTGACGCTCGACGATCCGATGCCATCCAACAAAGGCGACCTGACCATCATCTGGGACGGCGAGAACATCGTCTTCGAGACGACCGAGGGCGGCAGCTCCTGGTGGTGGGAGGCGGCGCGTATGTGGTGGCGCTACGGCATGAGCCCCTACCGCGCCGTCAGCCTGGTCAAGACGGTTGTCGGCACGTTCTTGAAGCTGTACGATCCGCCCTTCTTCCCGTTCCGCTCGCTCACACAGCGCGCCTACGAGCTCGGCCTCGAGCGCGTCACCGGCGTCACCGGTGAGCAGTTCCTGGCAGACGCCAAAGTCAACGAGGACTTTTGCCGACATGTTCTGCAGCCGGCCACGCGCGTCAACTACGGCTCCAACCTGGCGCACATTCACGGGTTGGAAACAATGGTCTCGTTTGCGACGGACGGTGCCGTGGCCGTCCGGGGCGGCAACTGGCAGATATTCGACAAGATGATCGAGGCTAGCGGTGCCAACTTCTACCGCAACGCCACGGTCGAGGCCATCAACTTCAAGCCCGAAGGTCCTAACAGTGTTGCTCGCGCGTTGAAAAAGTATGCCATTTCCGTGGTGGACAACCAGGCTGTCCGGACGGCCTTTGATGATGTCATCATCGCCACGCCCTGGCAATACAGCAACATCTCTGCGGGCAGAGGCATCATCACACATAAGATTGACAAGATCCCTTACAAGGAGCTGCACGTTGTCTTGTTCACGTCTCCGTACAGGCTGCGCACCGACATGTTTGGGCTGCCGCGCGGAGGCACGCCGCCGTCGAATATCTACACGACTCTCAAGGCGGGCAGTGCAGCTGATCCAGACAACGTGGTGGGCGATACGGGCTTCTTTTCCCTGAGCACACTGCGAACCGTGGTGAATCCGACGACGCAGCAGGCCGAATACCTGTACAAGCTCTTTGCGCCCAAGGAGGTGGCGCCTGTGTTCCTGGACAGCTTCTTTGACAGCGACTGGAAGGACAAGCAGCAGCAGATGGCTGAAGGACAGGAACAAATCATGGACGGCGGCGCGGAGCCGAACAAGGTGACGTGGTACCACATGCAAAAGTTCAATCCGTACCCGGTCGAGCTCCCGCGGGTCACGTTTCAGGACCCAATTGTGGGCAACGGTATCTACTACACGTCGGGCATCGAGAGCTTCATCTCGACCATGGAGACGAGCGCGCTGATGGGCAAAAACGTGGCGCGGCTGCTGGCCGACGACATGGCGGGCAACGCGGGCAGCGGCGGCGCGTACGTGAACCCGTACCGGGGCCAGCCGACGACGAGCCGGCAACAACAGCAGCAGCAGCAGCAGCAGCGACGGGAGGACTTTTTCCAGAGCATGGAGAATGACCTGGATGATTTGATGATGATGGACGAGTTATAAATGGGCTACGCAATTGGTACCCTTTCTTTTTGTGCCCAAAAGGCAGGATGGGTTACGAGATGGGATCACGGGTTTGGAGTATGGCGGACTTTCATTGCAACGCTCATTTTTGTCAGTTTTTATTTCTTTTATTTTTAGCGATATATTCCCCAGGTAGACTGTAAAATCAGTCCAGTCTACCGTTTGATAGATTGTCAAATGTACTCTTCCACTTTATTCTTCTACACTGGCAAGGAGTCACTGGTAACACAGCATATTAGCAACATATGTTTTTATTTGCTTTCCTTTTAGTGATGTACTACTAAAGTAGATTGTCAAGCAGTCCGGTCTACCGTTTGATAAATTGTCACCTATACTCTCCTACTTTTGTACTTTTACACTAATAGGGTGCTCGCTAGTAGTACAGCATGATAGCATGCACAGCAGGTATTTTTGGGGTGGCAAAGAAGTTGGCATCAAGAGTGTAGCGCAGTTACGTCACCGGTTGGATGTTCTTTTTTTTTTTTTTGAGTTTTTGAGTTTTTGAGTTTTTGCGTTTAACAGCGCGGCCGAACAGGTTCCAAAACACGCAGCAACACGTAAACACGCTAAATGGCAATGGCTTGGCTATAAAACCGGCAGGCAGCAGAGCTAGGCAGCAGAAGCACAAATATGGGCAGCATTTGATTCGCCAATACTTTGATGAACAAATCGGAATGGTTCACAGGGCTGGCTGGTTTCATGACTGGGAATGATTATTATTTTGGGCTGTCACAAGCCAGTGACTGTAAAGGCAGAGCTTGATTGGACCCGTTGCTAGGCGGGGTGGCAAATAATTGTTTTCTTTTAAGCGAACCTGTTATCATGTACAGCTGCCCGCAACAATCTACACCTTTTTCTTCCTTGGACAGGCCACAGGAGTGTCAAGTCTTGCTGTGTGTCTCTTACAAGCCACAGCGACGATAGCCAAGGCATTTATTACATCATCCGGTTTTATTCTTCTACCAGTATCCCTAGCAGCGTTTGCGGCGGCCGCCCACAGAACCCTTGCCCCACCAAGACGTCAAGCTAGGTAGGTAGGCTGTTGCACCGGCACCACCGACACAGGCCACTACACCCCTCCACGGCAACCATTTTGTTTTATTTCTTCCCCCTCTTCATACTTGCACCAGGGCATCTGCGTATCGCTTGCGAGGCAAGACGACTTTCGAACTACCGATTCTTCTCGGAACTACAGAGACCGTCTCTCTACCCGAAATACTGGTGTCGACGCAGGAGTCTCTCTTGTCCCTTGCCTAGGTACCCTCTGCGCCTAGCGACCAGATAAACACAAACAAAAGCTTCACCCCACCTTGGCGGACAGCATGTTTGTCCTGCGAAATGGTAAGTCCACAATCGATGCGCTGCGAATCACTTGCATTTGACGGAGCTTTCTTTCTTTCTTTCTCTGGCCTGGGGGAACGGAGATTGCGAGGCTAGGTCGCTTATTGGGCCGCAGGTGTACTCGTCACCGTGTGCAGGTGTGCAGCTCCTCACATGTCATGAGGGGTTGCCTCCTGCAGGTCCCTCCCACCAGGCTGTCACCTTGAACCCCTCACTTTCGTTCCCTTTGCACCAACCAGCAACTGGCCTTTTCTTCTCCCCCCCCCCCCCCCCCCCCCCAAACATAGTCCTGACTACTAACCTTCCCAGTGGGCAAGCTGATCTTCGGCTCCGGCGCCCAGGAATCCCTCATCGAGCTGCCCCAGGGTCAGCTCTACCTCGTCCGCCCCCTCTCCCCCAAGGGCTACTCCGAACTCATCTTCAAAGACGCTGCCATCCGCATCCGCCGTACAAACCAAGACTTCCACTACCAGCTCGTCGTCCAGCGAGCTTTTGAGGAGGGCGAAGAGGAGCTTCTCGCCGAGGAAGAGGGCGACGACGCCGAAATCGACGCCCTCGCCAACGAGCGTGACGAAAAGACGTTTCTGCTCGACGAGGCGCTGCATTTTCGCGTCGAGGCCCGCGACGGCGGCGACAGCGTCATCGCCTGGCGCGATCTGAGTGGTGACACCGGCGACGTCTACGAGTTTGTCTGCGACAGAGCCGTTGCTCCCAACCAGGTCCAGCTCTTCCTGCGCGCCGCCCAGGAGTGCCAGTACGAGCGCAAGTACCGCAAGCCAAATACCACCGCCTCCGAAGAGGATCTCCAGCAGTTTGAATTTCACGAGGAGCTGCCAATCCCACCCGCCAGTCCCCTCAACAGCCCCTCCCTCACACGCTCTATCGATTCTACCGAGTTCATGGCGCCAACTACTCCCAGCAAGCAGCGCACTGCTACCCCCCCTGCTGCTGTTCCCGAGCAGGAGAAGAAGCCTGCCGGCCCTGTTTACGATGCCAACAATCCGCCCAAGCCGAAGGAGATTTATGCCAGCATCGCTGCTGAGCTGCATGTCTACGATCCCCAGCCCGGCCACTTTGCCATAGTCGACGACTCGGTTGTCGCGACTGTCTCCGAGGTTGGCAAATGGGAATACTGGCTTCAAATTGAGGGCCAAAAGCCTTGGTTGGGAACGCCAGTGGTTTCCGACTTTAGCCCCGTGTTCGATTTCCAGTTCCTTTCCTTCGTCTTTAACCACTTTAGCCCTGATGGTACCGCTCGCTCTTGGCTGCTCCGATTCAAGGACCAGCCTACGCTCGAGAAGTTTCAGGAAGCCATCATGCAGGCTATCTGGGAGAGGCTCAACGAGACAAAGTGGGCCAAGATTCAAGAAAAGGAGCGTGAATATGTTCTCGACTCCATGGGCGATCTGACCATGGAAGACGCTCCTACTACAGAGGAAGAGGAAGAGGAAGAAGAGGAGGAGGAGGAGGCTGATGAGGAGGGCATTCGCAGCGACGCCTATGACAGTGATGAAGACGAAGAAGAGGAGCAGGACAAGGATGATCGTGAAATGAACTCACAACTTGCCGTTGGCTACAAACATGACCGCTCCTTTGTCGTCCGTGGCTCCAAGATTGGCGTCTTTTCCCATACCGGCGACAACCGCCTCAAATTTGCCACCAACATCTCCAAGGTCATGACGCCTAAGGGCAAGCTTATGAATCCCAAAAAGGTCATGCTACATGGGGAGGACCGCGATCTCATTATTCAAAACAATGTCGACGCCAATAAGCTCTACCGCATGGATATCGAATACGGCAAGGTTGTTGATGAGTGGAACGTTCACGACGACATCCCCGTCATCAATTTCGCTCCCGAAAATAAGTTTGCCCAGATGACCTCTGAGCAGACTTTCCTCGGTGTCTCCAACAATGCTCTGTTCCGTGTCGATCCCCGTCTCGCTGGGAACAAGCTCGTTGATTCGGACATGAAGCAGTACGCCTCCAAGAATGACTTTTCTTCACTCGCCACCACTGAAAAGGGTTACATCGCTGTTGCCAGCAACAAGGGCGATATTCGCCTCTTTGACCGTCTCGGCATCCGCGCCAAGACGCAGCTGCCCGCGCTTGGTGATCCAATCACCGGCATGGATGTCTCCGCCGACGGTCGCTGGATTCTCGGAACCACGCAAAACTACATCCTGCTTGTCGACGCCATGCAAAAGGACGGCAAGAACGAGGGAAAGCTGGGCTTTGAAAAGGGTTTCTCGGCCGACACGAAGCCGCGGCCGCGCCGTCTGGCCCTGACGGCCGAGCACGTGGCGCAATTTTACCACGAGACCGGCAAGCCTCTTAGCTTCACTCCGGCCAAGTTTAACACTGGTGAGGGCGCCGAGGAGACGAGCATCATCACAGCCACTGGTCCGTACATTATCGAGTGGAACCTCAAGCGTGTCCTGCGCGGCATGAAGGCGCCGTACAAGATTAAGCGCTACGAGGATGAGGTCAAGGCCGACGACTTCAAGTTTGGCTCCGACAAGAACGTCATTGTCGCTTTGCCCAACGAAGTCAACATGGTGGCCAAGCAGAGCTTCCGCAAGCCCACTCGCGAGAGCATCATTGGAAATGTTCGTGTTTCTGGCGGCCACAGGAGCTCTTCAGCGAACAAGATTGGCACACCCTTGAGTAGCCGGTACAAGCTGGGCCGCGACGACATTGTGAATTCGCCATATTAATCTTTCTTTTGTCTTCAATTCTTGTGAGCCTTTTGGTCTCTAAATTTGTGTTTCTTTTGCTGTTTTGCAGCCTTGACGCGTTTTGCTTCTTTTTTATATTTATTCGGAGAGAGGGTTTGTGAACGTGAAGGGTACAACGCTGGACTGACGGGCGGATGGAATGATGGATTGATGAGGGATGACGAGAGACGAGGAAAGATAATTCGACTCAGATACCACTATTTTCTTGTTAAATTTATGCGCACACACACGAGGACTTATCTGCAATCCCTTCTGCTTGGGTTTTGTGTGCCTGCTGATTTGGGTGATGACTTTTGCAATGGCACTAGATAGACTAATACACATGATGAAAGATGATCGACTGGCGCACGGTGACAATCATTCCCGAGGTGAAGGTGCATGGACATGGACAGTTTACCAAATTGCGTTGTTTATTGCTTCGTGAAATGCTCGCTTGCTAAAGGTTGGAAAGACAAAACATGAATGTAAATGGATGCGCAACCTTAGACCAGCACAAACCGTCGCTCATCCACACCCAAGGCCTCGCCATCCATGACCCCGTCGCAGTACGCCTCGCCCACGACTGTCCACTCATCTGTCCCCGTCCCGCCCGGTCTCAGCACCATTGGCGTCGTCAGGCCGTTGAGCACCACGACGGCGTCTCCCGTCTGCATCGCGCCGGGCCCCATGCCGACGCCGCCCTCGTCGGTCCGGAACACGCGCCGACCGATGTTGCGCTCGAGGTTGGTCAGAAACGCCGTCATGTGCTCGCTCCTGACGACCTCGGGGTCGAGGCCGACGTCGCGAGCCAGACGCGCGCCGAGGCGACGCAGATGCCGACGACGTCCTCGACGAGGTCGGCGAGCGCGAGCACCACGGTGCGCGCGAGGGGGGCCGGTCCGCGGGCGAGGCGGTGCAGGACGGTGGTGGCGCGGTAGTAGTCGACGTACCACGGCGTGATGCCGACGGTGGCGTAGACGCTGAAGAGGGAGTAGGCGCGCGCGTTGGTGGCGGAGCGGAGGATGCGCGCGCCGAGGCGCGAGATGGAGGACTGGACGGTGAGGAGCCGCTGCATGCTGGCTGCGGGAGAGCCGAGCTCGGTGATGAGCTGGCGGGCGAGGAGGCCTGAGTCGTAGACGCGCAGGCTGGTGTGCGCGAGAGTCTCGGGAGAGGGCGGCGTGGCGGCGGCGGCGGCGGCGGCGTTGTTGGTCAGGGCCGAATGGACAAAGCTGTCGACCTCGTCAAACATGAGCTTAGCGTCAGAGTATCGAATCTGCTCCAGGAACTGCGGGTCATCTTCCGCTTTGTACGTTGCCTGACCGATCGCGGCGACACGGCCGATCGGGACACCCGTGACGGAGATGCTTCCCGCTGCCACGTCGGCCTTGGGCAAGGCAGCAGCAGCAACCTGCGACGATCCTCCTGCGGCAAAGGCCGGCTGGTGCAGCGCCTGCCACGCCACGGGTAGCACCAGGTCCATGGCCCAGTCCGGCACCCACGACGGCAGCCCCTCGGTCTTCTTCGGGAGCTGGTTGAAGAGCAGCACGTCCATGCGGCCCTGCTCCAGGAACAGGCCCGTCGCCTCGGTGTAGGCCCTGACCTGCGCCCGCGCCTGGTCCTCCTTGTCGTAGTAGATGCCCAGCCGCGCCTTGACGGGGTCGTCGGCGGCCGCGAGGCCCAGCAGGGCGTAGATGCGGTCCTGCGCGAGCGACGCGCCGACCTTCCACCGCTCCTTGCTCACCAACCCGTGCTTGATGACGAGCTCGTGCAGCGGCGTGTGCTGGCCGCCGTCGCGCCCTCGGTGGATGGCCTTGCGCTCCTGGTAGATGCGGTTGAAGCCCTCGGTGGCGTCAAACGCGGCGGTGCGCATCAGCATCTCCTCTCGAGGCAGCGGCCCGCTGAACCGGCTCACCCAGTAGTTGTTCTGCACCGTGTAGAAGAACATGCCGGCGCGGAAGCAGTCGAAGCAGAGTACCGCGTCGCCGCACACCATGACCACGTCGCGCGCGAGGCACGCCTCCTGGATCGTCCACAGCCGGCTGAACCACGAGCGCCGCAGCACGGCCAGGTAGCCCGCGATGGGGTACCGGCTGGCGAAGCCCTCGGTCAGCGCCAAGAGGTCGTCGCGGTCCCGCGTCTCGCCGGGGTCGGCGAGCGGGGCGGCGGCCGAGGCCGGGCGCACGACGCCATCGTAGATGCGCATAATGCTGGCAAAGGGCAGGCTCATGACCCCGGCGATGACACCGTCGGCGCAGAGTGCCCGGACGTAGGCGTACCACGCGTCCGACGAGGCCGTGCCTGGCCCCAGCCAGACGACGGCGCGGCGGGCGTGCGTGTAGATGGCCTGCATGAGGAGCACCTGCTGCGCCTTTTCGCCGTCGTCTTCCTGGTTGATGCAGATTTGGTCGATGAACATGGGGAGATCATACCTCGGCCCCTGCCCCCCCGTCTCGTCCTCGTCCTTGGCGTTGGCCGCGGCGAAGCGCAGCAGCGCCCGCTCCAGCGGGCGGTAGATGAGCAGGGAGAAGCGTCCCTCGCCGCCCGTCTCGACAATGACGCGCCGCGTCGGACGCTTCGCACAGGGCGGCACATCCCAGGCGTACGAGAGCGCATCGTATTCAATAGACGCGGTGGCAGCGGCGGTGGACTGCCCGGCGCTGCCGCCTGCTGCTTCGCACTCGAGCAGGGAAATCCGGATCGTGGGCTCGAGGCCCGGGATCAAGGAGGGCTCGGGCGGGAGGAGCCTGGCGAGACGAAAGGTGCGCGCGGCGCCGGGCGGTATAGGCGTGTACTTGTACTTTGGCAGGCCGTCGCCAAACAGCGATGGAAAAGATGACATGGCCGACCAACTGTCCCCAGGAAGCAGGAGGAGGAGGGGCAAGAAGAAGAAGAATGAAGAGGCATGTTGACGACTCCTGTTCTTACGATTCCTTTCAGAGGAACTGCTTAAATTCAGGCAAGTACAGAGCACACGATGCGAAAGGCCCAGACCGCTTCAGCCGCAATCAATAGCGTGGGGACGTGGACGCCGCCGCAGCGTTGATATCAAGTGCATATGAATTATCGTAAATAAAACCGTCGACAGGGGTGCCTCGAGATAATGCCTGACTAAGTTAGCGCGACGGAACTGGGGGAAAGCACAGCTATTTTAAGCCATGTATTGAAGTGAGCCTGATAAATCGCTAGAAATTGAACAACACCGAGACTCCTGCTTAAATGTAGCTAAGATCCTATTGAACTTTATTCCCTTTTCCCTCCGATTGTATTTCATTGTGATATTTTGTCCATTTGTCAAAGCAAAATTCAGATGCGCCGTAGAGCATCCAAAACAGCCGTCATAGCTCATTCCCCGTGCCTAGGCTTCCTGCTCCTTGCTCTCAGGCTCCTCTGTCAATGTTTTCTGGCCGGAGCTGACCACAGCACCCGACACATTGCGGATGGTCTTGGCTTGTGTCTCCTCGTTACTGAGACGTGTCATTTCGGCGACAAAGGTGGCCCCCCACCAAGCGCTGGTGTACTTGAAGACGTAGCGCTCGAGCTTGCTGTAGTTGGCGGCGCGCTGCTCGGGGCTCATGGTGACGGCGTCGTGGATGGCGTTGGCCAGCTCTTCCGTGTTCCAGGGATTGACAATCAGGCTGCCGTTGAGCGACTGTGCGGCGCCAGTAAACTCGCTGAGAATCATGACGCCGTGCTTCTCACGCTGGGTGGCAATGTACTCGTACGAGACGAGGTTCATGCCGTCGCGGGTTGAAGACACCAGGCAGATGTCAGAGACGGCGTAGAGCGCCGTCAGCTCATCAAACGATACGGATTGGTGAAGGAAATGGATGGGCATAAACTCAATGGTGCCAAACTTTCCATTGATGCGGCCGACAAGTTCGTTGACGACGGCGCGTAGGTTCTGGTACTCTTCGACGTCCTGGCGCGAGGGCACGGCAACCTGCACGAGAACAATCTTGCCAATCCACTCAGGATGCTCCGTGAGGAAAACCTCAAGAGCATGGAGCTTTTGTGGCACGCCCTTGATGTAGTCAAGACGGTCGACGCCGACAATGAGCTTAACACCCTCGAACTTGCGCTTCAAGGCTGCGATGCGCTCTTGCACCTTGGGTTGCTTCAAGCCCTCGACAAACTTGTCGGGGTCGATACCAATAGGGAATGCTCCGACAGTGACGAAGCGTCCGTTCCAGTCCACACCGTTGGGCGTGGTCGGGGTACCGAGAATGCGCGAGCAACTGCTGAGGAAATGGCGCGCGTAGTCGTAGGTGTGGAAGCCAATGAGATCGCAATCGAGAAGACCCGTGAGGAGAGGTTCACGGACGGGCAGGATACGGTAGATTTCGCTGCTGGGGAATGGTGTGTGCAAGAAGAAGCCGATCTTAACGTTCTTCTTGGAGTTGCCAATTTCCTCGCGCAGCATTTGGGGCAGAAGCATTAGGTGGTAGTCGTGGACCCAAATCAGATCGCCGTCTTGAACGTCCTTGATGACGGTCTGTGCAAAGAGACGGTTTACTTCCTGGTACGCAGCCCAGGCCGATTCGTCAAAGGTGATTTCACCGGGGTGGTAGTGGAACAGCGGCCAGAGGATGGAGTCTACAGTTGTCAGCGCAAGGTGATGAAGAAAACAGCGATACTATGTAAACGTACTGGCAAATCCATTGTAGTGGCGGTCAGCAAGCTCATCGTCGATAAAGACGGGATGCGCGCCGTATTCTGCCTTGAGACGCTTCTTCATGCCGTCGACCTCGTTCTCGGGGACCTCGAGGCCAGGCCATCCGTACCACTGGAAGCTCGTGGTCTTTCCGAGACCGCTCAGGCCAGTGACGAGACCTCCAGAGGACATGGAGAATGTATAGCTGCCATCTTCGGAGCGTTTGATAGTAATAGGCAGGCGATTCGACAGTAGCAAGAGACGGCCAGGCGCGGCAGACTCTTGTTGTGTCTCGGCCGAGGTGGACATGGTGGCGGAGGTGTGTGGACTTTGTACTCGACGGCAGGTCTGGTGAGAGCGGACGATGCGCAGATGTGTTGGCGCAGGAGAGCTTTGGAATGGCCCGACGACGTTGGAGTGGAAAGCTGGAGGAGCAACTGAAACGGTGGTGGGCTGGCCAGCTTATGTGGGGTGAGTTTTTGGTGGTGGTGGTGGTGGCGCGGTCAGTGGTGATGTAAGGCGAACGGATTGCTGTTGGACGCAGTCGCTATGCGGGGGATGAAGAACCAGAGAAGTACACAAGAGTGTGAGAACGGGTCTGAGTTGGACAGAAGCCTTATCCGGGGTCTGCGGTAATTTATTTTGCAGCGGCGTCCAATGGCAATGATGTTGTGCAGCACGAGTTGTTTGATGGACGGAGCTTTTTAGTCGGGCAATGAGGGGCAGACAGACTGCCAGACAGGCCTGCCTGGGAATGGGTGCTGACCAGGCATTAAGGAAGGTAGGTGCGGCCAGCAAAACAAGGCGCTGGTGGCGGGGTATTGGCGGCCCAACCCTGCTATCATTAGTGAGGAATTCTAGACGATGGATAAGTTTTCCAGGTTCATCTGGGACCAGCTTGTTTCAATTTTCAGTTAATTACATCACGGTGACGCCGTCTGTGGCGTGTGCATACGTACCGTTATTGTCATACCATGGTCTCCAGCTGCGGCTGCCCGGTCACTCTTCCCTGGAAACCTAAACGAAGTTGAAGATTTGCATTTTAAATGGCAGTGATATCTGACCGAGTTTTGAAATGAGCGATATATAGGTAATGTTCATCTGAACTGAAAAGTGCTATTGTAGTCTTGCATTAGCCTATCCCAGAGCCGCCACACGCTACCCAGGTGGGGAGCGAAAAAGAGAGCTGACCACTTGGTAATTGTTACCCGGGGAAAAAATGATATAGGAACTTGAGGAAATTAAAATAATGAATAAACTCAAGATTAAATCAGACCATGAGATCATGAAAAAATGTCAAGATAAGAGACAGACAAAATAGATACAAGCGACCTTAATCTAGGTCGGAAGAGCTGCGCTACAAGACGGAATGCATGCAATATGAAGAAAATTGACAATGATTCAAACAGTGTGATAGAAAAGCAAGAGTGACCCTAGGAAAGCACCTGAATAAAGAATTCGCCAACTCTGTCAAATCCCAACTTACACCGCGCCGCACGCCTGCCTGCACACTTCCACTGGTAGTGGATCTCGCGCTGTTCTTATCGATAACAACTAGGAATTTTTGATGCTGCTTCAAGTTTGCCTTGCGACAAGTTCAACACCATCGCCATCAACATCGCCCAGCAGCTCTCCACCCTCACAATGGCGGCACCTCAGGACTTCAAGTCGCTGCAGGACGGGGTCCAAAAGTCTTTGGTCTCCACCGTCAAGTACGCCAACCGAATCGCCAACGAGGATCTCAGCTTCCAACGGACCGTCAACCCGGACGCCGCTGAGCAGCTCGACGAAAAGTCATCGCGCCTCCTTCATCTCTCCACGCGCCTTTTGCAGTCTGCTGCGCGTGCCTGCGGTGTCACTGCCCCGAAGCTCGAGGATGCCGAGGATATAGACTTAAATTGGCAGGGCGTCGTCGATGTCGTCGATTCCGTCCTCGAAAAGGCCGACACGGCCCTTGACGAATATACCGGGCTCATCAAGCGCAAGGAACCACCCTCAGGTACTGTAAGTATTGACCCACCTACGCTCGGAAGTATGCCCCAAACTGACATGACGAAGTCCTCCAAGGCAAAGAGAACAAAATCCACGAACAAGGTTATCCGAAATGCAAACGTCGGCAAGCCCCAAAATCTCTTCGAGTTGCAGCCTGACAATTACCCCACTGGCCCATGGAAGCCTATTCTTACAAAGAAGCCTCATGCCCTCGTGCCTTTGGAGAAGAGTCTCATCACATTCACCGACGAAGACGGCTCTACACAGTGCGCACACCCTCCATCACGCAAACATTCATCAGCTAACCCTGTTCCTAGATACAAACACCCATACGAACCTGAAATTCTTCAAATGAGCTACCCCGACAGCGCTTACAAAGTAGCTGATCCTATCCCATGGCAGCCCGTCGAGACAACCACTGCGATATGGGTGGATACATACGAGGGCGTCCTGGACATGCTCCGGGAGTTGAAGAAAGCAACGGAGATTGCTATTGATCTCGAACATCATGATTTCAGAACATACACAGGTCTAGTTTCCCTCATGCAGGTTAGCACCCGGCAGCAGGACTGGATCGTCGACACTCTCCAACCTTGGCGCCATAAGCTCGAGGTACTCAATGAGGCTTTTGCGGATCCTTCGATCGTGAAAGTATTCCACGGGGCCTACATGGACATGGTCTGGCTGCAGCGCGACTTGGGGCTTTACGTAAATGGTCTCTTCGATACGTACTTTGCCTGCGAGCAGCTGAGTTACTCGGGTCGAAGCCTTGCCTTCTTGCTCTCCAAATTTGCCAATTTCGATGCCGACAAGCAGTATCAATTGGCTGACTGGCGCATTCGCCCGATCCCCGAAGAGATGCTTTACTACGCTCGATCCGATACCCATTACCTACTCCACATCTATGACCAGGTTCGCAATGACCTCGTCTCCTCGTCAAATCGAAGCGTACCAGAGCAGGACCTGATAGGCCGTGCTCTGCAAAAATCGAGAGAACTTTCCCTGTCTCGGCATGTGCATCCGGGTTATAACGAGGAGACAGGAGAGGGCCCACGAGGCTGGTACAACTACGTGTTGAAGCATTCACATTTGTCCTACGACGCAGCTCAGTTCACACTGTTTAAGACTATTTGGAAATGGCGAGATGATACGGCCAGAAAAGAAGATGAGAGCCCCAACTTTGTGCTGGGAACAACTCATCTGGCTGACATCTGCCGTGCCAATCCTCCCGACGCCAAGGCTCTTCACAGCCTAATGCCGCTCACAGCGCCCCTGGCCAGATCTAGAATCAACGAAATTTGGGAGCGTGTTCTGGAAGCGAGTCAAAATCCGGGACCTAGTCTGCTACAATTCTTTGCAAGCATTGCCCCAGACGCGGCGACGAGAAACGCTCTGCCCAAGGCGGGCCGCGACCTCACAAAGTTGCCTGACCTTGGTGGTGAAATCGCCTACCGAAGCCTACCTCGCTCACGCCTATTTGGCGACATGCCCATCAGCTCACGGCGGGACGGTTCCCGCGACGTGGATCAAGGTCTGCATGAAGAAGTTCCCTTCCCTTGGCAGAGGTTTGTTGCCTCGGTGCAAGAAGGCGCAGAATTGGAGCAAGATGCTTCTTCGCCTACAGAGCCAGAAGCTCTTCTGCCGCCGGCGCCTGCTCCTCCAGAGGAAGATGAAGAGTTCACGTTGAAACGCGGAACGAAACGCAAGTCGGAATCTGCGCCAGACGAAGATTCAGAAACGAGCGAAGAGTCCGACTCTGACCAGGATGAGGAGGGTGACAAGCCAATGGAGCCAGCTCCTGCTGACGGCATCATTGAGATTGACGACGATCAGCCTCGGCCGAAGAAGCAACGCAAGGCTGCCAAGAAGCAAGCTGCACAGGAGATACAAGAAAAGCGGGAAGCCAAATTGGCAAAGAAGGCGCAGCGGCAGGCGGAGAAGGAGCAGAAGAAAAAGGCTTCGGACAAGAAGTATAATGCGGTGCCATTTGATTATAGCAAGGCGACATCCGTCATGCACGCTAAACGTGACGGTGCTGCGGCGGCGGCGGCTCGCCCGGCAAAACCACAGAAGGTGTTTGATCCATACTCCAAGACTGGCGACGATCCAATGAAGGGCGCGAGAAAAGCGCCGCCAATCAGAGGAGAGAGGAGTGCTACGTTTAAGAAATGAGGGTACACAGCATTTTTAAGATGGCGTTATTAGGTTAGAGAAGGAATCGGACTATGTGAAGCTGCTGAATTGTGATAGTGCTTGTGATATTGCTTGTGAATGTTAATATTTGTCGTGCAGATATGATGAGCTGACTTAATTCGTGCACACATGATTATGGAGCTATATGAAATAATTGTCTAGATGCTATTCATTAACTTGATGTGGTTGTGCATATGCAGATGTTGTTCCTGCACAACTCAGCCAAGCCGGAAAAACATAGCCGGCACGGTACGTACCGCCGTTGCAACGTGAGGGGAAGCTGCAGCACATTCGCGTCCCGCCAACCTCCCAACATCATGCAGCTTTTCAATTGAGTATTTACATTTATACATGCAAGCTCCTTTCCCTTGAAATAATGATTGTTTACAAAATTGACTCAACTTGTCTCGTTCGCCAAGCCGCACACCTAGCTACTGGTCCCTCGTGTTTGCGGCTAACATCGGAGCGTCGCTGGGACACAACCAGTCTTCCATCAGTCATGATGTGCTCATCGTGACCTGCAGGTGAACTCTGACCAGGCTGTTGAATCTACAGATTCGAGATATATATTTACGACACAGTGGAAACGGCAATGCAAAACCCGAGGGGACATAGGAAGCTCTGCGCCGTCCCACGTTGACGAGCAATGCGATGGTCGCGGCCACAACACTGAACCCCAGAATCTCCGAAGCCTGGACTATGAATTGGTCAATGGATCAGATAAGTCAAATGGCTACGATCGGGCGACATGACTAGTCACCAGATAATCGCTGGTGTGCGACGTGCAACTATCTCCGAACCCGACTTTGCAGCTTTACGGAAGCGTCATCCGAAGCAGGAGCTGGCTCCAGCGTAGCTCAATTGATCAGTCACCAGCTATGTTTCGGCATATCGCGTTGCAAGCAGTGACGGCTAATTGAACTTCCAACCTTGACGTGAAGCGTGCTAAGGCGCAGCTTCGGCAAACAGAAATTCACAGAGCTCGCAGCTGCCAACCCCAATCTGAAGAAGACGTTCTGTCCCTGCCAATCGGAGTCGGGACAACGAGATGATTCGGATTTCGTGATTCGAGACTAAGTTTGGTTCGCATTGCTGGAGATGCTTCGGCCGGCAAACGATCGTCACATCATGTTGAACAAAGGTTGAAGATGTATCGATTGTTGTCGACAAAGAAAATTTTATGATCGAGATGATTGACCTTTTATTTTACAGGGTAGTTCCGCATAGGAACTTGTGTGTGGGCTTTCCAAATCTATCACGATCATGTCCTCAGACATGTCCGCCTCCCAAGTGTCTATCCCATCTATAATGCAATTCCGTTTTTTAAACATAGGTGAGTGCCGGTAAAGGAGCTCCGTCGCGAGACCTTCATACCGTACACAGACATCGCTGATCGTCCCCGGATATTAGAGACCCCATCAGTGAAGAGGGATCGACTCAATTGAATGAGAAATTGTTTACGTCTGAAGCAAACGTTAGCCGGCTGTTATGAGGGAATATTCGGCATATCGGTTATACGTACGAACTTGGCCATGAGGGCAACCATGAGATCGAAAAGACCGATGGCCTCGACGAAAGCGAAACCCAGAATGGCGTAGGAGAAGAGCTGGCCACGGAGAGCAGGGTTGCGGGCAACACCGTTGATGAGGGCAGCGAAAACGAGACCAATACCAATACCGGCACCAGTCAGACCAATGGCGGCAGAGCCCATACCAATGTTCTTGGAGACCTCAACGAGGGCGTTGGCCATCTCGGAGGAGTAGGCACGGCGCTGGACCTGGAAAGCGGTACGGGGGACGACCTGAGTGCGCTTAGCGGCACCTGAGACGAGCAATGTCAGTCAATTGGGCCAATGGGAGGCTGATCGAGACGATTGAAGTTGAATCGAAGCCATTGACAACCAGGGAGATCCATTGGGGATGGTTCCGATGATTTCAACAGCCCTCCGATCCAGGAGAAAACTTTTCATCTCGTGGAGCTACGTACCAGAGATGGAGCGCTTGGAAGCAGCGGCGACATTGACGCGGGCGGCAGAGGCCAGGCGGGAGGCGACGAAGCGGGAGGCCATTGTGAAGGTTGGTGAGAGGAGATTGAGGTTTGGTTGAAGGTGAGGTATTGGAGATGGTGCTGAGGTCTGAAAGCAAAAGAGTGGGAGAGAAGGAGTAAAAGTCTGGAGGAAAAGGGAGGAAGAGAAAGGACTGGAGTCAGGTGAGAGAGATCCACTGGGGTTGGGGTCTACGAGTATGCTACGGGACTTTGAGGACTGTGTGTACAATATTATGGCCTGAAAGCAAAGGGGGCCGGGGCGGCCGGGGCAGAGAGGGATATTCTGACGAGAGCAACTACTTGAACGGGGGCCAGCAGGGTGTGTGGGCAGAATTGATGGACGGTGATGGCCTCACGAACCAGGCGTTGATGGTGGATCGGGCAAAGTCGGGTGGGTTTGGGAGGGTGTGAGAGTGGAAACGGCTCAGCCAGCCAGCCCGCTGGGAGGGACGTCGAGAGAGTTTGAGAAGCCCGAGACGTTTGCGTGCTTGGCGGGTGGGCCATGAATCATGAGCACAGCAGAGAGAAAAAAATGAAAGCAAAGGAGGTTACGGGGTGTGCAGATAAGAGGGACGACCAAAGCTTCGCAGCGAGCGAGTTTGTTTGTTGGCCAATACGAAAGCCGAACGGAGAGCAGCCATATCCGAGTTATATGCATGGCACAGGGCGATAACACTACTACAGGTACACTACGGCTTTACCAGTATGTACGATGTGTTCTACCGAGCTCAATGCAGCCTTTGCTCGGCCGGAAACAAATACGCAGCAACAACTCTCAACAGCTCTTCTCTGCTATAATTTTCGTCCTGCAGATGCAAAGAAATGAGCAACGCCACCACACTGTTGTGAACCCATGCGCTACTGGGCGTATTAGGGGGGAGAAAACTTTTTTCCCTCCGTTTTTATGGAATGTCGATGCCGTTGAATTAAGGATGCAACATTTTTTTGCGGCAAAGTCTATCAGATATGCCGCATTAGGACTTATCGGAAGCGCGGCGCAGATTGGCTGCAGAAAACCGACACCAACAGGCCGTATCGGGTTAAGCGCACCAGCGATAAGGCTACAGATTCGGCCTGAGGAAGCGAAACAGAAGAGACTTGCCAGTCTTTGTCCGGAATCACCCTCACAGCGTGCACCCCCCTGAACGCCAGGCTGACGGCAGCACTTTATTACGGCACACTTCAGGGCAGAATGCTCTGAAATTCGCGAGCTTTTGTGGTGCTCCAGCGCAAGGGTGGTATACTGGTAGCTTCAGGTGTCACCTGGCCGGCCAGGCGACCAGGATTGCTGCTGGCCACAAGCAAAACCACTGGTCCCAGTGGAAGCCGGTTTTTACACGTGGGCGCCAACAGCAAATAGCATTACCGTGCTGGTCGCTGGGTGTGGTGATAGCAGGAAAAGTTGGGCCTCTTATCCGCTTGAGAATGTCTCGGGCCACCGTAAGCGGGTCATTGTTGGCCTCAAGCACGACAAAAGCTCGAGCAAGGGGGCGTGCGGCTCTGTTGCTCCCGCTGTCCTGCTCAGAAGCTTCTGGCCTTGTGTGTGTGTGTCGACGTGAGCAAAGAGCGAAAGACTGGATACGATTTGTTCTCGCGGTGGGACAATCCAGGAACGGACAGCAGACTGAAGGTATAAAGGGTGTGGTTTGCCCATTTTCCTCTGGAGCTTGAATGGCAGCGTTTTGGTTCTTGGATCAATGGCATCCTGTCACCAGGTCTCTGTGCAGGGAAGCGACACCATGCTAGGGGCCGGCCTACATACCACCTACACCCGAGGTCGCCGGCTCCCGACCGGAATACCGCCAAGGTTCCGAAGTCAACACATGTAACGATGGTACAAATGCATGCCGGATAGATGCTCTGGTCTTTGGGCTCAGGCAGCTTGTGGTCATGAAGCCAGCGACGCTTTCAACACTCGATTCAGCCATATCATCACCGACTCGCCAACAGGCCAACTCTCTCTCTCCGCCGCAAGCTACACGGTTCTCGTTTCGCCCCCGAGTGTTGGTACCCGCCAGATATGATGCCGGCCGAAAGGCGCCATTTTCGTGGCAATCTCGCAGTGGATCTGGCACAAGCAAAGAAAGGCCTGAGGCTCTGCTCGCCTAGCTTCAGCCTTTGAAACTTGGCTTCGGCCGTGGGCAGCGCTAGCAACGAAGGTGTGTTGCATGCCGTTGTTGGCCACTGCAGCTACATGTCAGTGGCTGGGCTCCCCTGCATCGCGCGCCATTACGTAGCTGGCCGACCCTGTCAGCCACCAGAAGCTCGGCAGGGCAACAAGGCGCAGAAAAATTTTCTGCCTGTCGTTCTAGCGCGTGTTCTTATCCCTTTCGTGCGCGATGCCTATTTTGGCCGAGCTCCTTGCGCTGCCATTCCGAGGCACTAGGCTGCAGCTGTAGCTCGTCTTTGTCCCGGCGCACTGGTGGTACTGGTAATATATTGCCCGTATGCATGGTGGCGCTCCAACGTAAAGCGGCTAAGCTTGACGCAGCTTATGAGAGAGCTTATTTTTTGCTGCATCGCCAGCTTGGCACATGACGACAAGAGCCATTCTGCCATTCTACCAGTACGCATTGATCCAAAGCACTAGAAATTGAAGCCCACCACGTACAAGCTATTATTCGTAGAGTGGACAACCAAAATGGAACAGAGGGCAAGGTTCCATCTTTCTGCTCATATCCGCTCCTTTTCGCTCAAATCATGACAGAAGAATCAGACCCAAGCCAGTGGGGGCCGTGGGCCCATTGCTCGTCCAAGCACCAAAACAAGAATGCACATGGTCCACGGGGCGTGAACGTGTAAGATGATGGTAATATTTTGAAAGAGGAGGATAATGGGGCATGTCATGGTCCTTGGCTCAGGGAATGAGACCGCTATGGGTTCTGCTCTGGCGCCCTGAGCATCATCGATTGACACTGGCAACCAACATGGCCACTGAAAATCGCTGAGAAAAATGACACAATATTTGTCCAAATTGGCGCTCCTCACGAGTACTAAGACTCTCTATTTTTGTCGTTTTTTTCTTTTGCTCCTGATCTCTGGCGTTTTTCTTTGTTTTTTTCAAGTAGTAAGCACTGAGACAGGGGCAAACCCAGGCACCGGGTCGACAGCCGGCACGCCCCGTGGCGCGGTATCGCCGGCGCCAAAAAAGGAATTGCCAGCTGCCAGCTGGCCAGGGCTACGGTAAAAGATACAGGAAAAGGAGGAGGGAACAAGCCAGCAACGCAAGCCTACTGCTACTGCTAGGTCGTTTTCCCTGCGCTGGTGAAATTATAGCACAATAGCGCTGTAATGATCGCTGTATTTCAATCACAATCGCCAGCGCTCGTATTTCAACGGCCCGCGAGAATTATTCGGAGACACACGGCTGCGTGGGTACTCCCTTGAGTTTTTTACACGCCCCCCTGTGAGGAAATAGGGCTCCATTCGGAACAGTGGGCTTGTTCATCTGTGAGAGGAAGGTCGGACAAAGTGAAGCTCGGCTTTGCTTGATCGGTGCGCTTCCCGACCAGGGGAGCTCCGGTGAGCTTGGGAGCTCCGAGCTTCAACGAGCTACCCTGTAGGACTTGCTGTGTGTTGAAGACGCGCCGCCTTGGCCATAGATTGGTTCAATTGACGCTTCTGGTGTCAGTTGGCTTCTAGAAGCAAACATTGAGCGCAAGGTGGGCTTTCAAGCACTTCAACTCTGTGTTGTGTTGAACAATTGTTGCTAAAAGTGCGAGGCGCAACGCACGTGCGGCCGCTGGACCTATGAGAAGCATCGCCAACACATCGCAGTAGTCGGACGCTGCACTAAGCATGACACATACGACAGACAAGATGGGTACAAAAGCCCGGGGCATATTGCCGGGTTATCACAAACACAGATATATATACAGAGGCCAACTATTCAAACCCCCATAATCACGGCGGCGGCGCTCTCACACCACGCAGCCGCTGCGTCTCCCGCGCCGCCTGCCCCCCGTCATCCTCTGGCAGGCCCTCTGGCGCATCATACCTGCCCGGCCGGTAGCGATAGGCCACATTCTCCCTGTCGCGCACAAACGAGTCGATGCGCTCCTCGCGCGAGCGTCCCGCGGCGGCGCTCGTGGTGCGCTGCATGGCGCGCCCGATGTCGGCGTTGCGGTCCTCGACAAACTCGACGTACTGCTCGCCGACGGCCATGGCGCGGTTCTTCTGCGCCATGGCGCCCACGAAGCACATGGCCACGACGAGCGTCGCGAAGAGGCCGTTGCTCATGTACACGGGCCTGGGGGGGTCGCCGCCGTACTGCCGCCGGCGCTGCTCGTGGTGCCACGCCTCCCAGTCCTCCCAGGTGGCGTTGCGCGCGGGGCTGTTGGGCTGGTGCCGCCAGTCGCGGTCGCGCTCGCGCAGGTTGGGCGCGTGGCCGCGGGTCCAGCCGGCGCCGTGGAGGTCGTAGAGCTGCCGCTTGGAAGGGTCGCTGAGGAGGTCGTTGGCGGCGACGACGAGACGGTAGCGCTCGGTGCGGGCGGCGCGCGAGAGCGAGGAGAAGGAGGAGGAGGAGGAGGAGGCGGTGGTGGTGGTGGTCGGAGGCGTCATGTCGGGGTGGTAGAGCTTGACGAGCTGGTGGAAACGGCGCTTGGTGTAGGGCTCACGCCAGCTCATGCCGAATATCTCGTAGGGCGTCGGGTTCGGCGAGCTAGGCCATGATGGCGGCGGTGAAGCGTCATCGGAAGACGAGGATGAGGATGCTGTGGCGTAGGTTCGACGGCTCCTCCTGCTGCTGTGGCGGTTGGCTGCCGTTGATGTGAAGCGTAGAGGCTGTAGACGGCTCGTGCAGTATATCGATGCTGTGGGTTTGTAAAGAGAGGCACGGCAGGCCGAGCACAGAGCCGCCATGGTGGACGACTTGCTCGCCATGCTTTTCGAGATGGGGGGCTCGTGACAACACCGGAGTCGGCGGATATTGTACTTCACTGGCGGAAAATGCGGGTAAAGCACCCGTCTCCGGGCGCGACAGAGGGCTCCCTTTGACGTAAAGCCGGGCGGGAAGAATCAACAACAAAAGTGTAGGGGCTGATGGAGTCGGGTAGAAGGAGGTGGCGTTCGTTTATGCTCGTTCTGAGAAGTGGCGAGAATGGGCACACGATAGAGAGAGAGAGAGAGAGAGAGGAGAGGCAGCGCTCTTCCCCACTCGGCCGTTCGGGCTTGGTGGAGCCGCCGCCCGGTCGAGCATATCACGACCCGATTGCGGGGAGACGACGGCTCGCGTACGATCGTAAAGTAAAATTTCTATACGGAAGCGATTGTGCATGAATACCTCGAGAGCTTGCAGTCGCCCCGGCTCGGTACTTATTTATGTGGCCGCTGGAACTGTGAAGAACATGGCATCCCAATCTGCCCATTTACAATGCCTACGACAAGTGTGATAGCTATGCTACTGTGACTATGCTGCAGCGCGGAATTGACAGGGAAAACTCTGTCTTTCAAGTCTGTCAAGTTAAAAGGATCGAATTCGGCGACGTCGGGCTGTATCAGTTTTTGTTCTCTTTGGACCGCAACCCACAGCCGGACCATCATCTATGACGCGCTTGCATCATGCGCTGCAGTCGCAGTAAATCTGGACTGGCCCGCCGCTCCAATTGGATATGGATCTTGGGCCATTGTATGATAAGAAGCTCTACTTATCTTAGAAATGACAGGGCTTAGTTATACCCTGTTTGATACTACAATCAAGGTCAATTCTCTTTCAAAGCGCCAAGACTGTGTGCTTCCTATGGTGGTGGGGTCACCACAAGACATAAGCTGGTCTGCAAAGACAATAAGTCGATGCTTACTACAGCAATCGCATCGCCTGCAGGGGTCTTCTCGATTAATGTTACAATTTGTTTTAGCGGACTCTCGGGTCATAACGGTGCAATTTATTCCTGCGTCAATTCAGATCTGGGCTGCGTGTAGTAAGCCGACTGCCTCGCAATTTTCAGAGACAACAGTGTACGTCAACATGTATCACAATCAAGTGTTTTATTGCCAATTCTGCCTACTTGCGCATATTTAGTTCTCTTTTTTGGCATCTTGTTCCATTGTGGTCGGATGTGCGGATGTCTTCCCCGCCCCCAATCGTCAGTCAGCGAAACCCGGTAAGACAGACAGACAGACAGACAGACAGACAGCGCGCGCGCCATCCCGCTTCGTACCGTCTCACTCTCTCACCCACAAAGATGGGCGAATCGACAAAGGGATGTGATGTTAAGCCGGTTCCCCCCCCCAAGATCCATCTACCCCGCACCGTTCACACGGACGAACTCCGAGAAAGAAAAGTACAAAAGAGCAAATCTGCAGGCACGCGGGGGTCGCCTGATTACCTGTGATTACTCGCAGGACATTTTCGACAATGTAACCCTCTTATGACAGCCCGATGACGGCGGCCGACTCATCAGCCCCCAAGACGACGAGGCTCCGAGACACATAGCTTGGCCCAGTCGGGGTCGGAAATATCAGCCCGCGGCCAAATCTGCATGCTCTTTTTTCTTTGTCTCGGCACGGTCCTTGGTGTGTTTATTTTTATAGTATCCCGAGGCCCGCCTACCGACCCGATTCGTTACGACCGGGGATAGACCCCCCTTCTCTTCCACTGCCCTGTTCGTGAGATATAGTAATCTTGCATCTGAGGCTACAGCTTTGGCCGGTGTTTTGTTTTACAAGGTGCTTATATAGCGTGAGCCAAGCTAAAAAAAAACGGCCATCAGAGGACAGCTATGAGCAGACAGCTGGAAGACTGATTTCTTCTACATACATACTATCCCCGCCCTTTGAGAATTGCCCGTGCCGCATCTGCAAGCGCGTGAATTTTTATTATTTTTATTATTTACAAAACATGAGCGCCGAATCGAGACGGCATCTCACGAACCGGAGGACTCGATTTCGCAGCAGCACCAACAATGAGCGCGGCACCGTCGCCGACGACGAACTCGACGTCGCCGCCGCTCGGCACATGTATCCAGCAACACGGCCCGCCGCGGACATTTCGACGACAGCTGCCACGGACAAGCTGAAGGAGGCGACTCAACTGCGCCCCGCTGGGTTCGTCGGGCTTGGGTTTACCATGCTGTTCCTGGGCTTGCACCAGTGTCTATGCACGTACGTCTTTGTCAGGAACTTCTGACGCCGGGGCAGGGAGCGGGCCCGTCGTCTTACACAACACACACACGCACATGTTCTGACAGATTTCCCAGGTCACCGCGACACCACCGCCGAGGGAGGAGCCAGGTGCTGCTCTTCCTGACAGCGTGCAGCGCCGCCGCGCAACTGATTGCCGGGGTGCGCGACGGACCCCGCGACGGCACCTTTGGCGTCGTCTTCCACGGCGCGCACAGCGTCGTGTGGATGACCGCGGCGGCGCTGCTGCAGCTCCTCGCTCCCCCGCATCCACAGCTCGGCGCCGATGAGCGCAAGCCACATGCAGGCGGCGGCGGCCGGGCGACGCTCTCGGTGGCGGCGAGCATGCTTCTCATGGCCGCCGCCTTTGCGTGTCTCGGATGCGCCGTCGCCGCGAGCAAGGCGCGCATCCCCGTCCTGCTCCTGCTGGCCAGCGTCGGCCTGGGCCTGCTGTGCCTGAGCCGCGCCGCGTTCCAGATGCCCGGGGCGGACGACGCGGCGGGCGCGGCGGAGGACATGAACCGCTACGGGGGCGGGTTCCTGTTGGTGTCGAGCTTTTTGGCATTTCGCACGGCACTGCACGCGGGACGGCGGCGGCGGTTAGAGTGCACACGAGTCCTGGCGGGAGGCGGCGGGGAGCCGTCATGAACGTCTTGTTCCATTGCAACTCTTCGAGTGAGAAGTAAAAATATATTATTGAGCAAAAAGAAAATGACATGATATTACAGTCGTCTAATTAAAGGGCCGTGAATAATGAACAAGTGTTCGTACCATTTTCCCCCCGTCTCGCTTTACAGGCTCTTCTTGATGTCCTCGGCGGCACCCTTGGCCTTGCCCTTGGCCTCCTCGGCAGCGCCCTTGGCCTGGCCCTTGAGCTCCTCGGCCTTGCCGGCGGCCGACTTGTTTCCGAGGGCATCCTGGGATGCCCGCTTGGCCTTTTCAGCAGCGTTTTCTGTAACAAAAAAAAAAGTCTCATTAGCCAATGCACCATCACTGCGGTACAGTGAGCAAGTAAGTCCTGCTGCTTACCAGCGGCGTCGATGCCGTCGACAATCTTGCTGCTCACGGCCTGGTCCACCGACTTGACGCCATCCTTGACCGTCTGCGTGGCCGTCTTCTGGTAGACGACCGTCGAGGAGAATGCGCGGGTGGTGGTGTTGACGGCGGCGCGGGGGAGAGCGCGGGTGGCGGATCGGAGAGCAAAAGACATGATGCTGGTGTGTTGGGTTTGACGTGGTTTGTTCGGAGGGTATTTGGCTGGACAAGTTGAAACGTAAAACGGATTGAGAGATTGAATGATGTACTGGGCAAGAAGTTCGTTCGGAGACAGACTGGTAATATATTGGCAGGTTGGACCCTGGTCGAACAACGTATAAACGCTTAGCTATTTCATCGTTGACGTCACCCAGGCATCACCGCGCACAGCGTCGCGCCACCTTGGTTTGCGCAAAACGATTATCCCCTTTCAGGCACAAGCGTTCAGGGCCATCGCCGGATCTGGACCGTTCTAATTTTACTTGCTTTTTGATCTTTTATTGAAATCAGGGTTTCCGAATTCCAAGTACCAGTATATTATATTACAGTAGTCTATCCGGCGATGGTGCCGAGATGCGCAAACTCGGTGGCGCTCCGAAATCTTGATTTTACAAAAGAAATGCCCGGCCATGTATATACACATCGCAAATAATGTTACACATCTAATTGGCACGTAGGCCATCGAGCTTGGCACGCATGACGCTCTCCGCCGTGGATGGATCTATCCTCTCGGTCGGGCCTAGACGCATCATCTTACCCACCAGGAACATGAGCTTGCCCTGCGGAAACTTGTCATAGCTCACAAACTCGCGCAGGACCTTGTCTTCACCTTGCATCGCCTCCTCCGCAATCGCGACATACTCGTCCTGCGACAGCTCGTGGAACCATAGATTATTCGTGTCAATGGCCAAAGTCACGTCGCCGTCGCCCATTTCCCCAAGATAAATGGCGACAAGAAGCTCCTTGGCCACCTTGCCGGTGATTTGCTTCTGATAAAGGTGATGCAGGAGCTGAGATAGGTCGCGCGCAGGAACTTGGGCACACTCGCCCTCCTGCGAAAAGGTGAGCTCGCCGGACGCGAGCGGCCCGGCCTTGTACGTCGTGAGACGGCCGAGCTCGTGAATAACCCAGTTGCCGACGAGGGTAGCATAACTTTTAAAGTCGGGCTTCGTGCCCGAGCTCTGTAAGATTTCGCCGAGCATGTCGAGGAGACGGTAAAAATACTGGACTCGAGCACCATTGTCGAGCGTAATAAGAGAGAGCGCATCTTTGGCTGTGAGACCGTAGTCAGCCACTAGACTGTCGAGTTCCTTGTCAGGGAGCACCGCAAGCGACTCCTGCAAATGCCGGACCAAGTCATTGCCAATGATGAGCGGCTCAATGTCAGGATCTGGCATGTATCGGTAGTCGACCTCGCCCTCTTTGCCACGCAGCCTACGGGTCTCTGTTGAGCCAACAGCCCAGCCGCGAGTTTCACCGGCAATGACACCGCCAGCTTCCAGCACGCGGATTTGTCGGTCTCGTTCCGCGATGATGGCGTCTTCAACAGATTTGACGGTACTCAGGTTCTTGATTTCCGTTCGTGTTCCAAGTGGGACGTTGGCATCTCCAGTTCTGCGCACCGAGACGTTGACATCTGCGCGCAGACCACCGGCCTCCATACCTGATACACAGGCATCGACCGTATTCAGAAGAAGCTGGATTTTTCGCACGAAGACAGCCGCCGTTCGAGGATGATGCATCTCGGGTTCCGTAATAATTTCGATCAGAGGCACGCCGACACGGTTGAAATCAAGCCACTGAGTGTTGCCCACTTGAGCCAGCGTCTTTGCCGTATCCTGCTCAAGCTGGACTTGCTTGATGCTAACAGTCACACTCTCGCCATCCTCGGCTGCAATACCGTCCCTGGCCAACAGCATTATGTGTCCATACTTGGCGAACGGCTGATAGTACTGCGTGATCTGATAGCCCGAGGGCTGATCCCACCAGAAGTAGTGTTTGCGATCGAAGCGACTGAGCTGTTGGATGTCGCAGTTGAGCGAGAGGGCGGCGCGGAGAGCGGGAATCAGCGTCTCCTTTTGGAAGCGCGGCTGGCTGCCCGGCATGGCCACGTCAAAGAGCGCGACATGGCTATTGGGGTCGTCGTTGAACGAGGTCTGGGCCGACGAAAAGAGCTTGCGCGGGCTGTTGAGCTGCGCGTGAATCTCGATACCGACGGTGAGTTCCCAGCCGTCCACGGTCTGGTTGTCCGACTTGGCCCTTTTCTTGCCGTGCTTCTTGGCCAGCTTGGCCTCGTCCTTGAGCTTCTTGCGAAAGTTGGGTTGCGGAGGATCGGGTGTAGGTGTCGCGGCATGCGGTGCGTCGTGGAGGTTTCTGACTCGATGCGCTGTCGGCGCGATTGTGTACGCAGCGGCGGCGGATCGGGCAAAAAGCGCCGGTGTCACTGTATGACGCGCATTCAAGCAACCGTGTGGCGAGATGCGGCCGGCAAACAGATATCTGCTGAGGTCTGTGACTCTCTGGCGTGGCATGTCGAGCGAGGGCAGCGCACTGTGGCCGAGGGTGACGTGTTATTTCGAGTCCGACGTCGGAGGCACGGGGAAGGATTCGTATGATTCACTTCCAATTTATGCAGAGCAGGCGGCCAACAGGGTTGGCTTAAAATGGCTGGCTGAACAGGACCCAACGCGCTGGGTTGGGTTGCCGTTTCTGGCGCCAAGAGCGGCTGGCACTGCGTTGACAAGCAGACTCTGGGCCGCTCCCTTGGAGTTCCGAAACACGAGGGGCAGCTGGGGCTTGCAGGTTGGATTGGCGAGCTCCAATAAGCTCGCTGGCACGGCACAAATAAAGCTGGGATGGTGAGCAGAAATGCCCCGTGCAGAGGGACAAAGGGTGGTGCTGTTGCAGGAAAGCTCCGGTGGACCCTGGCCGTGATGGAGATGCAAGGTGGGCGCCCCTCCACTGTCCAGTACGACAACGTCGCGCGCTGTCAAACGGCGCTCCATCAACTGCACTCTGCAGCCTCGCAAACATAAAATTCGCAGCAAAATATTGCCTCTCTGGCACACCTCTCGAGATGACTCCTTCGAGATCCTTGGAAGATTTTCTACCCCTGACGTGACACTGTCTTCTTTTTATAGTTGGGCAGCAACAAGGCGTCCTCGCTGACCAGCACAATGACGACTCTCTCAGCGGGACCATGGCCATGGCAGCCCAACCAGCTCCGGCTGAAGAGACAGACTGTACAACCTGCATATATATAGTAACACACTATATCATCGCCTGTCTCGATTTATTCCGCCGTGTATCAATCCGACCTGCCACTGCCGCTACCCCTCCATTTTCACCTGCTGCCAATAAAACCGACTGCAATTTCTCTCGTACCAACCGCCGAGCAATGCAATACCATACCTCAATACATCTGATGCCAAAACTGACTGCCCGCTTCCATCCAACACGCTATTCCCAGACAAATAGTCACATTAACATTCGCCTTGCATCATACGCGCCCCCGTGAAGCCGGACCTGGAACGCCACGTGAGGCGCCAGAGGCATAGTGGTTGCAGTCGCTGGTGCTGCAGCCAAACGACAAACTCACTCCTACTTCGCTGCTTATTTTCGAGGTTTGGGCGACTTCCTTTTTCCTTGCTTTTCTATATATTGCTTCTAGACTTGGACTTTCTTCCCGACTCCCTTTCGGGACCAAAATACACTCTCTCACTGGACCCGAGCCTGTGGTACGTACCACAGAAGCCCGCAGAGAACACTCGCTTTTTATTTTTATTTTTTAAAAGCCTGCCAGATTGCCCTGGAGGCGTTTGAAATTCATGAAGCTTAACCATACCTCGGATGTCATGACATCCAAGGTCGGATCATCCCATGGGAAAAAGAGCTCGCTCAGCCGAGCATCGTCTTCGCGACGAAAGCACGGCCGTGCGGTAACCATCGAGGACGTACTGGACTCCGAGGACCATCTTCACAGAGTCTCGGGTACTTCAACCCCTGGAATGGAACAGGCCAATGAGGAGGTTTCTCCGGAATGGTATGCCTTGACCGAAGGCGAGCCCCGTACTTCTAAGGAAGCGATCCGCGACGCGGAGTTGCTAGCTCAGGTAAGCTGCGAAGAGAGCGACACTACCGAGAAGCTCTCTTCGGAAGATCCGGTTTCGGGAGACCCAGCATCGGGAGCCCAAGTTAGGGGAGACCTGGCCATGGAAGAGGAGCTAAAAGCTACATCTAATGTTCCTGGTAAGAACCAACACGTTCCAAGTACAGACGTGGCAAGTACTTTTTCTACTGCGGCTACTGCCAGAGATGCATCGCCGGCCCTTGGCGGCGCAGATAAAAATCACGATGAAGAGGCTGCCACTCACGAGGCGGGCAGACCGCCAGGGCTACAATGGGCAGAAACTCCCAGGCCTCGTTCTCATCGTTTTCAAAGTCCAATGGCCCAATGGGCGCACCCCCATGGACATGGGCAACCGTATACGCCGCACTTCAGGCCTATCTTTCCACCGCCTCTGCCACCGGTCTCCCCTCCACTCTTCGGAATGCCCCATCCGCCGCCGATGATGCCAGGACGGCAAGTGTCTCGTTTCGAACCCGGCCACCTAAGCGGCTATGAGCTCCTGGCATCTCGACTGTCTGGTGGGCAGGAGTCGGAACTGCCTATCCCGCTTATATATCGACGATTCAAACAACTTCACAACCGCATCCTTCTGGAGTTGCAAGACGACATCGTTGTTCTGGAGGAGAGACTGCGGTATCTTGATGAGCAAGACAGCATCAACCGTGGGTACAGAGACGGCGGGGTCAGACCGGCCTCTCGCCGACAGGACAAATTGGAGCCAAACGAAGTGACGACTGCCCGGAAGCTACTTCTAGAACAAATTGCGCAAAAGATGTATCAGTTCAGTAAGCTGGTGATGCTGGCCATTCACAGGATTTTCTCGTGGGATATACACTAATGCACATGATTGCAGGTACGCAGTTGGATGGGTACAAGAAGGTGTGCGAGTTTCGAGATGCCATGCCAGAGGATGTCCACGACTACAGATCCTTCCTTGCTGCCCATGCCCCGGTGATCCCGGACGAGATACGGTTCCTCGACAAGACCAATGATTTGCTGTGTCTCCCTGACGCTCCGTACTACGTCGACGAGGAAAGCGTCAGCGGCCACCAGACACCGGCCCCGCGTACGCCGCGCCTGCTCGAAGCGCCGATGGCCCCTAGTACTATTAGTATGAGTGCTCTGGACCAGCAAGCACGGGAGTACACGGGCGCGCCGCCGCGGGGCGCCGGCCATGCTAGGCGAATGTCGCGACCGCTGAACCAGGCCAAGCTGCGGCACATGGCCGTGGGCATATGCATGGCAATTATTCTCCCGATTCTCAGCTTCCCCGTCATCTCCGGGTTCGTGAGCCGCATAACGGTGGTGGCGCTCGTGGGACTGGGCATGGCGGTGGTGGGCGTTCAGTCGGGCGCATATGATGTGCTGACGGGACGGGCGAGTGCTATCGATGGGGCCATTGCATTGGGGATATACGTGGGATTTATGGCGATTGTCGCTGCTACATTTGGTTGAAGCGGAAGTGTGTACCTGGTTTGAATTTTCATTTATTTATTTTTGGTCTTTACTTTATATACTACTACTTGCTCTTAATATACCCCAACGTTGACTTAGACGGCCCATGCAGACCGTTACTATCTCTCCACCCAAAGTGGCGCGCAATCCAACCCTAGCCCTGCACAGCCTGTAAGTAGCTCAATAACGAAACCCGCTCTCAACCAATTGGGCGAATGGTTTAGTGGTATAATACTCCCTTAGCATCTGTCGATCTCTTCGAGATTCTCAATTGCGCCTTCTGGGAGTGGTCCGGGGTTCGATTCCCCGTTTGTCCATCCGAAGCTTTGTCTCCGTCATTTGAGGGCGAATGGTTTAGTGGTATAATACTCCCTTAGCATCTGCTGTACAGCCGATACAACGATTGGGAGTGGTCCGGGGTTCGATTCCCCGTTTGTCCAACAATCAAGAGCGAGTTTCATTTTTTGCTGATTTTGTCGATTTTCTTTTGTTGCCCGGGTTGGTGCCGTTGAAGGTTCTGGTGGCAGGTGTGGCTGGTGTGAGGCGGTGGGGCTGAAGAAGATGGCGGGAGTCAAGCGAGGATAACATTGATTCGGTGTAGCTGGACAAGTTGAGACGGGGGTCTCTTTGTTCGTAACTTTTTGCATATGGGAACTTCTGATGCAAGAAATCACTATATACATTGCATGAGTGGCTGCAATTTTGTACTACTCGTCTCGGACAAACTTGTGCGCAGTTTCATGTCGCGACAGCTATTGTGTGACTGGGACATGCAAGTGACGATTCATCCTAGCCAGCGTTTTCGATTAGTACAGAACACTGCATATATGAACCTCTATAGGAGAGCAGTGCATTCAAGAAAAGCACTCGTAAAGACATTTGTGAGTATCTGGACGTTTTGCCCTCTGCCAAAACACTGCCTGTCCTGCTGCATTCGCCACTTACACAAAGGCAAACTCACTTAATCTGCGACCATTTCGGATGGGGCTACTACTTCCTCGTCGCACCTCGCGTCCTAAGCTCTTCCCATACAAAATGTAGCTGATCTGAGACCGGGAAGGCTCTTCTTGCTGACACCTCTTCCCTCCAGCTCGGCGGCGCCTAGCGTGGGGAGTTCTCCTGCCAGCACTCAGCAAACGGATGCGTGACGCGAGGCACGCAGGAGCCGGCGAACCAAACGGATTTGTTTATTTGTTTAAATAGAGTCAAGGAAGCGAAGATGCCAGGTGCCACGTGGCTTGTGCGCAGGGCGCGGCTACTGATCTCGCCTGCTCCTGCGGTGTGAAGAAAAAGTGAAGGGCTTGTGAAAGTGAACCGGCCCTCTTTCCTCCCAAACTTCTTTCCTCACCACGACTCTTTCGCGAAACATTTGCCTCTGCACACTATTTTTCATCATCATCTTCTTCTTCTTCTTCTTCTTCTTCTTCTTTCATCACCTGAACAACATTTCTTTCCAAACCAACATCTCATTCAAAAACTGCACTTTTACCAGATATCTTAGGTGAGTCGGTGCACATCGCCCAGTAGGGCTCCATTTACTGATGCCAGAGACAGATTATCAACATCTCGTACACTTCCCATCCCATCACGATGCTTCGTCTCGCCAACCTCACTGCTTTGCTTGCCGCGATTGCTCCCGCTCTCGCCATGTCTCCTCTCTGTAAGAAATAAATCGCCATCCCAAACCCAACTTCTCCTCAAAGGCTGACTTCTCATTCCTCTGTAGCCAATGCCCAGTACACCGAGACCATCGGTGCTCAGGAGATTGGCAGCACCGCCATCTATGGTAAGAGATACCTTTACCTACTCACAACGTCATCTGCTCACCAATGGCTCAGGCACCATGGTCTACTCCATGAACCACTGCTCCGTCATCCACAGCACCCAGTGCTACACCTCGCTCTCCACCGGCGGTCCTGCTCCTCCCAGTAGCACTAGCATCGGCTACTCCTCCTCCTACACGCCTCCCCTCCCGAGTTATGGTGAGCCAAGTGAGACCATCACCAGCGGCGGCTCGGTCCCCGTCCCGACCCATAGCACTGTGAGCAGCGGCGGCAGCGGCGAGAACCCGCCCCAGACCACGGGCACCCTAATCGTCCATGGTAGTGGCAGCTCCTCCACGACCACGCACACACCCGATGTTCCTACTGGCGCTGCGGCCATGGGCGCCGCGGTCATGGGCAACGTCTTCGTTGCTGCCCTTGCTGCCCTTGCTGTCTAAAAACAACACAAACATAATGTATGCTTGGCGTAACAGAATTTGTGTTTCTGCGACGACGGCCGAGAACACACTGGCAGGATGTAATGAGAGAGGGCTGGCGTCCGAGCTCCATAGCTGTGGCAGTTTTGCTCGCGCGGATAAGTACCTAAAAATGAGTTATGGTCTGGTTATACATGGATGGATGTGCCTAGAAAGAGCAGAAAAGTAGAGAACCCATCAATTGAATCGAAAATTAGCATTATCACTTGATCATGGGCGATATATTTCTTCGCATTGACGTTAAAGAATTGATTGGTATCTAGATGCTATTATACAGCGAGCAGCATTCCTACCCCAAAATTCGGAACA
Organism: Akanthomyces muscarius; assembly: GCF_028009165.1. Taxonomy (NCBI): domain Eukaryota; kingdom Fungi; phylum Ascomycota; class Sordariomycetes; order Hypocreales; family Cordycipitaceae; genus Akanthomyces; species Akanthomyces muscarius. The sequence goes on from NC_079241.1 coordinate 1,499,748, forward strand.
AGCAAAAGACCTTACTTGCTGCTACCAGTTCAACACGCCCAAAATACATTATGCAAAGAAGGCACGGCTCGCGGCCCTCTGCTCTGTCTCTCATCACCCCTCAACCCCCCCTTCTTCACTTGGCCGGTGGACAAACTGGACAGCCTCCACGCAGCTTGTCGCGCAGTAACCTCGCCTTCATGACCTTCATGCCCACCAGGTAGCGGTTGCTCTCCTGGCTTTCGCCGCCGCCAATGTCAATGTCCACCTTGGCACCGCGATGGAGCATCTCCATCAGGTGGCTCACGTGGTAGACGTGGCCGCACGCGTAGCCCACCAAGGTCTCCATCTCGTACTCTGTGAATGCCTCGCCGCAGCCCACGCAATGGCCAGGTTTAGGCGTTGTCCTGCTTCGTGGCTTGTCCTCCTTGCCAGCCTCTGTCGACTTGTCCTGGCCATCGCGCGCCCTGGGCGTTGCGGGCGGCGGCGGCGGCGGCTCAAATTTGACACCACGGCGCTGCCCTACGCGCAGCTCCCTCTGCTTGAGCCCGACCTCGCTGCGCATGACGGTCGCGGCGCCCGAGCTGATGCTGTGCTGGAGCTCGTGCTCCTTCATCATGTGCGTGAGGCCGTCGCGCAGCCCCTCGATCTCGAGGCCCTCGGGGATGCGACGCACGAGCGTGATGGGGTTGATGGCGGTGCCGACCTGCTCGAGGAGGGCGCGGATGAAGCGCGGCTTGTCCATGCTGTAGTCGAGCAGGTCGCTCCACAGGTCCGGGTCGTCTTGCTCCTTGACGAATTCAATCGCCTTTTCGACGTTGCGCAGCCGGTCGATGATGAGGTAGAGCGCGCGCTTCATCTGACCAGTCTTCGAATACAGGTAGACGAGCTCGTCATAGTATTTATGCGACTCGCACTCTTCGACGGCCTTGAAAAAAAAAGGTTAGTTCTGTTCTGCTGCGGCTTGGGAATTGGGTTGGATTGCTCACCTTGTCAAATGTGTACGCTGTTGAGGTTTTCAAAAAGTCCATCAAGAGGTTTCTTTCAAAGTTGGCGAAAAGCGTGACAACAAGATCGGCAAAGTCGTCCACCAACGCTCGACTTTCCAGGACCAAGTGGTCGCGATTCTCCCCCGCATGCTCCTTTACACCGTCTCCGTGCCATAGACCACGGAGATAGAAAAACAAGTATAGAGGTTGCTCCTTTGCTCGAAGTTGCCCTACAACTTGCCTGGGACCAACTAATCCATGCTGCGCCTCGTCAACGAGCAGCGTAATCGCATCCGAGGTCGCATTGGCCAGGTCCTTTTTCGTCATTCGGTCGGCACCGCCAGCAGGTACGCGTAGGCTGATGAAGCCCGGAATATCGTCAGCCACCGCCTCGGCGAGATGGTTGTCTCTGATGAGACGGAACACAGAATCTGCGTCTTGAAGCTTGATGTAGCACTTGAGAGCCTCGCGCTGGCGCCCTCCAGCTTCATACAGCCTGGCAAGACCTCGATTGACAATGCGCCAATCTCTACCTTTTTCGCCACCGTCGATGCTGTCCTCGCGTACATCTCGGAACTTGAGTTGGTTCTCGAGTGCGGTCGTGACTGTCTTGATGTCAAACAGCTCCGGAGACCACAAGTCGAGTAGATCTCGGAATCGAGGCTTGTCGTTGTGAATATAATGGCCAAGGACAACTTCGTACACCGTTGTTGGTATCGGTGGGTGCATCGGAGCAGAAGGGATATAGTCTGTAATCTCGTCAAACTTCTTTGCCCCGGCAAAGGTCCACACCCATTTCTCCCAGCGATCAGGGGAATGCAAGACCCTGCCACAGACTTCCGCTGCCACAGCCCACTGTCCGTCATCGATCAGCTCTTTGATCCACAGCTCGCCTATCCGTTGCTTTTCCCTTTCCACTGCACTTTGAGCGCCTCTGCTGATGGAGTCCGCAACGGATTCGTCTTCGAACAAGTCAGCAATGCCTGGAGCAGCAGATGCTGGCACGTAATCGCTTGATTTGTCTGCTAGTATGTCTGGATTTTCATCCAGAAGTTCCCATGCTCTGCTGTAATACTCATGCTCCAACAACCAGGCCAGGTGGTCACCCAGGTCTCTCTTAGTTGCCAGTATGCAGTCATAAGGGCTGTGCACAAAGATTTTGGCGCCAGGTTTGCTCAAGCTGGGATGCACGGGGAGCGGCCCTGACCTAGCTTGACCTCGGATTGTACCACTGGTACTGGCTGTTCTAGAGCCGGGGGCAAAATCGTCTCCGCTGTCTTTGCTTCGAATACTGGCCCCTGAGCTGAAAAGAGCTCTCGGGTTAATAGCGGCATTCCACATCTCACTCCCAAGTCCAGCAATAGTCTCCAATGCTCCCTTGGATGCTACCGCGCTCGCTGCGCTGCGAGCGGGCAAGACGCCGAGGTGATAATCAGCAGAGAAGAGACGCTCATAGCGACTCACCACAAGCTCCTCTTTATCAACCTCGGCTTGCGATACCAGATCGATGAGGCGGAGCTCCGGTGGCAAGTTATTTTGACGCTTCCTAACGCCACCTGAAGGCTCACTCTTGGCAGAACCTGTGGAACCTTGATGGCGATGGCGCTGAGCGCCGCTGCTTTGCTCATCCTCGCCATCCTCCGGCGGGGAGAATGCGAGAACAAGAAGGAGATTCGATGTGTAAAGAGATATTCCCGAAATAATACAGTCAATGCGCAGACTGGGTGTATTAGTCAACGTGTAGTGTAAAGATTGGAGGAATGCTCACATTTTGGCGATTTCAGCGCGGCCAACTGCCTTGTTTCCACTGTTCTTGGCAGGTGAGCCGTCGGGGTGAACATGAATAATCCATATCATGGCCCCCCAGCCAACAAGTAGACGCTCCATCGCAGGCTTTTGTGGACTGATGTGAGATTGACCTTTGAGTCTACTCGCAGCTGCCGATGCAGACACACTGCCTTGCTTGGAATCGACGGCTTCGTCACTTTCGATTGCCTTTTCATCGATCCATTCCGCACGCCCTTTCCACACACTAGCCATAGTATCCCATTCCTCCGTTTGTGGCCTATCTATGTGCCCGACACGTTTCCAAGCGTCGTCACTGTCTGCATTTTCATGCTGCGATTTGGAGCGCATGATTTTGATACCTTGCTCATTGAGCCAGGCGACGTACTTTCCTGACAGAGACCATTTCACGGTATTTATCGTGCCTTCTCCGGAGTGCAGCACTGTGTCTTTGCCCGTGTTGGACCCCAGACCCATGCTTCCGAGCCAGCCGGATGCAGTTGCGGCCGCTGTTCCAATCGTCGTCGAAGTGCTGCGCCCTGGGCCACCCCCTGAGGTGAGGATGAGCTGGCCAGCCAGACCACCAGATATATAAGAACGATCTGATTTGAACTCTGGTGACAAGGCTACGCTCTGAACGGGTCGACCGAAGCTTCGTAGTTGAACATCTTTCATATCGATCAAAGATTGTACGCAGACATTTCCATCCATGGAGGAGGTTGCTATATGTATGTCGTTGGATGGAGTCTTCGGTATCTGCACAGGCTCTCGAGATCGCTTCGAGGCCGCGGCAGGCGAAGCGTCTTGAGATCTTGGCTGGCTGGATAGGTTCGTAGGCGGAACGGGGGCCGGCGCCTGGGCTGACGGCAGCGGCGGAGGATATGGGGAGATCGATATAGAGGTAACGGACGCAGAGTGGGCATGATATACTCGAAGCGGTTGAAAATTGGGAAGTTGAAGAACGTGCTGAGCTCGTTAGCTGATTGCCGGGTGAACATTTCGGAAGGTCTGGCTTACAATATTGCCATTATGTGTACCGATAATCTGAAAAACGTTAGTTTAGATGCATAATGCATTTGGGTGGAAGCTGACCATCTTATCGCCTGCGACAAGAAATGCACTGGTTGCGTCACCGTTGCGGTACACAGAGTTCAAGTGTGGTGTAAGCCTCGAGATTTTGAGCGACGGCTCTTCGTCTTCGTCTTCTTCTTCGTCATCCTCGTCCCCATCATCCACGTCTTCGTCTTCGTCTTCGCCTTCGTCGTCCTCTTCACCGTTGTCCTCTTCTTCGTTTTCCTCCGCGGTGGCGTCTCGCTGCTGCTCGCCAGACTCTTCTCGCACGGCGTTATCTTCGGTGGCTGGGTCGTTGCTGGGCTTTCCGGTTACCCCAGTCTCAGCGTTACTGTCGCCAGCATCGTATTGTTTGCTTCGCGGAGTATCTGAGGCTGCCGGAGCACCATTGTCTTTCGCACCTGGCGTCAGATCCGGGTCGTGATCGGCTTGTTGAGGAGTTGCGACATGGTCCGGCTTGGCGTCGCTACCAAGCTCTTTAGCTTGGTCTGTCATTTTGTTGTTGTACTGAAATCATAGCTGGGGCTCAGAAGAGGGAGAAAAGAGGCAGCCGTGCAGCTGGCGAAATGGGGTTGAGGGATTGAAAGCTGTTGGGAAGCTTAATTAGACGAGGTACCTGAAAGCGACTAATCGACGTCACGAGCTTCCAATGGCGCGGAGCCGAGTCCAAGGTCGCGCCACAGTGAGCCAAATGAGCCACAGCGCCGCCAAGCCACTATGACCTCCCCGCCCGCCCGCCAAACAGCCCACCAGCCCACTGTAGCTGCCACGCCTACCACTGTAAGGCAGTACCTGTTAAGAGCTGTACTTCACCACAAATCGCGTCTTCCACGCGGCTTCCGTTGCTCGCCTACCTAGACAACCAGAGTATACAAACACGAAGCTTCACAAGCGCCCACTTCGCAGACGCGAATGCACCAGTAATGCCGACCCCACGATAGCAGGAAAACTTCGGCGACACGATCCGAACGAGCAGAGCAGAAACCTGAAGCTTGCTTAGCCCATGGCGACTTCGCGACATGGCTTCTGTCAAGTCTCTTGGGCTTCACCTGCCTTCAGGCCTGCACTACGCCATCGACGAGCAGTTGTTGCCGCCAAATCCGCCAGCCAGCTCGTATAAATGGGACATTATTTCTGCAAGAGGCAAAAGTACAGACGTGAGCGAGGATGAGCTGCTCATTACCAAAGACGCTGTTGTGTGGTGTCGCGGGGGCATCCTCCGCAAAATATTCAAATTCGACATTGAAAAGGAGCCCGTCACGAAAGCTCTTCTCGCATACTTCCCTGCCTCTGACGACGACAATGCAGCCACAAAGGCGCATTCACAAGACCCGGCATCGAGTGCGGCGAACCGGCAAAGACCTCGCATGGAAAAAGCCCTGGTCGTCTTCTTAAGTACTCAGGCGCACATATACTTCTTGTCCGGGGCCAGCCATGTCGTCCATATGCCCTTTGAGGTCGAGACGGCCTTTGCTGGACCATCGGGCGTTTTAATTCAAAGAAAGCAAAAGACTGAAAACCTCGGCTCCTCTACTCTGAGGTTCCCCCGCGTCATCCCCAACTCGTTCTTGTCGTCTCAGTTGACAGAAGTGAATGGCTCGCAAGCGCAAGACTTCTCGGTACAGAGCCTTGGAAACCCAAAAGCCCTGAATCTGGGGCTGAGTGCTACTTTGGAAAGCATGTTCGATGGCCCCATGGGCCAAACCGAGTCGCACTGGCCGCGACTTGTCTCGCTATCAGACCCGTTGCTGGACATTGGCCTCGTTGTCACAGAGCCCGACTCCCAGAGTGGAAAAGCACCTACCGCTGGTGCTCGGAATGAGGCATTCCTCGATCCGGCCGAAGAGCTTCTCTATATTGAGCAGGTCGAACTGAGCGGGAGAGCTTTTGAACAAGTCGATGAGACTTTTACTATCGCAGTCACCCTCAACCGTGCGACCAATTGTTATAATGTTTGGCGTCTCAAGTATCTTGAGCATCAGGACCCTTTTATAAAACAGCGCAAGTCAAAGCCCACAGCTGCAGGCCTTGCTGCTCGCCGACGGAGCTCTATGGCACCCTCATTCGCAGAACCCAACACGCCAGCAAAACCCAGCGCAAGAGATAGCTTTGGCGCGCCGCTACCAGGCAAACGCCAACGCAAAAGCGAAAAGATTGAGAAACCAGTGGATCTTGTATCGTCTCTCGAACAACAAGATAAAAATGGCTCGGCCATTACGCGGCGGAGTTCACGGCGTCTCAGCTCTATGCTTGCCCGTGCAGACTTGTCAGCATCTCAAGAACGATCCGTCTTCTCAGAACAGCCGTCAGCTGTTGGTATCAAACCTGCAAGGAAGCAAGACTCCCGCGCAGCTCCGCAAAACCGCTCCAGCTCCAGTTTCAGCAATCAGATCCGCCCGAGCCTCAGCAGCCTTTTGGAGGCACCGCTTGATATGGGGCTCAATGAAGGATTCCTCAACATGGGCTTAGATGATCATGAGCTCGAAGGTCTTCAGCATGACGTCCGGTTCACCAAAATATTCGATATTCCGTCCGCAAAATCCAATGTGCATTACACAGTGCCAGCAGCTGATGCTCCACAGCATACCAAAGTCTTCATACTGGCTGCCCCAGCATATGCTCACGATGGCTTTGACCGGAACCAGTTGCTCATTGGAATTCAAGATGTCGATGAAAAGCGCCTGGATATTATAACCATACAAGTTATTCTGCACCCAACCAGCAAAACAGTCCCAAGATCCTCATTCAGTGGTTCTACCCCCACTGGCCTGTCTATTGCTACTGGCGAAATTCGAAGGGCTCAAAATGTAGTTGACTCCTGTAAATTGGTCGATGGTGAGCAGTCTGTCATTCTGATCTTGTCGGAAGCTATGGATGGTCAGCTCGAACTTTCGACCCAGGCTCCCTGGAGTGACCGAACCAGAATTTCACCCAATCTCGTCTTTGTTGACGATACTAGACACCTGCAATACCGGGGCCGAGTCGTTGACCGTGATGTCAAACATCGAAAGTCCGAAGTCTTCGACCTGACAAATGGTAGCATCGTCGGATTGCGCCATCCTAGGCAACACGGCGTTGTTGACGCTGTGGATGTCAGCGGTCGACTTCATCAACTCAAGATACAGCTCGAGCCTACCTGCCCGCTGGTGCGCCATGTCCTCAGCGTCTGCCGAAACATTCTACAAGATGCTCTTGGAGAGCGGCTCCACGGCGGCTGGCTTCATATTATCCAATGGTTGAGAGATCAAGATGAGCCCGTCGCTCACATTGAATGGTCTGCTGCCACTATCTTGATCTTCTCGCTAGTATTGAACCTGGGCCGGATTGAAGGCAAGCCCATCCAGACAACTCGTTTGCCGGTTCGGAAACGCCGACCCGCATCTGGTTCATTTGGATCAATTCGCGAATCCGATGATTGGAAGGCCCTCGAAATTGGCGAAACAGCAAGCTCACTCGGATGTCCCGTGTGGATGATGAATAGAGGCTGGCAGTGGGCACTTGACTCTACTGCAGAGAACTGGAGCACAAGTACGGACCAGTTTCTGAGTCCTAGATATACGGCTAGGCACATTGCGCTTGCGCGTGAGTATATGGCGTCACCTTTAGGAAACATTGCGTTTGGACCATCTGGATACATGCCTACTTCACTTCACCGTGAAGAGGCGGGCCGAAGAAAAGCAGCATCTGACGTTTTCTTGGCACTGCACCTTCTTCTCGAAGAAAGTCGACTAGATATTATGACTGCAGAGTATGTTTCACCTGGGCGAGCAGACTTGCGTGTTGTGTTATGTCAAATCTCTCGCTGGCTGAAATGGTACGGGTTTTCCGCCATTTACGAGTTGGGTATCCAGGAAGCCGTGGACGAAAAGTTCGACTCTGAGCTAAACTTGACGCCACCCATTCCTGAACCGACCGTCAAACCCGATATTCTCGAATGGGTCCAAAACAGGCTTGTTACGCAGGAAGGAAACTATCCAAGCCCTGCCGACATCTATTCCCAAAATGCCAACAAGTCTAGGCAGGGAAGTGAGGATGACGGCAGATGGGATGCCATATTACCTCGCACGATGATGCTTAGAAGATTCTTTAAAGCATTGGGAACCAACCCATCAGCTGCGGAAATGGTTGAAGCCATGCAAACACAAGGCCTAAATAGCGCTGTTCTTGAGAGTCTCCCCGAAGCTATCCTAGTCCCGCTACAAGACGCCATATCGCTATGCCAGCCACATCCACCCAAAAGCTGGCCCGACGACTTGCTGAAGCTGATAAAGAGGAGCGATATGAGCAGCCTGTTGTCGTCAAAGAAGGCTACGGCACGAACACCTCCGAGCCTCTTGGTATGGTCCCGAAGTAGCCCGATGACGCTGAGACACAACTAACGGACTGAGCAGACTCCAACCCATACCGCATCCTGGGACTATAGACTACTTTCTCACAGCGTCGAAGACGACGAAACGCCCGGATACGACGAAGGCAACGGAATAGAGAGACAAGCAGTAATCCGGGCATTGTTCAAGGAAGATAGACGTCTAAACGAGGCCCAGGACCTGCTGTCAACTCACAAGTCTCGACACGTTCGGCTTAACCCAGACCCAAATTGGCCAGAAAGTGAGTACCTGGAGAAGCAGAAGGAGCTCGTCTCTAGAATCGCGACTGGTACGCTTGCTATCCCGGCAGGACGAGGATTACTGTATTACAGCCTCCGCTTTCCGCTGATAACGCAAAAGCTTCATATTGGAGGGTTTAATCTCAACTGTATTGTCAGGCCAGCCAATGTTACGGTTGGCGTTGACAAGTCTCTTTTCACAGAGGAGAAAGTTTGTTGGGGCTTCTTTCACCAGGGAGTTGCCGCTGGCTTGGCTATATCCCCGGATGCCAAGGGTATTGATACATCATGGATTCTCTATAACAAGCCCGGACAAGAGTTGAGCAACCGACATGCTGGCTTCTTGCTCGCACTTGGACTCAACGGCCACCTCAAGGATGTTGCCAAATGGGTTGCCTTCAAATATCTGACGCCCAAGCACACTATGACTTCTATCGGGCTGCTCTTAGGCCTTGCTGCATCATATATTGGGACAATGGATTCGCTGATTACTCGGCTGTTGTCGGTACATGCTACGCGCATGCTGCCACGTGGTGCTGCTGAGCTCAATTTGTCTCCTCTCACCCAGACGACCGGCATCATGGGCATCGGCTTAGTATACTGCAACAGCCAGCATCGCCGGATGAGCGAGATTATGCTTTCAGAAATTGAACATGCAGAGGATGAGGAAGAAGACGAGCCGCTGCGAAGCGAATGCTACCGCCTTGCAGCTGGCTATGCACTGGGATTCATTAACCTTGGTAAAGGTAACGACTTGAAAGGGCTGCATGACATGAAGCTCACCGAAAAGCTCATCACGCATGCCACCTCGACAAAGATAGTTGAAATTGTCCATGTGCTTGACCGTGCAGCTGCAGGTGCTGTCATTGCCCTTGCTCTAATCTTCATGAAGACGGAAGACCAAATCGTTGCCCGCAAAATTGACGTGCCAAGCTCTGTTCTTCAATTTGACTACGTCAGGCCCGACATTCTACTGTTGAGAACCGTTGCGAAGAACTTGATTCTCTGGTCCAAGATTGAGCCAACATTTGCCTGGATCCAGCGCAGCCTCCCGGTACCATATCGAGCCAGGCACAGACTCCATGGCACCACAAAGCTGCGGTCGACGGACCTGCCGTTCTTCAGCATCACCGCAGGAATCTGCTTCTCAATCGCTCTGCGGTACTCTGGCAGTGCCTCTACTCGAGTTCGCGATCTTCTGCTGCATTATCTTGACGAGTTTATACGCATCTCCTCGATCCCTGGCACACCTAGAGAACATCCAGATGCCGCGCCGCTATATGACGAAGAACTTGCTAGAGCCAATGCACGCATGTGCCAAGACGTCTTGGCTGTGTCGTGCGCCATCGTCATGGCTGGAACAGGCGACATCCCTGTGCTACGCAGGCTCCGTGCCCTCCACGGCCGAACTGACCCAGAAACGCCATATGGTTCCCACCTTGCGGCGCATCTTGCCATAGGGGCCCTATTCTTGGGCTGTGGCACCGTCACATTTGGTACGAGCAACATGGCCATTGCTGCGCTTCTGGTCGCTTTCTATCCCATCTTTCCGACCAATGTCATGGATAATAGGTCTCATCTACAGGCATTCCGTCACTTTTGGGTTCTGGCAACCGAGCAACGCTGTCTCGTGGCAAAGGATATCATGACTGGCCAGCCAGTGTCTGTCCCCGTGCAAATCAAGATGCGCCTGGATGTTTCCACTGACGCGGTCCTGCATCGCTCCACACCGTGTCTGCTGCCGCCGCTGGACCAGATATCCAGCCTTTCCACCAACTGTGGACCGCAGTTTTGGGACATTGAGCTTGACTTTTCCGACAAGAAGCTGCGCGAGGCCTTTGCCAAGACGCAGAGCCTGCATCTTCGCCGGCGGCCTCCGCGCGAAGGCACCTTTCCCTCGACGCTGCGTGCCTTGGGCAAAGACGGCGACGGCAAGAACCCGTTGGAGTGGATGTTTGGCCTCGGTGGGTTAAAGGGCATCAGCTACGCGGAAAAGGCGGCGCTGCTTGAGAGCGGCGAGGAGGACCCCGAGATTGGCGCCGCCGTGGACGCGCGCATGGAGTTGGACAAGGGCATCAACGAGGGCGGCGACCTCGAGCGCCTGGAAGGGGCCCGGCTGCTTTTCGAATGGGGCTCTGCGCGCGACAGGCTGCGGCAGAGCAGCAAGAGCGTCGTCGCGGACCCGAGCACGTCGCACGATAGCCAGGAAACGATTACGATGCGGACGAGACAGCGTCGCGGGGATGATGCTGGCGCGAGCAAAAATGAGCGAGAAGAGGATGGCGATGAGGATGAGGATGCTGCAGTGTGGTGGATGAGAGACAGCGATATTGAAGCGCTCAAAGGAAAAGTGTGGCTCGCAGCCAGAGAGGCCGAGCAGTAACAAAACTTGCACTGCATTGCTATATAGATGATACGGCCTGCATTGGGGTGTAATTGGTGAAATTTGAAATGAGTTTATGATTATGAGAAAGTCTTTTATGTATAGACTTGACTTTCAAAGGTTACTTGTACTCTGTACATACATTACATATATATATATGAATCACGCGCATCGGTTAGACATAACAAGTGCCTGTATCAAACTTTTTTTTGGTGTATATATCTCGTGCTAAACTGGGAGACGGAAAGTCGCGCGTGAATGGATAAATAAAAACAAAATCCCCAGTTTAGTGAAACCTCCTCTCTAGGCTCCCATATCTAGTTCAGCTCGCTGTAAAAGATTTCCTGTATTCTCCTCTCCTCTTCTTCTTTTTTTCCCAAATAAACGCCATGCAATGCAAAACCGCATCACCATGGGGAAAAAATGACATGATAGAATAAACATGGGCAGCGGAGACAAAAAAAGAGACCAGGACAAATTATGTGGCCGAGGGATCAGAAGCTTTCTCCTCTTTCCCTGCGTGACTGGAATTTGTACACTGGCCACCTTGAACAACCGTCTGCTGAGACGGATGGTTTGACCTGCTGCTTGTATTTGCGGTAATGCCCAGCCTTTTCGTTCTCTTCTCGCCCCATTCAAAGGCCTCATGGAACGAAAGAGCGTCTTCTTTTTGTGCGAAACAAAAAGAATTTCGTTTGTAGAATCAAGTCATGCCGTGACATTCATTACTTCCTTTTAAAAAAAAAAAGTCAACCACGAAATCAAAAGAATAATTTGTCTTTGTTTATTTCGAAACGGCGGCGTTGAGGACCTGCGTGCGGAAGAAGCCGCCTTTTGTCTTCTCAATGACCTGCTGGTAGACGTTGTTGGGGGGGTGGTTCATGATGACGGTGCCGTCCTTGGAGTCAATCTTGGCGTCAAGCCGGGTCTCGCGAATGAGGTTGACGATCCACTTCTCGCCGTCGTCGGGGTTGAGGCCGAGCTTGGCGGAGAGGTCGCGGATGTTCATGCGGGAGAAGATCTTGCAGTAGCTCTCGCAGATGAGGTGGCGAGCGGCGTCCACGAACGCGTCGGCCGAGGAGGCGAGGAAGAAGTCGGCGCGGCAGACGTCCTCGGCCGCGCGGAGGGCCTCGCGGGCGGCCTCGAAGTCGTGGGCAATGTAGAGGGCGTTGACGAACTGGGTGACGGGGTCGGCGTACTCGTAGGCCTCCTGGCGGACGTAGCGGATGACGTCCTTGAGCTGCTTCTGCTGGATGCTCGAGGAGCGGTTGTTGCCGGTGGCGCTGGAGCGGCCGCGCGAGGTGATGACGGCGGCGATGAGGTAGCGCAGGATCCAGGGGCAGGCCGTCTGGACCGTGTTGATGTAAGGCGCCGAGAAGAACATGTCGAGGATGGGCTCGCGGGCGGCGTCGTGGTTGAAGAGCGGGAAGAGGGCCCAGTGGACGAGCATGGTGCGGTGGTCGAGCTGCGCGCGCGGGTTGCTGAAGAGCTTGGTGTCGATGCTCTCCTTGACGTTCTTGAGCTCGTCGACGGCCGAGTCCCAGTTGGCCGAGAGGATCTCGCACGCAAGCTTGCCCCACGTAGAGGCAGAGACCTTGTCGTTGTCGGTCGACAGCACGCGGAACTGGTAGAGCATGTCGGCGGCGGGGCCGTACTGGCCGCAGCGGAACTGGAACTGGCCAAAGTCGTAGAGGGCGTCGACCATTTCCAGGGTGACCTAGTTTGAACATGTTAGCAAGATTTCCGTGTCCATCTTGACCTCTCGAGACCGGAGTAACCCCCCCTCCGCATGCTGCCCTCGTTGCCTTTGTCTCGCCTCGTCTCGTTCTCCTTGTCTAGTCCCAAAACTTACTCCGTGCTGGTTCTTGAGAAACTCCAAGTTGGCCACCTTGTCGCTGCGGAGGCCGTTGACGACCTCGTCCTGGGTCAGGAGGTCGGCAATGGTGGCCGTGGCCTGCTCGTACTTTTGCAGCTGGGCCACGACCTCCTCGCGCTTGCGGACGTACTCGGCGGGGGGCTCCTGGACGCCGTGGAGCTCGCAGTACATGTTGGCGACGTAGTCGGTCATGTTGGTGTCCTCGAGCAGCGCAATCTTGCCGGCCAGGATCTTGTTGAAGGCGTCCGTGTCGCCCTTTTCGTCGGCCTTGTCGCCCTCAAACTGGATCAGAGGGAACAGCAGGTGTCGGCTCAGGTGGGGCGCCAGCTTGGGCATGATGGACGAGGCATCGACTGCCTTGAGTACATCCTCCATGACTGCGATGCGTTGTGTATATGTATCAAGGAAAAATTGGGCGTAATCTTTCTTTTCCCTTCGAGATGGCGGGGCGGTACTGGCTTCCCTGGGAGGTTGGCGTCGAGGGTCGTCCGGAGAGAGAGAGAGACGGTGGGGGAATGAGAGGAACGTCGCGAAAATTGCAAGGGCTTTCCTTTCACAAACGCACACGCACACACAAACAGTCACACGCTCTCACTCGTCCGGTGGGTGGGCTCTTTTGGAGGGGCAGATTTTTGGCGGCGCTTTTTTCCCTTTATTTTCGCTAATCCACAAAAAAGTGCTTCTGCGCTGTGGAGACTGGCAGCCGGTCTTTAGCCGGGCCTCGCGACAGAGCGTGTCATGTGATTTGTATATTTTCTGGACTGATCTGATGGCTTCCGACGACGGCTGCTTGATTGCTAGAGACGAGGAGCGTTGCGACGAATTGGTGCTTTTGGGCGTATTGAAAAATCTCGCCACCTCGTTTACGCGAATTTACACCATAGCGCGATCCCAAATCGACATCACCACGCCATTGAAGTAGCTCTGTCCATCTTTACGGTCCAACCAGACCTCGACATCGACGACCGCTTCCACACGAGACCCCTTGGAAGGCATCACGACATACCCGTCTCCTAAAACTCCTCCTCCCACACCGCCACGATGAACTATCGTCTCTCTCAATCGCTCCCCTGCGCCAGGGCCGCCCTCTCGCAGACTCTGGCCCCTCGCCCGCCGCCGCTCTTCCGCCTCACACCCCTTACCTCCTCCTCATCACGATGCCTCTTCCAACAACAGCGCAACACCTACGCCACGGCCGCCACGGCCGCCGCCGCCGCCCGCGCCGCCGCGCAGCGACGCGCACCGCGGTCCTTCACGCGCGCGCCCACGCCGCCGCCCACCAAGACGGCCGAGGAGCAGCTCGCCGGCGGCTACCTGGTCCAGCGCACGTCGTCGGTCCAGCTGCCCGTGTACCGCAAGCTCAAGTCGGGCAACATGCGCGAGGTCATCCTCATCAAAAAGGTCCACGGCGACCGCCGCAGGCTCCTCGAGGACATCAAGGCCAGCCTCGCCGTCGCCGCCGACAAGATCCGCATCAACCCCACCACCCAGCACATCGAGCTCCAGGTGAGCATCTTCTTTCCGCCTTGCGCAGCATGGTGGTGATGAAAAGACAAATATAACTAACCTTTGAATGCAGGGCAACTACCTGACCCAAACTCAAAAATGGCTGCTCGATAATGGCTTCTGAATAATAAGCGCCGCCGAGAAATGAGACATTCGTCTCGTGTACCATTGTATCATATATCCTCTAGTTTTGTAAACCAGGCAGCATCAGCATAGACAATTCGGCAATCATATAAATACACCCAACATCGTTAATTTGCAAAATAAAATTGAACCAATAGTGGTATCGGTATGTATATCTCACGCCTACTACTCCTTTGTACATCGACGTCAACTCCTAGCTTCTTCTACCCAGCAAAACCTCTCCATCGCTTCTTCTTTATAAACGCTTCTCTCATCCTCGCTAGCCATAAAGTTCGAGCCGTGACGTATTTTAAAACGCCACTTGGTCTTCAAACTGAATGACAAACGACAAATGCAACCACGCAAAAGATAAAACTCGAACAAAAAAGGTAACCAAATACAAATATCAATCCCAGGGCTATCATGATCCCATGACGCGTGCGCGCATCTCCAAACTCCGGCTGGCAAAGTGTTCCAGCGGCAAAGGCTCCGTTTTTGCCGTTGCGGCTTATAAAGGCCAAGTAATTATACAACCATGCGCAGCCAGCTTACCGGGCCATGTTAATGACTGCTGATAGTTGCTGCAGCATGCCTTCCTTCGTCCATTCCGCCGAAGTATATGATAGTGCCTCCATAAGTACCTGTGCCGAAGGCAACACGCTCTTAGGCAGTGACGTGCTTGGATGGTTTGGGTCCCGACCCTTTTCTGCCAGCCGTCTTAATAATGTCACACCCAGAACAACAATGTACACAAGCTCAGGATCTCTGCTCCTTGGTCCACGGGGCGGTTGACGCTCATACACGTGGCTCAACTCCCGTACAAGCTTTGTCAGATTCTGTGCTAGACCTTCGCCAGATGAAAGCCAAGCCTTGGCGACACCGCTTTCAAAGCCAGGAGCCATGGAAGCCAAAATCTCCGCGGCCAAGAGTCCCTGCATAAGGAACGGCTTGCGCACCTCGATGAGGGACGGGTAGTTGGGCAGTCGCGCGCTCTCTGTTGTCTTGTCTGGCAGCGGTGCAATGGCCAGCGCAAAGGTTCGTGTCAGAGTTTCGTGGCTCGAACTGTTTCCAGAATCGAGACCGAATATGGCCTTGTAGAATCCACGGTTCGGTTCATCACGCGCAAGCAACTTGGCGAGTGAATCCACAGCATGTGGCAGGTAGGGTTGCACACCAGGCTCATATGAGGCAAAGAAGAGTGACCCGCCGACGACAGTCGGAGCTGGTGAGGGTGCAAATGCGAGTAGGAAGTTGAGCAGGCAGAGCGCTTGTTCACGGCTGGGCAACTCGATAGACCCGGCAATGTTGGACAAAAGAATAACAATGTCCTTCATGAAATCCAGAGTGTTCGCGTGAGATCGTAGCAACATAGTTCGGGTACCAAGATAGCGAATCAACGAACAGAGAAACTTGATTACCAGCTCATCTGCAAGCACAATGTGGTTTTCATTCTGCTCGCCTGGGAACGACACGTTGCGAAGAATCGTGGTGACACATATGACTTTGTCGACGGCACGGTCAAGGTCGTACTCCATAGTGCCATACGTCGGGCATTCTCGCACAGCAAGCCTCTCTATGCGGCAGGCACGGACTACATCTTCGTATGACGTCAAAGAGATTTCGTCGGCAACTTCCACGGTATGTTCGACAAGCATATCGAGTTGCTCCTCTGCACAATCAATCAGCGCATCCACCAAGTCGTCGCAATAGCGAAGCTGCAAGAAGTGAGGCTGGTGGGGCGAGTTGGATAATGTTGCCAGTGTGTCTAAAGCGACGCGCACCTCGCTATGCATGCCACACTGCAAGCTGCGGGTGAGGGCAGCAATATCAATGTTGCCGAGTTCGTTGCATGAGGGTGCTATCGGCATATAATGCTCCAGCTCTTTACCCAATATGTCGGCGGCATGCAGGTCGACGCCGCCGAAAGTGGCCAACTCGCGGGCACAGGGGCTGTAGTCATCAGACTTTTGCATCATAGGCGGGGCACGAACTTCAGTCGTGGGTACCGCAGGACGGCCCTCATGATGACCTATATGCATGCTTCCTTGGCGGTGGTGAGCAGGCGAGTGCAGGGACGGGTCACCAGGAGTGTTGGGATCTACGCTCTTGGAGAGGCTGTTCCGTTGGTGGCCCATCATACCAGGCTGTGGTGGTTGGGGCGTCGCGAACCCATTTACAGGCGCTTGACCAGGCTTGACTGGAGTTTGCTGTTGCTGTTGTTGCTGCTGTTGTTGCTGCTGCTGCTGCTGCTGTTGTTGCTGCTGCAGGTGCTGCTGCATCTGTTGCTGCATTTGTTGCTGCTGCTGCTGCTGGAGATGATGCTGGTGCTGCTGCTGTAGGTGCTGCTGCTGTTGCTGAGAATGCGGCTGGGGCATCTGCTGTTGTCCTTGGGGCTGAGCGGAATTCATTTGGCCCGGTGTCATTTGGCCCGGTGTCATCTGGCTCTGGGGCATCTGGCCTTGAGGCACTTGGCCGGGCGTCATTTGTCCTTGCGGTGTCTGCTGACCTGACTGCATTTGCTTCTGAGGAGTACCCTGGTTAGGCATGTTGGGATTCTGTCCCATCATCCTTGTCTTTTGCTGGACAATCCAGGCCTCCTCAAATTTCTGTAAATTTCGTTCGTATACTTGCCTCAAGGTCGGGGCCACAGTTGGGATGTGGACAGGGAGGCCGAGAGCCTGCGCAATGTGAGCCCAGCCGTTGGCGGCGTTGATAGTCTTGGAGCCTCCCTTGCTAGACACGGCTTGGAACAGCATCATGAGGTTGACCGGACGCTCGGCAACCATGGGGGAGGTATCGAAAGCAAGACCCTTGGCAGTCATGAAATGCGTCAGGTTCTTCATGAACTGTTCGGGGTTCATGCCGCCCATTGGTCGCTGCTGAGGTCGCATGCCACCTGGGGCCATCTGGCCGTTCGGCATACCGCCCATTTGAGGCTTCTGCATCATGCCGCGGCCCATACCCTGAGCCTGCAGCTGAGCTTGCATCTGCATGTTGCCCTGAAGCTGCTGCTGAAGACGCATCTGATACGCAGCCATCTTCTGCGGCTCCGTCATGCCCTGCATACCTTGGCTACCCTGTCGTTGCTGGCCTTGTTGTCCTTGCCCCTGACCTGGCTGCTGCTGCTGCTGCTGCATCTGCGCATACATATTGGCCTGCATCTGGTTCATACCTTGAGGCATCTGAGCCATATGTTGCGGCATCATCTGATTCGCGCCCATAGCGTTGGGGTTAGGCGACGGGCGAGGATTCGACGGGGAGGGGGCGAAACCGGGATTGTAGCCTTGAGGAGCATTCTGCATAAACTGGTTGGGCTGCGGCGTACCGTGTTCGGATGGCGCGGGGGATGTTTGAGATGCGAATTGTTGCTGTTGTGGAGGACCCGGAGAGAAAGGGTGGGGAGAAGCAGTAGCGACTCTTTGAGGCACGCTGCCCGGGCGCATCTGATTTCCCATGATGGGAGAGGGTGTGGCATTCGCAGAACCATTTGCCTGCAGATGAGGAAACTGGCCTGGCGTCTGCTGAGGCATGGCGCCACCCTGCTGCATGCCGGGAAAGTTTTGTTGCTGAGGCGTCTCGGAGCGCGACGGCGGTAGCATGCCCTGCATCTGACCAGGCGAGCCGGTGACACTGTCTTCGCGTGGTCGAGGACGCTTAGAAGGAATGACGGAGTTTGTTTGATAGGCAGGGTTTTGCTGGAAAGTAGAGGGAGATGCATGGCGCATAGGGCCGTTCTGCTGCATGGCGGCCATCTGCTGCTGGGAGGGTTGCTGCTGCTGGCCCTGCTGAAGCTGGTGCTGCTGCTGTTGTTGCTGCTGCTGGTTGGCGAACTGGGCAGGATTGAATTGGGCCGAATTGGCCATGAAAGCGGAGGGATCCATTGCGGCGGTGTTGGGATCGTTCATGTGTGGGAAGCCGTGGCCATTGTGGTTCGGAGCAGCGTCGTTCATCCAAGCGCTCATGGCGTCAGGGCCGACGAGCTGTGCAAAACAAAGTCAGCAATCAAGCGAAAGGAACCCAAGGACCCATTGAATGGCACAAGGTTGGATGAAGATGGGGCCGGTCGCACGGCACGGAGGTGGTGATGGACAGCGTCGAGTCGCGTCGCGGGTTGGCTGAGGAAATGAGCAGGTGTCGGGGGTGGGAAACTGGGCAGACAGGCGGAGAAAGAAACACAGGCGCAGCAGGCCTTGGAGGTGATTTTGGTGGGTAACTCGGGGGGGTTGGCCAGTGTGAGCGAGCCTGCGCAGTGGGAGCGAGTGCTGGCAGCAGCTGTGTGCAGCGGAGACGGCCGCTGGAGAAGGGCTGTCTGGCGGCCTGAGAGCGCTGGGGACGGGCGAGATGGAGGAAGGGGGCAGCAGGGAAGGGACGTAGGGAGTACATGGAAGTACCACCAGGAGACCACACAAACAGACGTACCGCGTTCTTGTTCAGTTCCAGCGCTTCGCACAGCGACGGTACGAGGCAGCGAGTGCTGGTAGCCTGGGCGCTTTGACAGTGGAGGTGGGAGCCGCAAAATGACCGTCGCGAAAACAGCACGCGGTCCTTTCCAGGGGTGTCTAAATCGAGTGCTGACCGAGCTCGTTTTCAGACCGGAGGGGAGAGCAAAAAAAAAGCAGAGTGGGTGTGAGTGACTTGAACCCTGGTGAGTTGAGCTGCTCACTGCTGGCTGGCCCGGATGCAGGACGCAGACAGAAATTTTGCGACCGTGTCGCAGGCTGCCAACCAACGCTTTGCGATCAGGACACCGCTGCAGCAACCACCGAGCGGGCGAGGACCGAAATAATACGCGCGGGATATCGCAAAAAAGCACACGAGATAAACTCTACCCACAGCAAAGGGGGCGCCGATGTGGTGGCAGCGTGGCAGCGAGATGAATGGCAAGGCTAACGCGCGTTGAGGTGGATGTCGGCGATTGTTTGGCCGTGGCCTGTCTTGCAGTTTCACCGGACTGTGGAAGGCCTGGGAAGGGGGGGCTGGATCGCTGAGTCGCTTTGGCGGTGCGCTCTGCAAGCAGCACAGGCGCCTAGCCGGACACGGTATAGCGCAAAGACTTGTGGGTAATCGACGGTGGCTGCCACCAATCAGCGCAGCGAGAGGTGCTCTGTTAGCGAGGCAGAGCGCTGCTGTTAGCAAAGTGCTGGAGACTGGTGTCGATTCCTAACAGACTGCACGTGCAGCACAAACAGCTTGCCATGGACAAAGCGCCGTGACAACACTTGCTGCTGCCCAGGAACCAGGTTCGAGGTCACAGAGAACATTGCTCTGCCCCATCACCTACCACTGCAGTCTCTGCATCTGCGGCCCCCGAAGAACCTTACCCACATCGGACAGCCTCTGCAGAAAAGATCGAGAAAGGCCTGGCCAGGCCAAGAAAAGGGACGAGAGGGTGGGTGGGACGGGCGGCCCGAACTAGTTGCATAATGGTTGTCAACGGCGCCAGGATCGTGGTTTGTTGCAACAATGTCAAAAAGGAGGCGGAATTTTCTCTCGAGGAGTTTCGACTTCTCGCAGAAGGTCAATATCGAGCTCGGAGGAAAACGTATTTGCCCGTCGTTCGCCGCCAAGCGTCTCCACGCTCGCCCGCAAATGACCCCGTTGGACCCTTCGGATAGAAATGGCAACAATGAGCGCCACGACAATCTCGCTGGAAAACACACACCCCACCATCGCAGTCCGCAATGATAAATATGGTGCCGGAGAACTTTTGAGCCAAAGATTGGATGGACGGTCAATCCAACGCTTGGCCCCCTCAAGGATGCGAGCCCGCAGCACATGGCCCGGCCCTTTCGTAGCACACAACTCAGGGCCCATGGAAAAGCAATCCGCACCCCCAACGCGTCGACAACGAAAATTTGTGACACTTTTGTCTCTTGGGCGCACCGGTAGATTGCCCGTGATAAGAGCTACCAACCAAATAGTTGAGCATCTCTCGTCGAATGGGCTGGCTGGCTTGGGTGGCAGTGGCACTCTCCACACTGTCGAGGTGGTGGGCTGGCTGGCATGCACGCCTCGTGGCGGCCAGCGCAGTAGCGTAGCGCCAATGTTCGGATACTCGCGCGGGCGCCCCGGCCCTCGATGATTCAACGCTGGGCAGCACCATCACCATTGATTGCGGGCAGTTGTGTTGGCGACGGTGATTTGTGCCGAGAAGAGCATGTTGCGTCGTTTTTTTGACTCGCTTTGTCAGGAAAACGCAGCGGTCAGCGTCCTGTCGCTGTCCCACGGCCAGATGGCCGTCTGGTGCCACTGCATGACAAACGGGCGGGTGGATAGGTATAAGTGCCAGAGAGGCCAGCAGCGTCCGAATGGCAGCACCCGATGAGCGCCGCACCAGCAATATTCCAAGAAGAATGAGGCGACGACAAAACGGAAGCGATTCGAGGGAAACAACGAGATGTGGGAGGAAAATCGGAACAAGATGGGAGGAACGGGGGAGGGGGCAGTTAAAGTGAGCAACGGTGCCTGGGCCGGGCTTTGCTGGGCGGTCACTAACTAAGCCTGCCGATTACAGTGAACGATGGTGCCTGTTTACGGTGTGCCATAGGTGTAATTAGTGGGCTCTGCGGGCATCACAGGGCCGTTGCGGTCGCAGTTGCAGTTGCAGTTCCAGTTGGGGCCTTGCAGCCTTGGAGCCCTGCCTTGCCCTGCCACGCCCACGATCGAATTACGCCCGCCGCGCATGGTCAGACAAGTCACAGAAAAATCGGGATGCGAGAAATTGTCTTCCCAATCAAGAAACTTATTTGGCAGGCCAGGCATTCCGATCAGTCCAAGACAGTGTCGAGCCAGCGCGAAACCACAGCCCGCCGTCCCGGATTCCAGAACCCGCTCAGAATCCTGCCACCCAAGACGGGACTGGCCCCCCAGCAAGTGACCACCGGAACTAGCGCAAGCGCTTCCGCTCACCAGTCATCAGTCAGTCAGTGGCCATTACGAGTACACACATTCACCACTAAGTAAGCATTGTTTTGCACCACTTTATTAAAAACAAACATGATGAATGGCTGCTTTCTAGCTCTGTGATCGACTCTACTAGTGTGGGGTGAGCCCGACCAAGGCTGCAGCAGCTGCAGAAGCAAGCAAGTCAGGGCGGCATGGACCGCCAGGCAAATACCAGTGCAAGTCAGGGATAAAAAAAAATGTCCTGCTCCTTGTTACATGTCCTTGCAAATGTTTCCGATTTCCGTCCTCCTCATCCCTCAACGCCAAAGCCCACAATGTATTGCAGAGTGGCTTGCTTTCTGTACCATTGGCCGCCTTGCACGCTCCGACAAGCATCGCATACATTAGTAGCGAATAACGCTGATGCTTTCATCTTTGGACTCGCAGCAGCAAATTCCAGGTGTCTTCATCGCTATTGTACCCGCTTAAGAATCGCTCATTCACGATCATGTCGCGCCGGCTGGCTCTGAACCACTGCCAATGCCCTTGAGTGTCGCACCAAGGCACATCCCCGCGACAAAGGCCAATGCACATTAAAACACAAAGCCACAGACGGCGCACAAAACAGAACCTGCGGTGAGTGTATGTTTTGGCGCTGGAGAGCTGCACACTTTCAGAGAAAATTATTTAACTGCCTGTAATTCGTATCGGCTCGCGCATTCACGACGATCATGTTACGCTGGCTATCTCTACATCACTGCCAATAGATGTCCTTTGTTGGCACACAGAGGCAAACATGCACGACAGAGGCCAATACACACCAGCGCACAAGGAGACACAAAATGGAACCTGCGGCGAATGTATGCTTGGGCAGTGAGGAGCTGCACACTCTCGCAGAAGACTCTATAAACTGCTTGTAGTTCGCATCGACTTGCCAGTCAGGCATACATCGCTTAGACGAGGTAAGCCGGGGCCTGCTGCCAGCCTGGAATATGCCAGCCACAGCAGGCATTTCGACCAATTTATTCTCGCTACTTGACTTTGCCACCGCCCAGGAGCTCTACCGTCAAGTCCATATATTGTCTTTCGAGCTCGCAAATGACTCGGGCTTCGCAGAGTTGGTCAAGGAGTTGACCGAACACTCCAGATTTCGCGAATGCCGCGACTTCTTCACGGACAAGAGGTCACATATCCAAGACGGCAAGCTGGGGATCGAAATGTGTTCACAAGACATCGATTTTCTCCTCAAGGTCTTCGCCGCCATGTTGCCTGACATGGCTGCGACCGTCATCAAGCAGCTCTTCTGTTTACACCAGAACCTTTCCCTGGCGCTGGAGTACATTACGCAGCACATGGCAGACATAAAGACGAAGAACAATGGAGCTAAGAGTCTGGAGTGGCAGAACAAGAAAGAATCCATTTGGCAGCTACACATCAAGGAAGCTGTGGCATCTGCCTGTTCGGATCTTGAGAACCACCTGGAAACTTTTATTCCTGGTGCCAATGGCACAAGAAGTCGAAATCCTCGCCAAGATTGCCAATCGGATGAAGGGGGCTGCTGACCGCATCTCGACCAATATCCGCAATAGCACTCCTTGCTTCATGCAAGCGCTCGACCGTGCCACTCGAACACGGCCAAGTCTGCTGGGCGACGTAGACGCCATACAGTCACAGTCCGAAAGCCCGAGTGACTCAATCTCCAGTGCGGCCCTGTTTGACGTCTTTCACGAGCCCATGCAGTACTCTGCTGTGTTGGGGTATCTTCATCACATCTTGGAGTACCTGCGTTACAAGACCGGCAATGGAGTGATTCGCATCCTCGGAGTTCGGGAACTGGCCGAAGTCTGCAGATTCGAGTTTCAGCGCACCAAGTCGGCCCTCAGACGCCACGCAGCGGTGGATCTGGGCCCGATGCTCACGGAGCCGTCCGACGCAGCCGACCACTCGGGCCTCATCGTTCAGCGTGCCCGCGTGGCCGAGTTGGAGCTGGACGCCATGGACGACCCGCTGCTCGCCATCGTGGCCCAATTTTGCCGGCGCACCACCGAGCCGCAGCGAGCAGGCAAGGTGTTCCCAATACGGCATGCGTCGTGGCAGGTGCATCCGCAGACGAGCCGTGGCGACCATGGCCGCGAATAACGGCGGCGGTCAGCATGGATTCGAATGGCTGCCTCGGACGACTAACAGGGACGACTGGACCCATAATAAGGAGGGTGTTTTTGAAATCACCCTCCTTATTATGGGTCCAATTCTTTCTAGCTTCTGCCCGGTCTTCCAATGTCGTACGGAACAGATCAAGTCGACAAAACTGCGAATAGGTCGGGATACAAATGACCGAGAGCCCCCTGTCTCTGTCCCCCCTGGATCGGACCAGTTGCACAATGCAATCAGCAAAAGCCAATTGGAAATCTAGAAGGTCTCGCGTAATTAACGCCTCTATTACTTAGCGGCGCCGCCTGGCTGTCTCATGCTGCAACGAGAGTGTGATTTCTTTTTGTAAATTTAATAGTGACAGTATGTGAACTTTTGAGAACGTATTCCGATGGATTCAGCCTCGAGCAAAGACCGAGCAGAGGCCTCTGGCTTTGACACACTTTTTATCCGCCAAGCCCAACAAAATCGCGCGCATTACAGCTGTCAAAGTCAGTGCTAATCAACCGGCTTCTCAATTCCATATAACTCACAGTGGAGGAGTCCATATGTTCCTTTGCCGCAGATCTAGTAGCTCTGATTCCATGCAACATGTGCTACATGCATAATCAATCGGCACGAGTGCTGGGCACGAAAAACAAACTCTAGCCACCTCCATGATTTAGACTATCGGTGCAATACTCTTTTCCTTACAGTCTTAAGGAAGCTTCAAAAAAAAAAGTACTGCCAGGTATACGTAGCATCTTGTTACGGTGTTTGCTTCCTCTGAAGTTGGACAACAAAGCCATTTCGGCGTGCAGTGATTCGGCAACTTTCTCCTTTCTGTAAGACCGAGTTTGCTCAAGCAACGATAATTAGCTATACCAAACGGAAAATCTACTCGCGATTATGAATAACATATCCGCAGCTGGTTACTCACGATAATCTCTTACACATTCTCTTTCGTCTCAAGCAGCGGGAAAGCAGTTCTTTGTACATCGCGAATCGTGCCGCCACTGTCCACCCGAAATGCATCGGCGAGGAGATTTTTTCACTTGAAAAGTTGGCGCAAGTATTGGTCTTGTCGTGTTATTGGCAACCTGCCTCTGACACTCCGTAAACCACCCTTTCCACGGACAAGCAAAAACCACTTTGCCACTTACTTTCAATAGGAAGACGCCAAAACGGCCAGTTTCAGACTTTATATAAGTATGAGAAGATGTCTGACAAAGGTTTCTCTTCTGTTCACGCACAGTTGCAGTGAACTTTAACTTACTACAATCGACACAACAATCTACAAGAATACAGGTAAATTGATATCCAACACATCTGAAGCTTGGTCAATAACTTCTCGATTAGACTCAACATATCATTTACGGCTCAGCCAGAAATCCATTTAAGGTCGGTACCAATTCGTCAGCCTCCCCAAAGCGTCAACTTCTAAAATCGTCGCTGAGACTGACCGAGATCAAACCA
This sequence comes from Akanthomyces muscarius, assembly GCF_028009165.1. Classification (NCBI taxonomy): domain Eukaryota; kingdom Fungi; phylum Ascomycota; class Sordariomycetes; order Hypocreales; family Cordycipitaceae; genus Akanthomyces; species Akanthomyces muscarius. The sequence goes on from NC_079241.1 coordinate 1,524,557, forward strand.
AGATGCCGAAGCATTCGCCTCGGTCTCAAAAGAAGAGCGTGGAGGACGCAGAAGTGCTGGTAAAATCATGACTGGAAACCGAATTCTTGCTTTGAAATGGAAAGCTGACACCAGCGAATCCTTAGATCATGTCGGCCCCCCATACGGCGCCAGGACGCAAGATCCAAGTCAGCGCAAAGACGGCGAAAGTCTTTGCAAAGCTCTTTGACAAGGCCCGTCAACGTCGTGTTCTGGGCTGGGAGAGCTTCAAAATGGCCATGGGGGAACTCGGGTTTTGTGTTACGCCGGAGAAGGCATCCCGAAGCATTTTCAAGCAGCCGGCAAGCCTGGGGCGCCGGGGGGGCAAGTCCGTGATAGTCAGGAGGCCTAATGGAGGCCGATGGGACTCCCGCGGAACGACTCGATTGGGCGGAAAACTTGCGGGCGTGTTTGGATGGAATAAAAACACATTTGAAACGGCCTCACTCAGTACTGCAACTGATTGATGCATAGAGAGCGGGCAATAAAAAAAGCATGGAGGATGGTTTTGTATTTAGAGCATATAGAGTAGACTGAATAGAGTAGATATTTTATTGTTAACAGCAACTGCCATTGAAATTCTCATGGAAACAATTACATTACACGTTGTAGTTTTGGGCAGTGATCTCCGAGGTGTTTAGGAGTAGATGAGTGAAAGGTATGTCGATACGTCGGTGTATTCTCCAATAAATAAAGTTTCGTAAATTTTCCATCATCTAATTAACAACATTTTCATTCTTCATTCTTTTTTTCCACAAGTATGTAACGGAGGGTTTTAAAAAAGCACGCCGCGCTATGGTGCAAATAAATCGACGAAGCCATTCTCGACGAGCGACATGTTTCTCAGCTCATGGACGTGCTGCTGTACCGACACATGCAGCTCCCGCCCGCCGCCTGTATGTCCGCGATGCTCTTCCCCTGCTGGTCAACGCACACAGGGTCCCCAATCGTCGAGTTCTTGTACTGCGCCACCTCAAAGTCGCCCGGCCACGGCGCATACTGCGACGGGTGGCTCGGCGCCTCGAACGGCTGCCCGCCGCGGCGGCGCGTCCACAGCGTGGCCTGGAATACGGTCCCCGTGTACGTGCAGCGGGCGACGCGGCTCCCCGGCGCGCCGGCGTCGGTGGGCACCACCGTCTTGTTGGTGGAAAAGGCAAACGTGAGGCGCTCCGTGGGCTGGTCGGCGTCGAGCATCGTGGCCGCCAGGTTGGCAAAGTCGGGCGCAAAGGGGTTCTCGGCGCCCGAGACGTAGTAGCTGCGCGGGCCGGTGGCCTGCAGCGTCCAGTAAAAGGTGGCGCGCCCGCCGATGCTGCTGCCGCCGCTGGCGGACTCGGGGTAGCACCGCCAGGAGGTCGCGCGCGAGGTGCAGCCGGTGCTGTTCTCGCGGAGATATGTGTCGAAGCTGTACGAGCCGGCGGGGAAGACGGCGTTGGCCGAGCCGCCCGAGGACGACTTGCTGCCGGATTTGCCGCTGCTGTGAAAAGAGACCCGTGTAAGTGAGATGCTCAGCAAGCCCTGATTTTGCGTTATGGCAACCTACCTTTTGCTCAGTCCAACTGCAAGTCCAATGGTGAGAGCAGCAACAATGGCAGTGAAGACACCCACGAGAATCATGAACCGGCATCGTCTCTTTCTGTGGTCGATCCACTCCTTTTCGTCCTCTGGCTCCTCCGCCTCGGCCATATTTTGCGGCGTCACCGACCCGCGTGGGCTGTGAAACTCATTCGTCTCCGCGTCCGACGCAGTCATCTTGAACGGGGAAATCGGCGGGGACATTGGCGATGTCGGCGTCGGGGGCACAGACGGATGCGGACTTCCATCCGGCGACACGTACGGCGTCGGTCCGCTGCCGCTCGGGGGGAAGCCGCCGGGGGGCAGGCTGCGGCGAGGGTTCTTTTGCGGCACACGCAGCGGGACCTTGGGCAAGGCGCGATTGATCTCGCCCGTCTCTGTGAGGCGCGGCAGATGGGCGATGCTTGCTATGGACGCCCGCGAGCTCGCCGAGCTGTCCATGGTCGAACGTCTGTGGTGGTGTGACATGTTGGACGCCGGCTTCACTGCTATCCAGCAGCAGTCCTCAATGCTGCCCACCGCAAAAGCTTTTTTCTTCTCGTCCTTTGTTAGAAGCCTTTACTTTCAACACAAGATGGAAAAGGGATTGTAGCGAGGAAAGCAAGAGGCGAAAACAGTGAGATGGCGATATGTTATAGAGAAGAGGCAAACGGTGGTGTAATGAGGAATCTTCTCCCGAGGCTCGAATTTGCCCGAGACAGCAAGAAGAAAAACGAGAAAGGTGCCGTGGCCAGGGTATATTCTTCGGGGTTATTAGGGAGACCAGGCAACTGCGAATGATTATAAGACGAGGAAGAGAAACAGGTCCAGCCACATGGGAGGCAAGGTCTATTAACAATGAAATTGTCCAATGTCTTTCCAACAAGCCCGCAGTGGGAAGCCGCCGCCCCCGCGGCCCGTTATGAACAGGCAAAAGAAAACCAGACATGTGGAAATTTGAAGCGCAGGCAGCGTTGGACCGAAGCCAAGACTACAGCAACCCGGCCTGAAGCTAAAAAAGAGACAATCATCCTCTGAGACATTGGGTAAATTGCGTGTGGTGGCCGCGGGAGAGCGGAAGGGGTGGTGGATGTCATGGAGCGGTGTCACCTGGACAGAACGGTCGCATAAGAGGACATGAAAATATTGTCTAGTCTTTTTTTGGTCATATTGCTGGAATCTATTCCGCAGCATCGTCCGATTTGGGCTTTACATGCAGAGGTGATGCCATGCGCGCGGCCCAAGAGACAAGCATGCTCGCCAGCTCACGGGCATTTCCCCGCTCCGTGTAAGTCGTTGCTTTTTTCCCTCTCGAGTACCGCCCGACGTGGCACAGCATGGCGGAGGAGGCGCCGCCACACGAAAAAAGAACCAGGGAAAATCCCAATTACCAGTCAAACAGTGAGAAATCTCGATCGATCTATATTGCTCCCCCGGATTCGCAGCCAGGGCATGTGTGCATAGCCTGGAAATAGCAGCTCTGGGAGCTGCCCTCGATATCACTGGCGCACCAGCTGCATCCCTCCCAATCTCGGACCCCTTTATCATCTGGCGGGCCGACTCTTCTCTCAAGTTCGTCCAGGGTGAAAGCTCACTAGATCCAAGGGCGTTTCTTTGGTTCCCGTCCAGCCAGTCTTGTATTCGCAGCTTCTGAGACTGTGTTTCTGGGCCTTGCTTATTAGTGAACCCATCGTCCTGCCCTTTCGAGTGGGAACTTGACACCACCCTGGTCCCATTACTTTCTTTTTTTATGCCTTCTTCCTTTTCTACTCTACTCGCACGCCATTTTTGGCATTTGCTTCGGGGTCCACGTTTCTTTTGACGGACTAGACTGGCGTGACTGGTCGCCTACTGGTGGCCACCCAAACCAAAAAAAAACCTGTAAATTACCTGCTCCGTTTTCTTGCATTCTCTAATATGACGGCGCATAACATTGGAACTGAGTGGTCGGGTAAAAATAGATTGGTAATTTTTGCAAAAAACACTACCCCACTGGCCACCGTGCAGCATTATCACTAGAGCCGTCCGCTCTGGGTATAGACACGCAGCCCGGGGAAACGAGCATAATTGGCCCCTTCTTGATTCCTCATAAGCATGGCCAAGTACCAGAAGCGGCATTGACCTTTCGTCCATCTTGAGAGATCTGTGCCTTGCATATGATTCGGGCCTATCTACGGATACAATGGCCAAGTTTCTCATCGTCTGCCCATGTAGTCTGATTCTTTTCTCCAGCCGTGAGCTATCTATGCAGTTGTGGCTGAAGGTGAGTATTAAGCGTGATAGAGAAAAAAGAAACACCAAGGCGATCTGTCTCTGGTCAGCTTGGCCTCCGCCTCGCATGCCAGCACTGGGGTCCGAGGAAAGAAGAAAGCTCATGACGAATGCGCAACATGCTTCTCTCTTGCATGGCCACCTCACCAGGCATCCAAGACATACATGCATCTACACACATTGAGAAAAGAAGCCTTCCTTCTTCGTCCCGTTTCGGTAATCATGCTCATGTATTCGTTGGTATTTGTTTTCTCTTCTTCGGCTACAAAAGGCGCCCGCCATACATACAGATACAAGATTTCTGCCTCTATAAACAAAGATGCAAGTTCTACATCCGCTCCTCTGCCCGTTGTCTAGGCGGGTGTAGCTTCCACCGCTTCTTCACCGGTAGCCTCAGACATTTCGACGTACTCGGGTGCATCCAGCGACTCACCCTGATCCGTCCACACCGCCGCCAGCTCCTTGTCGATGTCTTCTCGCCTTTGCTTCCACTCGTCAACCTGTGCCAGCCTCTCGCGAATCTCCTGCAGCTCCTTCTCCACCTGGAGCTTCTCGCGCTCGGTGCCGATGCGGTCAAACTCCCATTCGTCGCCAGTCTCCCCCTGTCCAAGGACCAAGTTGTAAGTGTGGTACTTTTTGAGAGACGCGCGGGTCGAAATTGTGATGAGAGCTAGAGGAGAATCAGATTAGCATTTGCAGTTATTGGGACAGAAAACAAGTCAACTTACTGATGCCCTTCTCCTTGCACATTTCGTAGAGAAGTCCTTCGACATCGCTAGACACGGCACTGGTACCCTCGTCGATGATGGCGTACTTGGGTTCGTGGTACAGCAAGCGAGCAAAGCCCATGCGTTGCTTCTCACCGCCACTCAGCACATCCTTCCATTCCTTGCGTGTGTCCCAGCCACCCTCGCGATCGGGCAGGTATCCAAGCTTAGCCTCGTCCAGGACGCGTTTCAAGTCGTCCTCAGATTTGCGCTTCAGGCGCATGTCCATGTGGCCGTCGGGGTAGATGACCTGATCGCGGAGCGTGCCAGGGCTGAGATACGGGCGCTGAGGCAGGAACATGACGCCATCTTCACCGATACTCTTGGGGCGGCTGACCAAACCGCGGTATACGGGCCAAAGGCCAGCGAGAACTCTCGCAATGGCGGTCTTGCCGACGCCATTCGGTCCAGATATAAGCAAGTGCTCGCCGCTGCGGACAATCATGGAAAGCGAGTCCACCAGCTCATCGCCGCCCTGAGGCCAAAGGCTAGGGGCAACAATCGGGACTTGCTCAAAGCGGACACCGTCGAAGCCCTTTTGAATAGTTCCTTGGACGTCAGAGAGCGAATATAGCTCGTTTTGGGCATTTCGCAGGTAGTAGGCATCCGCGTGGACTCTGTGCAGAGTGGAAATGAGGGTGTATACACGGCTAGTGTAGCCAGCAAGCTCAGCTAGGTCCTTGATGGAGTACATCATACGACCACCGGCGTCAGCTAGCGAAAGCATGAGGCGCTTGTTGGTGATGAAATCCTTCATGCGGTTGTGTTGACGGCCGCCTTTTTGGGCGTTATCAGCCATCTCCGACAGCCCTCCGACGCCGCCCCAGGCCGGTAAAAAGACAGGCAGCGAAGCCAAAAGGTAGCCGTAAGCACTCCAGCTGTACTTGAGGATAAAGTCTTCAAGAATGTTGTAACGGATCTTGAGCATATATATGCCCTCCATCCAGCTCTTGAGCGACTTGTACTCCTTGTTTAAAAAGGCCTTTTCCGTTTCAGCCCCGCCGTAGAACGCAACTTCTTCGGCGTTGGCAATTAGACGAGCGTGGAGACTGCGGAAGTCGCCCTCTTTGCGGCCCTCTACAGCTTTGAGTTTTCCGAATGGAGGAGACAATCTGCGGAGGATGCTGGCGGTGAGGAAATAGTTGCTCATCAGCCCAGTCAGGGCCAAAGGTCCCAGAGATCGGTATAATTGGAAGTTAAAGACGCAGAGGTCAATAAACGGCTTTCCGAGAGAGGAGTAAAGATTTGCCGCGGCCGCGCAAAAGAGGGTGAGATCTTGTGTGATGAACTGATCGGCTCCTTGGCCAATCCCGCCGTCGAGATTGGACAGCTTGTAGTAGTTCATATTCTCGTTGAGGTACAGGTCGTGGATATATCTCGTTAGTCTCGTGCGGAAGGCAATAGACACCTTGGATTCGAGAAACTTGATGGCAGCATTCGTATAAGATGCAAACCCTCCAAGACCGAGCCACTGTGATAGACATGGTTAGAACAAATGCGCGTACGAAAGTACTTGTCGACTAACCTTTCCAATACCCCAGGCGAAAGCCTTGCCGTTTCCGGCAACCAGGTCGCGCACGATTTCACCATCTAAACGCGCAACGACGAGTGAAAGATAGGTTCTTAGAATAAGGAAGAGGCCATGGCTGAGTAGCAGACCGGCTTCTTTGCTAGTCCAGCGAGGGATCATGATACTCATGAGGCTGAGGAACTGGTGGAGGAACGCCAGGTTCAGACCAGGCTTGGTCTGTGCTGAAGGCACTGTTGCGTCGCCCAGGCCAGAGACACGAGGCGGGTTGAGAAAGAGCCGTCGATGAGCTTCGAAAGTAAGAGGCTTGGTGGTATTGATGGTGACTTTGGAGGTGCCTTGCTTGTACGGGACGTAGATTGTGCGCGACCCATCCTTGTTATGCAGCCACGAGTTGGTGCGGACCAGCTTGCGACCCTGCTCATTTTCCTGCGAGCTCCTCTTCCACCAGCGGCGAGTGCCTTCGGCTCCGACAATGATGGAGGCAATGAGGGCGAGGGTTGCGAGGATGCGCGTTGCGCGGGAGCTATTGCTGAATCGCGACTTGGCAGCACCAGTCCACTTTTCGAAGAAGGCCGCGATAGCCTGCTCGGCAGCAGTGCCACGCAGCGTCGACTGCGCAGCCATGATAGCGACACTGGTAAGAGATGTGCGAGGCACCAGGGCCGGGCTCTGGTGAGGTTGGCGGAACCCTCTTAGCAGATGACGGAAACGATCGAGGACATGGGCCCGCTCCGAACTATGGCAATTGGCGATTTAGGTGGGCGGAAGTGTAAGCACGATGAGTCGATGCAGGAAACCGGGCGCAAGGAGATAAATCGTCTGAAGCAGCAACAGAGGGTTGGATGGCAAGAGGAAATGGGCAAAAGCCAATTGGTCGGAGGATGATGTTCAACTTGGCGACCAGACATGTGAACGGCCTAGTGCAGCCTATCCGAGGCACGTCAAACGGGTCCCCGCTGACTGCAGCCAGAAACTGGTGGAGCTCGCAGCGGCCGTCCCAGTCCGGGGCAGTCACATGATTCTGGAGAAGGTCTGGAGAAGGCTTGGAGAAGCTGCAAGCTTACTGTTCCAGCCTCGACGGACGGGAGCGTTGCAGCGTCGTCAAGATTCGCTACCAAGCTTGCTTGTATAAGAGGCGATGGCTAGTGATGAAATAATCTCATCCTTATCGAAGTTGACCTGACCCGTCTCTTCCCACTATCCCCACCTCAACCTCTTTGCCGCGTGACTCTCGACGTGCAAACAGCGGGCGCATCGTACAGAGTTAACATGTGCTGATAATCGTCGAGCGAAGCAGCCTTGCCCCGTATCTGACACCAGTGGACAGAGTACAGATCGCAACGTCCAGCATTGCGAAGCTGGCTGCGACGAATTAGGAGTCGTACTGGCTGCCAGAGGACGCCCGGTTCATCGGCCCGCCGCCACACCTTCCCCTCCCCTCAATAGTACCGTTTCTTTGCAGGTGCCATGGCCATCGCAATTGGGCATCGTATTTACTCCTACCGTGTTGGCAGCTAAAGAGCCATTCAGCAGCGACTGGAGCCAAGGTCTCAGGAACGCAAAGCGCCTTTACGCCACTCCGTTTTGTCTCGTATGGCAAGCGCTGGTACGGGAATATCATCAGTCAATGTGAAGCTTGGCCAATGAGTTGCGCCAGTACACGATGACCGTTCGCGTACAGATCTCACCACTGACAAGTTACAGCACGGCTGCTCTTGTCGAAGTCGGTCTTGACATGCTGTTGATCGGTCGCGCTCCGCTGAAAGTACGGACCACACCCACAGTACCCAGTAGTGTACTACTGGCTACCTTGCCGTTGGATCTCTACATCTCTTCTGTAATAAGAGTTCGGCGCGACGTGTGATATAGCACTTTCCCGGACGATTTCTCCTCAACTCGCCCAACGGAGCCTGATCCGGAGACCCTGTCAAAGGCTCTGCGGGGTCACCCTTTTCCACAACACGATGAGTCCATGTCTCTGACTGGTCACAGCTGGGCATTAGCAGCCATTGTTAAAGTGGCATCACGAACGCCGGGCGGCAACAGAGCCAATCAAACCAGTGTTGGAGGCGGGGGGGCCAATGTCGCTGTGTGCCGAGACCCAGATGATGGCATGCCTGACACCTGAAATGGCTGCACCACGGCAAATTACTGGATGCTCCAACGTCCAGGTACAGTTTTGCAGCGGACAGAGTAGCGAAGACAGACCGTCGATCAATCGCAGCGCATGAGTCTAAAAGTGGCATGTAACAAACTTTGCTTCTTGTCCAGTGTGTTCATATTGGTCCGACCTTCAGCCAATGAAGTCGATCCCCCCACCAGATTCAAGCTGCCAGTGAGCGTTGAAGGTGTGCTTGGACGAAAGTTAGCGCCCAGCATCTTGCAGCTTTCATGGGCGGGCGGCTTGACGTGTGGTGTGGACGCCACAGGACTCAATTTACCAAGCAGCCAGCCACCCAGCCCACGTTGTGTGCGGCTTTGGAGTGACTTCAAGGAAAGAAAGAGTTTAAAAGCAGCATTTGGACAAAGGAGCTAGTGGCAACTAAAGACGGTGCTTGTACAAAGTATTACTGCGAACCGCAAGCACACACTTGAGAGTTCACGCAGCTACTAGTAATTGTTAGCACACGGACTAACGAAAGGCACTGGGACGGGCGGAGCCGCCTGTCGAAGAAAGGTTGCACATTGCGTCGCATTGCGGCATCTCACGCGTGAACGTCACCGGGACCAAAGTACAGGCAATGTGCCAGACAGGTAGGGCCGAGAGGTGATGACGGGTGTGGATGTGGATTGGTGTCTTGTCGGAAGCTCATCACGGCGTAATATAGAATGCAGTGTGCAGAGGCATGGTTGTTCGCAGGTGGCATTGGGTGTCATTGATGAGGTCGACAGAGGAGGACAGGAGGTACTTCGGGGTACAAGTGCTGCTACCACTTCCACTACGTAAAAGCTCACAGTGCGCTGTAAAGTGCCTAGCCACCGTTACAGGGGGGCTAGTCGGTCACCCAGGCAGGCTGCGAGCACAGCTTCCGCGCTCGCTCCTTTTGCTTGACAGTCAGTCTGAGTCTCGCACGATAACAGCGGTTCCAATAATGGCGCTCTGTTGCTGGGAAATTAACAAGACGGTCCTCCACTCTTGTTTCCCGCCAGCCCAGCCCAGCGCACGGCGTAATTTACACCTGGCAACTGGCTGTGGTACCCCAGGCGCCGCTCAGGGGAGACGCCTGTAGAAACGTAGCAGCAGCCCTGTAGCGCCTCCAAGTCCAAGTGGCCCTGGCTCACGGGAAGCCGGGGGCTGGCCTATCAGTATCGAGTCCTGGTGCTGGTCTAATCTCATGAGGAACCCCACTCACACCGACCGGCCCTCCTCCACGGCCCTCTCTTGTCTTCTGGCGGACCAGTGGGCAACAGGAGTACCTGAAGGTACCTCGAGAAGAGCACGACCCGGGGCCCCCAGCAGGTTCACTTCCAGCCCCCCCAGCACAGCTAGTGCATCCCCTAGCACGTCCTCTCTTCCCGCAGGAAATCCGGCTACTGCCCACTGCCCACTGCCCGCGCGCTGCACACTGTACGCTGCCTTTGTCGGGCCCCATCGTACTGGTCCTCCCAGCCCCAGCCCAGCTCCTCCTGTGCCTGCCTCTTTGCCTGCTGCTCTCAACCACCTCCATCCCGCTCCACGGCCCTTCATTTTCCTGGCGCCACGAGCCTCCCCCATCCATCCTCCGATACGCCGCATCCCGTCCCCCTCCGTATCCATCTCGCGACTCACCGTCGTCGTCGTCGTCCATCGTCAGAAGCAGACGCCGCGCATCTGTCTCGTCGCTGCATCTAGGGCCTGCTTCCACCTTCGCCAACCTTGACCGCACATGCTGCCATTGGCCCCAGCCTAGCTAGCGCTCCCATCTCGCACCAGGCCTCACGTCTTCGACGCCTCGATTTCATTACCACGACCTCGACGCGATCTGCCGACAGCTATCGTTTGAGTTGTGCACCGTCACCGCCTCTCTTGTGCGAATATCCGTCCAGACCTCGTGTCTCGACCATTCCCATCGCATTTGGTAGGGCTGGCTCTGTCACCCGCCTTGGGCTCGGACTGCGTGCGCTTGTCCAGCCCAATTGCTAGTTGACGTGAGTTTTCATCTCCTCCTCGACATCTTTGCGCTTGTCGTAGCAAGTTGTCGATCCAGCGCAGACTGCTGGACATTCACATGTTTTGCTATAGTGCATGTCGCTAACTTGCCCGCTATCAATAGCTCGCTGCAACACTGTGCCCTAACCAGCGCCACCAACATTTACACCACCGATGCGAAGCGTCATACAGCCATAAAGAAGGCAAAAATATGACGACGGAAAACTGCGACACGATAGCCTCTGAGGAGGCTGGCGCCGCCCGCCAAAGCCAGGGCATGCTCAAAGTCCCTTCAAGATCCTCATCGCAACAGAAGATCCAGTCTGCCCCATCTGCCACTGTCCGCAGTAGCAGCAGCGGTCGCTCCAAAGACTCCAAGAACAGCTACGCCGAGGCTCAGGGCAATGGTTCGCTAAGTGCTCCGCGCCAGGCCGGAGAAAATGAGGTTGCCAGCACGCCTGGCAACACGCAACCAAGCTCGCCGTCCGCCAGCGAGCAGAAGCAAAGAAGGAAGAAGGGAGGTCTGCTATCTCTGCTCGGCTGTTGCGGCGTTCCGGATGATGAGGACAAGAGCAACGCTCACAAGCTAAATAAACTTCCTCAACGGCCGACCACGGCTAAATCACGATCCCAAACCTCGCAGGATCAGTATGCTCGCAACTCAAATGAGAAGCCGAACAACACGGCTGCCGCTGCTGATAACCAAGGGGCGGCTAGCGGCTCCCAGGATGTCATCATGGAAGAAACAAATGCGTACCAGAAGAATCCACCGGCCGTTGCAGTTGAGCCTCCTAGCGCACCACAATCAGCGGGTGGAGGCAACTCTTCCAATGGTGACGACTCCGATATGCCCGATGTACCTGAGGAACCTCAAGTTGCGCCCGCTGTTGAGACTTCTGAGGAGCAGGATGAGCGAACTGTACCACCTCCTCCCCCAGGGCCCAGCGTCGCAACCGCTGTCCCCTTACCCCCAGTTACTGCTGTAGAGGAGCAACGCAAGGGGCTACTGCCCGCCATTGCTCCGGAGCATAAGGGCCGAAAGTGCTTGGTTCTGGATCTTGATGAAACCCTTGTACACAGCTCATTCAAGGTACGTACAGTCGCACAAAGACCGGCTTCGCTTGATTTCATGCTAATATTTAGTCCCTAGATTCTCCACCAAGCGGATTTCACAATACCTGTCGAAATTGAAGGCAACTATCATAATGTATATGTCATTAAGCGACCCGGAGTCGACGAATTCATGAAGCGAGTGGGCGAGTTGTACGAAGTCGTTGTCTTCACTGCATCCGTCTCCAAGGTACGTCCACCGATTACTCATATGCATTGCCCGTCATTAACTAATCCCGCACAGTACGGCGATCCTCTATTAGACCAGCTTGACATCCACAATGTCGTCCACCACCGGCTGTTCCGCGAAAGCTGCTACAACCACCAAGGCAACTACGTCAAGGATCTGTCCCAGGTCGGACGTGATCTGAAAGATACCATCATCATCGACAATTCGCCGACCTCGTACATATTCCACCCTCAACACGCCGTTCCTATCAGCAGCTGGTTCTCTGACGCTCACGACAACGAACTGTTAGACCTGATTCCTGTCCTCGAGGATCTGGCTGGCTCCAAGGTTTCGGATGTCAGTCTCGTCCTCGATGTCACTCTTTGAAAAGAACAAATGTCCAATGAGCGGGAACAAAGAAGAAGAAGCAACTTGTACTTTTTTTGCATTTTTTTCTCATTCTTCCTTTGTCCTTCAAAATCACTTTTTGAAATCTTTTTTATTACATCTCTGCAGAGCTTCCGATGGGAAATTACAGTATTCCATTCATAGCGCAAGGCGTTTTTGGTCGAAGGGGTCTTTTCTATATATTCTCCTTGTCTCTAATTTTTCTGCTGGTGTAAAGAGCTTCGTCACTTGTCTGATACATGCGCGCATATCAGAAAGAGAGGAGGGTCAAGGGGAAGAGGAGGGGCAAAAGACAGCAAGTGATTTTTCTATATATTTTTTTCTTTGTGTTTTCTTGTCATGCTTTGTTCTGTTGGACGCTACGGTTGAAATGCAGAAAGACCAGCGGAAGTGGGAAAGGGAAGAAAAAAAATATACCTCGTATTATACATAGTTGCCTCAAATTGTAAAACTCTTCCAATAAAAAAGCGATTATATGAGAGCTTGTCGAAAACGGAGGATGGTTGCTTAGTGAAGTTGTTCTTGATAACGATGCAAATCCCAATCCTGTGCAGAGAAGTAAACAGTGTCGATGGGCTTCTTAGTGAAAGAGAAAGAAAAAACAATCTGTCTTTATTTCCTCCTTCATAGAATTGATCTCGCTTTTAACATGGCATCTGTAATTGGAGACAATTTTCCTTGATCCTCCTAATCTGGTAGCTTCCCCAGACTGGCCGGAACATTGTTCTGCCGCTGCTCCGGTCCAGACCCTTTTTCTGGTGCATGTGGCCTTTACTCACAGGCGGCTTGCGGGCCTCTGGGCAGCCACTGGGCCAGGTACGCTACTCGACCCCCGTCGTCGCAGCAGACACCACCACACAACCTCCTGTTCCATCATCAGTCTTTGCCCATCTCTCTCTTGATATCCAAATCGGTCAATCCTGCAGCGATTCGTCGACTTGGTTTCTCATCTCGCTCTCTATCCGGTCTTTTCTCCTACAGCACATAATGGTACGTCCCTTGGAAGCAAGGCCCGATTGGGAGGGATGCGGACGACTGGACACCCTGTCGCCTTTCCCCGTCGCGTGAGGGGAGGCGCAACGACGCAGAACCGGCAGTGGTAGCCATCTCCGCTCAGCGATTGCGCGACACTGGAGAATGCGATGCCCGTTCTAGAGATGGTACAACGAGCGATTCCCTTGTGACTAACATATGTTCTCCTTCGTTAGTCTTCTCCTCGTGCTTCCTCGCCCGAAGGCGCTGCCACTGGCGCCAGCCTCAACCGTCCCTCGTCGCCCACGCCCCCTGGCGGTCCCCGAACGGCCATTCGTCGCCGCGCCGCTGCCGACCAGAAGGAGAAGATTGCCAATGCCCGTCCCAGCAGCACGCGCTCGGCCGGCGCTGGCGGCTCCAGCAGCACCATGCTGAGTACGTTGTCTCGACGCTATTGCCCCCGTGATTGCTTCCTACATTTCTTCGATGAAAGCTCTTGGGGAGCTTCAATTGGCATTGCTCTGCCTATCGACACAGCCCATGAGCTTCCGCGGGGGAGGAGGATGCTTTCCGTCGCATTGGACTTTTTTTTTTCTCGGTGATGGACGAATGCTAACACTAGTCACAGGACTCTACACTGATGAGTCTCCCGGTCTCAAGGTCGACCCCGTCGTTGTTCTCGTTCTCTCTCTTGTCTTCATCTTCAGCGTTGTTGCTCTTCACAGTACGTCTTGTTGCGAGCATGTATCGATGTTTGGGCAGAAGCTAACATGGAGATGTAGTTATTGCCAAGATTACCCGAAAATTCTCGAGCTAAATGCAGAGCCGAGATGCACCGTAAACAATAGAGGACGAAGCGTGGACACAAAATATGGGATACGCGAGATGGACGTGCACGTCCTCTTGTCGGCATGAGGAGTAACCTTGCGGGAACTGTCTGATTTGGTCGTTGGATGACTGGGGAAAAACTCCTTTAGGCGAACTGGTACAATGTGTCCTAGCTTTTGTCACAAATGCAAAGAGCCTCGGACATTAGGGATTGGTTTCTCCTGACTTGGGCTCGGCAGCTTGTAATATACAAAACAAAAACCACAAATCTAAATGCTGCGATAAGAGATGCCTGGTTATTGGGCCAATGTTGTGCTGAGCTGATGTGGATGTTTGCAGTGGGACAGTATTCGTGTTATGCACTGTTGGAGTTTATATATTGAGGCAGCATCATGTCCTACAAGGCTGTATATTCTCCTCCGCTAAGTGATGCTGTATTTAGAATCATTGAGTGAGTAGTACTGGGGCGGCATACGTACGCAATGCTGCACAGCCCAGTTTCTAGGTCCCAATATGGAAAACGAGGCCATCGAAGATGGAGTTGGGCCGGTATTGGTGCCTCGGCATCTAAGGCGGCTGTATGCTGTTTTTATTTTCCTTGTCCAGCGGGCATTGTTATTCTCGTTTGTTTTCCTCTTTCGTCCAGGATCCCAGCAGCAATTACCAAATCACTGTCGAGCAGCGGTTGAGATGCCGTCATATCTCGGCCCTACCCTGTAGCAGCGGCGGGAAGCTAGCTGGATTCGGCGCTTGAGGCTGAAGCGATAGGATGAAACGCGGGTTGTGAGCGGGACTTGTCTGTCATGCAGCTCGACTCGCGAGATGTCTTCCGAAATGGGGTGGTCGGTGTGCTAGGGGATGAGGAAATACGCGTGTGCAGCCTTGATGATTTGACAATGGCCTGCACCTCCCCCACCTGATGCCTGCGATTTTTGACGTTGCTGGCCCACAAACTGCACTAAAATATAATAAGAAATGGCAATTACGGGGAGATACTCACAAGTATTCGGCCATACTTGACGCGTAGTACATTAATCAATAGGCCGTCCGTCGCAGGGCTGATGATGATGCAGGCAGCGGGAGGAGAGTGGGCCGTGAGAGCTCCCTGCCAACTGCCTAGCTTGACCTGGCTGGTGGTTCGCTCTGCCGCCGACACATGCTTCGTCCCACCAGCCTTGATTTCGCATTGACAGCATCTTGTTCCGTCTCCTCACCACCAGACATCCTCTCCTTCATTGCAGAGCTCTAGCCCTTCTGCCTAGTCCCGTCCTGCCATTAGACTGACGCCGCGACGGCTACTGCCCGCACCGAATCAAGGCAAAACGAGAGCGCCGCCAAAACGTCATCAGCAGCTCATCAACGTCAGCTTTGGCATCTGCCATGCTGCACAACCAAGCTTGACTGCACCCCCAACCACGCCGCCACCCCCCTCCAACATTTCGATCTACCGTTTTTCATTCTAGGCGGCCTCTTGAGATTTGGACCTTTTTTTTTTTTCGCCCCTCGCCTAAAGACATAACGGCCTCTTCCCCCGCCCGCAGTCTGGCAGTCCATTCTTCTTTATCTCTCAGAACGGCTTTGCCTTTGATGCCCCGCCAATCATGACGGTCCTCGACGACAAGCAAATACTGGCCCGCCGCCAGGCCCAGGCTCGGGCCGATGCGCAGACGCGACAGCAGAGAGAGGCGTCCTCTGGCGCTGCTGGGCCGGGCAGCACATCGGAAGAGTCTCTCATCACGGATGGCTTCATCATTCCTGACCTCGAGGTACCTGACGAAGCCCCGCCAGCCTATGGCGACCAGCCCGACAAGGTTACGTTTTCACAACCCGGCTTTCAAGCAGATGCCGCCGTCACAGGTACAGTCGCAATCTCATACCAAAATATATCTACAAGAGAAATCAGGTTACTAATAAAGAGTATTAGGCGATGGCCGTGTCAGCATTAACATCAGCACCAAGAGTCGCCGGCTCGCGGAGCTTCTCGCCCCCGTCGTCGACAGACAAGTCGCCGTTGCCGAGTCCCAGGAGCCTCTCCCCCCAGCTTACATCCCGCCCAGCCTCGGCGGTCAGCCCGGCCAGACGCCGCCGCCGGCGCTCAACATTGTCATCCAGATTGTCGGCTCCCGCGGCGACGTCCAGCCCTTTGTCGCCCTCGGCAAGACGCTGCGCGACACCTACGGCCACCGCATCCGCATCGCTACCCACGCCACGTTTCAAGCGTTTGTCGAGGAGAATGGCCTCGAGTTCTTCAACATTGGCGGCGACCCCGCCGAGCTCATGGCCTTCATGGTCAAGAACCCGGGGCTCATGCCGGGCTTTGACGCCCTCAAGAGCGGCGAGGTGAGCAAGCGGCGAC
This sequence comes from Akanthomyces muscarius, assembly GCF_028009165.1. Taxonomy (NCBI): domain Eukaryota; kingdom Fungi; phylum Ascomycota; class Sordariomycetes; order Hypocreales; family Cordycipitaceae; genus Akanthomyces; species Akanthomyces muscarius. Next base: position 1,540,667 of record NC_079241.1, read on the forward strand.
GGGGCATCGAGCAGATTCTCATGGGCTGTTGGCGGTCGTGCATCGAGTCAGGAGATGGTACAGGGCCTCCGCCGAAGCCCCATGCGCGGTATGCGCCGCTGAGTGGTTCTTCGCAGGATGTGGCTGGCAACCCGGCCGAACGGCCCTTTGTGGCCGATGCCATCATTGCGAATCCGCCCAGCTTTGCACATATCCATATTGCAGAAAAGTTGGGTATTCCTCTACACATGATGTTCACTATGCCGTGGACCCCGACGCGAGCTTTTCAACACCCCCTCGCCAACATTCAATCTAGCAACCTCGACGATACCCTTACCAATAACTTGACTTATACCCTCGTCGAAATCATGACCTGGCAAGGTCTCGGCGATGTCATTAACCGCTTTCGTGAAAAGGCCCTCGAGCTACCCGAGTTATCACCGCTGTGGGCTCCTGGCCTGTTGACGCGACTCAGGATATCATACACATACTGCTGGTCGCCTGCCCTCATCCCGAAGCCCAACGACTGGGGCAACAATATCGACGTGTCTGGCTTTTACTTCCTGGATCTTGCTTCTTCCTACACGCCCGAGCCGGAGCTCAACGCCTTCCTTAACGCTGGCCCACCGCCCGTCTACATTGGCTTCGGCTCCATTGTCGTTGACGACCCGAACGCTATGACGCGTATGATTTTCGACGCCATTCATCTTGCTGGTGTTCGTGCCCTCGTGTCCAAAGGCTGGGGCGGTCTGGGGGCCGACGACGTCGGCCTACCGGAGGGTGTCTTCATGCTCGGTAACGTGCCCCATGACTGGCTGTTCCAGCGAGTCTCTGCTGTCGTGCACCACGGCGGTGCGGGAACCACAGCTGCCGGTATCAAAGCCGGCAAGCCGACCTTTGTTGTGCCATTCTTCGGCGATCAGCCATTCTGGGGCTCCATGATTGCAAGAGCGAATGCGGGCCCAGAACCCGTTCCGTACAAGGAACTGACAGCTGAGAAGCTGGCCGAGGCCCTCAAGAAGTGCATCGAGCCAGAAACACTGGAGCAAGCCAAGATTCTAGGCCAGAAAATCAGAGAAGAAAAAGGTACCGATGAGGGCGGATACAGTTTCCACAAACACCTCGATATAGACAAGTTGCGCTGCTCTGTCGCGCCTAGCCGTGCAGCTGCATGGCGTGTGCGTAGGACCAAGGTTCGACTAAGCCCACTCGCAGCCACTGTACTGGTTGAGAACAACGTTATCAAATACACGGATCTGAAGCTGTAAGTACTACAAGGCGCTACTTTCTGATCTTCGTACTGACTATCTACAGGTATCGCGCATGCGAGTTCAACACCGAGGACCAGCCCACAGATCCAATCTCTGCCGGCGCGGCGGCCATCGTGCTGTCTCTTGGAACAATCGGTTTGGCTATCGCTGATATGCCGAGAGACCTGTGGAAAACGCACAAGAAATACAAGAAGGACAGCGACAGTATCTCCAGACCAACAGAGTCAACTAGCCAGCTCTCTCAAAGTGACCTGCACCCGTTGGTTTCGCGAGATACGAATACTTCTCAGTCTTCCCTGCATTCGGCACACACCCCAGACACGCCACCAAGCACTGGTGTCCGGACACCAACAGGGCAGAGAGATTCGCACGAGGCGATGTCGTCCCCCAGACAAAGAAGTCTTCGCGAAGAGAACATGTCACCAGGTGCGGGATTTAGTATGGAGAGTGCCGTGGGCACGGCTAGAGGTGTCAACAGGATCATCGAGGCGGGTGTCAAGTCGCCCATGAACTTCTGCCTCGGCCTGGCCAAGGGATTCCGCAACATGCCGCGCCTGTACAACGACGACCTGGTGCGCCCCGTCGAGAAGGTCACCGACTTGTCTTCCGGCATCAAGGTCGCCGGAAAGGAGCTTGGCTATGGCTTCTTTGACGGCATCTCGGGCTTGGTCATGCAGCCCTTGCACGGCGCGGAAAAGGACGGCGCCGTCGGCCTCGTCAAGGGCTTTGGCAAAGGCATCGGCGGCCTGATCCTGAAGCCCGCGGCCGGCATCTTTGGTCTTCCCGGCTACGCCATGCAGGGCGTTCACGCCGAGTTTGGCAAGCACATGAGCCGCAGCATCCACAACTACATCATTTCATCCCGCGTCAAGCAGGGTGAGCTCGCTATGACGCAATCCTCCGAGGGCGAGCGCGAGGATATTTTGCGTCGCTGGAACACGGTAAAGTTTGATCTCTCAAGCTTTTACGACCTCAAGCGTAAAAAGGGCGGCACTGAAGGGCCGTTCCCGCCGCCACCGCCCCTTCCTACTGACGACAACAGCGACACCGTCTCGATCATGGACAAGGGCTTCTCCAAGCCCCGTACGGGCTGGCTCCAGACGCGCCATCTATCATCGGCGCAGCGAAAACGCATGCAGGACGAAAAAGAAACCTGGAAGCGGGGCTACGTGGAGGCCCTGGTGCCTGTCACGCCGCCTGCTACTGCGGCGGCTGCCAAGGCAACCAACAAGTCCCAAGAGGAGGATGAGGTGGAGCGAGCCATTCAGGCGTCCGTAAGGGAAACATCACACGGCAACCCAGAGGAGGACGCCGAGATTGAAACTGCTATTCGTGAGAGTCTTCGTGTCATGCGCCAGAGTGGCGCTCTCCCTGCGACGGGCTGGATCGACGAAAAGAACACTCGCAATGCTGACCCGTCCATCTTTGAGGATGATGAGTTCAAAATTACAGACGAAGAATACCAGGACTTGATTCAGTCTGCCATGCGGCAGAGCTTGGCAGAGGAGTATGGCTACCCTGCCGAGGAGCTCGGCGTTCCCGGACCGTCCTCGTCCTCATCCTTCACCGGCGCCTCCGCATCACGGCCGGTCATTACCGAAGAACCCGCTCCAATAGATGATCTGTACGGCGCACATGACGACGCACCGAGCTATCAGCGAGATACGCCCGCACAAGAGTCGTCTGCGTCACAGCAAGAACCGGTGGAACTCCCCGCACGAGACCCAACAGACGAGGAAGAATACCAGCTGCAGCGCGCTATTGCTGCGTCGAAGCAGGAGATGCAGCGCAAGGAATCGGAGCGCAACGAGGAGGATATTGTGCTGGAATACATCAAGAAGCAGAGCCTGGCGGAAGAAGAGTTTAGAAAACGCAGCAAAGGCAAGGAAGTCAGTACGAATGAGGATGAGGATGACGAAGAGCTGAAGCGAGCCATGGAGGAGAGTTTGAAGATGAGCCACGGTGGTGGTGGTGGTGGTGGTGAGGCCAGTGGCAGTGGCAGCGGCAGTGGCAGCGGCAGCGCGAGTCGACAGGGCGGACCTTCTGCTGAAGCGTGAGGGGATACGAGAGAGAATATTTGGTTTGAAAACTTAGATACCATTGCATTGTAGCGAATAGCACATCATCAGTTTGCAACCAAGGCGCCTGTGTACGCTGTAGATGTATTCGGAAGTATCGATACACGGCACTAAACCGAAAGGAAGCGAATTTTTGTTCACAAAATCCTCGGGTCAGCTGGCATTGCAAGCAGCGACAATCACAGTAAGGGCCACGACAAACATGAAACTGTGACACGACCTCTCACGGACAAATGCCGTGATTTGTGACACTCCTCCTCGACGGAGAGCAGTATATAAAGGCCTGCGATGCCCCAGCTCTGCAAATCACTTTTGAAAACTTACCTCACGCCATCACCAACTAGTAAGCCGACAAGATCGGGGCTACGTTACCACGACGACGTTCGAGCCAACAAATAACGAAGACCTCTCCCCTCATGCAGAATGTGCCGCCAAGTCTGGACCGTTGTGCACTGGAAGTGCCAGTGCGTCAAGACGTCCTTTTCCCACCTGAGCGACGCGGCGGGCTGCGGCGGCTGCGGGCGGCCCCGGTTCCCGTCACGCATCGCGTCGACGCAGACCGAGTCGGAGCCCTGCCGGCAGTGCATCAGGGACAGGAAATGGATAAAGTACAACGGTACCTGGATGGGGAGAAGGGATCCCAGGATTCGAGTCTAAAGGGCCACACACACACACATAGGTGAGCATTTGCAGAGCTTCTTCTCTTCTCCTTTTGCATCTTGAAGCCGTTTGAAGGGTTAAGGGAACTGTGTTGCACAGTGTAATGCTATTGTATCAATAAAATGAGTTGAAAGTCACCTAAGTTTGCTTGAAGAGACCCCTGCCTTCCCCTGGGAAATAAAGAATTGTTGCTGGCGTAGCACTGTGGACAGCGGGAAAAAAGAAATTGTAGTGTAATGAGTATGGTGTAACTGTGTAGCACACCTTATCATGAACAATACTGTGAGTCAAAGATGCATGCCTACTTTCTACTGTCAACTTCTCAAAGACAATTGTTACTTTTCATATAAGTGATTGCTGTTTGAGTTGCCAAACCCGCCTTGCATTCTGCCACAAAGGTTCAGCCGCGATATTGATCCGTGAACAAAAGAAAGAAACAAGAAGATTCAACAAGCAACGGCAGAAGACGCGACAAGCGCTCTACCATGTGTCGCCCGGACTTCATCCTCGTTTACTGGATTTGCGGCCACATCAGAAAGGCGGAATACCAGCTGACGCCGCAGCTTGGGTGCCATGGATGCCAGATCGCTCTGGGCGGGCCGCCCACGGGCCACCAGTTCTTTGCCGGGAGCAGGACGGAGCCGGAGCTGTGCGAGGAGTGCGTCGATTACGAGATATGGATATCGTTTCGAGGTGAATGGGTGCTGAAAGAAAAAGTCATCGAACAAGGTCGGACTTTGCTATCCATATGGTGCTGTCGATTCATCAGGCCATGAGTTTCCTTTGCCCGGGAGGCAGGGCAGAGCCGGGACCGTGCGACGAGTTGCATTGAGGATGAAGTATGGATAAGCGATGCGCGGCGTTTGGGTATTGAGATACATGGTTGTTGAATAAGGATGGAGTTTGTTAAACGCATGATACTTGTCGACTGAGAAGCACTTGCACGTGCTTCTCACATGGACAAAGAAAAGCAACAAGTACCGCGATACGGGAGCATCTCCTTGGTGCAGATAGTGGGTGGGAGACTTTGGGAAGATGTCCACCATAGGCGATGCACGTATTCATGACGAAGGAAAAAAAGTATAAATACTTGGTGCCTCTCCGGCAATATCATTTTCGTTGGCAACTTCCATCGACAGAGTCTAGGACTAAAGTTGCCAACTGCTTATACAGCTCACCCTATAGTCCAGACAACCTCAACACTGCTTGATGGCAGTTCAACAACAACAATAAAAAAAGAAAAGAAAAATAAGAACAAGAATAAGAAGATGTGTGAAACAGAACACATACAGTTAATTGGGCTCTGTACGCATCACTGCGGAACCACCAACAAGGTGACGCGAGGGCCTAATTGCGAATCAGAGTGTAGTCGCCTAGAAAAGATATTGACGGGGTCGCCGGATAAAAATTCCATTCCAAAGAAAAGGAAATAGAGGAACCATGTTTACAGTGCACTGAGGCAGGCTTGTGGTTATAAAGGCGACTGGCTGACGGAGGCGCAGGCTGCCGTGGCAGACGCGAAGTGCTGCTGCGAGAGTGCTTACTGTCCGGAACAACTACTATGTGTATTTGTGTGTGCCTGTGTGTGTTTTATGCGAGAGTTGGAGGCAAGCTAAACGGTATCGGTCTATTTTCATCTTCTATTTAGGGACTTTTCGGGAAGTACTAAATATATAGCACTGCGAGCAGAGACAATCACAGCACCGCTCAGGGATAAAGTGAAGCGCATCACGTATAAAATGACTGTGATTTAGAAAGCTGCAATGGAGACAAAATTGACTACTGAAGCCCCGTATAGGCCGCCACCGGCAGCATCTTCATTATTAAGAAATACACAAGTTTCCCGAAGCCATCTTCGCTGGGCGGCTAGGCAATCGCCCAGAGCAAGCGACTCTTCCTAGATCATGCGCCCAGTACTGACAACAAAATTTACAAAAGTCAAGAACTGCCGCATCATGTGTCGACCACAGTGCATCATTGTCTACTTCAAGTGCAGCCATATCCAGGGACCTGCCTGGGAGCTTACGCCAGACAATGGCTGCGGGGGATGCCAGAAGCTCATAGGCGAGATTCCTGCCGGCATGCCGAGAGCGACCGGAAACTGCACGTTGCCGATCCCTTGCTTTCCGTGCATCGTCAGCGGAGAGTGGCGCATCTTCCAAGAGACCTGGATGTCGACCGAAGATGCCATCGCGGCGGGCTGGGAGGCCCCGTCGTAGCAGATGCAACAACAAGACTGGGAGTTTTACCGATTATTCTGGGTTCTCTGATGGCAGAAGTAGCACAGATTCATTTTGATGTGTGGTTTGTCGTATTCTGTGCAGATAAGTAGCCAATACACCAGATTAGGAACGACGATGACTACTGATGAAACTGTGCATCCTGGATCGGTGAGTGTCCAATCTTGCTCAGTGGATACGTGCTGTGAATTAAAAAAATTGAGCGAGGACTCGCGGGCTCGGTGCGACTTTGTGGACATCATATGATTTTTGGTTTCCAAAAAGAGCGCGTGGCTTTGTTGTTGTGCATCCGCGCTGGTGCCGCTTCCACATGTAATACGTCAAGGGCCTGGTCACATAGTATAGAGCAGTGATTCACCGTAAAGATTCGGGCAATGATGCGAGCCCGGATAGTACAAGTCAGTACAATCACAGGGGACTACAACAGACGGTGTTACTACGACGTGACAATCCCTTGGAGGTGGCCGTGACGAGCGAACCTTCGCGGGCAAGCAGTATTCACTATAAAAGCCCAGCCAGCCAAGGTTGGTAAAAACGCCGGACAACGTTCAAGAATTCTTTGCATCCGCGGCTTTCTTTATTGAACCTCCCCGAGAAATTTCACGTTTTGTGAGTTACCCTCCAGACACACGTGCTCACGAGCATGAGGAAAATAACAGAGCTAATCGTTAGAACCCTCCCCGTGATGGCAGACCGCTACAATGTGCCAGGAAAAGCTCGTCAACGTCTGGTTCAAGTGCAGTCATCTCAAAGTCAACTCGCTTGAGTTGGTCGCCTGTGGTGATTGTGGTGATTGTGGAAAAATCACAGCGGAAGCAGCCGAGACTTCGACGACCTTTCTTGACGTGCCTTGCGAGGACTGCATCGCGAGGCAAACATGGGTTAATCACATCCACAAATGGATGCCGTATAATGTTGCCCGGCGGTTGGGATGGATGAAGGAGATACGTTAGCACAAAGCCCAAATTTGCTATCCAGTCGCAGGTCTTACTGCTGCGATTTTGAAGCTACCACCTCGTGAAGACTTGTGCACAAACGATCGTTGTATAACGGCCAGGATAGAGCAGAGGTTTCCTACGAATCACCATTGAACACTGGCCAGGAGGACGACAGACATGGAGAAAGGGAAAATCGGTGCCTATTGTTTGCCGTGAATAACGAGACTAGAGAAGATAGAAAAATCGCAACGCAAAGATAAAAAGTAGTATAAAAAGAGGTAACTGATCATTTAAAGAGTTGCTCACTAATTCTGGTTCATAAGTTCATCGCTGCCAAGTCTCCTTCTTTTGAACGGCGCCCATCTTCGTCAACAACATGAGCGGCAACAAAAGATGGAGCTGGCAAAGAGAAGCAGAATGGAGAGACAACCATAGCAGTGAATGAATCAGAATCAACTGACAAGCAAACAATCTTGGTGACTGTTGATGCACACGGGCTCAAGGCGGGGAAGGAGAGCGTCTTCAAAGACGCCGCAAATTGCAACAGGGCGTGCAAAGCATTGTGGCTAACATAGTGGACCGACCATCCTTTCGTTGTGAGAGAATTGCGATGGTGCAAGTAGCTGATGATGAAGCCACAAGGAAGTCAGAGAAGGAGAATGCGCAATGCTGTATTTATTGATGTATAGCAGTCAACAGACGCGCAAACATTCAAGAACAAAGGCTTGCGTCTCGACTACAGACGCGTCCCCCCCCCCCCCCCCCCCCCCCCCGCCCTTTATAATACGTGGTCATGAACAAGTGCGAAGGAAAAGAGGACAGACAGTAGACTGATACAAAGGAATCTGGCGGCTTGAAATTGCGAATAGACACAGAGAATGTATATAAAGAGCCGCGGCTGGTCACGGTCTGGATATTCCAAAGACACATATTCCTCTCTATCCTAAGCCACCTAACCACACTGCCACCAAAATCTCATACCAGCAAGTCATCAATAACCCATCAACAGTCAAGAACGAAGAAGCAAGAGAATAAACATTACAGAATGTGCCGCTGTGACCTATACATCGAAGCGTACTGCTGCACCCACCTAATCAGCTGGTATCAAGTGGTGGTCCCCATCAACGGCTGCGAAGGCCGCTGCAAGAAGCCCTATTCCTGGGCGTACCGCAACAAGAAAACCAGAGAGTTCCCGTGCGAACCGTGCGTCCAGGCAGGGGACTGGGTGCTGTATGCCGGCGCCTGGTGCTCGCGCGACGAGGCCCAACGCTGGAGCCTGCAACAGCCCCCGGCGCAAGTCGCACCCCAGCTGATGGACGTTTCCTACTTGACCGGAAATATCAACCAGCGCGGGAATCAGCGAGGCGCGGCCAAACGCCGGCGCTCGCAACGGACTCCGCCGCTCGTCGAACCCCAGATGATAGACGCTTCCTACTCGACCGGAAACATCAACCAGCGCGGGGATCAGCGAGGCGCGGCCAAACGACGGCGCTCGCAACGGACTTACCTGCCCGTCGACCCCCAGATGGTGGACTATTCCTACACGGCCGGGAGCCTCAGCCAGCAGGGCGGGCGGAATTGATTCCATGCGCTGATGTATAGATGTACATACTAATGCACCAGGTATTGCATCTCTCGTGATACACTGTGTTGCCTCTGCTGGATCTCTCCTAGCCAGTCAAAAAAAAATCGGTGGCAAACAGTCCCGAAACACACAAGGGAGCACATGTGGTACATGGACGGATACAAACAATTTGGAACGCTATAAATTTGATTTCTTTCATCCACACGTACACAAACAGAAGATAAATCTTACAATATCAAGTACACCTCATTCCCAGTGCTGATCCGTGGAGAATAGCACACACTCAAACGTATGTAATAACTGTCCCGAGGCGAGCTGTCGCCCACTTACACGAAAATGCCTAGGCCGACGACGCACACCCCTCCAGGGCACCATGTGCGTCGAATACATCTACTTCACGCCCTACCTCTGCCAGCACCTGACCTGCGACGGGTCCAGCGTCAGTGTCTCGGGCGACTGCCGGAGCTGCGGCGAGGTCAAGCAGGTGCGTCTGCGCAAGGAGATCGGCGCGCCGACGACGCCGTGCCAGTGGTGCCGCGACCACGGCGTCTGGGTGCTGCACGAGGGCCGGTGGATGACGCGCCGCGAGAGCAACGCCTGGAAGGAGATTGCCGAGCAGAAGCAGCAGATTGACCGCTGGGTGGACGGGTACATGGAGGAGCGGCCGCCTGCGGGGGGCGGGGAGAGGAGGCAGCTGTCGGCCGAGGAGACCATCGAGCGCGTGACGGCGGCGTTTGAGCGCCAGAGGGCGGCAGAGCAGGCGAAGAAGGACGAGGACGTGCTGCCGAGCATCGAGGACCCGTAGACGACTGGTGAGGACGCCTTGCCAGCCACGGGGGCTACAAACTCGAATACTCGTCAACGTCGAAAGTGCAGGACGCTGGGTGGGAATAAGCCCTGAGTCGAGCATTTCGTCTTCAAAGTACCGGAGCATGTCGACCGCGTTTGTCTCGCCACACGCACAGCGCGTTTTGCATCAGGATTCCTCCGTCGGGATGTCACCGGGCTGGGAGACTGATGTAGACGGCATTGTGCAGTATGCGACAGTTCTTACACAAGACCTAGGTGAGTGATTCCGCCCAGTGCGAAGAACATGGAGAGTGGCGATTGGGAGAAGGATGAGCAGAATAGAAGACATAAAATAATATTATCAAATATCGGACCAGCTTCCATCATAAGACCTCAAAGTTCTGACTTGGTGAGATGGAAAACAACAGCACCCAGCCACGGAATCTGCAGCTGTAATCGATTGAGTCTCGGTGACTCGCTAGTAAATCCCAAGTCAATGACAGATATCTTGTATCGACAAGATGAGATTTCGCAGAAAAAAAAACCAGTATTCGCGAGATATACAAACTCGAAACAACATTCTCAACGCCAACGGCTGTCTCGGCAGACATCACCTCGCCACTCCCCTCAAAATCATCTACACCTATGTATCCCCTCAACACCTGGCTCCCCTTAACAACAACACGAAATCAACCCATCAGCGCAACTCCATCCGAGGCTTTACTGGTGCTGCTGCCCCTGCCAATTCTGTGGCGGAGGTTGCTGTCCGCCCTGCGGCGGCGGCGAGTAAAAGCCCTGCGGCGGCGGGCCGTACTGCGGCGGTCCTTGCCCCTGCTGGTACTGTCCCTGTGGATTCTGCCCCTGCGGATTATTAGCCTGCTGATTCTGGCCGGGCGGCTTTTGGCCGTGCTGCTGCTGCTGTGCTTGGCCGTGCTGGCCGGCGGCGCCCTGACCACCGTTGGCCATGGCCATGACGTCGGGGCGCTTCTCGAGGGGTTCGTGAAAGTTGCAGATGCCGCATACGACATCCTGATATCCCTTTATGGTGAATGGAACAAGGGGCTGTTCGTTGTTAGTATAGATAATGGGTTTCGTTTAGGTTGCTTCAGCCCGGGAGGGAACGTACAATGTAGCAGACGGTGAAGAAGGGGCGCTCCTTTTCCACGCGCGCGCCCATGTTGCCGCAGTGGTGGCACTGGGTGGTGATACCCTCGTAGCCCTTGACCTCGGAGCGAAAGGTCTGCTGGCCGCAGACGAGGAAGAAGGCCATCGCGGCTGTGTCGGGTGGCGGCTGTCGTTGGGTGTAGTGGTGAGGTGGAGTGGTTCCGCGGCCAAAGCACAGAGACTCAAAACGGCCGCTCAGCGAGTTGAAAGAATCGCAAGGGCAACTGTGCGGTGAGAGCGATGCGGTTTCGCGGAATCGATTATCGGTGGCGTAGTGATGTCGAACCAAGCGGCGGGGTGGCAACGAGCCAAGACAAAGTCAGGTGTTGTCGGAACCTGGGCTTCGATGTGGACGCGCGTCGTAGATGATGCGCGGCTGTGAAGGAGTTGTATGTAGATGTCGGTTTCGGGGCAACCAGAAGCGAGATGAAATTGAGTAGCTTGCAGTTGACAGATTTTATTCTTGGAAGATGGAAATTGTCCAGATGCAAACGCAAGAATCCTGTCGAGCGCAAAGGCGAAGCAGTGACGCAAACAATCGAGCTTAAACTTTTAGCGGCCTCGATCCCTGGAAAGGCGGCCGCCGAGATGGAAGCTGACCCCAGTTTATTGCTGGCGCTAATCGGAGGGCCTGTGGCGCGACCTCTCCAATCAGCGGCGCAGCTGCATGAGCCACTCGAAAATAATTTTGCCCAGCGTTCTGGAGTTTTCAAATCGACAAATCTACACTGCCTATTATTCTATTCCATCCGAACATTTTCTGCAATTTCTTCGCTATATCGGGCAACTTGATGTTCCACCCGAGCTGCGCCCGCTTGATACCATATAAACCGACCGAGGGGTAACCCCATCTTGAAATACAGCACTGCGCAAGCCCTCACACCACCAAGCGGCGCACGCGCAGACCACACCACCCACGATGCTCTACGACCTCAACATTGCCTGGTCGCCGTCCACGCCGCCGGACAAGCTCCTGCAGACCCTCGCCGCCGCGTCCAGCCTCGGCTACTCGACCGTCGCCCTCAACCACCACCTCGAGCTGCCCGTCCAGACCACGCCGACCTCGCCCTTTCCCCCAGCTCCATCCTCCTCCTCAGCCAAGCTCCCCAACGTCCTCCACCGCGCCACCTTCCCCCTCGCCGACCCCTCCGCGCCCAACTACCGCATGGCCGCCCTCGCCGCCGTCTACGACATGCTCGCCGTGCGGCCGACGACCGCCGAAGCCTTTCAGAACGCCTGCCTGACGCTCGACGTGCCCCTCATCTCGCTCGACCTCACCCAGCACTTCCACTTCCACTTCCGGCCCAAGCCCTGCATGGCGGCCGTCGCGCGCGGCGTGCGCTTCGAGGTGTGCTACGCGCAGCTGCTCAACGCCGACGCGCGCGGGCGCGCCGTCTTCATCGGCAACGTCACCAGCCTGTTTCGCGCGACGCGCGGCCGCGGCATCATCGTTAGCAGCGAGGCCAGGAGCGCGCTGGGCCTGCGCGGGCCGGCCGACGTGGTGAATCTGCTGGGCGTCTGGGGTCTGCCCAACGACAAGGGCATGGAGGGCCTGCGGTCGCTGCCGCGGAGCGTCGTGGTCAACGAGGGCGTCAAGCGCAACGGGTTTCGGGGCATAGTGGACATTGTGCAGACGGCAGAGGACCCGACGACGACGACAAAGGGAAGGGAAGGGAGCGGCGGGCAGGATACGTGCACGGATGGCGGGACGTCGACGCCGGGCGGGAACAAGCAAAAGAATCAGAAGCGCAAGACGGGGCAGCAGGAGGACGGACAACAGATAAGCAAGCGACAGGCGAAAAAGGTGCGATTGGCCAATAGAGCGGCTGCCGCGAGTGCGGACAAGTCCTCGTGAGAAAGCCGCCGGAGAGACCATTTTGCATATGATACCCAAGACGAAACGATGTATGATTACAGAGCGACGTCAACAGCTCTTGAATTTTTATTTTACTATAGATGACAGGGAGGGGGGCAAAAAATACAGGTCTAGACCAGATTCTTGTAACAATACACAAATAGAAACAAGGACAGAAAAACATGTACAAATGACCCATCGTGAAAACCCTCACACCGGAAAAAACGGACCAATCTCTGCTTCTAGACAGCCGCCGCGTCAGGTCCGGCCGTGGCGACAACCATCAAGTTGCCTAGATCCAGCAGGCTGCTCAGCGTGACTCCAGACAAATCAATCGACAGCGGCGGCGGGGGGACCGTCGCCACTGGCGGAGCCGCGGTGGTCGTGCTTGTGGGCGCAATCACGGTCGGTTTTCCCTGGACGGCCGATTCGAGCGGCGCAGATGTATCCGGAGTGGTACCTGTTGACGAGCTGGTGGACGCTGGCGCAGACGCAGACGATTCTACGAGTGTTGACGAAGAGCTGCTGGCTGTCGTCGACGTTGGGACACTTGTAGACGCTGGGGGAGGTGATGGTGGCGGCGGCGGCGGCGGCGGTAGTGCAGTTGATGTAGTTTCTGGCTTCTTGCCGACTTCAGCAGCAGGTGGCGGAGGTGGTGGAGGAGGAAGAGACGAGGACGGTGCCGGTGCCGGGTGAGCGGTTATTGAAGGGAGGCCGGGACTGTATATGGAGATGACGGAGACACCGACTCCGTTTCCGTCCTTGTTTGGCGTGGCTTCGATCACACTGGGCGCACTATGCGGCGGCACGACATGGCTCGCAGGAGGGGCTTTAGCATCGCCAGCTGCCGGAACCGTGACAGTCACGGTGACGGTAGAGTGAGGCTAGCACCAGAGGTTAGCACAAGTTGCTTTTTGATCTCCTGGCTGTGGAATACATACTGCAGCAGTGCCATCATTGCCCGGGCTGGCGCCGGCCGTGACCGTGACCGTCGAGGCTTTTTCTCTTTCGGTGACCGTCTCTGCTGGCTGCAATGATGTGATGGTAACAAACGACACTTGGAAGCTGCAAAGAGTTAGAGATGGGCCAGATGTTCAGCATAAAAAGTAACATGCCTTTCACATTTTGAAATTGATGCATTGGAAGGAGGCGGCACAGGAGCAGGAGGCGGCGGCGCAGGAGCAGGAGGCGGGGGAGCAATGACGGGAGCACTCGATGTTATGGGCACCGAAGTAGATTCACGATCAGGAACATTGGGGATAGAAGACGTGGTTCCCTGTGGCGAAGAAACGGGCAAAGCTGCGCCAGAAGAAGTCTGCGAGACGGGTGGGACTGGCGATTGGGTTGCCCCAGGCTTTCTGACTGTAGGAGTGACGATCTGAGTAATTGTCGTGTTGGATCCGTCGATTGGGAGCAGTGCAGGTTGATCTGCTCCAGGTTGCCCTGCGCCAGGTTGCTGTCCGCCCGGTTGCTGTCCGCCCGGTTGCTGTCCGCCCGGTTGCTGTCCGCCCGGTTGCTGTCCGCCCGGTTGCTGTCCGCCCGGTTGCTGTCCGCCCGGTTGCTGTCCACCAGGTTGCTGTCCGCCCGGTTGCTGTCCGCCAGGTTGTTGTGCGCGATTGTTGCCGCCTTGCTGATAGCTTCGGATTAGTTGATCTAGTCGGTCCAGATCGGATGGCCCCTCGGCCGCCTTTTGAGCATTAAGTGGTCCAGCAGTGACGAGCTATAAGCCAGTCAGCAAAAAATACGTTCATTTGTAAAATAACTTCTTTATCCTTACTGTGGCGGCCGAGGCCAAGAGAGCGTAAATAGCGAGCGACCGCATTCTGAAGCCCCGGGACTTGTCCTGGAAAGAATGGCGACGCCCGCCAAGGAGGATTAAGTTAAGAGTTGAGAGCTGAGATGCTGGTAATGACTGCGAGAACGGGCCGGCCGTTCGTGAGTAGAAGACGAGATTGCTGAATCTCCCAGATGCAAGCGAATGGGCATCTAGAGACGCTAAGCGAGGAGAATCTCAAGAACAAGAAAGTTGACCGGGGGGCCTTTGACTTTGTTAAAGGGTCAACTGGATCTATTTGTCCGAGTCGTGGGTCAGTATGAAGCGCGGTTCAAACGCAAACGACCCGTCCACCTTTTTCCAAAGATGCGAACAGGGGCGAGGAGAAGAATGTACTACTAACCTTTAAGAAGAGAAGGCCAACCAGGGGTTGGTGCACGAAATGTGCAAAGGAATTAGGAGAAGGTCATGATAGATGGGATGAAAAACATCGTCGCCTTCGTCACAATCGTAGACAGAGAGAGAGGACAGAAGAGAGAGGGAAACGCGACGGCGGGCTTCACGAGGTACTACATGGCCGCGTTTCAACGGGCGGGTGCTTGTTTCGCTGGCGCAGCCTGCGACAATCTGACCACTCCGTCGCTGAAATTGGATATTGCAGAAATGCTGGCATGACGGGGAGAATGTAGCGTTGCGGTGTAGGAGGCGAAACCCAGGATCAAACCGGGCTGGTGGGCGGCGCCACTGGATATGAGACGGGTGGTGTTACAGGATGAACGATGGGGCAGTTCATGGACCAGGGTGGTGGTGCGTTCTGGGCATGAATGTCAATTTCGTAGAGCTGGGGAAGCATGTCCCGGAGAATTTGTTATTAAAAGAGCCATGGAGGGATGAAATTGGCTTCAGCTGAGCCCATCATTGAAGAGATTGTTGACAATGATGCTGGTCAAGGTGGAAGACGGCGGGCACTGGACGAGGCATGAGCCGGCCACATGGTGTTCTAAACGTGTGCCGTAATATAATTTTTAGACCGTGGCTTGCGGCCACCAGCCTTGGGTTCGGTATTAATAGCACGAGGCGTCATATTGGGGGACGAAACTGGTCTGCGGCATCAATGGATGCAAGGGAGAGGAATTATGCTATGCACTTGGCGTGGGAGAGGCAGCTTGTCGAGAAGGCCAAGACAGATGTGGGATGACCTAGGCACAGCGAGTAAAGGCGAGCGTTACAGCGCGTTGCAGCCGTCAGCAGCAGGTTATAGGGGGGGCAAAGCTGAGATTAGCGGCCGTTGACAGTGCCAAGCCCGCTACCTACCTACCTAGGCTAGGTACCTACAGTGGGTTGAAGGTAATTCCGAGCGAACTGCCACCAATTCGCCATAAATTAGCGCTCGGAATTACCTGGAGGCACTGTAGGTAGGTACCTGACCTAAACCTAAACCTGAAGGCAGGGCAAGGTAGGCATCTAATGATTTGAACTGCCAAGATAAGGTAGGCTTTTGTCCATCAACCATGAATCTGTCCCATGCTTTTCAGAAAAAAAAAAGTACCAGATCAAGCTTTCTCTTTAAATTGCACAGCCCAACCCTAAAATACAAGCAATTCTATTAATAAATAAGCCCATGGCAAGCCTGCAAGGCTGCCAGGGCGCCGTGCGTCGGCCCATGCCTATTCCAGCATCCCCCCGGCTTGGCTTCCTGCTCAGCTCGCGCCTCGTACACCAGCATGGCCGAATCTGGCAGTGATGAGACTCATGATTTGGACAATCTTGCGGCATCAACATGCTTCCGACCGAGCTGAGCCTGCCTCCCCGGGCGCCTAGGCAAATGCCCTCCAGCCCGTCGTCGCGCTCCCCAATAAATCCACCACCTATCCCCGTCAACAACCTCTCCGGAAGCCTCACCATGCGTGTGACACTGAACCAGGGACTGATTTCCTCTCACACATGAAGCAGCAGCTTCATCGTACATGCATGGCAATGGACCGTCCTCAAAGAACGGCTGCAGGCGCAGCCGCCGCAAGCTCATCCTCCCCGAGTGATCAAGGCTCCGGCGATGTCGGCACCTCCTCGCAACACTCGTCGATGCACAACAACCCCGCAAAGAAGACCACCGGTCGCCAGAAGAAGTGGGCTGTCAAGGTACGGACTGGGTGCCTCACATGCCGGTACGTTTCCTTGCCGAAAAGAAAAGAAATTGTTTCATGCAGAAACCTTGTCCACGCATCATCATCATCATCATCGCTCTAACCAAACGGGCACAAACAAACAGCGCTCGCCGCATCAAGTGCGACGAGGCAAAGCCAGACTGCCAGCGCTGCCTCAAGAGCGGCCACACGTGCCGCGGCTACTCTGTCGCCGCGCCGGCGCAGCAGAAACGCCCGTTTCAGTTGGCCGTGGCGATTGCGCCCGACATTGCCAGAGAGTACCAAAAGGGTCATGCCACGAGGTTTGGTCCTGTCGAGGCACACAGCCAAACGCTGCCTCGCCGCGTGCGCGAGGCCGAACCCCCCGACTGGGACTATATCGAGTCTTTTCGCTACTGCAAGTTCCTCTCGCCTGTGCTTCCATCATGCTGTAGGCTAATATAATGTTTCACACGCAAAGTCTACTCGGTGATCCAGCCACATCGCCATCAGGATCTCGACGCCGGCCATGACCAGCATCTGCCCTCGGCGCGCACCAGCGTCCGCCCCAACTTCATCGTCTCGATCCTCTCGCACCGCATCCTCACCGCAGCCAAGACGGGCGGGCGCGGCATGAGGCCCGCCGGCGAGGACCCGACGCTGACGGGCGCCTGGGAGAGCTACTTTCGCTACGTCCTGCAGGTAATTGACATTGTCAACGAGTGCATCAGCGACAAGGGGCCCTACGGCGGCTACCGGGGCACCTTTAGCCGAATCGTCGATCTCGTCGCGCTGGAGCTGGAGCTGCAGGGCGTGGCGTGGCGCGCGCACATGGAGGGCTTCCTGGCCTTTTTGGAGCACTACGGCGGCGTGCAAGAGGTGCTGCGCAGACCGCGGCCGCCATTCTATCAGTTTCAGTTTCTGTTTGTGTAAGTTGGCATGCAGTGTGTACTGCGAAGAAGAAGAAAAAGAAGAAGAAAATGTGTCGGCTAACACATGGAACGATGCACTTACAGTCATGGGCTTGCTGCCAACACGACCAGCCCGGCACACATGCAGGTTTCAGGTTTTACAAAACTCACAGACAGCGACATCCGAGCAATCGTAGGCAGCTCCATGTTCATCGATATGCCGTGCCCGACAGATTTGTTCCTCGAGCTTGTCCACATTACCCGGCTGCGCGTGCTCGTCGCCAATGGCTCCATCCTGCCAGCTCACACGCAGACCATTGCCGACACCATCTTTGCCAGAATAGACGGCTTCGATCCGAACCGCTGGACGGAGAGGTCGTATAAGCTGCCCGACAGCCCCGTCATTGCCAGCATCGCGCACACGTACAAGGCGGCCGTGCTCCTGTACGGCATCATGACCCTGCCAGTGTCAACGTTTGCCCCTTGGTCCGCATCCCGAGGAGGCAACGGCGTATCACATTCCTACCGTCACCTGCTCACGGCGCATCGCAACGAGCTCCTCGCGCACGCGCGCAAGGCGTGGACCTTGCTGCGGTCGCAGTCGGCGCTGTGCTGGCCGCTCATTGTCGCCGGCGTCGCGCTCGTCAACGGGCCGCCGGAGGATCAGGCGTTTGTCGCGTCGAGCATCCGCACGATATGGCTGCACCCAAACGCATACTGCGGGCCGATTGTTTGCCTGGACAAGATACAGGCGCTGTGGCGGTCTGGCAAGACGGGCTGGGAGGACTGCTTCGACGAGCCCGTCCCACCCGTTCCGTAGGTAAGGAAAAAAAAAAACCCGATACATGTTCGGGAGTGAGGATGTTTCTCTCTCCTCTGTCCGAAGATGCCGTTCTATTTTTGTTTGCTCGAGGTGTGTTTCACGAGACGGACTCTGGCGTGGAAGTCGGCCACGTTTTGGATATGAAACAAATGTTTGGAAGTGTTTCGCGAATCCGCCGTCCGGGCCGGATTTTCCAATCCCGATACACAATTTCCGATTCTCGAGGCAGTTTTTTTTTTTTAATCTTCTTTGGTGCAACGACGGTGTTGTAACGAGCCGCTTAGTTCATCGGCTTTGCCATTCCGACGCAGCTAATGCAACTCATACAAATACGAACGTGTATACAAGAGGAAATAATTCGGAGCATCGCAACGTTAGACTACTGGTGAATAGAGCTGCAGTTTAACTTTTTAGCTAGTAAAAGGGGAGGCAAAAAAAAAAGAAGAAGAAAAAAGAAGGTCAGCAAAACGCCTCCCAAAAAGCCCAGATCGCCGCCGCTCTGCCAAGGGTCCTCCAGATCGGGATGGTGCAGCGCTCAGAGACAACCACAAGTACCTCGTCACGCTACCCAGCGGCAAAAAGGTACTTGGTCGCGCTAGCTCTGGGCCGATTATTAGGTCCATGACGTCCATCATGAGGAATCATTTCCCCGAGCACAGTCATACACTTTTCCACAGCCTCACAAGTTTGAGGCCATGTATATATTGTGAGGAAGAAAAAGCTTACGTCTCTTCTCTGGCTCTCAATAACGTGCGATTGAGCGCAGACAACCGCAACAATGGCGCCGACGCATGTTCTCGACGATTACTACCTGGCCATCACGGCCATTGTCACGGTCGGCTTCCAGCTCATCTGCTTCTTCATCGCGTACTCTTTCCAATTTGACAAAATCACTGGTCGGTCCCCCGTTCCCGTCCCGTCCCCTCTGAGCCAAACCCAACTAACAGCATCGTCGCAGATCTCGCAGGAGGCCTCAACTTTACCATTCTCGCCGTCCTCACCCTCGCCCTCGGCGGCGGCGGCAGCGGCGGCCACCTGCACCCGCGGCAGGTCGTCGTCTCCCTCTTCATGATTGTGTGGTCGGTGCGCCTCGCCGGCTTCCTCTTCTTCCGCATCCTCAAGACGGGCAAGGACGAGCGCTTCAACGAGATGCGCAGCAACTTTCTCAAGTTCCTTGGCTTCTGGGTCTTTCAGATGCTCTGGGTCTGGATCGTCTCGCTGCCCGTGACGCTCAGCAACGCGCCCAACGTTACGCGCTACCCGCAAAAGAACTTTGGCACGGGGCGCGACATTGCGGGTGTCATTCTGTACGTGATTGGCCTCGTGTTCGAGGCGGGCAGCGATGTGCAAAAGTACCTGTTCCGGTCGAGGCAGACGCGTGAGAGCAACCGCACCTCGGTGTGTGACTCGGGCTTTTTCGCGCTGTCGCGACACCCGAATTACTTTGGCGACATAATCATCCAGTGGTGTAAGCTCTTCTCCCTTTCTGTCCTTTCTTCATCCTCTGGTAACAGCCAAGCTGACACACCAAACAGCCATCTTCATGATTGCCGTGTCTGCGGCCGCCGACGGCTACGTCCACGGGCAGGCGTATAAGGCACTGTACGCCAGCATCCTCGCGCCCTTCTTCATCACCTTCCTCCTCATGTTCGTCTCAGGCATGCCGCTCTCGGAGCGACCCAAGGCCAAGGAGCGTTACGAAAAGGGCAACAACTGGGAGGGCTACAAGCGCTGGCTCGACCGCACCAGCCCGCTGATCCCGTTCCCGCCGCAGCTCTACGCCCGCATGCCTGTCTTTCTGAAGCGCACCGCCTTCCTGGAGCTGCCCATGTACGTGTTTGACCCGGCCAAGCACTCGGACGTGGCGACGCCCGGCGGTGGTCGAGACGACGGCGGCGGTGGTGGCGAGCATGCCGGCCAAGGCAACGAGGGACGTGAAAGTGCCGAGCAGCGGCTCGTGTAATGGTACTTTTTGAATGTGATGGTACTTTAGATGTAATGAATAATATGTTGAATAATGACATGACTGTATAAAATCTGCGCCGTTCGATGCTCCTGGTATCTCTCCTTCCCTGCAACGCCCCCGCCTCCAACTCCAGTCGAGAATTTCACCGCCATGCTCTTTGAGGGACTTCAAATCAGTCCAGAAGCTGCTGAGCCGACGCTTGTCCGCTGCTATCTGACGACTCCTCCGAGTACGACTCGGAGCTCTCCGGGATGGGCACCATGGCGCTCTTGGTCCAGATGTGAACGGCCTTGGTCCAGTCTATGCCCGACACGCAGCCGCCCCTCACAGAGACTACATTCTTGGACTATGGAAGAAGCGAATACACGTCAGCTTTGTCAAATCATTGATTTGGCGTCACTGCGCCAGGCAAGACGGGCGGAAACGTACATCCGTGCTGTGAACAACCCTGGTGCCGCAGTTTCGGCAAAAGTAGCTTCAAAGAACAACGTTAATATTAGAATGTTTTTTCCACAAGAATCAATATCCATCTCTGGAAGAAGTGTTGTGTTTTAGCTTACCAATACAACGTCGCCCCCGTCGAGGTCAGCCGCCTTGCCACAGATCCAAATTAGCACGCTGTACAGCTGGTGGAGATGCCCGTGTTGGTGTCGCTCACGTGTAGCAGCTCAAGACGTCCGACGCGGGGAGCGGAAACTTGGGAAAGATGGCCGACATGGCAAAGGCCGAGCTCGTCAGCGACTTGCACGCGTCGCAGTGGCAGATGTAGGTGGCCAACGGCGCGGCCAGCGGCGTCTTGAAGCGGACGGCGCCGCAGTGGCATCGAGCGTCCATGCTGCCGCTCTCACTTTTGCTCTCGAGAATTGATGGTATGAAGAGACCCACCAACGTGATTGATAGAAAGAGGTGTGTAAAAAGGCTTGGGAAAGGCACGAAAAGGCAGTTGTTAGTTAGTTGTAGGACGCTAAAACCTGACGAGGCTATGGCGGGGTCCGCCGTTGTAGTGCAGTTGCGTGGTGTGTGTTGACGGGTCGTCGCCCAGCGTTGCGGGCGTCTGTGGAAATGTGCTCTGCGATGATTGTTTAGAGTTGTACTCTTCAATGGCACGCAGGAAATTAGGCTCAGAATCACTTTCAACGGTCCTGCTAGCGGCATTGAGGCATGACTCCGTGTTCACGGGTCATACCTCCGATTTGCGGCTCAGTCGTGAATTGGCCGACCACCCCCAGTTTTCCTACTTGAGCCCTGCTAGAGCGGCTTGACGACCAGCACACGCGCAACGTCATTTACCTAATCGTAGTAAAACAGCTTGTTTTCATACACGTGCTCGTATCTCGGGTTTCACCGCTCCGTGCGTGCCAGGCAAATCTGGTTGAAGAAACATGTCTCGTCAGCCATGTGTTTGATGAATGAAAACTGCTATATGTGTACCCCAACTATTCCAAGCAATTTATAAACTACATGTCCCGGGAACTCGAATGACAAAATATACCAAAACGCCAAGTATGCACCAGCTCTTGTTTTACTCACGGCCCAAAGAGCACCATTGTTACAGTTGCATCGGCTGCGCAGCGGAACCGCCCGCCTGCAGCACGCCATCCATCCGCTCCGGCGGGATATTGATGCCCTCCAAGCCTCGCTTGAGCACCGCTCCCTTGCGCTCGTACTCTACATTCCGCGGGAGCTCAAAGTCACCGCGCGCGCCAAACCACAGTAGCGTCTCAATCTCCGGTCCTTGCGCCGGCGGGAGGGGCGCGTCGTTACTGCCCGCTGGTGCCGCCGCCGCAGTCGCAGTGCCAATCATCCCGCCCCCGTCTTCATCCTCGTCCTCGTCCTCCTCGTCCTCGTCCTCGTCCTCATCCTCGATATCCCGCCGCAAGCCCGTCCGCACAGTCTCGGTGCCCTGCGCCCGCTCCTCCTTGGTGTAGGCGTCGCCCGCCTCGTCGCGCACGTAGTCGGCGATGCGTGTCTGCGTCCACGCGCGCAGCTCGTCCCAGATGGCCTGCAGCGCCGCGAGCCCCTCGGGCGTCGCCCGCCGCGCCGTCTCGCGGCCCTGCTCCACCAGCTCCTCCACGTCGGGCTCGAGCTTCTTGCGCAGCAGCTGCGTCAGCACGCCCTCCTGCGCGCGGCCGGGGAAGTTGGTCGACGGGTGGATCGCGATGCGCGTGAAGAGCTCCGCGTTCTCGCTCAGGCACTCGAGGACCGTCGCGAGGTTGCGGTGGAGGATCTGCGCCGAGGCGTGCAGCGAGTCCCTGTGCCCGTCAGGTCAGAGAGATGGGGTTGTAGCGGGGAGGCGGATCGATTCCGAGTGTGGCTGGACTCACGGATGAGGGAGTGGGTGGCTCTTCATCACGTCCATCTTCAAGCTCCCGATGCTGTTCGATAGCTGCGCCAGCCGCGAGAGGATCTGTTCCACCGACTTGAGCTCATCATCGTCCAGACCCAGCGCAGCCATTATCGCGCGTAGTACGGATGTGTCTATCGATAGTCGTAGATGAAGATCGGCCGTGTGTGCATGCTATTTCTCGTCGTAGCGGTTGCGCAAGCTTCGGGTGCTGGCATTGAAGGATGTTGAAAGAGCGAGGTGGCGTGGGTCGCCGATTTGCAGTAGGCGGACGAGGTGCCGTGTCAGGCCAATCCGGCGTCATCCACGACAACTGCTACAGTGCGACATCAATTTTGGCCGTCAAAAGTCCGGGACAATGCCCTCTCATAAATCAATGGCTACCAAAAACTTGCCAAAATAAACGTTCTACCCGCTACTTCCAACTAAATATTGGATTACGGAGGTGCCTATGCCTTTTGATGCTTTTGACGGCGAGCCGACTGGCCTGGCCTAGAACAGCGGCGTGTCACTGTCTACTGGTCAACTACAATTACGGATTCATATTTCCACAGGAGTGTTTCTTCCCTGTCTTGTGCAATCCACAGCCAATTTCCTCTTTTCTTTTTTTTTTTCTTTTTGATAATGCATGTTTATTGATTCGTAGGCTCCTAGAAGCACTTCATTATGGTATCTTAAAACCCGCTAGACAAAGGAAATATGGTCCAATCTTCCTCCTCAATGAATCCAATCATGCACCAGGCACACCTCATAGATAAACTCGTGCTTCCATCTCGTCAGTTTCTTAGCTGCGGGTGGAGCTGACAACACCGCCCTTGTTAATCTCGTATCCATGGGTATCAACAAAGGGGAAGCGAGCCTTTCTCTCCAAATCGTCCAGAGGAATGGTGGATCGAATGTACTTCTGGCGACCGTCATCCACAGGGTCGTGGTCCCAGCTGGTAAAAGTGCCAATCTTCAGGGCATCCCAAACCAGGCGTCGGCTGCGCTGCGACATGAAAACCTTTTCAGTAATCTCGTCAAAGTTCCAGCGGGCCCTGGCTTCCGTCTCATACTTCTCAAAAACGGCCTTGGCCTCCTTCTCTCCCTCAGTCTGAGGCTCGACCACGGCAAAGCGCGCCAGGTTGTCAAGCTCATCGGGGTCATTGTCGAGGTTGTAAAGCTGAGGCTTGTCGGCGGGGCAGGTAATGTACTTCCACGGGCCACGACGAATCATCATCATGGGTCGCACAGTACCCTCGCCAGTGTATTCGGCATATACGGTATCGTTGCCAGTCTTGCCCTCGAGATGGGGCATCATGCTGACACCGTCCATGGGCAGGTAGGGGGCCGGCTTGACGCCAATGAGATCACAAATGGTCGGCAGCAGATCCAGAGTCGAAACATTCTGAGTAACGCGGTGCGGCTGGAACCACTTGGGGTAGTTGACCAGTAGAGGCACTCGGACTGAGGACTCAAAGTAGCTCATCTTGTACCAGAGACCGCGCTCCCCGAGCATGTCACCATGGTCGCCGCTGAAGATGACAATGGTGTCCTCGGCCAGGCCAGCGTCGTCCAGGGTCTGAAGAAGCTTGCCGATGCAGTCATCAACGTAACTGACGGAGCCGTAATAAGCACGCTTGGCACGCTTAATCTGGTCGTCCGTAAAGTCTTGGTCCCACAGGTCGGTCACTTTCAACAGACGCTGGCTATGAGTGTCAAGGTCCTCCTTGGCCATACGGACCTTTGGCAGGGCAATATCGACGTCTTCGTAGCGGTTCCAGTACTTTTTCTCAATGGTGTAAGGGTCATGTGGGTGAGTAAGTGAGACCTGGGAAATGTTAATACAGCCGCCCAAGAAAAGTCGCTGGCCGTATTTGCGTATTTGCAGCCATATCAAATGCGAGTTTGGGAAGGTAGACTTACAGTAAGAGCAAATGGGCGCTTGTTGGGTCCCTCACGAACGTGGTCCCACAGGTACTGGGTGCTGCGATACATGACCTCTTCGTCGTAATCGAGCTGGTTGCTGCGACCGCAAGGGCCGGCCTGAAGAATAGAGCTAGCATTGTGGTACCATTCAAGACGCGTGTCGGGCTCATCCCAGTTGACAGCCCAGCCAAAGTCGCCAGGATAAATGTCGCTGGTGAGACGCGTCTCGTAGCCGTGGAGTTGGTCGCCAACAAAGTGCATCTTGCCAGCCAGAGCAGTGTGATAGCCCCTGGTTCGCAGGTAGTGAGCGTAGGTGGGAATTTCCGAGTTGATTTGGGAAGCGTTGTCGTAGGCGCCAATCTTCATGGGAAGCAGGCCGGTGATCATGCTCATGCGCGAGGGAGCACAGAGGGGAGATGGGCAGTAGGCCGAGTCGAACTGAACAGAGCCCTCGGCCAAGCGGTCGAGGTTTGGTGTCTTGATCTGAGAGTCTGGGTTGTACATTTTGAGCTGGGGGGCGGCGAGCTGGTCGGCCATGATGTAGAGGATGTTGGGCTTGCCCCTACCAGCGGTGGTGGCGGCGCCGCCGTCGACGATGGAGTTGAGATCGGGGGCCATTGTGAAGGGCGAGGAAGCCAACAGCTAGTGGAGGAAGGGTGAGTGTTAGAGTGGCAATGCGGCGCTTCTTCTCTTAAGAGGATTGAGCTTGGCAGTGCGGAGACCAACAGTCGCTGGAGCTTCTGGTCTCGACAAGAGCACGACGACTTTTTTTTTTCGGCAGGCAATGCTGCACAGCAGAGAATAGGTGATTGAATAAGGGTAGGTAGAAGAGCTACTTTTCCCCAAGAGTACAAAGAGCCAGTTCCTCAGGAGAGTCTTTTCCTCTCTCGACAAATAGACAGCGCAACAAAAACGACCCAATGGCTAGCCTGCAATCTCAGTCAAGTAAGAGGACTCTTCAGCGATACGTGAAGAGGAAAGCGAGGCGTGGTGGGAGGCAGTAAGTGAATGGTGTAAGCAAAGAGTAAAGCAGTGTCTAAAATTACTGATTGATAAGGTTGAGGTTGAGGAGCAGAAGAAGAGAATAAGGTTGGGGGTGACGGGAGCGGCGATATTTATCCTTGAGAGCAGGACGGCGATCGGACTCCGGACCCGGGTTGCACCACACCAAGGCGAATGTCAGGGAGGGGGTCTGCATGTGTCGTATGCAAATAGCGAAGACCAAGATGCGCAAATAACTGTATATTTTGGATTAGCGCATGTGGGTTTCAACTGGTTTGATTATCAACAAGGAGTCTCTGCAGCTGGGAGTGGCGGACTGGCGGACTGGCCGCAGCTACACGGTGCACCGTGCCGGGGATGGCGCAAGCAGCAGGCACTGTGTAATGGGAGCTAGGGGTTACAGTCAGATGGCGCAGGAGAACCTCGCCTTAGCGCATATTCAGACAAGGTCCCCAGCCCGACGTGTTCGGCCGTTGTCAAACTCTGAGGAGCCAATGAGATGGCCGCGCGCTGGTGGTCGGCCGCACTGTTAGTCTGTTGGGGACTGGAATGGCGCCCACCGTGCTGCCTACCGTCTTTGGAGGGCGCCTTGTGTTGGCCCCACGCTGGGCTGGCTGTGGTAATTAGGTCGCGTGCGCTGGCAGGGAGCAGAATGGCAATTGATAAATTAGTAGGTACTTTGCAGGGGCAATAGGAAACCATCATGAACCGTCACCGACGTTGATGCATACTGGTAGCAACGGCCATATAGTGGCTTGCAATTATTCAAAGCAGCAGCCAATACGGAGAATGATGCATGAGGTTGGTCGCACCTGCCTTACTCCGTCCGTTTGCACTGCTGACTGAGCAGCAACGTGTCCAGCGTTTGCCATCTGGTCGGCCTTCGTTGTTATCCTACACCAGACTTGAACGCGAATTCCAGCTCCGTTTCATCGCCATCTGTTGTCCCGCCCAACCTCGACGCCCTCAGGCTGGGTCACGCGCCATCGCCATGCCGCCTCTTGTCTCTGTCTCACTCGTTCGCCCCCGGCGCCGGCACTGCAAGAACGGCGGTGTGACCACCCGCCGGGTCAGCAGCCAAAATACGAACGCGCAAGAACCACCAAGCACAAATCAAACAAAAATCCACATAATACGCCTCTTTTAAACGTAGCGCTAGCCTAGGGGCCTCCCTACTAGTCGGCAGACTTCTATCCCAACCCAAGGGGTCACGCTCCGACTGCAGTTACTGGATTTGGCGGCGCCAATGCCATCGACCGTGGTTGGCTGGACCAGACTGTTGCTTGTCTCGCACCACGGCTGCGTCACAATCGCCAACTGTCAGTAAGACGCGGCCGATCTGATTCATTCGATAGGAACCAGTGGCGTTGTAGCGCTGCTGATGTCACGTCGATGGGCTCGTAAGCTCTGATGTAAGGTTCTTATCCCCATGAATCCCGTCTCTCATAATAGCCGGTTTCCAGAAGGATTTATCTCAGGACCCCCAAGTCTTACAACCAGAGAAATGCAGGCTAACTTTGCAATCAGCCACCTAGGCCTGGAAAGGGTCCTTGGGTCCCAAGAGATTATGGTGGGGGCCGTCCCTCGCGCCCCGAATGCCCTCGCCCGGTGGGCTGTTACTTCGCAACACCACACCAGGCTAGCCCATACAGTACGCCTGCACTGTATAGCCGATTTTGGCATCTCTTTCGTTATTCTTCGCTCCGAGCACGCGACTTCGGCTCCTACCATCCCGTTACCGATATCCTGACATTGCCTCCGAGCCGTCCGACAGTCCTGCACATCAGACTGAGACTGGCCTTTTGCCTCTTTTTGTCCTACGCACCACGGCCACGACGTCTACCAGCACCCCAACCTCAGAACTGACGGCGACAAGTTTGCCCCGGGGCTTTCTTGGCCTTGGCTTTGCCTTTCAGCAATGCCTCTAGTATCCTAGTGCGTGGCCAGTCAGCGGGGCGACTTTGGCTCAGACCAGTGAAAATCAGACGACTAGGCGCACCCGCGACGTATTGCCTATTTCGTGTTCCAGGGCCAGAATTGCGCAATCCCAACTCTGCCCTTCATGTAAGCCAGCCTTTCCGGATGCACGCCAGCCCACCAACCCGCCTTTTTCCCCTCCCCCCTTCTCGCTTCTGCTTGACCACCCGAGATCCGCTAGCCCCAGGTCCGCCGACAGCCACACGCACCCCGACGCCGTCGAAACAAAATCCTTGCTCGGAGCCCCGTTCTCTGGACCTGTGTGGCCACTCCATGCAGGAGCTCAAGGGGATAGTTGCAAGCCCAACCACTAGCTAAAGTGTCGAATGCGATGTGCACTTGCTTTCCATGTAGGGGCTTACAAAATATGCACCCATCTTCCGTCACGGTCCGCTCCCCCAAGCCAGCTCCCGTCCGGCAAATCGCCCAATGTCGCCCAAAAGAATTTGGTTGACAGTTGGCAGTGAAGGCGACGCTCTGACGTCAAGTGGGGCCTCTCTGCACTGACATGTGGTACCAGTTTCGTGCAACCGCTCTCACTAGATCAACAGCAAACGTTATCTCTACATCACGTATCACGCAATTGGTATTATATCATCATGATCCACGTGTAACTGTCTGTGGTTCAGATTTCTTGCCCAAATGCCTTTTCCAATCAAGACCAGCAGCATGTGGATGACACCAAGACTTGTGCAAGAGAGAGTCGATCGAAGGGGGCCGCGCCACTGGTGAGCATGTTTTAAGATTAAAAAAAAGAGGCCATGTCGTACAATTGTTTGTAATTTCTATCCATTTCCTATTTGCATAATACTCGCCCCTCCCATTGTCCCTTGACGTTTCCATGCCCATTTGTTTGTCGTTCGTCTCATTCACTATCCATTTCCCTTTAGACCAACTTTGCCCCGAATATACGCCGTCTCTTGTAAAGCAGATGCAACAACCTGCTTCTTTCTTCCAATACACCATGCGATAGAAAAGAAGGCAAGGGACAAGTCCAAAACACAACGAATCTAACAAAAAAAAAACAGCGCGCACACTTACACACATAAAAAAACCAATGCAAACTCCGCAGTGTCAACGAAACCGTTGACAGAAACAAAACAAATGCCTCGTATACCAGTGATGCCAACCATTGTACAATTGCCTCATTGATCCCCAAAGGAGGGATGAAGAACAAGACCAGATTATATGTAATTGAAGCGAGAAGTGGGAAGACGCCTTGAAGAAGAAGAAAAGGAAAAATCTGCAACCATAGACAGCAAATTTACTGAGTGCGGTAAAACTTCTTGTACACCAGGTGCAGCAAGAGATTTACGTTGAGCTTGAGGTTGCCCTCAAAGAGGTGCATAAACTGGTGCGCCTCAAACTGCGCCTGCAGCAAATCTTCAATACTGACGACGGCATGGGCGCCGGGCATCTGGATGTGGCCCCGTGTGCCCTCAATGACAAAGACGCCAACCTGGTCGCAGGAAATGGTCACGTTGATCTTGTCCCAGTCCGACATGCCTTTCCACGACACCAGCACGCCCTTGTCTGACAGGGCGCGCGCGCTGTACATGTAGCTGCCAAACTTGGGCACCTTGCCGCTGCGTTCCAGCTCGCGCTGGTGGTTATACTGCTTGGTGAACGGCATCAAGAATCGTTTTTTGCTAAAAATTCAAGTTAGTTTTTAACTGATCTCGCCAGTCCCTGTGCATGCTTTGCACTTACCCCTTTTTGTTCTGTAGCGTCATCATGGCTTGCTCAATGTAGTCGTCATAGCTCTTTCTTTGCTGTTCCAGGTAATTGGCCTTCTCGTGAAGGTTGCCCAACGTCAGGTTGACACCCTCAAGCTCGCGTTGCCTTTGGACTCGGCGTCTGCTCTTGGAACGGATGTCGCTGGCAATGGCATTGAGAATGTCTTGGTAGTTGTTGTGCTTGGAGATTCTGCCCATCTGCTCAAGACGCATCACGTTTTCGAGGGCTGTACGCTTGAGTTCGTAGTATGACATGCGCGTCACATCGACCATGTGGGAATCAGAGTATGCGCCGTGGCTGCCGCTCGCGGCAAAGTCGTCTTGAAGCAGAGAGGCCCATTTGGCGTCATCCTCATCCGTGATTGGCTTCACGAGAATCTCCAGGAGGTTTGCACCCGTCTGTACACGAATAATATACAGCACACAGCGCTTTGTCTCCATAAACAGGGCCTTGACTTCAGCATCAGGGTCTTCAACATTGTGGAGTTTGGGTGTCAAGAACATTTGGATGTCGGACGATCCTGCAGCGCTCATCTCGCTCTCATTCGTCTTGGCGCTACCCAGATCTTGGATGATCTCGCGCAGGACGTCGTCTCTCGTAAGACACATAAACGGAAGTTGTGATACAATGAGGTTGTGAATGGAAAATACATCAGCCATCTTGATGTACAAGGTTGGCTTGTTCTTGGCGTAGAGGTCGTTGAACTCGTCAATGTCAAAGGTGCTCTCGGCGTCGGGCACAGAAATGAGTTCGCTCATTATGCGACGCAAGCGCTCAACCGACTCGGCCACAAAGGCATTCAGAGGTTGCAAGTAGACGTTTTCGCCGCCGAATGGTCGGCCCGAAGCAATCTGGCCGATAACCTTTGCTACTTCACAGAGGTTGCGCTTCTGGAGGGGGCTTAGCGTCTTCTCAATGACACCAACGTTCTCGGGAGAAACGATGGCAGGCTGGAGATAAAACTTCCAGTACCAATTGGTCACATGCTGAAGAAGAACATCGGGCGAGTCTCGGTTAAAGTGCTGGCGCAGAGATTCAAACATCTGCCGGCAGAGGAATCGAAGGCCATACGGCGTTTTGAAGACGTGGTCCTCCATCGCAAGGAAGAATTGGTCGCAGATTTCTCTCAGGTCGCGTAGATGGTCGATAAAAAGTCGCCGCGTTTCAGGGTCGCGAATTGCAACCTCACGGGGGACGTCCAGCGGCCTGCCGTCTGGGCGACCAGTACGCAGCTCTTCATTGTTGATGGCAGCACGGTAAATTTGCATAGGGTCGCTTTCCAGGTCCAAGGCGGGATCTTCCACAATATTGTCGCGCACCAACGGGCCAAGTAGGCCCCGCAGGAACTTGCGGTCTCGTGGGGATCGCGTGTAGTTGGCCAGAAGTTTGGACCAGAAATACGTGCCGCGATGGTATTCCTGGAGGCTGCGATTGCCTTCAATCTCCTCGCGGATAGACCGGGCAATAAGCTTGAGCAGATAGTATTCTTCACGACGCTTCTGCGCATAACCAAACATAGACATGACCAGAAGTTCGATCCGCTTACTTTCGCCGTCAGGCGTGCCTTGCTCGCGCAGGTGCTTGAAGAGACGAGCCAGGTACTGAGGTTGGGTTTGGAGGCAGAAGAACAGCTGCTGATATGATTCAAGCTTCTTCCGCGAGCCCTTGTTCAATGCCTTTAGGTCGAATTGGTTGGATGAGGAAATGGAGGAGTTGGCCAGCATTCCCATAGATGAGCCGCCGCCATAGTTGTGCTGATGTGAAACGACCTCATCCAGAGTGATTTTGTTCTTCACCAAGAGAGCAATCTTAATGTCGAGCTGATCGATGTACTGTTCCAACATTTCGTTTTGTCGAACCTGCTGTACTACAGTCTTGCGCATGCGTTCAAATTCCACCTCTTCGTTGAAGTCAAAATCGCTGTCGTTGAGCAGATGGACAAAGTTTTTAACGGCGTTGACGGGCGGGTTCTTTCCGGTGGTGAGACTCTTGTAAGCCTCGCCCTGAACTTTGGCGCGGACAAAACTCTGGATCTTGATGACCTTTTGCATATTTTCGTTGAAGAATCGCTTCTTCTCTTCGAAGCGGGCGCGGACAAGGAATGCTCTGGCGGCGGATTGGAGTTGAACAATAGACTCCTCCTCTTCGAAAAGCTCTGTCAGCACGTCGTCAACGCGAGCACGCTCCATCATTGCCTTGAGAATAGCCTGGAAAGCGGCTGTCTCTGCATTGTGGGAAGCCAGCTCCTCCATGAGCGCCTGGTGCTGTCGGCGATGGTTGAAACCGCGTATGCGACTCTGCAAACTCGTGACTATCGGGTTCTCGCGGTCCAGCTTCTTTTGAAGAGCAAAGACACTTTGTCTCTCAAACATGCCTCTAATACGGGATTGTAGTTCGACGGTGCTCGGCTCGTTAAGACGAAGACTATCCAGTTGACTTGCGATCTCACATCGGACGGCCGCTCCGCGGATGGCGGCCTGAAACTTGCCAATGTCGGGTGAGTGGCTTTTAATTTCAATCTGTGTGCCGACGTGGTTGGCTCTCGCCGCCTTTCCTCTGACTAAACTTTGAAGCATGGCCAAAGGTGATGCAAACGATTGCATTGCAGCACGCTCACGAGAAATCTGATTTCTGGTCAGCACAGCCCTGGCGGCCGCTTGAAGTTGCGCAGTTGCTCCATTAAAGCCCTCCAGGAGATCACGCTGGGTGTCCAACTGGCTCCTCAGCAGTGCTCCGCGCGCAAGTGCCTGAAGGTTAAGCACATCTCCCGACGCCTGCCTTGTCTCGCGCTTCTGCACAATAAGGTCTTTGCGAATTAAGAAGCCCCTAGACATCGCCTGAATCTCCCGAACAGCTCCTTCGGATTGCGACATAACAGAAGTCGTATCTCGTACCTCTTTTCGGACTTTGTTGGCTCGAATGATGCTCTGCAAAGTCAGAACATCGGGTTCAATCGCCTTCCAGCAGCGATCGTTGTTCTTCATGCGTCGTCGGACGAGGCATCCCCGTGCAGCGCTTTGAACCATGATTGAAGAGCGACGCATCTGGAGCCTATATCCCATGATCTGTCTCGTAAAATCGCCGCGAATACGTGCTTGCAGGTTGATCAGTGCCCGTTCACCGTCCCACAGATCTTGCATGGCGTCTCCAAGACGTAATCTTGCGAGAGCACCGCGTATTTGGGCTTGCAAGTCTGTGATTTGGGCGCTCTGCTCGGCCAATTCGCGGTCGATTCTCTCTTCTTCAGTTTCTTGCGGCTCGGGCTCGGGGACACCGAAATCTGCACCCATGTTACCAAAGCTTGGCATGTTGACACCCAACTTATCCAATCCCTTTTGCATTGCTTCAAGCTCATGGTGCTCGAACTCGAGTTGGCCAACCAAGTTGCCGATGCGGAAGTCTACTATGCCTTTCCGGAACAGCAGCCAGCTAAGAGCGTGGATACAGTATATGACTTTGGGGATATTCTTCTTCTCGTAGAGATCAATGAGTTCGAAACGGAAGAGGTCGGGCATCTCTACTTCATCTAGGTAGCGGAAGAAGATGGCAATATTGTCGGAGTGTCGGAATTGAAGCTTTGGGTGGCGGAATATGCGAAAGTGTCTGTCGGGGTTGAGTGCTTCGACGACCTCGGCGAGTGTAACGCCGTCGCGGAGTGCCTCCTCGAGCTCGACAATGGGTGGCAGAGTCTTGTTTGTAACATCCTCTATCCACTCGCGAGCTTCTCCAATATGGCAGAGGTACTCGTAGGCTTGCAGAAACTGACGTTGCTTATCCATCCAGTTGCGGCCTTCCCATCCGTACGCGTTAGACTTGGGTGTTTTGCCAGCGCCTGGCTGTTCTGTACGCTGAAGTCTGCGCCGGCCACGGAGGCCGACGACTTCTTGCGTGGGTGATGTAATGGCAAAGTCATCGGCGGTGTTGGATTGAGCAAGCTTGGAGAGTGTGCGCAGCTGGGAAGTGGACGAACGGCCAAGCTGCTCGAGTTCTGGAGCGCGGATATGAGCGCTGTTGCTGGGAACAACAGCTCCAGCTCCACGGAGAATGGAGTCGGAGCGAGTCAGTAGCATCGAGTTTGGTCGCATAGATGACATCCGAGGAGGTGATACCGGTGAAGATGGGCCATCATGTTGAGAAATGGACAGCTTGGATATGTCGACGCTCTGGCCGCGGAGATGGCGCAGCTTCTGTTCTGGCGATGTGGATGGCTTGGGAGGAGAGGAAGCCGGACCTTGGGGCAGCTGGCGCAGAGACTGGCGAGTCGGCATCGCATCCCTAGTTGAGCCGTTCATTTCGCCAGATTCGAAGAGCCGGGCTCGGGCAATAACATCGCTCTGGCCGCGTTTGTGTGTGTGTGCGGCTGTTGTTGTTGGTTTGGGAGGCGAGTAGGCGCTCGAGAGGGTCGAGTATTGCGTATTCTGGGTCTGGTCGGAGGCGTAGGAGTAGCCAGACGAGGCAGATGAAGAGGTGGTGGAGAGCTGGCGAGAGATGTTGTTGTCGGGAGGCACAACCTCGAGGGTCTGCGACTGCCGCAGAGGATGGGGGCGAAACATGGCAGCCAGGCTCGGTCGGGGTAGCAAGGCAAAGCAGCCAAGAGTGTTGAGGGTGTCTCGCTAAGTTGTCGGCGCAAGTGCTTCAACCTGACGCAACTAGTACATTTTCCTCGGCGGCAAAATCGGGGGGATTGGTTGTGCGTTTGGAATGCAAACAGAGAAATTGTCGCAAGGAAGCAGGATGTGCCCTAAGACATGCGCGCGCGCAAAAGAGCAAGTGCTGTAGCAGGCTGAGGAGGTGTCGATAACGGCGGCCAAAGAAAAGCAAACGGAGGCCGTAGATGGTGTACGACGCGGCGACTAGGTAGAAAATGTTGAAAGGATGATGGCGGTGACACTGGGCTGTGCCGTCACAAGCTATTTGGAAATACCTAGCAGATGCAAGCCTAGGATCAGGTATTGGGAGGTAGCAGGCAGGCTGCAAGAATGGGCCGGGCAGGGGAGGGGAGGTGAAATGCGAAGAGCAAGGACCAAGGACCAAGGACCACATCGCGGGGTCGTTGCGCCTGGTCTGGGAGGCTACTGCTGGCCGACAGAATGTAAACAAACAACCGGGCGACGGCGTAGCAACGGGTCGATGGCGCGCTGCGATTGGCTGATGGCCCTTGTTTGGGACCGCTTTTTACGTGCAGCTCAAGTACCGGCCCTCGACCCACGGCCCTACCGCGGGCGTTGGGCAGCTTGCTGGCGCTGGTATTGTTATTTGCCACGGGCCCGGACTGTACCAGGAAAAAGTCTAATAAAGTCTCAAGCACTAATATTGAACTATTAATAGTTGGGATGTAGACGTTGGCGCCTGACACTGTTTACTTGTGATAGGTGGCCAACAATGATTTATGCTGCACCAGTATCCGTACGCCTGGCAGACTCGACAAGCTGCCATGCAAACACCCGGCTGCGCTACGATCGGAACGAAGCGTGTGGCGCTCCGTTTGTGTGTGTTCTGCGCAACCTACTCAGTACACCGTTCGCACTTTATAATAAATAACGCAATCGGTCGGAAAAGCTAAGGCGACTGTCCCATAGTTCGTTTCCAATTGCCAGACAGTCCGCAGGGACAAAGCAAAGACCAATCGCTTCAGCATAAACACCATCTTCATCACGCTCCCAGCCAACTTTTGGAGCCTTCATTGGAGCCTTCGGAGCAGGAGATACGCGACAGGCTCGTCAAAACAGTCATATCATCTCGTTTTGCCTGGCTGCCAGAAAGCGCGCAGCTTGTGCAAAACGACGATGAAGCTGCATACGGTGTCAGGGCGCCCTATATGGCCAAGATTGATTTCGTAACGAATTGTCCGTCTTCTGCTGCAGCGTCTGTCAAAGCGACGCCCCGACAATCAACAGCCATGAAAGCGAAAGCACTAACTTTAATGTTTTCCGAGCGTGTCGCAATAACGTGAACAGCTCTTCCCTGCGTGGATCCGCAGGCTATCACACACGTCGTAGGTAGCCTTGTGCTGAGATGTAAGGATAGGCCACCAGCACTCCCCTCGACGACATTGCCCAGGCTGCTACGCTGTCCGGCGGGAGTGCGAGAATGCCGTAAAGTCGAATCGCGACTGCAAAAGTTTGTCCGATTGTGAGCCTAGATTGGACTTGTGCTGATACTGCTCGTTTGCCCATTCGGCTGCGTCAAACTGCCTCATCGCATTCATCGTGTTTTGTATTTACCTGGGTTGCCTATGAGCGGCCGAAACAGCCCTCATGATTCCACCGATGGCAGTCTCGTTACCATGATTGCACTACCCCACACACAGGTATCAAGGAAATATCATACTTCAGTGGCGCAGCGTGGCTCTCAACGCAGTCATGGCTGTGCTTTCTATCTCGAAAGCATCTCTGGCCTCTGCGGTAGCGACTCAATAATATTGGTTACTGCTAATGAATGAGCATTGTACGGTGTAAGCCTCGATT
Source organism: Akanthomyces muscarius (assembly GCF_028009165.1). NCBI lineage: Eukaryota > Fungi > Ascomycota > Sordariomycetes > Hypocreales > Cordycipitaceae > Akanthomyces > Akanthomyces muscarius. Next base: position 1,576,258 of record NC_079241.1, read on the forward strand.
TGGTCTCAAACATTATCAGTGACGCCTTGGTGGAAATGATGTGGAACTGGAATTCGTCCTTGGCCTACACGCATAACCTCGTTCGACAAAGCCGTAGATGAACAGTCGGGCTCGAAGACCACCACATCCAGGTTTTTATCCAGCAGAATCGTGTCGTCTAGCTGTCGAATAAAATGCGCCAAAACCTCTACGTCGATCGATGTTTTCTAGCTTTGTTGCTCGAACCAAGGAAAAACGATTGCACTCTTTCCATGGTGGTATCTTGATCCAGGGTATCAGTAGCGTCATGCACGACGCCCATGTGGGGGCTTTCTGAAGTCATCACTGGCTGCAAGCTGCATCGAAACTCGCTCGCGCTAACACAACTCCAAGCTGCTGCCTCTTCCGGTCAACGCCACCACTTGATCACGCATTGCGGACAGCCTTTGCCGAAAATTTGTCTGTCCACTTCACATCGACCGGTAGACTCACCCAGTCGACCCTTTCGATCATCGATGCTGTCCGACGCTTGAAAAAATCTGCAACATGTCTTCTGGAAACAAACAACGGGCTCCTTCGGTACTGGTATGCGATCTTGCTGCACACTGACGACCCCGCCAATTTATCTACGCATCACGGATCCAAACTGACATGAACTCAGGTCACCGACTCGAGAGCCCGCGAGAGGGTCAACCAGCGACGCATACCGCAGCGTCCCGATGCCATGTCCCGGTCGCCCGGACGGATGCCGATGCGGTTCATGACGGTCGACAACGTCCTACAATTCAGCTCCCAGATTCCGTCGGGCCAGCCTCGTGGCCCTCCCGCGCCTTCAACCGGCCCTCATGGCGCCGGCTCTGCTCACGCACGGCGGGTGGCGTCCGGGGGCCTCCCCAATGTGCATTCGCGCACCGGACAGCCCATGCCCTCCAGAACGACCAAGATTAGCGAAAAGCTGGTGCTGCTGCCCGAGACAGACGACAAGGAAGATGTCGAAGACGAGATCGAGAGCGACTCCGTGCTTGCACGGCGGTTACAAACCGAAGATGACCGGCCGCTGCGTGACGAGGAGCTCGACGTGCTGCGCAAGCGCGGCGGCATCCGCGGCAAAAGCTACGCCGAGAGGCTGCCGAAGATGCAGCGCAAGGACAAAGTCAGCCGACTGACGGCGTACTGCACCGCGCAGGCGTTCAAGATCAAGGCCACGGCGGAATTCCTGAAAGAAAAGCACGAGGCGAAGACCAAGCTCTACGACGACTGCCTGTACGTCATCTACGCGCTGCCGCTGATGAACGGCACCGACGGCTACCGCGTCCGCGGCCGGCCCATCCTGAAGACGCCCGGCACCGGCAAGACGGTGCTGGATCTGGAAATCGAGCGCACCGAGCAGAGGGACCACCACGAGGGCTACTTCGAGGACGACGCCTACACCGCGCCGCAGAGCCCCGAGCAGCCCAGCCACATGCGTCCCGGCACGCACGACGCATCGCCCGACGATGACGCCGCCAACATGCACAACAGCTTCCACCCGCACCACGACGACGGCACATCGCCCATGAACCGCCTGGCGCCGCACGCCAAGAACTTTGCCGAGATGTTTGTCTACTCGTACGGCGTCGTCGTCTTCTGGAACTTTACCGAGTACCAGGAAAAGGACATCCTCGCCGACCTGACCTTTGCCGACGCCGAGGACGGCATCAGCCTGCTCACGCGGCCCCTCGAGCAGCACGACTTTGAGACGGAGGAGTTTCACTTTGAGTACAGTGCCGACGTCAAGCGCCCGCGCATCTTCAACGACATGATTACGCTGATGCCGCGCTCCGACCACATGATCAAGCTGACCATCAGCCACGCCATCGCGCAAAGCACCAAGCTGTGCCTCTTTGAGGAGCGCCTCGGCGAGACGATGCTCGACGCGCAGGATGTGCCCAAGACGCTGGCGCTGACGGGCGAGCTCAACATGACGAGGACCGAGATTGTCAAGATTCTCGGCCGGCTGTTCAAGAGTCGCGTGGACATTAATCTTTGTACGTTTTTTTTTCCGTCACCGTTTCAAACACTGCGCCATCCTTTTAGAAACTACTTACTGACCTGGACAAATGCAGCATCCAACATCCTCGACGTGCCCAACTTTTTCTGGGACTCGGAGCCGACCCTGCACCCCCTGTACGCCGCCATCCGCGAGTACCTCGAGATTGACCCGCGCATCAAGGTCCTCAACGAGCGGTGCCGCGTCTTCCTCGACCTCGCCGAGATCCTCTCCGACTCGGTCAACGACGCCAAGATGAGCGCCATCACCTGGATCGTCATCATCCTCATCCTCGTCAGCATCCTCGTCACCGTCACCGAGGTCGGCCTGCGCTTCGCCATGCTCGAGCGCAGCAAGTCCCAGCCCGGCGAGGACCGCGTGGCGCCGTCGCTGCTGCACGCCGGGACGAAGAACGCCCCCCCGCCGCCGCAGCTGCGCATTGGTCCGGCCACACCCGAGGAACAGCAGCAGCAGGTCGCGATGATGCCGAGCGCGCTGGAGGAGCTGGCCCGCACGCTCGGCCTCGAGGCCAACGCTACGCTGGACGAGGTCAAGAGCAGTATCCGCACGTTGCAGGACGGCACGGCGCCGCTGCCTGTGCCAGAGGGGATACAGGTCGACGAGCTCAAGTAGGAGCTGCAGGAACACGAGATCTGCACATCTTCACCTATCCTATCACTGCATGCTTCACTGTCACTCTCTGCCAAGAACGGCGACGTGATGTCTCTTTCCAACTGTCCCTATAGTGCGATTCCACGTCGCGGACCCTTTCTTTTCAGCATGGCGAACGGTGTTTTATTTTTAGCTTACAATTTCACTTTTATATTATTTCCTTCTCAATTCAACAAGTTGGCTACTTTCTGGACATCAAATGGTAATATATGAAGCCGATGTAATCCTTTCGCAACTCTCAGAGTCTCTTAGTCTACAAAATCGCTGCTTCGAAAGTAACGCCAGCCAGTAATAACCAAAGTGGTATTGAGGGCCGTGTGCTGTATGCCCATGCACGTTATGCATAATGCGTCTATCAAATTTGTTCCCGGTACCCAATGAACAACTACAACAGAATGCTCTCTAACTGTACATGCACTCCCCACAGACGGGGAAAAGATTAATAAATGATGCAGTGCCCAACTGTGCAACGCCAATGTAGAAACAAATGACTAGTGTCCAGAGTCTAGCCCTGCTTGGCCCGCAAACACCTTTTCTCCCTGCCCGTTTCGGGTATCAAAGAATCAATCTGGCCACCAACATGACTGATGTTGGTCCATAATGGCAAGTATTATCGAAATGAGATGCAGCACTTGCACATGGTAAAATCAGAAATACGATTCCTCCCACCGGCTCATTGAGGAATCTTCTTGTAGCCGGACTGTTGCTTCTTCTTGTTATCGAGCTCGGCTTTGCTGTAAATAGCCGCGCCGAGCATTGTAACAGCCATACCGGCACCCTTGAGCAGGTCAACTTCAACGTTGAAGATGAAAATGCCCAGAAGAACAGTCAAGCATTGCTTGAGGTTACCACACACTGTCATTGTCAATGCACCAGCGAGTTTGTTGGTATTAAATGACGAAATGTTTAGCAAAAAGGCAAGGAATCCATTGCCCAGCAAAGCGGCCAATGTAGCAAAGGACGACATTTCCGAGTTAGCAAGGGCCGTGCGGAAGCCGTCCACCTCGCCGGTAGCAAATGCGCAGATCAACGCTTGCACAGCAGCCATGGGGGACATTCGGATAAGAAATTCGACCGGTGGAAGCGCAAGGGAGCCTGTCATGAAGCGATTTGTGACGATAGTCTAGAGATAAATTAGTGGGCGAAGCAAGCAGAGGAATTCATCGCGGCGCACCTTGAGGGCAGCAAAGATGACGCCGAGTATTGTCAGCAGGAATCCGGCGTCTGAAAACTTCATCTCGCCTGCAGTAGTCATAGTGGCACCGATGATCAAGGGAGCCAAAGACAAGTAAGTGAGCGTGCTGTAGGTGCGGCCGTACCAGGCACGGAAGATGAGAAGGGTGAAGATGGGGCAAAGCATGCGCATGGTCTGGTAAAAGGGGACCGAAACCATGGCAAGCGACAGGTTCGACAGGGCAATGTTGGCAGTAAAGAGTGCGCTAAAGGCGAGAAGGGCCAAGTTTTCTCGACGTCCCAAACGAGAGAGTTTAAAGTAGCCCATGTGCATCATGCCGTAGGTACCGAGGGCGGAAATCGAGGTATGAAGAAAGGTCAAGAGCCATGGAAATTTGAACTGGAGGATTGAAGTTAGCCATCATGATTAGAACGGTAGCTTCAAGAAAACATACCACGCCCAAGACGAGTTTGTTATAGATGGTGAGTAGCAATGACAGCAAAAAGTATGTGCCTAGCCACGTAAACTTGACCGTTGACGGTATTGAGTATTCATGGTCGAGATTGGACTGCGAGGCTGCATCCGAGCGGCCTGCGTTGGCCTCCATATCAACGGCAGAGTCGCTTCGGGGCCCAAACCCCTGGCCGCTCTTGAGTAAGGGCGGCGACGGTTCCGCATGAGATTGTGAAGGCATGTGTCGTGTGTTGAGCCGGTACGGAGGGAATTATCAACAATCGAGTTGGCCGAGGAGGTGTGAGAACGATTTAGGCCCAGCTACTGGCACCTCAAGTTAGAAAGATAAAAGCACACGACACGGAGGCGAGGTGGACGGGCGATGGTGTGACGTACGCAGCACAAGATCAACGGCGATATGTAAGAGGCCGGACCGGCGACAACAGAGGAGGGCGGGAGCGGATGAGCGGCAACGCCGAGGAGCGTATGATATTAATGAGCCCGACGATCTATAGACTGATGAATCGTGGCGCAGTCTCAATTGACCTCGATGCAGCGGAGAGCTTGCTTGGTGGCACGAGCAAGTGGCAGTCGACCAGAACGAGGACGGTGTGATGCGACGCTGGCGTGTAGTAGATCGGACCAATGGAGCGCGGTGGGTAGAATGTCGATGATGGGATGTAGGATGAGCGAAGTAGACGGATAAGAGCCTAAAGCTGGAAAGCTACAAATCAATGCCAAAATATGGTTGCGTTTGGGTGATGTGGTGTACGTTGGAAACACGCGGCGGAGGCTGGGCGAAGATGGCCCTCCTTGTGTGTTGTAAAAGGCTTGGCAAGAAGCACAAGGTATGTTTGTATTCAGGAACGTTGTTAAGAATAGCGGATGAGCGGGAATAGGTAGGTAGGAGCTCGAAGAAGTAGTGGAAATGATCAAATAGGCAAGATTGGGGGCGCCGAGCCAGAGTCAACAATACAGGCCAAGCCCGGGTGGTGCGGTTGTGGTGGGGGAGCTGCGAGGCCGACGATGGGGAAGCTTCCTTGTGTAGGTCGGTACTGGTAGATAGGCGGGCAGGGGGAAATGACTCGGAGCCACAGTTGGTGATCATGCGTACGCCAGGAACGAAAGTGCTTGCTGGCCAGACGCTGACGTAGGCCCGGGGAGAAAAGTATAGACGGAAAGAAAAGCATCATAGGGGGGGGGGGGGGGGGGGCGGCGGACAATCAGATGTGAGCGTTTGTGGATGGTGTCAAGGAGCCACGAGAGGCCCAGACGACCTTTGACTGGGCAGATTGGATTGGCAGGCACAGAGATGACGGGACAGACCCTGTAAATTCGGCCTCGAGGTTGCACTTACAGTGGATGTGGCCGGCCGTTAGCGCTCGACAGACCACTTTGGTAGCGGACTGAACGGCTCCAGAAGCCTCCGAGCTGGAGCCCGACACGCTAAAGTTATGGTACAGTTAAATGGATCACCGCCAGGGGGTACTTGTATCAAAGCAACGCTTGGGATTGGAATCACGTCTGAATGAATGATTACGCGGAGGACCTTGGCCCGGATACACTTTGCCAAGCAGCAGCACCATGCTGGCAGTTACATCCCTTGCTTACCTTAATTTTACGCATCAGCAAAAGCACACGACCAGTTGACGTTGCAAAACATTGCCGACGGCTTGGCTCTGGTGGAAACGGCCTTGGTACCTTATCAACGCTACCTGCTGCGTGGCCACAAACAGGACTGGTACGGGGTTGTGCGGTGTTCAATCTTACCCGTGACCTCTGCACGTCTACATATGTATCCGTACCAAGCCATTGAATAAGCTAATCCTTAGCCATAGCTTAGCCATAGCTTGGCCAAGTGCTTGTTTCCCGCGAAAATACGAAGTAGTAACTTGGCGTGTGAATTCGGTCCAGAGATGCCGTTGGAGATTGTCTTTTGTCTCGCGGCTCCGCCACCCAAGCCACTAGTTGAGCAGCCACCCAAACCGCCCCCGTTGACGTGCTGGCACGCTGGCGCTGGCTGACTTCACCTTGCCTGTTGCCTGCCAACTGCCAATTCCAACCTGCTTGGTTGGCCGTTGGGTCTTGGCACCCGTATCCTTTGCAAACGCCGTCGCTTGACATCTCCACTGCCTCTTTTTCTTGCAACGTTATCCCTTCATCCAAGACTGCGGCATGTTGCGCCAATTATCATTCGACGCCTCATTTCTCCATTACCCAACTACATACCCCCCCTTTGTCTCCCGCACAGCATCCGCGCGCTGATCACCAAAGCGTACGCAACCCGCCCTCACTTACGTCGACTCTCGAGCGCGCCACACCTGTCCCGCTACCTACCCTTCCCTTCCCATGGGTGCCGATGCGGCCCCGGGCACCATTGACTGCTGGACGCCATCTTTCCCGCCAGGAATGCCCGAAAACCCAAATCTCTTATTTCCTGCATCTATTTTCTGCTCACCCTTTTCTAGCTCCACCGCGACATCCGGCAGGCGTATCCGGCACGTACGTCAGCTCCTCAGCGCTCAGCACTCAGACGTGAAGCTCAGCTACCGTCAACTTCAAGACACACAACTGACCCTGTCTTGAACCTAAAAAGGTCACAAATGGCAATGCTCGGATATTCAGCAATCAAAACCGCCCCCACTGCAAAATTGATCGTGATCCCCGTGATCCATGTGTTCCTTGACTCGGACACCATGCACTATGCTCGCGGCTGCCGTCTCATTCTGCCACTCGATTCTGCCTCGCAGCAGCGGAATTTTGGGTAGAAAAGAAAGTTCGAGCCGTCAAACTGCCGTTCCAAAGCATCGCCAATCAGCGCCGCCAAAGATCCTTGCCACGACCCTTTTTGAGAACAATGTAGCATTAAACGCCTGATACATACCTTAGCTCCAGCAATGCAAACTGCAACAAGCATTTATTTGCACGACCGAACGCGGGGGCCACAGCTTTGGATCTGGTGCTGCCCCATCCTATCGTTTCATACCTGACCCCGGGAGAAGCTGCGCCGAAGACACACGGGGATTGTTTGTTATTTCCTTTGACATGGGGTCCAGGAAAGGTCCAGCTTCTCGCAAGCCGGCTCTTTGGCCCGTGACACTTTTCTCGTTGAGCCTCGCCAAAGCCACCAGCCGCTAACCAACCTACTACCCCAGCCGCCACGTTGCAAGACAACTGACCAGCGCTAGCCCCCTGTCCAACAAAACCTCGACGACTGCCGCACATGGTAAAATCCAGGCACATGAATGGGCACTAGTTGTACCGGGATCATGGCACACTTCTCCGACAATTCAACGCTCGATTCTGACGCTCCCCTATGCTATTTGGCTCTCTCGCTGAGCGCTGAGCGCTGTGGCTGTCAATCGTATCACTATGCTTTCTTGTCGCTGACGCCATCATTTATTCTCACCCCGTCCGGGGTTGTCGGAAATGGAAACAAGCCACGGATCCGCTCCGGGGCCTCGTTATCGCGTGCTCCGTCCCGGCCTTGGTCGCTGCTCTCGTGCCACACTGCCAAGCGTGGCCCTTCTATACTAAACCTTACCAGTACAGTTGGCAGCTTCCTTCCCTGTCTATTCATAGATAGCCCACACGCGAGGCTGGGGTTACCGCTTTTACTTTATTATATTTACCTTATGATAACGGGTTTTCAACATCGCCGTCACTACCGTCCTCATATCTTTGCGCTGCAATGAGATTCGGATTGAGATGCTTCTCGCCAAGAGAGCGCGGCCCTGAGACCCGGCCGACGCATTGGCCAGCCACTCACGTATCCTGGATCATGGATGTAAAAAGTCGCCGCCAAGACCGCTCCAAGCGAAGGCGTTGTCAAATTGCCCGGTCCGGAGCTTATGCCTGGAACGGACCCAGTGTCCAAGTAATCTTGGCATGCATCTGTAATATCTTCTTTCCACCCGGGCGGCAGCAGCCAAACAAATGCATACCGCTATTCCCGCCCGTGAGGCGCTGCTCTTAAATCTACACGCCACGATTGGACAACGGGGGTAACACAGTGGTCCGCATACAACTGATAAATCATAACTTGGAGCCTGCATTTCTTGGCTTCTTGGCGGTTTCTTGTTGGCCATGCAAGTTCCACCTCTATTTGCTTACCCCGTCTGCTTCTAGTCGGGCGAAAGCTCACGGCGGCGCCTCCATGCGTTCAAGCCTTTGCAACCCGCTCGGTCACAACACTTGAAACCTGACACACAGAGAACGCTCTAAACGGGATCAGAGGACCCCGAAAAGACTGGCTCAAACAATCGAAACCTTTAAGCTAATTCGATAAACTTCAGATGCCTCGGAAAATTTGTTTTCGTTTTTTGTCAGTCGAAAGGAGCCGCTAATCGATGACAGGACGTGTCATTGCCATGCCCGAGGCAATTTCAACAAGCCCACCGAAGAGTCCCAAATAATTGATAGCAACTACATATCCCAAAATTAACCAATGCGAGCGCAGTAGCTCTTGCACAGCGACGCCAGCCAGCCGCTATTGAGGAGTACTATGTACACTAGTTGGCTAAACTCAACCTAAGAGTGTGGATGAGCGCCACTGTCCACCTCCAACAATGCATTTGTGGGCTTCTGCAAATCTGCCCTTGGATATCAGGTCCTTCCACTTCCAGTAACAGGGAGGAAGGCCACCCCCAGTTCAGTGGCTTGCCTCTAAGTTAGGTCCACATCACCTCGCACACCCCCAGCAGGAGATGCTCGGGGGGGGGGGGGAGGGGGCGGGAGCAAGCTGCAACCGGAGGAACGAGTCCTTTTGAACAGACAAATCTGCCATTCAAAATTCGCGCTATGGTTCTACTCCCTTTGATTCCGCTGGCGTGAGAAACCTTGAACTGACAAGACGCCACGCACACGCCGGCAAGTTCCACCTTGCATTGACTCGTCCGCTCTGTATACGCAGGCCGGTGGCGTGTCCAAGTGGCTACTCAACTGTCGGATAAAGGTATTTTATCTTTAGTCTATTCTGTCGACTTTCACGGCGAGCAACACATTCATTTTCGTTCTTTTCCATTTGAGCTTCATTCTTTTACTGGGTTGTCCAAGCAGTATGCCCAACATGCCATGCTTAGCAGGGAAACGTCGCTCACTGCTGCTCCCTGCGCTTCTATTTCTTTTAATATTTACACTTCTCGCCGTCGATGAATCCTTACAGCCGGTATGAATTTTCTCCTTTAATTTCCTGCAACGCAAGCACCAGACAGAGTTACGGGCTTACAAGTTGATCCAGGGCCGATTTAGCAGAATCGTTACCAGTAGGCCAACGTCCTCGGAAACGTCCACCGGCGCAAAGCCAAAGTCAAAGCCTCGGGCATCAGCATTCCACTATCTCGTGCCAGCGAGCTCTGCTAATGTCAAATTGTGCTACAATATCGTCTCAGCGGCCGTCAACAGATTCCCAGCGCCGCTACTCCTCGGCTGGAAGGGCGAGGGTGAGATGGATGCTGCCGAGACACACTTGGCCAAGCTGCGCGCCATCCAAATATACCTCCAAGGCCTGTCGACGGACGAGGACGACGACCTCGTGCTTATTGTAGACGGCTACGACATTATCATGCAGCTTCCCGTGGAAATTATGATTGAGCGTTACTTCACGATTCAGAGAGACGCCGATGCCCGCCTGGCGGAGCGCTTCCAACTCTCCGTCAGCGAGCTACACGAGCAAGGCATCCGCAATACCATCTTCTGGGGCCCGGACAAGATCTGCTGGCCGATTGAATGGGCCGCGCCGCGATGCTGGGCCGTTCCTGGGTCGCACCTGGACGAGCACACATTTGGGCCAAACCAAGGCGACGGCGGCATGGCCACCAACGATCCCAAGTGGCTCAACTCGGGTACCGTCATCGGCCCCGTTGGCGACATGCGCACCTACATCAATGTCACCATGGCCGAGATCGCGCGCACCTATGACGCCAATTTCGAAAACAGCGAGTCGGATCAGTACTACCTCGCCAACGTCTGGGGCCGGCAGGAGTACCACCGCTCCCGGCAGGTGGTGGCGGTTCGCGGCGACGCGGCCAACGCCAGTGCGTGGCTCGAGGCCGGCGACGAGGAGCACAAGCTGCCCGAGCCGGTGACCGTCGAGGGCGAGCCGACGGAGCTGCACATTGGCATCGAGTACGAATCCGCGCTGTTCCAGACCAAGGCGGGCTACGAGAGCTTCTTTGGCTACATGAAATTCGATCAGCCCGGCTACACGGCACGCATGGAGGTGGACATGTTTGAGGCGGGCGCCTCGTTCGTCCCCTATTCCATATCGATGCCCGCGGCGGTGTACGCGGCCCTGACTAGGGTCTATGAGGCCGCTGTCAAGCCATCGCCAGCCACTAGTCGATCTGCAGCAGAGGCACTACCAGGGGCGCCGCAACGGAGCCGACAAGATTCGGCCACCACCACCACCACCACCAGCTCCAGCCGCAGCCGGCTACCCGCGAGCGAGTGGATCCGGTCCGTGAACCTGGGTGTCAACTACGTGACGCGTCACGTCTACGCCCTCTGGCACTGCACGGGCAGCAAGGATCCCATCGACGACGAGTACAAGGCGCTCTGGTTTTTTCCTTTTGTCGCCAGCCTGCTGCGCGCCAACGCCCTGTCGTCGCGCGCCGGCGACGAGCTGACCGCCGCGCCCATGGACGGCCGCGCCTGGCTGCCCCGGCTGCAGTATCCCGTCGAGGACTCGCGGGCGCCCATGGCCGGCGGCGAGTACGGCGGTGCATTTACCGATTTTAAAGGCGAAGAGTTCCTGTCGTTTGGCCAGCTGTGCGGCGAGTGGCAGGAGACTTTGTTTGCGGGCGAGATGGGGTTGTCGCCAGAGGCTGCGGCGGCGGCGGCAGCCGTGCAAGCCGAGTAAAGTGTAAACGAACAAGGATAAGGAAGAAAAATAGGAAGAAATAGGAGAAGGAGGCGTTGGAGGTAATTTTGTTCCTTGCAGCCAGCATAAATTTGGCACTGCACACTGTATTCTCATTTTCACATGTACAAGTACCCCAATCCGCACCAAATCACTTGCATACACCACCATTAGGCGAATTTGTTTCGTTGCTGTCTCTATATATAGAGCTTTCATTTGAGCAAAATACTTCAGTTTTCAACTGTTAATCTTTTAACAGCTGCCAAGGGTGATTCGCATCAGCTGGAAAATACGAGAGCAACATTGCCAAGGAAAAAAGAACTAGGGGTAATCATGCTTCTTGTACAGAAATTAAAAGAAAAAAGCCGCCCAGATAGCAGAACAAGACATAATAGGCGTTAAACAAGGTTAAAAATAGAGTCATGGCGGTGCCAGAAAAAAAAACAGCTTTAAGAAAAAGCCAGAAATAACAGCAAATAAGCAGAATAGAAGCCGAGCTAGCATTGAAACAGATTGCTCCCCAATGATTGAAATAGCAAATCTCCAGACACTGCTCTCTCCTGTCTCATATTTCACTTTTCCCGTATTGATTTCCGTCGTAAATCGTCCGTCGTAAATTGGCTGACTTGACCTCAGTCCTCCATGACAACGTCAGCCATGCGCTTAAACGCATCTAGCGACTTGCGAATCTCCCGCATGTCCTCTTGCAGCTTCTTCGTCTGCGCCTGCTTCTCAGCATACGTCTTTCTCTGCTTGGCAAGCCACATGCCCGGATCCATGCGTCCCGCGCTCGCCGCCGCCTCGTTCCACACATCCTCACCCACCTTCACCGTTTCATCTTCTTCCTCTACCTCCATCTTGAGCTCAGCCGACAACCCAGCGCCAGTCTCACTCTTCTCTTTCTTCACTCCCGCCGCCCTCCTAATCCTCGTCCTCTCCCGCCCGAGCTGCATGATGCCCTCTTTTCTTTTCCGTGCCACAGGCATGCCAGCCTTGCCTTCCAGGATGTCCTTTACCACCTGGCGCTGGAACGGCACCACACCTTCGTATGAGTCCTCCCTTGCCAGCGGGTAGCGTTTCACAAAGTCAACGGCCCATTTGAAGCGGAAACACGCCGCGGGGCCAAACATGCTCCGAATCACCACAAACTGGCCCCAGGTGGGTATGACGCCGCTTTCTGCGTAATTCTGGCGCACCATGCGGCAAACATACTGGTTTCCAAGGTTGGCCGTGCTCTTCGTGACGCGAGCCCGTGGAAGTATGTCCAGAAAAGAGCGTTGCATCGCCTCGGTCCACCGGCCGGCCTCCTCGGTCCAGACAAGTGCCAACTGCGCAAACACGGCTCGGTCTATTGGATTGGCATCGTCTGGCAGCTTGACGAATACTTCATCAGCTGGAAGAGGGGGTGGAATGGGATCCCCGGAGGTAGCCGACGCGGAGAACGTGCCCTCGCCCGCCTGTTTCTTGTTGTTATTCTTGGTGTCTCTCTTGTTGCTGCTGTTGCTGCTGCTGCTGCTGTTAATGTTGTTGCTGCTGCTGCTGCTGCTGTTGCTGCTGTTGCTGCTGTTGCTGCTGTTGCTGCTGTTGCTGCTGTTGCTGCTGTTGCTGCTGTTGCTGCTGTTGCTGCTGTTGCTGCTGTTGCTGCTGTTGCTGCTGTTGCTGTTGTTGCTGTTGTTGCTGTTGTTGCTGTTGTTGCTGTTGTTGCTGTTGTTGCTGTTATTTTCGTTGTCGTTATTATCGCCGTTTTTTATAGCAGCGCTAGCTGCGGCAACCGCAACTTCGGCTTCCGCAATGAGTCTGAGCTTCTTGCTCCGGATCCTGGTGCCCGTGGGTGTCTTCGCTACTGGCTTCTTGACGCAGCTCTTGGCAGCTGGTTTGCTTGCGGTTGCAGATGAGGATGACTTGTTCTTTGCAGCAGCCTTTTTTCTGGGCTTCTTAGCCGGGGCGGCGCCGCGTATGGCGGCAGCTTCCGGGTCCTCTTTCTTGAGCTGCGTCGCGGCACCGGGGGTGGCCGCGGACGCCATCTCGACGAGCGTGATAGAAGGAAGTGTGTGGTGGTAGTGTGGAGGTGGAAAAATTAGACGGATGAAAAGAATAAGAAAAAGAAGAGAAAGAGTAAGGATAAGAATAAAAGGAATAAGAGAATTAAATGCAGTAGCCGATAGGTGGTGTCGTCAGTCACTGCTAGCCGAGTGAAGTGTTTGCAGCTGTTTGTTGGAGGAGGAAGGAGCGCAGGTGCCGCCGAACTCGAACTTCAAGTGCATAAAGCACTCCTCCAATCAGTAAATCACTGCTGCCTAATGTTGCCGATTTTAGGTAACTATTTACTTTCGCTATTTCCGTTATTTCAGGGATTTCCTGTAACTTTCGATATTTTTCTCTATCGTCACTATTTTTATAATATTGATTATATTCCCAATCTACCTACTTAGCTCTCATTAGTTTTCTTGTTCCTCTTGTTTTTATTCTGCTTTTACTGTTCGTTTCCAATGATTAGAACGAGCTTTTGTTAAGAAGCAAGACCAAATCATCTCCCGCTAAGTTGCGTATTCGTGTGTAGCTGCATATGCAGGCCTGATCGTCAATCCCCGCGGTGTCTAAGTCACATCGGAGCTAACGCGGCAATGACGCTACCACACTCGAAACAACCTTGCACTCCCACCCTAACACGCTACATTTTCCTCCTTACAATCAACACATAGCCTGATTAAAGCAAAATGGCGCAGAAACTCGGACCCCTTGTGCACCTCTGGGGCATCGACCCGACCCAGATCCCCACGCAAAGCGCCTCCGGCGCGGAGGTCACGCCTCTCCTGACGGGCTTGTTGTCGGAGGCGCTGCCCTTCATCGACGAGCTGCCCGCTGGCCAGGACTCGTCCAGCTCGTCCTGGAAGTTTCGCAAGTCGTACAGCTATGCCTCTTCGGCAGCTCCCGTGGAAGTTTTTGAGAAGAAAATCCCCCCCGATGCCATGCGCAGCGTCGCCGCCGAGTACAAGGACCAGCTCCCGCAGGTGACCAAGGCCGCCACCGCCGAGACGTGGTTTCTGCGGCGCAGCGTGCACGAGGACGCGGCGCAGCCCAAGACGGCGAGCTGGGACGAGTTCGTCGCCAGCTTCAAGCAGCACCATGCCGAGTCGGAAAAGGCCTTTACGGAGACGGTCGTGGGGACGACGCCGGGCCGGGAATGGGACTGCAGTGGCGTCGCGGTCCAGCTCGGCGACGAGACGTGGGTCGACTGGACGCTCAAGCTCGAGGAGTCGGTGCACAAGCTGCCGTTTCCGCTGCAGAAGCGCGTGTTCCCCGTGCTGCAGGCGACGGCGGCCGTCGAGGGGCGCAGGGAGTTTGTCGTGGTGCAGGTGTTTTACACGGGCGGGCCGGCCGAGGAGAATGCCAAGGGCACCGTGACGGGCGCGTACACGAGCATCGAGCGCATCCGTGAACTGCCCGGCGGCGAGACTGGCGGCAAGAAGCAGATTGAATGGGTCATGGGCACGGCGTCGGATGCCATGGGGATTCTGCCCGAGTTTGTGCAGGTCATGGCCACGCCGGACATGGTGCCCAAGGATGTCGACTTTTTCCTATCGTGGGTTGTGAAGCAGCGAAAGTAGAGTGTTGGGGCACACGGAAGCCATTATAATACCAATTCGATACGTATGGATATGACCTCCGATCGGAAATGTGTTGGAGGAAACAAAGCTCGGGCAGTTGGCAAAGCCGCCGTCTTGTTCTGTCAGCTGGCAGTCGACAGCCTGGGAAGGAATCGGCAAACGACAAACGGCCTACTTTATCAAAGTATTCCCCCGTACTAGATACAATACCATCATCCATCCAATTAATCTGTCAACACGTTTCCAAGTGCCACTCGTCCAAACCCGACACAATGCCCGCCAGACCTCGATCCGTGCCTCCCACTTTGTCCACCAGCACCCGCGTCACCCGCAGCAGCCACGCCAACCTCCCCTCGCCGTCCGACGGCCTCATCGCCGTGCACCGCACCAGCACCATCAACCACGATCCTGCCGCCGCTGCCGTCAACACTACCACTAGCAATGCCGCCGCCTCCTCCTCCTCCCTCGCCGGCTCGCGCCTCGCCGCGCAGGCCGACGCCCTCGCCAAGATGACGCTGGAGATGAACCTGCGCTCCGTCAGTAAGCAGGCCGACCGCCTGGAGCGGGAGCTGCGGGCGCTCGTACGGAGCACAGCCCAGGACGAGGCCTTTCGCGCGCAGCACGAAAGCCGCCTGCAGGACATGTGGAAGGAGATTCTCGCCGTCAAGGCGCACGTGGCCCGGGACGACGACCGCCGCGACACCAAGAACCTCGCCGACGAGGAGTGCAGGCGGGAGACGCGCCGCGTCATGGACCAGATGCGCAGCGAGGTCGCGGGCGTCAGGGAAATGGTCAGCGGGCTGGCGTCGACGCTCGCCGAGATGCCGTCCGCGGAGCAGATGCAGGCCGCGCTGAGCCAGAGCAGCGAGGGCGATGCCGCAAGGGACCGGCAAGAGGGTACGGCTTTATTTCCAATGCTTTTGATATTCACCGGCTGACACTATGACTTTGGTCCAGATCCGGGTTCGAAGCAGCAGCAGCAGCAACGTCGCTCATCATCGAGTCCGTCGATACAGACTCGCATCCAGGACGCCATCAAGTCTACCCGGCGCTGGAACCGCGACCACAAGACGACTCGCCTCGGCGAGGCCATCTTTTGCGCCAACTACTTCAGGCAGCAGTCGAAGCGCGACGCCCGCATGGCCGTGTTCCTGCAGCGGTCCGTCCAGCGGCGCGTGCAGGCGCGCTTTCCTGGCCGCCCGCTGCGGCCGCACAGCCTCGAGGACTTTTGCAAAGTGGTGCAGTGGACGGATATCAAGGCGGTGGTGGAGGAGCTGCTCCTGCGGAACACGACGGACGTGATGGACGCGTTGCAGAATATATGATGGTGTTGCATCTACCAGTGGGTGTATATGATGTGTTTACGACGGCGAGGGGGGGTGATCTTGTTGCAAATCTCGTTTGCAAAGGCTGTGAAGAACAGACCAAGACGAAATGTTGAAGCTGACAAAGACCAGTTGTTGAAAAATGATGAAGATGCATGAAGCCATCTATACGGGTAAAACGAGACTAAATAAAATGTATAAAAAAGGAGAGCCCGCTTGATTCCAAATTTAAAAAAAAAAAAAAAAAAATCAGCCCAACCCCTCGAAACGCCCATAAAACAATTTTCCCAATCAACTCTGCCGACGGACCAGCTTTGTGAGTCTTGGCAAGAGGTGTGTGTATGCATATCCCCCCCAATCCCATAAACCAGAAGAAAGAAAAAACAGTAGAGAAATAGTATAAAGCCCTCCTCTTTCCCCCTCTCTAGTCGTCCATTTCCATACCAATCGACGACATTTTCAGCTCAATCTCCGACTTGAGCTGCTTGATCTGGCTCTCCAGACGCTGCCGCAGAATCTTGTTTTGCGTCTTTTCGAGGTCGGCCCGGCGGTGGTTGAGCTGCTTCTTGAGATCGTTGATGATGTCCTTGACGCCCTGCGCCTCGTCGCGTGCCGCGCGCTGGTCCTCGTCCAGATCCTCGTCGTCGTCGTCGTCATCATCGTCGTCGTCATCTTCGTCTGATTCCTCCGACATGTCCATCTCGATGGACTGGTGCACGGCGGGGGTGTTGGCTTGCGTCGTCATCATGGGTGTGCCGACTTCCATGCCTGTCGCGGGCGTGTCCGCGACCAAATCATCCGCAAAGGCTGCCTCCAGGTCCGCTTCGAGGTCCAGATCGCCCTCCGCGCCGTCCTCGCCGTCTTCGGCGCCAAAGTAGCCCATGGAATCGTCGAGCTCGCCCTCGGCGTCTTCACCCTCGGCGTCCTCCTCCTCGCCCGCGGTGCCGGCGCCGTTCTCGCCAGCCTCGTCCACCCACTCCCACGCGGTGCGGTCCGCCATGCCATCCTCGGAGAGGAGCCGCTCGACCTCCTGCTCCTTGTCCTCAATCTCCTTGCGCGAGATGGTCTTGGCGAAGCGCCGGTTCACGCAGTCGTGCATCGGCGGCGTCAGCCCGTGCGGCCACTTGAAGTTGCCGTCAATCATGCTCGGCAGCGGCGCCTTCTTGGCCTCGTCCTCGGTCTTGACGGGCTGGAACACGAGCAGCATCTGGCAGACGTCGGCCGACTTGAGAAAGGACTTCTTGTCCCACGTCTTCATCGACTCGGTAATGGTCGGCAGGTCCACCATGACGGCCGCAAACATCTGCCCCTTGACCGTCACCACCGCGCGGTGCGACTCCTCGTCAAAGAATTTCAGCGAAATGTTGGCCCCGCCCTGCTGCCGGCTCACGCCAATCTTGCCCGTCTCCATCATGGCGCGCACGTAGTCGCTGTGCTCGCCCGGCACCATGCGCATGACAAACTGCTCCTCAATCGCAGGGTCCAGCTCGCGATCGCTGGCCTCGGAATCGTACCCGTCACCCGGTGGGTGCACCGGCGGACGCCCGCGCGCTTTCAGCACCACTTGGGTATGGGCAGCGCCAGCCGCTGCTAGGGCCTTGGCCTGTCGAATCTTGATCTTTGTCGCGGGCGGCGCCGAGGCCGCGAGGGGCATATCGTCGTCGTCGTCATCGTCTCGCTGTCGCTTCTTGCTCTCTACGAGCTTCTGTGTGGGCTTCGGCTGTCTTCCGGCCTTGGTCTTGACAGGTGTCGCCTGCTCGGCGCCGGGCGTGGCAGGTGTCGAGCCGCTGAGCTTGAGCTTCACTTTGCGCGAGCTGCCGCCTTCGCCAGGAGTCGCGGCCACGGCTGACGGCGGTGTGTCGGTGACAAAGGAGGCGGCTCGATTAACGTTGATCTTGAGGCGCGGTTTGGGAGGCCCCGCGGGTGTGCCTGGTCCCGCGTCGGCCATTGTATATCCTGTTGAAAAAGGCTGGTGGTTGATGAAGGATGAAGAGTGGAAGCGTCGCGATCCAGCAGTAGATTAAGTGGGTCTCGATCAAGCTATCGCGCCGACTTGCACGCACTTGGCCGAGCCACGAAATCATAAGAATCAAGCTGGCAGAAACTTGGAAAAAAGTTCAAAAATCCGATGCTTTTGATTCCATCGAGATGTTTTGATCACGGGATGCGACCAATCGTTTAGAAATTCTTGTATTTTTTTATAGGTATGGCTGCGCCATGTTATAAATCAACATCATTCTATATCCATTCAGGCTCTTTGGCCGACACTGGTTCTACCAGTTAAAAAGAAAATATGCATGCAATGCAACTATGTATATTTGTAAATGCCAAAACGCCATATAATGCTCAACAGAAGGAAAAGTTAATGAATGCTAAAATCAAAGTTAGAGGTCGAGGCCACGCCACTCATAGTTGCCGTCCACATTGATCCATGTGCCGGCCTCGATACTATCCCATCCCATCATGACTCCAAGAAGTCTGCACCCCATTGCACTCACTGCGCAGACCACCTGGTCACTAGCTCCGGAAAGCACGGCGAGGTCCATCATATACGCGCGACCGAGAAGGCTGCGGAGTTTCAGAGTCTGCTGAGACGGTCTCAACCTGGACACCGCTCTACTTTCCGAGAGGTAAGGAGTCGCGGCTGGTGCGTTGGCAGAATTATCCTTGGACTCAGAGCCCAGGTGCCAGAAAACGGGGGCAAAGAAGCCGCCTTCCCAGCCAAAAGTGTCTTCGACGAAATGATGCAGCACGTGGGGATTATTGCTTGCGTCCTCGATGTTATCCTTGGAAGCCAGCTGAATACGATCCTGTGCAGGGACAAGGCTGGACATTTCGTCCTCCTGATAAGTGTGAGGGTCGTCAGAGGCCAGCATGGTAATGGAGTGGCGGGAACCTTTGTAATGGGCGCCGACAGTCTCATTGTAATGCTCCTCAACAAGACTCTGCACCTTGCTCAGATAAACCTCGGCAGGAATATACGTGTCCTTGTACTGGAACTCCAGCGGGTGTTTGTCACCATGGCGAATGTGTAGGCCAATGATGGGGGCATCGGTAGACGATGTTGCACCAGCCTTGGCCTTGGCCTGCATTTCGTGGATGCGCTTCTCGGTATAAGCTCTGTCGGCTTTGTTCATCTTGAACATGTCCGAGTAGCCGGCTCTAGCTAGTTTGAAGAGTTGCCGAGTGTCGCTAGTTTTGTGGCCAGAATTGACTTTGGCCATCAATACAGGCAGAATCTCTTTGGCATTGGCATTAGAGATGGCCAGGTGCCTGGCCTCGGCTGGACAAGGTAAAATGTGGTGTCGCGGTGGTGGCTGGCAGTTGGGTACGGGAGGTGCTTGAAAGATGTCGAGGTATGAACCATAGGCCCATCGGGAGTCATCAACGAAAAATGCTTTTCCAAGTTCTTTGGCAATACCATACGAGGTCCACATCGACATGAGAGCGTGGCCAAGGCCAGCATTTGTGCTTTCGAGAACGTATGTCATGGAGTTCTGGCAGACGGGGAGATGATCAACATCTCCCTCA
Organism: Akanthomyces muscarius; assembly: GCF_028009165.1. NCBI lineage: Eukaryota > Fungi > Ascomycota > Sordariomycetes > Hypocreales > Cordycipitaceae > Akanthomyces > Akanthomyces muscarius. The sequence goes on from NC_079241.1 coordinate 1,595,888, forward strand.
AGCCCAACAAGGCTGCCGCTGCGCGAGCGCTTGGAAGGCAAAATGTCGGAGGAGGGCAGCAGATGTGTCTTTTCTGCCTCGGCAACATCAACAAAGCGATTGAAGCCGTGGTTTTTCAAGGTTGCCTGACTGGCAGAGGAATCAGACTCCGATGTTTGGCGAACAGCAGCCTCGCGACAATGGCCCATCATTTCCGAATAGTCCTCCATTGAAAGAGGGAAGCGATAGTTTCTGGGGATCGAAACAGTCCACTTTGAGCGACCGCGGTTGTCGTCAATGACGATGGGCGTAGGAAAGTCGGGCAAATCGTCTTGGGCAACCATGTTGTATTCGTCCTCGAGGAGGGAGATTGAGCTCACATCTTTGCCGAATAAGCGCAGAAGAAAGTATCCAAGGCCCGATAGTAATATGAAGTAGAAGAGAAAGCGGACAATTCGCCTCGGATGACGGGAAAACGGGTTTGAGGAAGCTCGTTTGCGTCGAGGCAGCAGTGACGGCAGACTGGGCGAAGGGGGCGGAGACCAGAGAAGGCTGCTGAGAGGTAGTTGACTAGACGATGAGGACGCAGAGTCTTGGCCCTGGGCGCGTTCGTGAAGGTTGTAAGAGGCGGCTCGACGAAGGTTTATTCGCGGAGGAATGACCAGCAGTCGAGGGTCGGAGAGGTCGAGTTGTGGCGCCATGCTGAAATGTGTAAAGAAGACAAATGAGAGATGCACAAGGACGACCAACGACGCTATGGCGATTCCAAGAGCAGATGTTGCGTGGTCAAGGAACGTGCTGCAGAAAGGGCCAGCCAGAGGTGAAGTCAAGAAAAGGAATTCTAGCAATAAGAGGCGGCAGATGGGCTAACCACAATGTCCGACCAGCGGGAGCGTAGTAGCAGCAGCCAACGAACAAAGGAAGGAGGTGAGGAGTTTCGTGTCTTCTTTCGCCGTTGACGATCCTCTGTTGCAGATTGAGGAATATAGGCCAGGGTGCTTCTTAACAGACGTGGGGTTGAAACATTCGAGTATATAAGAGGTGTCTGCGGCCCGCGCCACCGTGTAGAATGAAAAAAAGTGCGTAATGGGAAAGAAAAAGATGTCTCCAAAGAAAGCGCCAGGTTGGTGACCCTTATTTTAATGTTGGTCCGTTTCGTCAAGGATTCTGTTTAATTGTTTCCCTCGAGGGTTCGCAAGGCGTTCATACCCCTGCTGTGCTGGGGTGATGAAACTAGAGTCGGCCGGGGTCTGCACCAGTGAGCGACCGAGCTGGTGGGTGTCGGAGCGGCGCGGGGCTTTTCGAGAGATGCGGCCGAGGCGCTTGTGAAGATGATGCACTTTTGTAGTTTCTGAAGAATGATCAAGCAGTCGAAGTTGAAGAAGAAGGAGAAGAAATGGAAAGGAAAAGAGAGAAGAAAAACAGGCAGCGATTGAGCCAGTCGAGCTGCAGGGAACAGAATGTTACGAGCTGGCGGCCCGTCAACCTGGGTGGCAAACAGAGAGGGCCACAAAAAAAAAAGAAGAAGGCAGGACAAGGGACGAGGACAGACAGGCTGGTTCTTGTTCCACAAAGAAGAAAAATGGCCAACGCACCCCCTCACAAAAGAAAGAAGAATGGATGGAGTTGAAACAAAAGGGTGGACAATGATGAAATGGGAAAACATGCGCCGTGGATGGGAAAAGTACTGGCAGACATGTTTAAAACGGCCTGGCGTGCTGGCGTCGTCGGGCAAGCCAGATGCAGCGATCGGCGGCTAGACCGCCGACCCACCATCGGGTGGTGCAGCTGCGGACCAACTGCAAGAAAAGGCTTCTGCTGCCATGGTATTTTCCCTGCAAGCATCAGGGGCTCGCCCGGGCCAGGTCCAGAGTCCACTGTACCGAGCACAAATGACGTTGGGCCTGATTGTTTCGTGATTGTTTGCTGCATTGGCCCGGCATCTTGGCAAAACCCCATCCCAGCTTGGGTCGTTGCTGATACGAGAGGAGAGGCGGGACCTTTTTGTCTGCGTTGCGTGTACGTGTGGCTCGGATGGTGTGGGTGGTCACCAAGCTTATGCAAGCTCGGCTGTCTTGCGATTCTTATTTTTTTTATTTTATTTTTCAACTTGGGATTTTCTTGTAGGGCGTCAGACGCAAAGTCAAACGACCCGCGTTTTTCATGCATGCTCAATGCTTAATAGCCCAGCATGGCCCAGGTGGCTTGCGCTCGCGTCGCAGAACAGAATCCCCCACTCACAATGGTTCCACTCTCAGGCGATTTTTGACCGACCGTGGACGTAAAGATGCTCCGAGATTTCTGTTTTTATTCTTACTCTATTTACTCTTTCACGTGTTCTTCCTACAGGATCAAGTTTTGTGTTGATTGTATCGGCAGCATCCATTGATTATCAAGTGCCAAGTATCAAGTATTGCTTCCCTAGCCTCGTGTCGTGTATACCTCAAATAGACATACGACCGACCCACCTCGCACCAAATCCTACAGATACGATAACGATGGGTACATTACGCTTCGCCCATACTCTCCTCCATCCTCCCGTTCCATGAACCCAAGAAACGCAGGCAACAGGCCCCGCGTCGAGGCGGTGCAGCGTCTAAATGGCTTCCCCGTCCAGCTTCTTCGGCGACCCCTGGCCCGACTAGCGGCGTTTCATCTTGTTCCTCCAGCGCAACCTGTGCGACCAATCATGCCCGTCGAGTCCATTACGAGCGGGAGGGCCAGCACTCTACATACATCGCGCTGCCTCACCTCTGTGCTTTTTCTGTCTCCACTGGTGCTTTGAATTTCTGACGTGGTACTGGTATTCTGCCGCTTCCTTCTTCTTCTTCTTCAGCAGCGCCTCCCTTGCCACTTCCCGCCCCTCCTTGAGCGGCCGAGAGCCTCGATTGGTGGAGCCACCACTGGCTGCCTCGACTCCGTACTCGAACCCGTCGTGCCATCGACACCATGTCGAAACCACCACACAACATAGCTTCCAGCCGACAGTGAAAAATTATTGTTCGATTCCAGGTACACACTGTGTGTCTGTTCAACCATCAACTTGCATGCCGACATGTAACTTACTAGTATAACACCCTGTTGCCCAAACTCTGAAGCTGCCAGCAACTGCCAGCAAGCCGTGCCTGCTGCTGGGGCAGGCCTCCTTGCCAAACAAAGAAAGCACGCTCAAAGAGAGGCCTGAGCTGAACAAGTAGGTTTCCGCCGAGGGCTGAGAAAAAAATCAATGGAAAAGAAAAAAAAAAGGTGACGCGATGGGTCCAGAAGCAAGATCCGCTGCAGAGACGAAAGTAAAAAGGAGCAAGCCTCATGCAAGCCATACTTTGTTTAGAGACCATCCGTGCGCACACCCAACGAAACATTCCTCAGCGGTTCAGCTTGCACAAGCCTGCAGCGCGGACCAGTACCTATAACCGGCCCGGGCAGGTTGTGCCTCTAATGCTACCTATGTGAGCATTCAAACGTCCAGGAGGCCATTGTAGCTGTTCTGCCCTCATGAAATTGTCAATTGCCGACTTGTAGTCGTATCCTTGTCATCACATCAGCCCCTTCGTCCCAGCACACCCGTCCGTGTACTGGTCCCATGACTGCTCTGTTTGATCTTCCGCACATCCACTCACATCGCCTGCCTTTCTAGGCAATCTCTCCAAACTCATATATAAAAAAATAAAACATGATACGCTTCATCTCATGTCTATCTCCGAAGCCTAGTAAAATCTACGGCAGCAAATGCCTCCACAACTTTGGAATGTTCAACATGACTGGGAAATGTATATCTTCTTTCTATACAACAAGTCGACTATTCTTACACCTTGCCACTGCTTCCAGCATGCCCGTATTGCCAACAATATAAAGAAGAAAAAACTCTCGACGTATAATTTGGGTATCCCGTAATCAAACGAATAAAAACATAATAGCAACCATTGTCCGTTTCCGCTAAAAGCAACCCCCCAAAAAACGTTCAAAGAATGGAAAGCAAAACAAAAATGCCGGGCCGCCATTGATGACCGGCGCATGAAACGCAACAAGAGAAACCTTAAAAAAGAAAGACATAAAACACCCGTCTTGAGCCGCAATCTTGATCCTGAAATCGCTCGTATTCCATATACATGTTCCTCACAGAGCCTCGCCAACACCCTCACCTGCAGGTACCGTCGGCACTGCTTCAATAGGAGATGGTGTCTGGCGTAGAGGCTCCAGATGCTTTGCCGCTTCTTCCATGACATCCAGCTTCGCCCCGGGTGGCAGTCGCACGCTGCCTCGCACGCCTCTAACGATCTGGCCAGCTTCTACCCGGTCTTGGATCATCTCCTCGAGCATCTTGTTCATCTCATCCACGCTCTTTGTCCGTCGGCCGTGCCCTTTGGTCGGTGTTTGGTCCGTGACAGGCCGTTCAACCTCGGGGTTCGAGAAGCGCACCTCGACAGTTGCATCAGCCGTATCGCGAGAGCGTGCTGCACTGCGCAGCGCTGCTAGCATACGATCCTTGTCGTCTAGTCTGGCTCGCAGATCCGCAATTTCGGCATCCTTGTCTCTGAGCACCGCCGACACACTGTGGTCCTCTCCCACCATGATGCCCTTGTTTGGCGCTGACAGGCCGACCGACGTTCTTGACGAGCTCGCACGCCGAGCTTGAAGCAGTCGCTTCTCCAGGGTCGCAATGTACCGGTTCTTGTCCGCCAAATCCGCCTGAAGTGCATGGTTTTGGGCCGTAAGCGACGCATTACCATCTCCAAACTCGCCCATGCCATCTTCTTCCGTCCCGGCCACTCCTTCGCCTTCGCCGCTCAGTCTTTGCCCTCCGCTTGAGCGTCTACCGATTGTTGAGGACGAGGTAACCGAAGTCGTCCTATCCAATAAAGACTCGCGGCCAGCAAGTGAGTCACGGCCTGCAAACGAATGCCCGCCAAGAGAGTCTCGGCTTGCGAAAGAATCCCGACCGCCAAAAGATTCGCGTCCGCCACTTGGTGTCGTCATGGACGATCGCATGGATCCCGTCAGGGAGACTTGAGAAAATCTGGCATATTGGCTGAGCGAGCTGAGCGAGCCACTCGAGTTCACCCCAATCGATTTGGAGCTCAGAATAAGGCGGTTTAGATGGTCGATACGTTCTTTGAGCGCAGTGCGCGCGAGCTGCATCTCCAGCATCTGTTCCTCGCGTCTCTCTGCAGCCTCGAGCTCAAAGGCCTTCTCTTGTTCTTCGTCCCTGTCCTTTTCAGAGGTATCCTCATCTGTGGCGCTCTTCTTGTTTTTGGACTGTGAGTCCAACTGCTGTCGGAGTTCAACAATTTCCATGCGATAACGCTCCAGCAGCACTCGCGCACCACCTTCGCCGCCGGAACCAAGAGCCTCCTCAGCCTTCTTGGCATGACTGACGATGCTATTCTTGGCTCTGCTCGCAAACTTGAGCGTGTTGAGAGTTTCCGTTGTGTGGCTATTGGCGGCAGCTGCGCTATTGGCTGCTCCAATCTGGATGGTGCACAGAATACTGACCAACGAGTTGCCAGCGAGTGCGCCTTGCAGCAATCTCGTTAGCTTGGAGTCACGGTACGGCAGATGCTTTCCGTCTTTGTCACTGGCTTTGCCCTCCTTGTCCTTCCACTCGGAAAGCTTGGCAATAACAGTTCCCAGAGTAAGAAGACTTTTGTTGATATGTGCACCCTCCTGACGGCGCTCCTTGGTTTCAGCAGCTTTTTCTGAGCCTGCAAGATCGATCAGGCTCAGCGTCGAAACACGAACGCCACCAGGGGGGATTCCGGAGCGCTTGTTGCCGTCATGAGCAGCACCGGGCAGACGCTGCCGGCTTTCGACAACGATCTGCACGACAGCGTGACTGCGAGAACTGCGGGCGTTGAACTGCGTGCTAGCTGTTCGTCGTGCTTGATCACCTCGGGCAATGACTCTCAGCAGCTGCGTTGGGCTCTGCACAATTTCCTCCTTTAATGGCGTAGCGTAGACGCCGCGTTTGCTATCCTCCCGCAGCTTGATCTCCTCTTGTTGCGCGCCACCTACACCACCGCCAGTGGGCATGCTCAACAAGTCGTGAATCTTCTCATTATATATCTCCAAGTAACTCACCCGCAGGAGAAACTCGCGCGATGGAGTTTCGCGGATATAAGAGAAAATGTCGGTAATGGCCAATGGAATAACACCCGGCTGTGTGGCGGTGCCCTGCATGGAAAATGTTTTACCTGTTCCGGTCATGCCGTAGGCAAATACAGTTCCGTGGTAGCCCTCCATGACGCGTCGTACAAGACGCTTGGCGATGTGGTCATATACTCGGGAGTTTTTATCATGAGTAGTAAATACATTGTCTGCAGGAGTCAGTTGTTGTGCTTTGCTGCCAGCCAAAATGGGCCATGCTTACCGTAAGTGTGGTCTCCTCCTTCTTTTCCTTTATATGAAATCAGAGACTTGCGTCCGTCCACCATCCATTCTCCCTCTGGGTTCTGCTCCTTTCCGGAAGTATCAGGTCGCACACGCACGCTGACAACGACGTTGCCCTTGCCCTCAGACTTGGATGATCGCTTCTCAGAGTCTGCTGAGCTGGACGCAGAGGCACCGGCCTCGGGCTGGTGATTTTGAGTCTCCATCGGTTCGTCATATGTAGTGGCAGAAGTTGAATACGAGTCCTGCGCAGATGAGCTACGGCTCGGTGTCGGTGATCCTACACTAATGAGGCCGTCGGACATGCGTATGGATTTGCCTTCGCCGCTGCCGTTGAGCAGGCTAGGTGTGGTGGGCGCGTAGGGGCTCTGTGATACCAGTTCTTTCGGCAACTTCGACTTGCGAGAGGTGCGAGGCGTCTTTTCGCTGGCCAGAGGGCTGGGTGGAAGGCTGCTCGATCGCTGCTCTCCACGAGGAGGGTGAGGGAAAGAGTGGATGCTAACACTCTTCCTCAAAGTTTTGCCGGCGGCGTTCACTGGGGCGGGGAGTCCCTTTGGCTGGGGAAGCGCCGTTGTCGGAACTGGCGTAGGCGGATTCAGGTTCATTGACGGAGCGCGAAGGCTGCTGCGAGGCGTTGTGGGGTTGGTCGCGATGCCGGACGGTCGTGGAATTCCTGGAACAGGACTCGGAGACGGTGATGAAGGAGCAGCGAGCATGCCTCCTGTGCTTTTGCGGGTTTTCGAGACTGGCAAGGCTGGCAAGGCCATGTTTGGCGGCCCGTTTGACGGCCGCGAAGGGCGGGGCAAGGTGGTGGCCATCCTAGCGGTGTATAGTTATATATGTGCTTGAGCTTCGACTTCGTAGGCGACGTGTGGTGCTGGCTCTATGCGAATGCTGAGCCAAAACAGACGGAGGTTGTCGCTCAAAAGCCTAACGAGTCCATGAATGGCTCTGTTGATCGTGGAAGCGTCGGCCACAAAGTTGGAGGCCGGTGTATGCTGCTTCTTCGCGAAGGGGAAAAAACTGCCGCTTGAAAGAAATAAACAAAGAGCGAGCCGGCAGCTGACTTGGTTAAAGATGATCGACTAGCCCCTATGGGCGAATGTCTTATTAGGCGGTGAAGTGGTCGCCTGGTGATGGATCTAGTCAATAACTAGGCTAATTGTCAGTACTGCATGTCAACACATGTGGTCGAGCGTGGCGCGCAATATGACGACGACAGTGGTGATGTTGGGCAAAGAGGAGAGCAAAGGTTGCAAGGTGAATTGGTTTGTCTCGACCAGCGAGGATATGGGCGACAAGAAAGCGAGTCCAAACCCACGTCAAGCGCAGCTGGTTTTGCTCCGGAGGGCACGACGAGGGTGCCGCAAGAGGACGGCAACGTCTGCACAACAGCGTCGAACAGAAGCAAAACCAAAGGAAGCTGAACGGGCGACGATGACATGCGTCTCGGGCACTAGCAAGCTGGTAGAAGGAAAATCAAGAGTATGCATACATAAAGAGTGGGTGGCGGTTGAGGATTTCTTTTTTCTGTCGTCGACGGAGATGAGTAGTCGGGCCGTGCCACCAAGAATGCAGAGCAGCTGTCGGAGGGGGGAGTGGACAAGGAGGAAGCGAGCAGTCGCAGAATGTCTTGCACAGCGCACCCTTATCAAGAATGAGAGACAGACGCAAAAAGAAACGGGAAAGACGAATGCGACGGGAAGAAGAGTAAAGGAGGGTTTTTGGCGATGCAGATGCAATAGTTCTGGGAAAGAGGAGGAAAAGGAAAAAGGAATGGGGGGGACAATACAGGAGAGCGAGGACCGGCCCAGGATCAGAGGCCTGTTGGGCGCCAACACTGAGTGGTTAGGCGGTTTCCAGGCGATGGTTCCGGCGTCTTTAGGGGACGGTGCATGGAGCTGGTGCAGCCTGCAATGGGCACCGCCTCGCCTGCGCTGTGAGGACGGCACAAGGGATGCTTTCTTGGTGCCAACTGCCAACAGCCACTTCCCCAAAGCACCTTGCAGCGCACGTCCAGTGGCTGCTAGCGCCTTTTAGCGTCTGCCCAGTGGGCAATGGGGCGTCGAATCGGGGAGCTGCAGGCCAGCAGCTGCAGAGTAAATGGCCGTCTCCACTACAAGTGCTGCCCTCGAGAACCAGTCGTAAACTCGGCTGCTGTGAGAGAAGAGACACCAAGCAGAGGGCAGTAAAAAAAGGAGGCGTATTGGAAGCAGGGGAACACTTCCGTATCGTTAAAGAAAAGGAAGACGGCGTATGTATGCAGAGGAAAAAAATCCACCAAAAGTAACTGCCACTACGTAGACGCGCACCTTTCTGCTTGTTGCTTGTTGAAAGGCGATGATACTGTGGCCTCGGACTCACTCTTGGTTGGACGGCTGGCGATATTCAAATATGAGACGCGGAAGAAGATAAAGAGCAATTACAGAAATGACATGAATACTCGGTGGCATCATTCACAATACCGCCCACGTTCGCTGCCCAAGGCAACCGTGCAATTGGTGACTGGTCAACTGGCGATGGGGTCACCGGGGCCAACCGTCTAATTACCGTAATTACCATGGGCAGGGATGCGCTACATGAGGACAGGGGACCGGACAGGGTCAAGAGGGCGTCTCTGGGGTCTCTGCCCAGACAATCAGCAACTCGCGGAGCTAAATCAGGGGCGGCGCCGGGGTCTGCTCTGTGCTATTGGCGGTCTGGTCGAGGAGATTTTTGGGGAGGGACGCGAACATGGTTCATCGCCGGTTTGCTGCATACGATTTGTCTAATAAGCAGAGAGCACAGCACCTGCAATCTGGTGGCGCAATCACACTGCAGGATAATTACCAGTACTGGTACCTATGCGGTGGTGGCCCAACACACATTGCATGCAGCATCTGATACAAACTCGCCCCCTGCGCGCGCTCTGCAAGACATGATTCCAGAACAGTTTGCCCTATCGGCACTTTTTTTTTGTCCTATCGCCGCGATGTGCTCTCAGCACTGCAGCCCAATTTGTTCGCTTTCGCATCATCACAGCGCCGCCGCAACCTTGAGCCGTCCAACCGTCCAGCCCGTCCAACCCCGGAACACATCCCAAGCCCACGTTATCCACTAGCAAAGGGACCGGGGATTTGACTTTTTAAAAAGACGGCGCAAGGGGCAAAAAAAAGGACAGTGCCCCTAGCAGGGCGGGCCGCATCTCTGTGTCCTCAAAGCCTAGGCCAGCCAGAGTCGACAGGCTTGGGTCACTGCCACTGCCAGTAGTCACGGGCTTGCAACGACTGATCGCTCACTAAACATGGACCACTGCAGGCACCAAAATTGCTCCGCGCGACGTCCTTAGCGTGCCCCGCACTCCCTGAACTAGCTTCCACTACTGGGCAGCTAATAAACCGCACTACCAGCATCATCACATTCACACAAAAGCTCCCCATTCAGACAATTTTTGCCCTTCGCCTCTCGCTTCTCCGCCTTCATCACGCCCGCTTTCCGTCCCGCCCCAATGCTCTTCCATCGGCCAAAACTCTGTTCCTGCTAGACAAGTTGCCAAGCACGGCCAACCCTCGAGAGCTACCCCTCCCCTCGCCTGCCTGCCATCTGACTCGGCTTCAAGACACGAGGGTCTCTTGTCTCCCAAAGTCTGGGTCAGGGTGCCAACATGTTCGAAAGTTGCCCCTAATAATAATAGCCATTTGTCTCTATTATTGTCCCCCCAGTCTTGCCATGAAACGCTTCTGCCAGTGTCAAAAATGCAGCTATGAGGTTGATGGAATCTCTCCATTTTCGCTCGGCGGTTCCTGAATACCGTGATCCAGGATCCCTACAAACACGCTCGCCTACACGTACATGAACCGGTCCGAGACATGCACCCGTCCACTGATGCAGAGATAGATTAATTCCTTGAACCTTCCAGCGCCCGACCTCTGTCCGCTCCGACAATGCCAGTCGTCTCTGTGCAGTATGCAGGCACCATTTTAGTTCCGTCACCACCCTCGCCAATCACTCTGCTCATGCAGGCACCCTTGTGCACCCAGACACCAGATCACCACGCCAAGACTCCACTGAGCCCGGCTACCTGGTGACTTTTCCTGTAATAATACATATTGGACAGCTCCGGCTGCCATTATCGCCAGCACGTCCGTCGCCTGGAAGCACACAGTCCCCGACTGCTGTCATTGTCCAACGAACAAGGTTTTCGGCTGCCAGCTATTGTTTGATGCCGCTGCCGTCATGTCGCTTAGCAGCATCATCAGGTTTTGCACTCTATTTCTAGAACCCGCGGTGCCTGCGTGGCTCGCGTGGGCCGCGTCGTCCAATCCTCGGCAGGCCTCGCTGTTGCGACGGGCATGCGTCTGTTCTCATATCCTGCCCTGGCTGCTGCTTCGGCACTTTGGGCACTCATAATTCTTCCGTGCAGGCTGAGTGGCTCAGGTCCATGTGGCTTGCCCGCCACCCCGGCTCCCACCACTGCCGTCGAAATTTGCTACTGACCCTTTGGTGTTAGCTGCTCATCAATGGAGCCTGGAGAGCCTCTCCACTGAGGAGCAATGGCAATGGTTACCGATCTTGAGCAATTGCATCTACGCTGATGCATAATGGTTGGTACGCTATTTAATCGCGCTCCTTTTCTTCAATGCAGCATTGATCAGTATGACCCTGGGCCAACTACAGCATCAAGGGGCAGAAATATCTGTGAAAATGTGCTGCACGAAGCTTAATAAATCTCCTTGCAGCTCAGGGGGGATGTGGAACAGTCCGACCGAGCGACCAGCCCAGTGCCTGCATGTTACCTGGTACGAATCGACAGCACTGCTCCGTGCTCCAAAGCTAAACTGCCCCAGCTATCTTGTTCTATCTTCAACTTGGTCCCTGCGTGAGCACTGTCCATCGCCTCAAATGCGCTTATCATTACCCAGGGTCGCGATCAGTATCCGTACTACTGGTACTTTTAGGTGCTGTACCAGTAGTGTCAAGATGGCCGCCGGCAACCTGGCACGTCAACAGCAATTGTAAGTCGAGAATCTGCTTCTTCGACACCAGCCAGCAAATCGTGCTAATGCAGGCACACAATGTCGGCAGCTGTCACTTGGTAAGCCGACCCACGGCGGCATGGGCATGGATCAACACTCTTTTGTCAAGGTCTCCAAGGCCCCGCTGCCGACCACAAACGTCCCCGCTCTGTTGCAGAAAGCACTGTAACATGCGTCAATGTACAGGTTACGATGGATTGGCACAAGCAGTAATTCTCCCAATGTTAGCCCAACCGAAAGCCGTCGCCTTTACCAGTAGCATCGCTTGCCCAGCATTTCCGCTGACCGTGCGCCGGTGCCGTCTTCCCTCCCCAATCGGCTTGAGTCTGGGTCGCTCTTGGCTCTCCATGGACGATCGTCCCTCAGCGGCATTGATCATGCGACGATGTGGTGGCAAGTCCCGGCTCTGGCATCACCCGATCTCGTCCCTCTCCTCTTTTCAAATTGGACGCATTTTACAGGACGGGCGAGGAGTCCTCCATGACTGTGCAAAGCTTGTTTCCTTAAAATTTCCGACGCAGCTTTCGTCTTTGGTTTCCTGACGTTCCGTCTGATCCAGGATAAGGAACGAACCCTTTCCAGCGCATACCGGTACCGAGGCCATCCCGCCTCGCCGGCGTCACCTGAAGCACCGTAACCTCAATAGCGCAACTCAGCCCGCCGGCCAGCCGGCAGTCGGCTGATCCCTGCACACACCGTGTGAAGCTTCCCATCTATTCGGATAACTACCGTCACTTTTGTGAGAACTTTAACCGCAGCCACAGCTCACCGTAACCCATCAACGTTTTCCGCGGTTGCTATAGTGTATCAATAGTGTGACAGCGTCGATTCTGCTAAGGCCCAATCCTAGCCTGGACGAAGTACGCATGACGGGCTGCCATGGCGAAAACTTCTGTGCACAAATTGCCGACCTGTTTGCACGCATCATCCCTGGCGATTACAATGTTGCATAATTTGCCGATCCTGTTGTTGCGTGATATCATTCAACATCCCAGTCACTTTCCATACGCAGTGTCGCATCCGGCCCGACTGTGTTGACAACCGATGTTTCTCTTCATTTTTCACGTCTACCAAATAAGAAGCTGAGCCGAGAAAAAGATTCTTGGCGACGCGAGATGGACGGATATCCCACCGAGAAACTTCATGGTATACGGGGTATTATATCACACACGAAACCCAAAAAAGCAACCTCCCGCGAAACGCAACCACATCCCACCAGAGAACAAATCCAAATCAACCTCCCAAAGCTCGCACACCTCGGCCAACTGACCCAGTCTGGAACACTTCCACAACGCCGAGCCCAACGGCCTCGCCCAGCACCCACGTCCACTCGACACCCTGCAGTTCCTTCCATCGTGGACCGTAGAGGCCGCCGCCCTCGAAGCGCTCCCGCAGCCAGTCCTCGGGCCCTTCGCCCCATTTCGTCCGGCCCAACGTCTCGCGCAGCCAGTCCAGCGCAGCTTCCGCGAGCTTGAGATGCCGGCCGTGCCCGGGCACCGCGATGCGGTATTCCGCTGCTGCTGCTGATTCCCGCGTAGATGATGTAGTACCAACGCCGCCGCCACCGCCGCCCGCCATGTGAATCGCATTCTGCCCACCGACGGCCGACAGCGAGCCCGACGCAGACTGCGACACGCGCTGGATCGACGTCAGCGTCGTCCGGTCCTCGGGCCGCACATGCAGTGTCGTGCCTGGCGTCGCTCTCGTCGCCGCACTGGTGAGGAACCCCGCGCGAACCAACTCGTCAGTCTGTGCACTTGGCAGCACACTCCTCCCGAGCGCCTGCGTCGTCGCATTGGCCTTGAGAAACTTGACAAATTCCGTCACTGTTGCCTCTGACACTGTGCGGCTGTTTTGCAGCATTTCAATAAAGAGCGGCGTTTCGATGAGAGCCTCGCCGCCGCCGCCGCGGCGCTCAACGCGGACTCGGCGCAGAGCGCCTCGACCCAGCAGCTCGGCCACTTCACGCTCAACACGCGTCGGGGAGTTGTTCAGAACGGCGTGCACGTGGCCGGCGGTGACGAGCGGCGGCATAGTGCCGCGGTAGTGCAGCAACTCGGTGCGCCGCGTAGACTGGAAGCCCGTCTCGGGAACGGGCGTGAACATGTGCGCACGGATGTAGCGCATCGCCTGAATGACGTCCCGTAGGGTGAGCTCCTCGGCGAGGAAGGCCGCGATGCCGGCATCTTCGAGCTTTTCTGAAAAAAGCTCGCCGTCTGCGTCGTCATTGTCCTTTTTTCTGCGCGGCTGCGAGGGGCCGGCCTTTTTCCGTGGTGAGGATGAAGGTGAGGCAGCGGTACTGGTAACGGCGCTGCTCGGCTGGGGACCGCTGGAAGATCGGACAGGCTTCCTGACGCGGTTGCCACCACCTAATATTGATCGTAGACTCTTGGGCATTGTGTGTTTCCAGGGTCTATTATCCTCATCCGTGTGAGTCGCAGTAAGGCAGGTTCACGATGAGGTCAAGTGGCGAAGCTCTGTCCTTGGTGATATTACTGTGTTTACACAGCAGTGGCGGAAGTAATGCCAATGCACGTTAAAAGGTGTAAGGAAGAGTATCTGTTTCGAACCAAAATGAAGTCTAGGAAGTCACTATGGTATGTGTGGTGCTGATGTTGTCGATGCAGACTTTGAAAGCAGCACGGGCTTAATAATACCCTATACGTTCTGTATCCAGCCGCGCTAGCGCACCAACAGACGCTCCGCATCTCGTCCCTTGCAACAGCAGCTTCTTAGTCGTTTTGCGGCGACAATGTACTGATACTCATACATTGTAGGATGGAGGATCTACAATCTCACCAAGCTGTCGAGATCGCGATGACGTCGCAATGCGGGTACCGTCGCCGCCGCATCCAAGATTAGCTGAGAGCCTGATTCCTCTCCCCGCGCTAAATGTCTTTTACAACAGCCTCATGAGGCTCACGCATTCTCGAAACCTTCAGTCCATTAAGCCACAAAACTCGTCATGAAGGCGTCCTTTACCCAGCTGGCCTTGCTGGCCAACGTCCGCTATGCCGCCTCCTACGCTGGAGCTGATGAGCCTCCCGAGTTCGACTGGGCGAGCATTACGCCCTCGCGCAGCCTCGAATATCACCCCTGCTACGGCCCCGAGTACCAATGCGCGCGGCTCCTCCTCCCGCTCGACTGGCACAACACCAGCGACCCATCGTCCACCGTTAGCATTGCCCTCGCCAAGCTACCCGCCGCCGTGCCCGCCTCGGACCCGTCCTTTCGCGGCACCGTCTTCACGCAGCCCGGCGGGCCAGGCGAGTCCGGCACCCTGTACCTGCGCGGCAACGGCCGCAAACTGCGTGATGTCGTTGACGTCCCTGGGAAGCAGCACTACGACCTGGTGGCGTTTGACCCACGCGGGACGGGACGCAGCACGCCTCGGCTTGACTGCTTCCCGGGACTGCTGGGGTACATCAGGACGCAGGAGAGGGACCTGGCCGAGGCGGTGGACGTGAGCCGCGCGGCGCTGGCGAGGGCCGTGGCGGCGGGCAAAGCGGATGGGAGGAGGTGCGCGGAGGAGCATGGCGACTTTTTGAGATTTGTAGGGACAGAGAGCGTGGCGAGAGACATGCTGGCGATCCTGGACAAGATTGAGGAGGAGAGGCCGAGAGGTAAGGCCGTAGAGCAGCAGGAGGAGAGTCGACTGGAGCTAAGGGGAGAATCTGCGAAGGAGAAGGGTGTTGCACGGCTGCAGTATATTGGCATTTCGTACGGTACCTTTCTGGGCAGCGTCTTTGCCTCTCTGTTTCCCGGCCGCGTCGGCCGCATGGTTCTTGACGGCGTTGTCAACCCGTTTGGCTATCAAGATGTACGTATATCCCTTGTTTCTGCACCACCCCTGCCCAGTTCCTTCTTACTAGTATACTTACCATTGAAAACGCAATAAAAGGGCTCTGTCGCTGGCCTCGACGACATGGATGAAATGGTAGACCTCTTCTTCCAGGGCTGCTTCGACGCCGCCCACCACTGCCCTCTGCGGCGCGCCCACGACGCCTCTGGCGGCGACATCAGCCGGCGCTTCTGGTCCTGGGCGTCGTCGCTCCAGGACTCGCCGCTCACCATCCACACGCCCGACGGCAACCGCAAGTTTGTGGCCCCCGCCACGGTGCGGCAGCTGCTCATCACGGCCATGTACCACCCGCTCACCGACTTCCCACCCTTGGCCGCGGCCCTCGACGCCGCCATGACGCACGGCGACACATCGGCGCTCTCTGCGCGGATCCTCGCCACCATGGCGTACGCGACCCTCGACGACGCGCTGCGCGCCAACTTTACCGCGGCGACCCTGCCCGTCGACGCCTTTGCGGGCATATCGTGCGCCGACGCCGTCGTCGACCTGGCAAGCCGCACGCTCGACGACTGGCAGGCGGCGCTGGACAGGTACAGCGACATGTCGCGCGTCGCGGGGCCGTGGGTGCTGTACATGCAGACGCTCTGCGCGGGGTGGCCGCTGCGTTCGGAATGGCAGTTTCCTCGGGGCGGGCCGGCGGAGGGCCGGCGGGCGGCGGCACCGTTTCTGTTCCTGTCGAACCGCTGGGATCCGGTGACGCCGCTCCGAGACGCGAGGATCGCGCGGGATGCGTTTCCGGGCGCCGGGCTGGTGGTGCAGGAGACCATGGGCCACTGCGCGACGCTGGGCGCCATGGGACCCTGCTTGAGGGATGTCGTGGCCGAGTATTTCGATACAGGCGCCGTGCCCGAGGAGGAAGTGACGTGTGAAGCAGCACGTCGTGTCTGGGATTCGTAAAAAAAAAGAAAGCTCTTTACATGAGTCAGATTCAAAAAGGTGTTGTTCATCGAATTCAAATGTTTTCAATTTGGCTCGAAGATGCAAATGCTATGGAAACTGTGCCGCATGGAAAATATGCTGTTGCTTGTAAAACGAAAATCAATCAAAAATAAGCCTCCCGTTTCCAGATCGCCCTGTACACCCCCGCTATCCAGCCGTCGTCAAGATGTACGACGTAATCGAGCTCATGCGCTCCGTTGTCAGCTTGAGCGAGATGCGCAGCAGCTCGCCCGCGATATCCGGCCTCTCCTTCTGCAGCTGCTCCCACGCGTCGCGGCTCATCAGCCAAGCGACGCAGTCGCGCTCCACCGTCACCGTGGCGGTGCGGCTCGTCTCGGAGAAGAAGGGCAGCTCGCCGCACGTGGTGCCGGCGACAATGTTCTCGCACAGCCAGCCCTGCGGCAGGTCGTACTCGGCGCGCAGGATGCCCTTCTCCAGCAGGTAGAAGCCCGTCGCCGACTCGCCGCGGCGGAAGAGCGTGGTGCCGGCGACGTACTCCTGGCGCGCGAAGAAGGACGTGGCGGGGAACCAAAAGTCCTCGTTGCGGTCGCTCAGGCCCTGAAAGATTTGCAGCATGATGCGCAGCGGCTCGTTGAAGCTCTGCCACTTGAGCGGCCGCTGCGTCTCGGTCGTGTTGAGCGCGTGGTGCGCGGCCTCGTCGAGGTGCGACTGGCGAGGCGAGTTGAATGGCGGATCAAACGACGAAAGCTGCGATTTCGATCCAGTGGGAACGTCGAGATTGGCCGTGGGCACTCGCTCGTTCGAGTTGATGGCTTCCTGTCTGGCGTACAGGGTCTTGAGAAATTCGTTTTCGCAAAACTCCAGCGCCGAGTTAAGGTCGGGAAGCATAATGACTTCAATCTTGCCGCTGCCGATACCAACAGCGCGAAGGTTCCGGCCGAGTTGGGCGGAAGCGTCTACGCCACTTAGGATAAGCAAAACACCCCTCTTGTCCAAAAGTCTGGTAATGGTGTTGAATGCTTCGCCCGCAGAATAGTCCAGATCGCTGACGTGCCACAAGTCCAGAATCAAAAACTTGATTGGGCGACTTTCAAAGGCAGCATCGTCAAGAAGACCTCTGATCTTCTCCTCGACACTTACAATGGTGCCAAAGAACAGATAGCCAGTCAGCTTGATGATGTAGGTCTGCTGGCCGACGTGGTGAAGATAGCGATGCTGCGAGGGGTTGCGTCGCACTGTCGAGGAGACGACGTCGCCGTCGAATGTGGCGCGGATGGCAGATACTCTGGACGTTTGAATGACGAGCGATCCAAACGCAAGAACAATACCGACACCAATGCCCACGACGAAATCGTAGATGCCCATTACCAACACAATGACAATAACCGTCAGGTATTCCGCAAGCTTCAACTTCTTGCGAGGTAGCCACACAGCTTCCAGCAGCAGCTCGAAGCCCAGGTCAAAGATGAGAGTACCAACCATCATGACAGGAATGTAGCCAATCATACTGGGTCCAATGAGCATAACAGCAAATGTCAGGACTGCCAACATATAACCGGCGAGACGGCGATTGCCACCGGACCGAATCACGAATACGGTATTCGCGTAAACAAGGTAATTCTGAATGCTACCCATGCAACCGGATATGAAGTTTGAGTAGCCGTGCAACTTCAGTTCTCTGTCCAGGTCTGCGTTGTCCTCTCCGGTGTTAAGTGCCAAAGCAGGTACGTTGATCGGGACATGAAGGACACCGAAAAAAGTCAAAGCAAGCATCGCAGGAATTACCTGGACAATGGCATCCCAGCGCACCAGATTGAATTCTGGCCAGTGTTAGTGAGAGCTGCACACTGTGACGTTAGGCGACTTACTGTAGAGAGTGTAGAAATACCACCAGGGCTCTCCGGGTGGGGGTCCCTGAAAGATCCAGCCTTTGTCGCGAAGATCATCCGCCTCAAGAGCATCAATGGCCGTGACAAAGAGGTAAAAGACCAGAGGAATGGCAAGGATATAAAGCGGCAGGAAGTACTTTGAAGCACCCTTTGTTTGGCCATAGAATAGGACGATGGCGAGGACCAACGGGAAGATCCAGAGCAATACCGTCTCCGGCTGGGTTAGCTGCTTAAATGTGTCGAGATCGTACTTGATATTGCCATCGAGACGTGCCGACACTTCAAGCCCAGTGGCAATAAGAAAATAGCCAACACCACCAATGCATCCAATCAAGATGTGACGTGGGATGAAACCGACCATGAAGCCAAATTTGAACTTGCCCATGAGATAAAACACTAACCCAGTCACCATGGAACTGGTTGCGTAGGCAACAATTGTCGTCGCAATAACAGCATCTGGGTTTTCTTCGCCAACAATGGTAAGGATCTTTGCTGCCATGTTGTGGAAGAATGGAACAACCTCAATCAGCTCCGATCCGACGGCACCCTTGAAGATGCTGCCGCTTGAGAATACCAGCTGCGAGATGATGGTGCTCACGTAGTAAATGGAGATGCCGGCAGATCCCAGATGAGAGAACAGAGGTGTGCCGAGAGGGAAGAGAATCATGCCGTATGACAGAGCGTCAAGGATGTTGAGAAGAAGTCCAACCGCAACAGCAGGCAGGCAAGACAGCGGTTCCAGGAAAACGTGCTGTGTCAGGGCTTTGCCATTCCATCGCTTCGGGTTTGTTGCGACTTTGACGCCATGCATAAAGTTGGTTTCAAATTCCTGGCTTTGTTCGCGAACCTTGGCCAGCCAATTGCGCTTTGCTGGACGCTGCTGACCCTCGAGGATGGCTTCCGCTTCGTAGCTACTATCAGTGGAAGCAGAAAGCAACGGCGTACGCTCAGTCGCGGGCTCCTCGATTGTGGGAGTCTGGGCCGAGGCTTTGGAAGCGCCGACAGCTTCACTACTTTTAGCAGGCCGAAGCGAATCGGAAGCAGTTGACTTGGAACGATCCGCCTTGGGCGTCGTCTCGGCGTCAGTTTCCGGAGGCGATGCTCGTTTCAGAAGATTGGCTATTACGGACGGCCCAGAATCGTCGTCACTGTCGGATTGCTGAGTGTTCTCGTCAGGCGAAGCGGGCTCCGAGACCTCTGCTATGACGGGGGAGCCACGTCGGACGTCGGGGACATGGTCCGTGTCGTCCTCGTGAGGAAACGCATCGTGGATGGAGGATCTCGGACGCTGAAGCAAGGCTCGCGCGCGCTGGGATCCGTCCGAGAGAAAGTAGCTCGCCAATTCGGCCGTATCTTCGCGAACTGTGCGAGCATTCTGTTGGCTGTGGATTGGAGCTATGTCGCGTTAGCTGGCTATTCGCGACAATGGGCAAAAATCTTGTTCGCATTGAAAAAAGCAAGGATCCATAGACAAGGTGTAAAACATACCTAGATGATCGTGAGAAGCGCCATGAATGAAGGACCGGATAGGCTCGCGGTGCGCCTGGCTGGAAGCAACCGAAGAGGAGAGCGCAGGTATGGGCTGCGAACTCGCCTGCGACTCGTTGGTTGTGGTGCGAGCCAGGTCTGGCTGCGACGAGGCAATGCTAGGCGCTCTCTTTCTCCAGGAAGAGAAGCCCGAGCCCGAGTTGGACATTTTTTTTTTTGGTCGCGGGCTGTTGGCGTGTTGGGCGCAGCTCAGTCCTGAGGACCGGAGGAGGATCGACGATGGACCTGTCGCAGCGCTGATCGCATGCGGCGACGGGCAGCACGCTGCAGGGTCTGATAGAGAGGGAGGCGGGTGTCGAGAGGCAGGCGGCTAGAAGGTCGATGAGATCGCCATGCTTGGAGGAGACGAGTAATTATCACGAAAGGAAAGAAGAAAAGTAACTGAAAGAGCGAAGCCTCTGTCCCCGTTTCCCTGCATGTGCAAACAGAAGGTTTTCTGATAAATAGCTGCCGGACGACGAGGCCTTGTTTCAATGACTCTCCAATTTCCCGGTCGAGTTTAGCGCTGAGCCAGGGCGGGGGAGTTGGCGTTATAGAGGGGACAGACTTGATAAGGACAAGCACGGGCTGGCGACAAAGGCGCTGATGGAGGTGCAGAGAAGATAATAGGGGGAAAATAAGATGTAATAAAACAGACGGATGGATATTTGCTCGACTTTTTTTCTGCCAAGATACGGATTCAACAGAGGTGTTTGCCGGCCAATGCAGTGTCTCGCATGCAAGACCTGCAGCTCGACTAATATATTGTCGAGGCCCTGTAACCGTTCCCTGCAGCCACTAAAATTACAAAGTGGCCTGGCCGGTGGAGCATGTACGGCCCAGCCGCTGCCAAATGCCAAAAGGCGCTGGATGATTGGCGTCGTGTCCCGTCAAAACCCATCTGCAGAGGACCGTTATCTACGCTATCGATGCCATTGCAGCTTGCATACATACATGCATACATACATACATACATACACCCAAGACATTTCTCTCGCTGCGAGTTCCGTTTATTGCAGGTATTCGGCATGCGAGACGCTCGTGACAAGAATGCTTCTAGACGGGCGTACGGGGTACAGATGCTGCCGTTGTTAAAACTAGAGCCGACAGTGGCGTTTTAAGAGGATCCTAGGTATCTAGGTAGGTACCTAGCTTCTCAATACCTGCTTAGGCTGCTGGGTACATCTACTAAACGTACCGAGTCTCGCACTGATAGATAGCAGTAGGTTCAGCTCCGCGTCCTCCCTCGTGCGCTGATTGTGCGGGCGTCTCTTATCAGCCAGACGAAAAACTTTAGGAACGATAGCCGTGGCCAAGTCGGGGCACTCTCGCGGCACTCTCGCGGCAAGCCGATCAACATATGTACAAGCAATTGCCGGATGAAAGCACGCTTTTACAACCTCTCCGCTCTCTCTTGAAATGATACATGGCCACGCTTTGCATAGGCCACCCGGCACCCAGCCCCGACCGCCATCTGCCACGCAGCAAGTAATATTAAAATGTGTATATTCTCTATAAGTCGGACATCAGGGTCGTCTAACTGGCTATATATGTATGTGATGCCATTGTAGTGCGTAATTCGTCACAGGCAGGCTTGTAAACTTTCTGCATCAAATATAAGATCAGCCTCTGCATATGCCCTCTTCAGAAAGGCTGCATCGGCCCCTCGTCTTTTGCGAGTTATAGTGGTTGTTGATGCACAGTATCGTCATTTCGTCCTCGAATTGCGCGGCGTCAATCTGCCGTGTTATGCAGCATCTGGTCGATTGGCGTGCAATGCGTATTGCACAGACTGCAGAGTCAGCGAGGCCAACTTCACTCTGCAGCTCGAATGTCGCATTCTGGATATCCCTCCAGAGATCGCGATAATACCGATCCGTGGCATGTTAGAAGAGGGAATGGGTTCGTTGTGGTTCCCCAGCCTGCATCGCTCTAGTCGAGCTTTTGTAAATACCCTTGCGCAATCAGCCTTTCTACATCACCCTGCCTGACGTAGAATTGACTATTTTTTGTCAAGTTTATCGCGCTTTAAATATTTTCAGTCAACAAGAAACTTCACAGTACCACTGGCCCCAGCAGACTTACCCGTATTCCGTCTGTATCTCGCCCGCGTCCTTGAGGACACGCACATCTATAAACAAGTCTCGCGGCGGCTGCAGGCTCCCCGTGAGATCAATATCCGTCCACTGGCCCTTGTACGCCGCCAGCAGGTCGCTGTACTGGCGCACGTAGTCCTCCTCCTGGGGGCTCAGGCTGCTCGTCGACCCTTCGCCCGCCGCCACCGGCAGCCCGCCGCTGCCGCCTCCGCCGCTGCCGGGGTCGCGCACCTGCTGCCCCGACAGGTCCGCCACGTCGGAGCCGTTCCAGACGAGCTCCTCGAGCTTGTCCGTCCGTGTGCGGTGGTACGCCAGCAGGCACCGCTTGTTGCGCCGCATCGACAGGTGGTTCACCAGCAGCGTGCACGCCACCGCCTGGTCCGCGGCCGGGTCGAACGAGCCCCGGAACGGCTCCAGCAGGTCGGTCACGTCCTTTTCCAGGTCGCGCACCTCGCGCGTCACGGCGCGCACAATCTCGGTCTGGTACGGGGGCAGGTGCGCCAGGTTCTGCGTTCGCTTGGCATGCTGGGCCTGGAGGTTTGCGTCGCGCTGGGGTCAGCTTTTGGGAACGGAGGTCTGGTAAAATTGCACCATGACATTGAAGTACTCACCAATTTGACGCCGAGGTCACCGTACATTGTGGCGTAACACTGAATACAAGGTTCTTATCAAATGAAGAAGAGGCCAAGAAAGTTGCAACCCGAGGTGGACGCGCCTGGAAGTTGACTGCCATTGGCACGCGTCCTGCCGCCAATCATTCCTTTGCTACCCCGCCAAAACCCGCAGACTGTCCAAAGCTCTCCATGACCCCGCCATCAACGTCCACAACTTGGGCCAAACAGATACGCATTGTCCGCACAGTTTTGTGCTCAGCGATCAAGTTTCTTCTGTCTTGGGAAATCGCGGCACATTCTCAAAGAAAATCACAAATACTGGCGTTACAGGTGCTGCCTTTAGACGAAAAGTGCGACTGCCAAATAATCACCTGCATATATTGTCCAGTCATGTAGCCGTTTAGTTTTTTTTATATTTGTGCAGTCTATAGTCAATGTAATGGTTTTTATTTTGAATTCGTCATAGCCGGACCCCGCATCCATAGCCCAATTCATTAGGCATCAATTCATCGGAGTCATCATATCCCACCCGTCATACCTCATTACATCTGTACCTGCAGACAAGTAGTCAAAAAGCTTACAGCTTCTGCATAGCGGCAATGTCCGAGGACTGGACGTAGTCCTCAAGCTCAGCGATCTGCTCCTGGAGCTCGTCCAGGGAGACCTTCTCGTCCTCGACGACGAGGTTGATCTGGAGCTTCCGGATACCGTAACCGATGGGAACAAGCTTGGAGGCACCCCAAACCAGGCCATCCTTCTCGATGCTACGGACGGCAGCCTCGAGAGCAGCCATGTCGGTCTCGTCATCTAGAAATAGCATTAGCACATGGCTTACTTTTGCGACACAATAATCATGGTTCAACTTACCCCAGGGCTTCACGTCCATGGTGACAACAGACTTGGCAATCGTCTTGGGCTTGGCAGCCTTCTTCTCACGGTAAGCAGCGAGACGCTCCTCACGGACTCTGACAGCCTCGGCATCCTCCTCCTCATCGTCGGAGCCGAACAGGTCAACGTCGTCGTCGTCCTCAGCAGCACCCTTGGCAGGGTTGATGGTGAGGTCGCCAGACTCGGGGCCGTAGGTAGAGTAGGCCTTGGAGGGGTCACCAGGGAGAGTGGCGAACTCGCTCTCGTGGCTGGCAATGTGCTTGTACCATCTGGAGGCGTGGGGGTACTTGTCGGCAGCAGGGGCGGTGCTGAAGGCCTTGAAGACGGCAACATCAGCCTGCGAGGGGCCGTGGCTATTTATCCTGTCAGTATGCTTTGTTGGGAAGCTTCTGGGCGAATAATGTAGAGGAATGGGTGGGGTTAGGCATTGTTCAGAGATGCATTGCTGCTTGTTCTTTCGTCTGTCGGCGGGTCTTGAGTCCGCCTCCGAAACACGGACCAATTGTTCTCATCATGTAATGCGCAGGGATAATTGGAATGCAAACGCGGAGAGAAGGCAAGAAGAGGCCAAGAGCCGGCAGAAAGACGTACCCTACGATGTAGGAGCGGGTAGAAACCCAGTTGTTGAGCACTGGCAAACAGGGTCAGTACTGTGGCGGTGTGGTTAAACGCTGAGCACTGCAAGGGACATACTGGTAGCTCCAGCATCGGTGAGGAGATCAGCGAAACCCATTTTGACTGTGAAGAGGAATACGTCGAGACGAAAGGTATCAAGAGAGTTGAGAAGAAGAAATAGGAGGTGGTGGTTGTCTGGTCGATGTGCTAGGTGGGGTTGAGGATTTTTTTTAACCAAATTATGGCGAGGGGCCACTTGTGCCTAGGTAGGCGTGGAGCGTGCAGGGTGCAGTAGTTTAGGTTGGTCGGGATAAATATCGGCCCGCGACGGTGCCACCTGGAGCTTGCTTCAAGTTGCTTGCCTGCGAGCTGCCACCGGCGGGGGTGCTAGAGTGCTCTAGTACCACAGCAGAGAGCTTCCATCTACGTAACAGGAGCTGCAGCCTATCGAGCCTGCTAACCTACCTAGCCGCTTCTCTGCTATCCGTAGTGGCCAACACAATTCCAGTCAGCAGCACCGCGTGCAGCATCATCCACCATCTTTCATCCACGCAGCCAATAATCTCCCGCCCCGAATCGCTTCCACAGAAATTATCTGCAATCATGCCCATCCCACTCATCACCTTCAGGGCGGGTCGGTGTGACATCGACGTATGTTCATGTGCCCTAGCAGCTTCCAATTGTTTGATTGCTAACTGCTGCTGCTTCAGACCAGCTCCGGCCGACCGTACAAAGTGAAGCCACTGCCCGAGCCTGGCTACCTTTCCGTTCACTATGAGGACGGTATGCCAGACATAGCCTTGGACTTGTATGCGCAAACCCGCTAACTCGAGTTGCAGAGCTCATTAGATTCTGCTGGCGAAAGCGCGACACGTATCTCGATAATGCCGAGCTCGATCTCTACTTGGTGCCTACTGACGGTACCTTTGGCCCATACGAGTACAAAACAGGTTCCCAGCCAACGTCAAAGACCAATGGCCGCATATTCGTCCTCAAATTTGCCTCATCCTCACAGCGCTACCTCTTCTGGATGCAGTCGAAACCTCAGGGCAGCGGCACCGACGCCAGCTACTTTAGCCCTCGCGACCGCCGCATTGGCGAGGCCGTGAACCGTATCCTGCAAGGCGAGGACCTCCATCCTGGAGAAGTTGAGGCGATGCAAAACATGAATCGCGACAACGATGACGACGAAACCATGGAAGACGTCGAAGGTCAGAATTCAGGATCCCACCCACGTCACGGAAGCGGCGGTGCCGGCGCTGGCGCTACAGGAGGAGATGTTAGAGAAGAGGGCGAGGAATCGAGAGAGGGCGGTTCCGATGGAGCGAGAGCGTAGGTACACCCTGATCCTCTTTTTGTTGCGCCTTTACGCCTTAAACGACATACTTCACCTGGCCATGATGTAATAATAGATTCTTTTTTCCTCTGGGGCAAAGACAAAATGCAATTGGCGTGAAATGTTCTAAAAATTTGGCGCACCCATGTAATTCTTGCTGACGATTTCCTTCCAGGGCTTCAAATGATGCTACAGATGCGAGCGCTGCCGTTCAGAGATTCTTGAGCTCCATTTCGGGAGCCAATCTACCAAGCGGTCCAGGACAGAGACAGCACGCTGATTTGCCATACCCCTATCTCAGTCATCTCCTGCCTACTTCAATTACCGTCCCCATGGTAAATGAAGCGTCCGAAGACTTTGTTAACTCACTTCTCAACTACCTGCCTTCGTCGATTATTGTCATGGCCGCAGACGCTTCAAGTGGTGAAGACAGTACAGCAGAGCCCGCACCAGCGGCTGTTGAGGCGGCCAAGGCGGCTCTATCCATGCCTCAGAAACGGACATTAGTTACGAGAGTGCTGCGCAGCCCCCAGTTTCACCAAGCCCTCGGAGCCTTGACAATGGCCCTTCGAGATGGTGGACTACCCACCATTGCTGATGCCCTCGGAGTTCATGTCGAGAATAGCGGTTACATTCAGCAGGGAGGTATGCCGTTGGGCGGTGGCCATGCAGTCAAGGCTTTTGTCGATGGTATTGCCAAGTCAGCTAAGGAGCAGCAAAATTAACGGTCGTTGCTTGATATTAAGCCACACTGCGTAGCCAGAAAAACAGAATTCACCAAAAATAGACATGTACAATTATGGACCCTAGTACTTCAAGCTAGTTGACTGAAGAGCGCAGATAACCTCAATGGCATTGCACATGGGTATTTGACAGGAGCTAGTTGGGTGCTGCCAGATGCTGTCTTGAAATGGCGCCCCACGCATTCTAGCAGCCTCACCCAGAGATCTGCTGCCTGCGCCGGAAGCTTTCTCATCAACAACACTTTGGCGAAAATCACAGCATTACCTCGAGCGCGCAATCGCGAGTAAAATTTCATAGCCATGGATGCGCCTTTCCCTACCGACGTGCAAGAATTCGACGGCGACGACCGCATATCTTTCTCGAAGCTCGACAGCAAGTTCATTGCTGTCCGGGACGATGGCGCTGAGTTCGAGTTCGACGCCGACCGCCGGGTGTGGCAGCCGTTGGATGATCAAACCCTAGACGAAACTTTTCCGTCGCTGGATTTACCACAGGATCCCCAGGGATCTGGAGCTGGAAAGAGAAGACACGACGACGAAGAAAATGGATCCGAGGTAAGCCGCAGCGAGGTGTTGGTCCAGACTGCAACCTTGATACGCACTATTACACTGTCGCGCAAAAAAATTGACTATGGAATTCAGTCACAGGAATCGAAAAAGCTGAAGCGCCCCAATAAAAAGTCCAAGGCACCACCACAGCCGAAGCAAAACACGGCTGTTTACGTCACGGGCTTGCCCGCGGATGCGACCGTCGACGAAGTCCACGAGCTGTTCTCGCGCAAGGGAGGTGTCATTGCTGAGGAAATTGACAGCGGTGCTCCGAGAATAAAGATGTACAACGACGCAGACGGCACCTTCAAGGGCGATGCGCTCATTGTGTTTTTCAAACCCCAGAGCGTTGAGATGGCCATTATGCTACTCGACGATACCGATTTCAGAATAACAGCGAGCGGCACGCGCGACGGGCGAATCCGGGTGCAAGAGGCTGACTCGAGCTACAAAAAGGTGCAATATGACCAGGATGGCGGCGCCAAAGCCGAGGGTGGTGGAAGCGCCAACAGCAGTAACAAGAGCAACGGCAACGGCAACGGGGAGCGTCGCGGGCCAACAAAGGATCGACAAAAGATTATCAAAAAGACGCAAAAGATGGACGCCAAGCTGGCTGACTGGAGCGACGACGAGGCGCCCGCGATTGCGCCGGTTAACCTGAAAAAGGACAAGACGGTGGTGCTGCAGCATATGTTTACGCTACAAGAGCTCGAGGAGGATCCGGCGGCGCTGCTGGAGATTAAAGAAGACATTCGGGACGAGTGCTCAAAGCTCGGCACGGTGACGAGCGTGGTATTGTACGACGAGGAGGACGACGGCATCGTGACGGTCAAGTTCAAGGAGTCGGAGTCGGCCCTGGCATGTATCAATCTCATGCACGGGAGGAGCTTTGGTGGTCTGAAAGTCGAGGCTGCGCTGGCAACGGGCAAGGAGCGGTTTAAAAAGTCGAAGGCGAATAATGATGATTTCTCTGACTAGGGAAGGATGGGCTGGCGCTGATTAATGTACAATATTTGTTAGACTTGAATACTAATGACGGCAGATGAGAGGTCCTGATTCGATCTATGTCGACCTTACAGAGCTATAACATCTTCTCGGCATCGTACTCAGACAGTGGTGTATCACTAACGGGCCAATTAAGAAGCGTCTTATCCGCCGTTGCGAAGACTTATTTGACAGAAAGGCCGGCCGACCATTCTTGAAGGGCTTCGGGTCTGAGAATTGCCAGTCTGAGGAGCAAGTTCATTAACCGCAGCGACGACGCGGCCAGCTGGCGCGATTGCAGCTGAAGCCGCGGCAGCAATCAACGTTGGTGGTACAGAAAGAACCACGCGTGCGACAAGCAGAAGCACCTGTTATTTCTCGCCGGTTAGTCATTATAGCCGAACATAAATTCTGCCAGTGTACACGTACTGGTTGCTTCCTCAGAGGCACTCATCTCTTCCCTAGATATGGCTACAACGCTGGTGGCGCCCACAGCGATGACAAGAAGAGTAAAAATGAAGCGTATTTTCATTTGCTTTGCTGAAGGTGAGATATTCAATGGTCCTGGTTCCCCCTAAGACCCTACTTCTTTAGGTTCGGTGGTGTGCAAAAACGCCTACAAGTCTTGGAGGGTGCCTTCCTTAAATACTCTTCGTCGTGCCCGTAGCCTCGCGGTCACAGCTTTCCTCGCAACATGACGAAGTCACGAAGGACTAGTCTTGGCAAACCAAACGCGTTTGAAATGCAGTACTTTCATTGTTATAAGGATTGAGATGGGCGTTGGTGCTGCAAATGTGCCCCGACCAACCTGAGGTCAACGCAGAAGTTACTTATGCGCCTGTTCATGCAGGAATACATGAGATTATGAGTACCCGACACGTTCTCGGCTCCTCCGCTTGAAAATTTGCCATCACACGCGCTTGTCCTCGCGTTGTATATATCTGCATGGGCGTCTATGAGGATGAAAGCCGTCAACCTGATGAGGCGGGAGCAGCGTGACGGGAGGGTATTTGATGGAGCAATATACATATGTGGCGAATCTTGCAGTTAATTCGTCAATTAAAGGAGCTGAGGTTATAGGTGCAAGCTCCGTCAATAATGTTATTACATGTGATCTTCAAGCACGGGAGGCAGTTCACACAAGCCTAACTCTGCAGGCTCGTGCTTCAGCACGAAACAAGCCAACTGAGAATCGCGTCCGGCCGTCACTCCTGCTAATGAATTTAGTCAAAAAGTGATTCGCAAAGTAGACAAAACTGCAGCCTTATGACGAGACCGTGCACACTGTAGAAGCCGTTGTCTTTGTACTTTGGCGAGGAACCGTCATGGGGGCTCTGGAGAGTTAGCCAACAAGGTTTTCGCCGACGCTGCTACCAGTGCAGTGAAAAATGTGCTTTTCAAAGGTTCCAGAGTGAAATCGCAGCCAAGGACATGAGCGCGTAGGTGTTTAAGTGCAGTGACGTCTTCGTTGTGCGTTCATGGGTCATGGACTCGTGCCAAGACGTTGTCATGCCAACCGTGGCGGCCGTACCGCTTTTGCATCCCAGGTTCCCGGCGCCCAATCAATTGCGTTTCGGTCCAGGATAATGTATAGCGGCAATACCCATTATCGTATTTCTGTTTTAAACAAGCTTCTTTCACAGCATCTGCTCTTCTACATTCCAGTCGACTACTCAAAAAAGCCCCGTGCCAGAACCTCAAACAATTCCATTAAAGCACTGGTCTGGCGCTAGCTACTCCATACTAGTGCGGCTGAACCAGAAGACCAAGACACGGGGGAAGTGGGCATCGATTATAAAGAAACCTGTCGCTGGGTAAGATCACAAGCCTTTCGCTTCAGTCAAGCAAATATTGGTGGTGTTGATTGCGTTGCTGACGTTAGTCTGATAGCAGACGAGCCAAACGCAGAAAGCATGGGACTACTATCCGGTGCGCTGCGACCGCGGCAGCAACAACAACAATTGCCAGTGTACCAACAGTCCGAATCTCCGTCGAAAGAGCGCTACTCCGACGACGACTATTACTATTCTGATGAGGACGACAGCTCCTCGTCATCACGACCGAGCCGCTCCGGTTACAGCTCACGCAGCGTCTCGGACACGATAGGCGGCGGCCGCAGCACCACCGGCGCTGCTCTGCTGCTACCGAAACGACCCCAAAACACATCCTCCAGAGGCTTCTTCAGCAGATATCGCTTCCGTCTGCCTACGAAACTGACACGCTATGTCCTGTTGCTTGTACTGGGCACCACACTGCTCTTCATCTTCTCGCTAGTACGGGCCAGTCAGGTCGAAAACTGGAAAATCGCCAACGGCAAGGTACCGACCCGCCCAGCACCTCCGCCAGCGTGGGAGAAGTTTCCTTTTCTGGAGCGATACTATGGTGGAATCAGGACGTTGGTGCCGCTCAACGAGAGCGAGCCCGAATACCCTCGCGAAAACGAGCCCATTCCCCTGGGAGGTCCTGCCTCTGGAGAGGAAGAGGACGAGGAGAATGAGAAGAGATCCGAGACGAAGCCTGAGAAGAGAGCAGAAGGTATCCAGAAGAAGGCGGTTCCTCCAAGCGCGGCATGGAGCGAGCATCCCAACCGATCGGTAGAAGCTGGTGTAAATGAGTGCTTCATTGATGCTGCGAATCAGATTCGTGTTCCCGAGCTCCGATACTACACCGGCCGACCTCACGGCTTCCCAATAAACATTGGCGGCTCCTACGAGTTGCTCAATCTACCAGAAGACATTTGCTTCGAGCGATACGGCCGCTACGGCCCCTATGGCTTTGGATACTCGTCTCGCATGGGTGGTCTTGGCACCGGCGAACACAGCGAAAACGAGGGCGCCGAACTAGTCTGGGATAGCAGACCTCATGTTGACTTTAGGGAAGTGGACTGGGCAGAGGCCCAGCGCCGCTGTCTTCATTCCAACGCGCATAGGTTCAAGACCTTGCCGACCAGAAAGACCGGTCCTCAGGGCTTTGTCAACGCCGTGCCCGAGTCTGACAAGAGGCAGAAGCGGGACGAAGCTGCGACAGCTACTCCTACCACGGCAGCCGACACAGAGTCTAGCACAGCGGCAGAAACCTCTGAGACAGCTAGCAGCGATAGCATTGCAAAGACAGGACGAACCGCCATTGTCTTTCGTTGCTGGGATGAGTTCTTCTTCCGTGAGGATGATATTGCCAACCTGCGGTCCATGATCATGGAGCTGTCGCTTGGTTCTGGTGGCCGATATGACGTGCACCTTCTGGTCCAAGTCAAGAATGACGCTGCCTACCCGATCTGGGCGGATCAAGAAGCCTACGAACAGCGAATTCGTGATGTGATCCCCAAAGAGTTCCAGGGTCTCGCTACGTTGTGGACCGAGACACAAATGCTCTCGCTCTACCAAGGCATTCACGACAAGTGGACAGTTGGACCGGATCACTCCGTCCACGGCTCATACCGCGGACTCGTCATGGCTATGCAGCACTTTGCCTACATGCACCCAGAGTACGACCACTTTTGGCACTGGGAGATGGATGTCCGCTACACCGGCCACTATTACGATCTGCTGACCAAGATTGAGTCATGGGCCCAGGAGCAGCCACGCAAGGGGCTTTGGGAGCGCAACGCACGCTTCTACATTCCTACTACGCACGGCTCCTGGGACGACTTCAAGCACCTCGCACGCGTGCAGACCGAGACGGGCACGCTGTCGGCAGACAATGTATGGGGTAACCTGGCCAAGCCGAACGAGGGCGAGTCGCCGCAGACGCGCAAGGGCGACCGGTCCGTTTGGGGCCCGATCCGTCCCGCCGACGAGAATGACTGGTTCGAGCACGAGGATGACCCCATCCCGCCGACGACGTACGAGCACGACAAGTACCAATGGGGCGTTGGCGAGGAGGCCGACTACATCACGCTGAACCCCGTCTTCAACCCCGAGGGCACGACGTGGGGCCTGCGCGACGACATCACCGGCTTCAACGAGTCGCACCCGCTGCCGCCGCGCCGCGCGAGCATCATCACGACGTCGCGCATGAGCCGCCGCCTGCTGCTGTCGATGCACCGCGCCACGACGTTCAAGAAGCAGTTTGCCTTTGCCGAGATGTGGCCCGCGACCGTGGCGCTGCAGCACGGGTACAAGGCCGTCTTCGTGCCGCACCCGCTGTTCGTCGACCGCAAGTGGCCCGTCGAGTACCTGGCGAGCACGCTCAACGCGGGCCACAACGGCGCCACCGGCGGCGGCCGCGCCAGCGTCTACGGCGCGCGCGAGCACAACCTGCGCGGCCTCTCGTGGTTCTACAACACGGGCTTCGCGCCCAACCTGTACCGCCGCTGGCTCGGCCTCCGCGTCAACAATGACGGCGGCGACGAGTTTGAAAAGACCGAGGACAAGAGCAAGCTGCAGGCAGGTGTCGCAGGTGTGGGCAGCATGCCCGGCGGCGAAGGGCGGATGTGTTTACCGCCGATGCTGCTGCACCCCATCAAGGGGGTTGAGCTCGCGGTCGAGGCGCCCCCGGAGGAAGGCGAGGAGGCGCTCGAGTCGGACCCGACGGCGTGAAGCCGAGGATACCCCATTACTTTGTTTTTTTATTTGCTGGTCATCTTGAGCGCATTGATTGTTTTGGAGCTTTACTGCAGAGCGTAATGCGGCGTTGGATATATTGCGCATCTGCCATGATGTGAAAAGTGTAGATGCGGGATTGGCTGTGTATCTATTATGAGAACTTGAATATGACAACAAATACATGTATATCGAGGACAAAGACGTATAATTTAGGGCCGTGCAAGCCATCGATTAGAGAAGGTCATGGTTGCCTTGAGCCAACGTTGTAATATGAAGAGCGTCTTTTCTTTTAAGCAAGCCACTCGTACACTTGATATCCATTTCTCTAGCATAGCCTGTTGTAGTATAAAGGCTTCCCGAAAACAGTTGTAGCTATCTCCCAAGATTCTTTTCCATCCCGTCAGTTTCCCCTCCTTTGTACGCCTGGTTTATGTGTTGTTTCCCTCGCAACAAGCCGTTAAAGAAAACAGTTGCATAGGTAATTAATAATAAAAACAATGATCCGAACATTCTTTCAGATGAAGACTATCAGCTCACCCGGTCCGAGTTTGTTGGAAGTCTTCCTCGTCTTCGTTTCGGGGGTGTTAAGTCATGGTCGCTGACAGCAGAAAGAAATGACATAGATTTTTTTTTCCTTCCCACTTTCTTCCATCTCTACTTCCTCATAAGTCGTGTCAAAGAGCAGGGGCTCTTTAGACGACACGCTTGACCTCGAAGAAGCGACGGAGCCACCAGACCTGGAAGAGGGACTCGCCGACGACGACGCCAATGACGAAAAGGTTCCACCACTTGACGCGGCCGTTTGTGCTCTCGGCAGTGTTGCGGTGGGTGCGTTCGCGGAGGACAATGTACTGCTGCTCGTCCTTGACCTCGTCGAGGAGATCGGAAAGGCGCTTCACTGGAGAGGTTGTTAGAACTGGCTATGAGTACTCGGTGTAGCTGTCACGTACCTTCGGCGTCCAGGGGATCAGACTGGTACTCGGTCTCGCTGACGTAGACGACACCGTGGACATTGAAGGATACTTCCTTGCTGTTGGCGCCCCAGTGCTGGTTACCGAAGCAGTAGGTGTACTTGCCGTCGTACTTGGCGTCGAAGCTGTGGTCGCCGTTGGAGACGGACTTTTCGTTGATCTCGTACTGGCCAACGGGGTTTGTGATCTGTTTCGGTGGGAAGCATAGTTAGTCATGACCCAGAGTGTTGATACAAGGATGCGAAACCCCATCTGTCTAGCAATTATGATATCATGGTGCGCGCCATCAAGACACATATGAACATGTCATGCCAGGCAGACGCAAGATCCGGGGCTGGAGGGGGGCGGGCGTACCCAGAAGTCAATGTCGAGGTTGCCTGCGCTACCAAACTCGCGATCGCCGACCTGGTAGGTGACGCTCATCTTGTCATCCTTGTGCAAGCTCTCGTGGAAGCACTCGAGGCCGTGGGCAGGCAGGACGATGTTGTGTGCAGAGGCGGTCGACGCCGCGACGGCGGCGACGAGGAAAGCCCTTGTGGCGGAGAGGAAGTGCATTGTTCGATGGATTCGGAGGGCTGCCGGAGAATAGACGCAAATGCAGAGCAGAAAAAAAGTCAAGAGACAGGGCGCGCGCGGGGAATCGATGGGCAATGGGCTTGGAGAAAGGGAAGCTCTGGCTCCTGGATTTAGACGTGGATCCACGTATCGCGAATTGACACCTTTTCGCAAGGCCAGGAGCTCGCTGGGCTGCTAAAAAGCGACAGCCCACTAACAGGTACGTACCTGGAGCTGCTATTGGTGGCTGCAAACTGACAGTTGAACCACTGTCCAGCCACTGTGTAGCCGGCGAACATCCACTGCAGGTTGCCTGCCTGTGGCTTGTGCTGTGGCTCTCGCTCTCCCCTATTTTCCGTTCAGGAGAAAGCTACCTATCGGCGCGGGCGGTCGGCGGGAGGGCCACAGTTTTACCGAGTGTGCGCGGACGCGGTACCGCACGAGTACCTGTCGAGAGGCCATTTCTTGGTGTGGCGGGTGGTGCAGTCGCGTGCTCAGCGCAGGTCGCAGTGGGGTATAGTGGCAAGAAGCAGTTTTTTTTTCGCCTGCTGCGCCCCCCTATTTCCAGCGTCCACTTTCGCTTGGTTTAGGCGGCTGGAGGGGAAGCGGCCGCTAAGGATACGGAAGATTTAGGGTGAGGGGCCCTGTAAGTTTGCAGGGGCTACACGTCCAGACTGTGGCGCCAGCAGGCGTCTGTCACTGTCTGATAGGTAGGTGGCTGCTTGGGGGCCGACACTGCGCTGTGCAGGAAAGCAGCTGATAACGCCTGATGAACACCTGAAGGGGTTCCAAGTCAGTGAGGGAAGGGGCTGGTTGGCGCCCGTCTTGTCACCTTGTGCTTGGGCCTGAACGGCTGGCCGAATGGCTGGCTGGCCGATGAGGTACCGCTGTCGCTCTACACCGACAAAGCCTGCCACCCCCCAGAAACATTAATCCCACCACCATCCAACATTTTTTTTTTTGTTGTTTCTGCGTGTGCCTCTCTACGCTCCCGATTTCCAACGACGAACGCCGACGAAAGAGTGAGTTAGCCCGCCCGCCCGCCCCTCCTGATCCTACTATATCGCCCTCTGTATATCATCGCTTCATCCTGCTGGCCGCCTGCTCACTCCCGCTCTCTTCCCGCCTGGCCTTTGCTGCGATGCTCCAGAAAGCGGCCCTCCTGCCCCCACACAAGGCACCCAAGATGGCACCCACGCAACCGCCGGTCCGTTCAGCAGCTGCCTGGTCAAGGAGATTCATGGTTCATCCTGCGGCCTGGAAATTGCTCCAGCCGATAGCGCTGCCTGGCGAATTCGACTAGGTCGTTGTGCGTGTGACTGCGTGGTGGTGCGCGAGGCACATCTGTCCTCTGTGCTGCCACTGGGATAAAGCCTGGCATTGCGCGCCACTGCAAATAGTTGGTCGGCAAAGCGGAAGGACAGTGGTGAATTTGGTCTTCACTATTTTCCCCTATGTTCAAGCCAGACTTTGTTGATTTTCCTGCTCTTCTCCCCTTGCGCATTGCCTCCATAGCCCAGGCTGGCGTCATTGCTTGATCGGAGAGCGGGCCTGAAAAAACCCCTCCTTAGTTAAGCCATCCTCCGCCGCTAAACTAACCCGTGGCAAGTAGGACACCTCTCTTTCTCTCCCTCGTCAATCATCCCACCAAAGCCACCACCAACACACGTCTACCTTTCCCGCTCAAAGCGTTGTCGTAGGCTCCGTCACCAAAAGTCGCAATCATGGGTCTCGCCTTTTCCAAGTTGTTTGATAGGTTGTGGGGGAAGAAGGAGATGCGAATTCTCATGGTCGGTCTCGATGCCGCTGGTAAAACCACCATTCTCTACAAGCTCAAGCTTGGTGAGATTGTCACTACCATCCCTACCATCGGTACGCGCCCTCAATTCCATCCGCCCAGTCGACGCGCATTTTATTGCGCATAAAACGCGCGTCTTGACTATCCTCGGCCGCCCCCTACTGTTCTCGCTGCTAACCCGCCACCCCTAGGTTTCAACGTCGAGACCGTCGAGTACAAGAACATTCAGTTCACCGTCTGGGATGTCGGCGGTCAAGACAAGATCCGTCCCCTCTGGAGACACTACTTCCAGAACACCCAGGGTATCATCTTCGTTGTCGATAGCAACGATCGTGATCGTATCGTTGAGGCCCGCGAAGAGCTCCAGCGCATGCTCAACGAGGATGAGCTCCGCGATGCCATCCTCCTGGTCTTTGCCAACAAGCAGGATCTTCCCGTACGTCTTTTCTCGAGCCTAGTGTCGCGCTTAATGGTCTTGACGCAATTTAAACTAACCTTTGCGCCTACAGAACGCCATGAACGCTGCCGAAATCACTGATAAGCTCGGCCTCCACAGCCTGAGACATCGGGGCTGGGTACGTCCATCCTCCTTCTCGCATTCATCGCTCTGTCTGCTCCCACGTCGTTTTGTTGCTAACCGACATCGCAAAACAGTACATCCAGTCCACCTGCGCCACTTCTGGAGATGGTCTGTACGAGGGTCTCGAGTGGCTCGCCACCACCCTTCGCCAGGCTGGTCATAATTAGAAGAACAACCGAGAAGCCCTCTGATCAATCCCCCGCCTTCTCCAGCCTACTACATTGTTTCGTACCCTCTCGCATCGGTTTCCACGTCAAAAATCGAAGGATTCGATTGTAATTTGCAAACTCATATCGGTCAACAAATCGAAATTAGTTCATAAACACAAAATCGAATGTTTTCATTCGATGCCCCCGCCTGCTTGTTTCGCCTGCTCTCCTCCCTTGGTGTGTGCTGTGAGCTCCGTGTAGCCAGAGCAGCCTCTTGCTTCTTCATTCTTCTCTACTCCACAACTGCATCTTGTCTCTGGGGATCCACGCGTCTGTCGACTTTCTGCGAACTAGGGCGCACTCTTCTTACGGCGTACAGAACATGGAAAAAAAGGGAGTCTTTGGATCATTTTTACACCAATGGCGGAAAAGGTTGGCAGCGATTTGACTCGGCAATCAAGGCATCGGAATTGTTGTGTGGAAGACTATATCGATGGTACAGAAATCAGTGGCTAGTGATTGGAGGAATCGAGTTGGGAAGGGGGAGTGATTGGTTTTCGTTTCGTTTTAACGTGGGGTGTGTCTTGAAGTTCCGAACTTTTTAGACGCGGTGTTTGCTTTGGTCTGGTTCAATTTTTCTTTTTTTAACTTCTTTTCTCACGACATGAAAAAGAACCCCAAAAAAAATCAACCCAAAAGTTTCCATGTCTGAAAAATTCTCTCCAAGTTCTTTTAAATCCCTCAATGACTTGCTATTGGTCTTTTCTTCTCGTCTTTAAATAGAAATAATAAAGGGACAGGATTACGGTCCTGGCGTAAAATAACAGGGCTCTGTTGATAACGGCTACGAAGACTGTAGTGAGACTGCTGAGGCTGTAATATGTCATGCCATACGTACCTTGAACAGGCACCCTGAACGGAGACATGAGTAAAATTCGAGTCATTCACGCTGTGTCGATGAATCCGGGGCGAACACTGTTTATGTGTGCGTTATAATTTATTTATACATCTATATATCCGTGGGTATCGACAGTGAAAGTAGGGTGGTCTAATAGTAGTACGAACGCCTTCCTCTCTGTAAAAGCAAAACGCGATAGTCATAATCCAAAAAGTCGTAATAGTATACAACACAAAATTATTCAAACAATTTCCTGGAGGGAGGAGGCTCGCTCACCCAGACTCGGCTGCTGGTGTTGACTCCGCCGCCGATGTATTAATCACTTCCAGGCCAGTCTTGTCGTCCTTGATGCGCACCTCGGCCGTCTCGCCCATCCTGAGCTTGCCGCGGATGATCTGGTCCGCGAGGCCGTTGCTGATCTCGTTGGTTATGAGACGGTTGAGCGGGCGCGCGCCAAACTTGGGATCGTAGCCACGCTCGGCCAGCCAGTCCTTGACCTCGTTGCCGACCGACAGGACGATGCGCCGCTCGTCGAGGCGCTGCTGGAGCTCCTTGAGGCGAATGTCCACGATTTCGCGAATGGCACTCCGCGCGAGCCGCTTGAACAGGATGAACGAGTCGATGCGGTTCAGGAACTCGGGCGGGTAGGCGTGGCCGACGACGTCCATTACAGCGGCGCGCACCGAAGGGTCCAGCTCGCCGTTGGCGTCCTCCTTGTACGGGTGCAGCGGGTCCTGCCCGACGAGGATGTCGGCGCCGAGGTTGGACGTGAGGACGATGATTGTATTCTTGAAGTCGACCTTGTGGCCCTGCGCGTCCGTCAGGTAGCCCTCGTCGAGGACCTGCAGGAGGAGGGCGGAGATGTCGCGGTGCGCCTTTTCAAACTCGTCAAAGAGCAGCACAGCGTAGGGCTTGCGGCGAACCGCCTCGGTGAGCTGGCCGGCGTCGTCGTAGCCGACGTAGCCCGACGGCGCGCCGATGAGGCGCGAGATGGTGTGCTTCTCTTGGAACTCGGACATGTCGAAGCGCACGACGGCCGACTCGGTGGAGAAGAGGAAGGCGGCGAGCTTCTTGCAGAGCTCCGTCTTGCCGACGCCGGTCGGGCCGAGGAAGAAAAAGGATGCGAGCGGTTTGTTCTCGCCGCTCAGGCCGGCGCGCTGCAGGCGCACCGCGTTGGCGACGGCCTTGATGGCGTCGTCTTGGCCTTTGACGGCTTCGCGCAGGCTGTCCTCCATGTGCACCAACTTCTCAATGTGGCCTGACGTCAGCTTGGAGACAGGGATGCCGGTGATGCGAGAAACGACAGCGCCAATGTCGTCAGCGGTGACGCTGTCGTGGATGAGGGTGCTGTCGTTCGGTTGTTCCTGCTCCGGCTCCGAGGGCAGCTTCTGCTCCAGATCCGGAATGACGCCGAACCGCAGCTCCGAAGCGCGGCCAAAGTTTCCGGTGCGCTGAGCTTGATCGAGTTCAAACCGCGCCTTGTCAAGATCTTCTTGAATCTTCTTGACAGCATCAAGCTCCGACTTTTCCTTATCCCATCGGGCATTAAGCCCGGATATTTCTTCGTGGTACTTCTTGAGTTCTTTCTCCAGCTTTTCTCGGCGCTCTTTGCTGGCGACGTCCTTTTCCTTGCGCAGACTCTCCAGTTCGATCTGTATGGTCATGATCTTGTGGTCGAGGCGCATAATGTCCTCCGGCTTAGACTCATGCTGCAGCTTCAAGTGACTGGCAGCTTCGTCCATAAGGTCGATCGCCTTGTCTGGCAGGAAACGATCGGTAATATAGCGGTTTGATAGCGAGGCAGCAGCTACAAGGGCACCGTCGGTGATGCGAACACCGTGATGCACTTCGTACTTGTCTTTGATGCCTCGCAGAATGCTGATTGTGTCTTCCACAGTCGGTTCGTTGACAATGATGGGCTGGAATCGTCGGGCCAGAGCAACATCCTTTTCAATTTGTCGATATTCAGTAAGTGTCGTGGCGCCACAGCACTGCAACTCGCCACGAGCCAGTGCGGGCTTCAGCAGGTTGGAGGCATCAATGGAGCCCTCTGCCTTTCCGAGACCCAGCAGAGTATGCAGCTCATCGATGAAGAGAATGACTTCGCCTTCAGCTTTTTGTACTTCGTCAAGCACCTTTTTCAAACGCTCCTCGAAGTCGCCGCGAAATTTGGCACCGGCAATGAGGGAGCCTAGGTCCAAACTGATGACTCGTTTGTTCTTTATGCTTTCGGGGACGTCGCCTTGAATGATGCGCTGCGCCAGCCCTTCCAGAACAGCCGTCTTTCCGGTACCGGCGTTGCCAATCAGCACTGGGTTGTTTTTGGTTCGTCTCGATAGAATTTGAATTGTTCGTTGAATTTCAGCGTCGCGACCAATGACGGGGTCGAGCTTGCCATCGCGCGCACGAGCTGTCAGGTCGACACCAAACTGCTCCAGGGCGGGCTTTTCCTCCTCTCCGCTCATGTTCATGCGGTGTGTTCCCCCAGGAGGATGAGGACCGCGTCCACTCGCATATGTTCTTGTTACAATTGTCGGTAAAAGTCGAGCAGAGGCGGCACTTCGAGGCAGAGCTCTTGCGCCAGCAATGGACGCTGGTCGGTATGTTCTCGCTGTGGCACTAGCTAGGCGCTGAGCCGACGTTATTATTTGTCGTCGAGCCTGCATATTGCGTAGTATTGTGTAGAAATGGTTTCGAAGAAGATGAATTTCGACTCGAGGATCAAAGCATTACTTTGCCATGGGCTGTCGAGCGCGGGCAATATAACCTCTGGCATCAGCTCATCATCAGCTCATCAGCTGTCACTGGAAGCTCTACAACTTTCCAGTGGAACCACGAGCGTTCGCGCACCTTCTGCCGGCCGCATGCGGAATAGACTGATGCGATAGCGATAAGGCTAGGCCGTGCCAGGCCACACGCCAGTGACAGGCATGACTAGCGCGCACCATGATGCCGTATCTTATCGTCACGTGTGGCCAGCCCCGTGCCCGCACCGTGACTGGGCAAGGCAGGTACGTACCGGTGCCGTAAACGGCTTAGTGCCAGAGGGTTCACATTTTGCTTCCCACAAACTCGCCTAGCGGCTTTCACAAAGAAATCCAACATTTTGGGCCGACCATCACGAACCGTGTCTTCCCTTCCTTCCTCTCCACACTTCGATACCAGACACATTCAGAGAGTCAAAATGTCGACAAAGCCCACGTCCAAGAAGTTCGGCAAGTCGACCCGGGAGGTTCCCGCGGCCGCGGATAAGGCGCAGAAGTGGTACAACGCCGACGACGAGTCTGCCCCCAAGCAGGTGAGTTTTTGATGATGCTTGCAATGACATGACGGCATCACGACAAGAAGATATCTTTTTGGGACAAACACACATCTCCTCTACGATTGAAGGCATGGGCGACGCTGCTCCAACATTAGCGACGAATCCGAACGCGACCTCTACTGCAAAAGTCATCCCGCCACGATAACGAAATTGGCCAAACCTACCACAACCGTTGACGGAGCGCTATTGGATTAACCAAGGCTAAAGCAACCCCGAGGACTGCGCAATCGCTTTCGCCTACGTCTTTTATCTGCCAGGAGATGTGTTGCCAAAAAATTGATATTTTGCTTTTTGTGTGCTCGGGTGGTCATGACATTTACACGCGAGAGCAAACCACTGACCATGATTGTTTTCTTTGATACAGGTTCGCAAGACCATCCGCGCCTGGTCTCCCCGCGCCTCTCTCCAGCCCGGCACCGTCCTGATCCTCCTCGCCGGCCGTTTCCGTGGCAAGCGTGTCGTCCTCCTCAAGAACCTCGAGCAGGGTGTCCTCCTCGTCACCGGCCCCTTCAAGATCAACGGTGTGCCCCTGCGCCGCATCAACTCCCGATACGTCATTGCCACCTCCTACAAGGTCGACGTCTCCGGCCTCGACCAGAAGAAGGTTGAGGAGATTGCCCAACCAAAGTACTTCACCGCCGAGAAGGCCAAGGAGAAGGCTGGCGCCGATGCTTTCTTCAAGCAGGGCGAGAAGCCCCAGGTAAGAATTTCGAGCACCCCGTCATGATTTCTTTTTCTTTTCTTTTCGCTCGAGTTTGCTTTCCAGCGAGATGGGTTGAAAGGGTCTTGGCCTTGACCACAGTCTGCTAACGCATCAGCTACAGAAGAAGCAGATCAACAGCAGCCGTGCCGCCGACCAAAAGGCGATCGACAAGGCTCTGATTGCCAGCATCAAGAAGGTCGAGATGCTCCCCAGCTACCTTGCCAGCTCCTTCTCTCTGCGAAAGGGCGACAAGCCCCACGAGATGGCTTGGTAAACGTCCCCGATAACGAGAAAAGAAAAAACGCAAAGAAAGAGCAAGAAGAGCAGACAAAAACAAAAGATTTTTTCCACACATAGTTCCCTTTTTTTTTATAATGCGAATCTAAACGTCTCATTTTGGTATTTTATGTCTCTTCTTTTTTTCCCAAAAGAGAAACACGGAGGAACCATTTCGGATGGGATTCTGCTTTGTGATGTGAAAGTCGGGAACACTGGAGGGATACTAGGCTTTCTGCGCTTCTGACTCTTTTGCTTTTCTTCTGCTCTCGGTGCGGGATCATTTCACGTGGCAACAAACGCAAAATTACGAACATGGAGAGGCGAAAGCGACAAGGAAGAAGAAAGGGACAAGAGGACGGGATTGGGGGGCGTCTTCCCTTGTTTCCTTGAATTTTTTTTAACGAATGGGTTCTGGATTCGGAACAGCAGTCGTCGGGGTTGTCACGACGACTGCTGTTGAGAGAAAAAGAGGAATGGGCTGTTGTAGAAACGGAAAATGGGTTTCCGACCCTCTGCATTTTGGAAGTCGAAACGGGCATTCGGTCACATCTTGGCGTCTGTAATTAGGTTTTTACAGTCAAAGAAAATTCAAAAAGACCATTGAACAAATTTCAAAAAAAAAATGAGCATAAAAAATAAGACGCGAACTCATACATGTGACAAGTGTACAGAGGCATGAGATGTCTCTCGCTTCCTTGCGCAAGCTTGGGTCCGCAGAGGGTGAAAGTGGATATATCCTCGCACACAACGCCATTTACACCAAAGCCGGACTGGCATTGAGACGGTCACATACAAGCAATTGTTCATGTAATTGGAGGGAATATTTTCAACGTCATATACTTTTGTCTACAAACGCCCAACGGTAGCCTTCGTTTGTCTATATATACAATATGTGGTGGCTTAATTTAGAGCTTACGATCGGCCCAGCTCTGGAGGAAGGACTCGAGCGTAGGCTCATAAGTCTTAAGAGTAACCTTGCCAGTAGCCTCGTCCAGGTAGGTGTTGGCCTGAACAAAAACCTTGCGAGGCTGCTTGTTTGCGAGGACAGTGTCACGGACCTTGGTTCCCCAAAAGTCTAGACCGACGTTGGTCATGCGGTTGTACAGCTCAAGGCCGGACTTGAGGTCAGCGGTACTCTTGTAGACGTGAAGCTTCTGCAGGTAATCTCCAACGGCTTTTTCACAGAATTAGCGTTTTGAGTAAGAATGGCAGTAGACAGGACTATGAATTCACTTACCTCGGCGACCAGTTGTGAGAATTTTGGAGCGGTCGAGCTTGATGGTTAGATCGGACAAGTCGTCCTTGGTGTAGTCGAGCTTGCAGAAATCATCACCAGCCTCAATGAAGCACTTGAGAATTGAGAAGCGAGCCTGCGAGTGAGCTTGTCCCCACTTCTGGCTCTTGGGATCCCACATCTCGACAGCGCCGAGACCTGCCTTGGCCATGCTCAGGTAGCAAGCGTACAGGATATCACCGGCTTCATTGTCCATGTTCTCGGTACCATCCCCGAAACCAAAGATTTTGAGAGTTTGGAAATCACAGCACAGGTACATGGCGACAAGCTCAGCACGGCACTCCTCGTACGAGGCGGCGATGGCGCCGAATACAGAACCCCAGGTCTCGCCAGGCTTATACCACGTCGAAATAGGCTTTTGTGTAACAGGGCTAGTAGGGGGGTTGGCCTTGTCAAAGTTGAACACGCCAGGAGCGGTTTCTTGGAGAAGCTTGCCACAGCCATGGCCTATCAAATATTAGCATTTTATTGTTCACGTAGCGCAGGTGCAGATCTCAAATTCTCACCAGTCAGCTCGTGGAGGCCAACCTGAACTTCAAAAGCAGGCTCGCGATATTTGCTATAGATGGCAAGATCCGCCTCTTTGACAAAGGGAATCTTCTCATTGGGGTTGCTGGCTCCCAGGATGTTGCCCAGGGACACATTCTTGAAACCTTCATTTTGACGAATATCGTCGAAGTTGGGAATGTTGATGCCTGCAGGGATTCCGGCACCGTTGAAAGTAAGAACTTCCAAAGATGTAAAGTCTGGTGCAAGGAACTTGTCCTTTTCGAAATCGGCACTCCATGGCAGCATAGGGACAAGTCGAGGTGAGGCGTCAACAAGCTCACCAAACGCACGAGTGCGCTCTTGGTTGACCATGGCGACAAAGCCTTCAAACTCGCCACGAACACCAGCAGGGTCGCGGTAGGTCTCAACAAAGCCAAT
The DNA here is from genome assembly GCF_028009165.1 of Akanthomyces muscarius. Lineage (NCBI taxonomy): Eukaryota > Fungi > Ascomycota > Sordariomycetes > Hypocreales > Cordycipitaceae > Akanthomyces > Akanthomyces muscarius. The sequence continues at coordinate 1,639,292 of NC_079241.1, forward strand.
GTTGCACTCGATCGCGGGGCTCTTGTCCTTGATCCACCAACGTTGGCTGTCCTTGAAAGAGTTGTGAGAGCCAGTCGAGAAAGCCTTGGCATAAGACAGGTGCATGTTCTTCTGATTGTCGTTGGCGGCATTCTCGGCAGCAGCCTCGAGGTTCTTGGCGATGTTGGCCATTTCGGTGGCGTAGTCTCCGAAGATGAGCTTGATAGTCTTTCCCTTCAGGGCACCAGCCTCAACAGTGAACTCGGTCTGCTTGCCAATATCGGTGCCGTCAGCAGGGGCCGACGTGACACCCGACGCAATCAGAATCTCGTAGCCGTCGCTCTTCTTGCGCAGTCTTGTGTTCTCGGGAAGCAGGTTCTTGTCAGCCATCCAGGTATTGACAGCTTCGATATCAGCCTTGGTAATGTCCTGGGAATCCGGGTAGTAGGTGGTCGTGTGGCCCTCATCGAGGAAGCCAAGGTGCATCTTGGTCTGCTGAGAGTGGTCAAAGATGGCAGCTTTGCACTTCTTGTAGTGTTCGGCGGCCTCGGGGACTGAGGCAGCAATCGCATCTACCGACTTCTCGCTGCAGCGCGGCAAGAACTTGGCGTCGCCAAAGCTCTTGAAGTTGCCCAGGTTGCCGAGGACCTGGACAGCGTATTCGAGGAGCCTCGAGACTTCGTCGGACTCAACTCCAGCCTTGGCGGCGAGAGAAGACCAGTCGCCATTGCAGCTGTTGTGGATGGCAATGGCAAAGTCAAAGATGGCCTCGGCCTCGAACGAGGTCTGGCGCAATCCAATTCTAGTACCAGCAAAGGCGGCCCTATGATTCCTTGTTAGAACCATGCATCTTCGGCATCTTCAAGGTCTGTGGAATATGCGCTTACCGGCTGATGAAGTGGCTGTAGCGCTTCTGCTGATCGGACAGGAGCTCAAAGTGCTGCTCAATCTTGAGAGGCATGACCAGAGGCGGCTGGTCAGCCAGGTACTGCTGAAGCTCTTTGGGCTGCATTGTGGAAGAATAGCGGGCAAGAAGCGCTGGAGCAATTGGTCTGCGACGACTGAATGTGAGGCGCGAAATAGAGGCAAAGGGGGCACGCACAGCAACTCTCGATGGCAGCCTTTGAGAGATTGCAGTGAGGGGAAGACGGAAAGTCATGAAAAGGTGTGCGACGTGGCGTGTGGGAGCAGCTAGTCTTATGCACGAACGACAGGACTGACCGAATTGAATGCCACGCTGCGCTTTCTCACGGCCCGTTGGTACCTAGGTAGGTAGGGTGCGTCACCCGGGGCACCGCCTGACAAGAAGGGTTCGGCAGGCGTGGAGGGCGGGGGGCCTTGCAAGCTGGAGAGCTGTCGACTTGCCTAATGAAGCTACTGTACGGTGCGACAGATGTGGCCACGGGTTGAATTGGCGTGGGCCTAGCGAGAGAAGTGGAAATGGTGGCGTGACTATGAAATGAACGAGCTCCGGGCTACTAAAAGCCAGAGGCAACGTATGTTGGTTGGTGGTGATGGTGAGCTGCAGGACAAAGTATGGAGTAGTTGTTGGATATTGGCGGACGGACGGCCCGACAAGCTCGTCCACCACTGTACCTTGGCAGCCGGCGACTGGCAGCGGCCGGATTAAAATTAATGCCACAGCGGGACACCCGAGAGGCACGGCAAACGCTCGTCTCTGTTTTGTCTTTCATGGACTACAATTGACATGAGTATCCAACGTGTTTCTCTGGCAATGCCAAAAGTTCCAATCCCGTGTCTCGAGTATCGAGTTTGAGGCTGCGCATGGTGCCAATTTACCCCTCCTATGCGTTAGAGCTGACAGCTGGGAATTCGCACCACCGGGCTTGAAGTTTACCAGCACACGTTACCCACTTGCCGCTGAAAACTGTCACTATAAGCCGCTTCGTGTACTGTAGCCCGCCTTTTCTAATGATTGTTTAAGCCGAACAATACTTTGACACCGCCAGCGGGGCTGCCCATATTTCGGCCTTCTCGCAGGACCTTTTGTCGCGATTAGTATCGCGGTGGGGTACTCGGCCACTGCCAATTTTGGTAGGCGTGCATGGAAACAGGCAGAAAGGCGCGGGCATCTCAACCAAAAATGAAGCGAAATTAATATGTGTTGGCGCATCTATGGTCTGCATGTGAGATTTTAACGCCTGTGGCATAATTCAGCTAAGTGGCTGGGCTGCCCGCCCAATGTGCCGTGCAGCAGAAATTTATGACACGTACAGTAATAACGTCTGGCGACTCATCTGCAGTAACACGACAACTGATCAAATAACACGCTGCCAATGCATACAACAGTCGGAAAGACCCGATCAAACATTACATGAACATGAGTTCTGCAACAAAAAGCATTTCAGCTCTAATTGCCGGCAGCTGTAGCCAATTAGCGAAATCCAGGTTGGACTACAGGGTAGGCTCCGTGTGCCAGCCATGACAGCTGCCAACTCCTCGCAACGACGCGATGCTCTGCAAACGCCCTACGAAAATATGAACGCGACAATCCCAAACTAGAAAGCGACAAGACCCGTCTGCCCGAACTTCCATATAGTGACGAGACGTATCAGGCGCATGCCATGATGTACGTCCCATACCCAGGCGCAGCCATTCGAATCTGGCCTGAATCCGAACGTCGCGGATCGCATACGCAGTACGTAAAAGCCCGTTAGCCAACCCCGAGATTCCTACATTAGCGCCATCTCGCATCTACGGCCCGAACATGCATGGATAATCCTCTGTTGCTTCAGCGCGCCTTCCAATCGGGCTTTTAATAACGGCGTTGATGCGACAGACAAAGGGACTACAATTGACCCCATCGCTAGATCAAGCAGCCACTGTCGCCCCCACGCCAGTGATAGCCCAACTGCATCCTTCGCGACCGTTTGCTGCCTTGACCGCTGATGGACATGGTTGACATTATCCGTCGGCATTTTACAGAATATGCAGTTTGAACACGTCAAGGAAACCCACGCTGGGCTCGCATTATTGCACACGCAAGTGTTCTTGAAACAGGACATCGTTTCGGCACATACCTCGTGTCTTGCCCAAAGAAAATGTCCACGACAGCCTGCGAGATCCATGCCAGTCTGCTGGGTCGGGTTACTGACCCTGGTCTCTTCACCCCTGTCTCCGCCGTTTTGGCGCACAATGACACAATGTCTCTCTGCCCCTACGGAGTACCTCAGCCTGCATTGCGCTGGGATGTCTCGCTCTACTTTGACCACCTGCTCGGTCGGGTCACGAGTTCGACGGTCGTTGGCCAAAGTTTCCCGGTGTCGAGCCAGGAAAGCAAAATGAGATGGGCCCGTGTTTGGCGAAAGCTCATCTCTTTGAGCAGAGACACGCGGGGCCGGCCCATCACTCTTTGAGTCTTTGGCCATCCCCTATTCTCGATGCCAACGGGCGACCCTGTGGAACCGGACGAATTTCTTTGGGACAAGCTACTTAATTTGCTCTCCATTGGGCCCGGCCTTATTCGACGCCCGAAGAGGCATTTATCGCCCTAGAGTGCCGAATGAGGCGTTATCCACTAAACTGCCGGACGCACCTCCCGGGACGCCGGTGCGCATCCAAAAGCTGTCTCCGGGAGCGAATGGCAGTGCAAAGACCGGGCGGAAGAAGAACCACACAGGCAGACACACTCCGTTTCGCTCGTCTCAATCACCCTGCAAGCCCACTCACACAGCCGGGCACTGCACGACCCGCCAACCAGCGACAAAGCCAGCCCAACTGGTCGGAACGGCATCCCCAGCTTTTGTACCAAGTGACCCAAGCAAAAGGTGGACGCTACAAGGTTTTTCCTTTGGCCCCCTTGCAACTGGGTTGGCTGGAGCCAGGAAACAAAAGGAAGCCACGGCCTCGATTTCTAGCGTCGTTTGATCAATTCCGAACGTCTCCTCCTTGCTCGGCCTTTTTTTGCGCTTGTCGTCTGTCTGCATACCTTGGACCAGAATTCGCCCGCACGACCCGAACGCGTGGTTTGGTTTTAGCGTCGATCACACCTGCATGACCAGGCCAAGCCCAACGCCTTACGATAGTCTTCGTAGCTCAGCAGGAGACTGTCAAATCACCGTCTCGTCGCACAGCGCCTTCCAGCTAGTACTAATACGTTTGCTCGCCCTCCACCGTCAGCTTCGTCTCCCTCTTGCCGAAAATGCTGTCCTACGATTCCCCAGTTGCTGCCAAAGGGCAAGACGCTCCATCGCCAGCTTCTTTACCAACCACCATTGTCGGTTCTGCTAAGCAATCAAGCGCCGCTCAGATGGGTTCCGATGCTCCTGCTACGGTTCAGGACCAGCCGTCCCAGTATCATCATATCTGGCTCGTCACAGGACCTGCTGGATGTGGCAAGACGACGATTGCTGAGCACATTGCAGACGCCAATAGCATGCCGTATATTGAAGGCGATTCCGTGAGTCAAAGCTTGCCGCCTTCACCCTCAAGTGGCGGCTAACAAAGACGTACAGTATCACACGGCTACCAATGTGGAAAAGATGAGAACTGGTGTGCCATTGACAGATGCGGACAGATGGGACTGGCTCACGCAGCTTCGCGACGAGTCTATGCGCCGGCTCAGCGAGGGAGCGCACGGTGTCGTTGTGACTTGCTCAGCTCTGAAGCGCAAGTACAGAGACGTCATTCGGGTCGCGGCGTACTACGATAGCAGCATCCTGATTCACTTCATCTACCTGGATGCGCCAGCAGAAGTGCTTCTGCAACGAGTCTCTGCGCGCCAAGGTCACTACATGGGAGCCGACATGGTGCAGAGCCAGTTTGACATTTTGGAGCGTCCGTCCGCCGACGAGAAGGATGTCTTCAGCATCGACGTCAGCCGATCCATTGAAGAAGTCAAGCGAGACGCGCTCGCTCAGGTCCACGAGGTGATGGATGCAGAGAGCGCCTGATCATCTGCCTCGTTTACGCCATGTCAGATGCAGTCGATGCTGGGGTGGAACAGCACAAGACCACTAGTACCGTCTTTTTTTTTAATGCATGATTTTTAGAACACGCCTGCGCGGTTTCGGGCTTACAACATTGGGACAGGAAGAGCAGGAAACATGCAGACAGGGGGGCGGCTAAAGAGGTGCAGCGCATGCTTCTTTGTCGTCACCTTGTCTCAGATTAATATCTCTGGGCTGAGCCTGGGGATTCCAGGTTTTCTTTTTCGCTTCTTGTACAGAAGGCATGACTGCGGGCTTGGCAGCTGGAGAACGATTCGGCAATGTACTTTTTTGTTTTGTTTCGCATTGGCTAATACATAGACAGGCTTGTCTGTACTTTCCTGTCATTTTTGCTTTTTTCCCTTGCAGCTTAGAAAGTAGAGAGGGCCGCTAGACAATAAAATAGACCAGAGCGTGGGCGACTGCGCACCAATCACTTTTTGCTTCCTCACACCTGATAAGATGGACATGTCCAATCGACTTCTCCGCGCCTTACTTTCGTCGATGCTGGGGTAAATACCCTGTCTCTGTCAGTTGTGCTATGCAGATGGGCATGCGGACGCTCCGTCATCATACATCGGACAGGGCAGTATGCAGTGTGACATGTAAGTGGCCCCCCTGCCGGCGCGGTCAAAGCATTCGGCTATCATGCTTCCCGAACAAAGATGCATGGGTTCGTACTCTATTATATAAACCAATTTTTATTTATTTTTTCGCCTTGCTGTTTGTCTGCCCGGACTGTTCTATAAGCCAAGTCTAAAACTTGACAGCCCATCTATGCTGAGATGACAGAAAACTTCCCACCCACACCGACACGATTGACGATGTGCGGGAACGCAGGCTATTTCAATTCTGCCTTGTCTTGTCCCGCTGCATGCGTCCCCCGCATCCCTGTACCGACAGCTTGCATGCATGACGCAAGGTTCGGGCTTCTGGGGTCACGGGTGGCGCACCTGCACGCTGCCCCCACGGAAATCTTGCGTGCCCAAAACGGGCGGGTAGCCTCGTCTACCATGACAAGGAAAAACAACGATCCGGAAAACCAGAATTCTTCATTCCCCCATGGTTCGTGTTACATTTCTCTTTCTCCTCTCTCTTTCCTCGCGGGGTAAGCAGGTCTCTCTCTGTCCCTTGCTCAGACCACGACCACAGATAGCGTGAGCTTCATCCTGCTCGGTTTCGTAGCTTGCATATTCAAACAAGCCCTCTCTATAGCCAGATGTGTGCAAAAGAAAACAAAAAGGAAATCGAGACAAGTAGTCGTAAAATCGAAAAAAAAAGACTCGCTAGATGTGATTCCATATGCAGTGTATTTCTTTTGTATTTTCTTTTGTATTTCTTTTCTTTGCTTTAGCGGAGATGCATGACCATGACGTCGGGCTCCTCGACGACGCTGCGGACAACGTCGGCCGCGCGGGCCATGGTCGCGCCGTCGACGACGCGGTGGTCGGCGCTCCAGCTAAAGTTGCAAATCTGCTTCTTGACGATGTTGTCGTGCTCGTCAAACGCGGGGACGGTGCGCATGCGGCCGATGCCGAGGATGGCGACCTCGCGCTCGACAATAACGGGGCTGAGGTAGGTGCCGCCAATGTTGCCAATGTTGGAGACGGTGATGGTGCCGCCGGCCATGTCGGCGGGGGCCAGCTTACCCTGCTGGGCGAGCGCCTGCAGGCGGTTGAGCTCGGCGGCGATGGCGACGATGTTGAGGCTGCCGACGTTTTTTATGACGGGCACGACCAGGCCCTGCGGGGCGTCCATGGCGACGCCGATGTTGTGCTGGGAGCGCATGACTAGCGAGGGCTTGTTGTTGCTGGCGGCGTCGAGCTCGACGCGCGCGTTGAGGATCGGGAACTGGTACAGCGCCAGGGAGACGGCCTTGATGATGAAGGGCAGGTAGGACAGCTTGGAGAGCGCGCCGCCCTCGGCCGGCGTCTTGGCGAGGACCTTGTTGAGGCGGCCGCGCAGGCTGACGAGGTCCGAGAAGTCGACCTCGTCGGCGTAGAGAAAGTGGGGGATGGTGAGGGAGCGCGACATGCTCTTGAACATCATCTGCTGCGTCGTCGTGAGCGGCTGTCGCGTCTCCGTCTGTACGGCGGAGTCGGTCGGCGCCGCCGAAGCGGGTGCCGCCGGCCCGGCGTCTCTGTTCTGGACAAACTTGAGAATGTCCTCCTTGGTGACGCGGCCGTCCCTGCCGGTGCCGTCAATGTCGTTGATGTCAACGTTGCGCTCCTTGGAGAGGTGGCGCACCGCGGGCGTCGAGATGGCGGCGCCCTTGCCCTTTTGCTTTGGCGGCGCTGCCGCCGCGGCGGGCGATTCTGTAGGAGTAGAGACGGGGGCCGGCGCAGGAGACTGGGCCTCGGCCGGGGCGGGAGCTGAGGGCGCTGCCTCCTTGGCGGGGGGTGCCTCTGCATCTGCGGCGCCGCCCTGAATGTCAATGTCGACAAAGGGCTTGCCGACCTTGGCCATCTCGCCGGCCTCGTAGTAGAGCTTCTTGACGGTGCCGGTGAAGCGCGAGGTGATTTCGACCGAGGCCTTGTCGCTCTGGACCTCGCAGAGCGGGGAGAATTCCTCGACGCGGGCGCCGGGCTCGACGAACCACTGGATGACCTCGCATTCGACGATTCCTGTATGCGGTGGGGTGGTTAGCAGGCGTCATTCAACCAAACAGAGAAAATAGCAATATATTGGAAAAGGAAAATAACACGACAAAGATGAGACGGAGGAAGAAATACACACCTTCACCGATATCCGCCAGCAAGACAGGCTTGATTGCGCACAAGCGTCTGGACTCGGAGAACCATCTGGGGACCCCGGACTGTGGTGTTTTGCCCATGGCGACGCGGCCGACGGCCTTGGAAGCTCCCCATTGCGAGCGGAGGGCTCTCGATCCACGCTGGAGGAACATGGCTATTTTCTTTTCCTGGGTGATGTGCTTGGAAGGAGAAAAAAATATCGGTGTGAGAACCCAACGATATTGGAAAGCGACGAGGGAGAAGAAGAGAAACAAAAGAGACGGCGCAGCCAATTGCGGGCAGATGAATAATTGTTGCAGCAGCGCGGCTCAAGACACGACGCATTCAGTCGGCATTGTTGGTCTATGGGGAAGAGGGCCCCGCGAATAGCCGAGTCCGGGGCACCGAACGCCAAGCTGCAACTGGCTTAAGCCGCGGTGGCAGTGAGACAGCCCACTGAAGCCCGCGAAGCTTGGAGGGCAGATGGGTTAGGTACAATGCAAAGCATGGGTCAGTGAATTATTGGTAATTTTTGTTTTGTTTTCAATGTAAACTGTCATGATCCATACATGAAAAGGTGCTCAGCTCTCTGGAACTGGCAACGCCCAGGATGGCAAAGTGTCTACCAATGTATATACGTAGTGGCGGAAGAGACAAAAATTGCAAAATGTCAATAAATGCTAGGCAGCATACAGAAGCTCCGAGGCGTAATGCATTCGTTTTATTATTTCAGTTGTTAATTGCCATTTAGGAAGCGCCATCCTGCGTGTCCAGCAATCGACAGATGTGTTGCATATCGAGCGACTTGCCCTGCTCCACTGAACCGTTCCTGAGGAACGTCACTGATATCACCAGAAAGTTTACTGTACATGGGACAAACGTTCTGTGCAGAAAAACCAACTTATCCGTCCGTAAATTCTCAGAAAGAGGAACCGATTTTTTCGAAATGCTGCTTCAGTAACGAAGAAGAGCAAACACCTGGTTGTGCTGACTTGCAACAAATCACCGTGCTCCTCGATACAGTAAGTAGACCTACCAAGCAATAATGAACCGGCAGTGGCACAACGACCGCGTTCTAGAGCACGAATACCATTAATTTCAACGTCATGAAGAATGAACGTAAAAATGTCCCTGGAGAACTACAAGATTCCCCCCGAAACTTTTCAAGGCTCTATTGTGCACCACAGTACCCCAACACCAGGCCCGCTTTCCGACAGACCGTTGGCCCCAGAAAAAAACCGCCAACTCCTTCAGGGAGCTGCCATTTGGTCATCTCCAACTTCATTAACCACCACACCCCCGCGCCCAGAACCATGTCATCACGGCGCATCGGTCTGGCCACCGCCAGAAGCCTTACAAGACGCATCCCACAACAACTGGCCGCCTCACCATCATTATGCGCCCGCTGCCAATGGCACCGCAGCTTCACAGCGACGGCCGCGCCTCTCGCGGCGCGCCCCGAGAAGCCGGCTGCTGGTGCCTCCATGGACCCTCAGGCCGAGATTGCCGGCCCGGCCATCGAGGCACCGCGCAGCTACGGCAAGCGCTTCGACGGCGTCTTCACGCCCAAGCCTCTGCCGCGGCCGATTGGCATGCCGCTACCCCCACGACCCGGCGAGAACACGGGCATCGACAGCCGCACGCGCGAGCAGCGCAAAAAGGACTTTGCCGACTGGGACAAGCACCTGGCACGGCGAAAGGAACTGTAAGAACTTGAAATCCGAGGAGAATTCTACCGCAGGTGGATACGATGCTAACATGGGGAACCTAGCACTGCTCAACTTTCACGACCATACTTTCGCGACTGGAATAACCTCAAGTACCACGACGGCAAATCCTTCATTGCCCCGCCGCGGCTCTTCAAGGCCGAATTCTCCCTCTTCTTCCCCAACCTCTACGGCCAGACGATCCTCAAGACCGACAAGGAACCCCGCGACACCACGCCGCTCCTCGCCGGGAAGGCGTCCATCGTGTCCGTCTTTAGCAGCCAGTGGGCCGAGTCCCAGGCCGACAGCTTCACGGCCGCCAAGGCCAACCCGCAGCTGCAGGCCATCCTCAAGCAGCATGGCGGCGGCAGCGGCGGTGACGGCCTCGCGCAGGTAGTGCGCGTCAACTACGAGGACAATGCGGGCAAGGCCTGGCTGGTGCGTCTCTTCATGGGCTCCCTGCGCAGGCGCTTCCCCGAGCACGAGTGGGACAAGTACTTTCTCGTGCGCCGCGGCATCACCGACCACATCCGCGAATGCATCGGCCTGCTCAACACAAAGGTCGGCTATACCTACCTCGTCGACCAGCACTGCCGCGTCCGCTGGGCGGCCAGCGGCAACAGCAACCCCGAGGAGATGGAGGGCCTGAACCGCGGTCTCGTCAGACTGGTCGAGGGCATCAAGGCCGAGGCCCTGCTGCCCTCGACAGCCAGAGAGCCTGTCCTGGGGAGAAAAGCCATGAAGGATCTCGCCGAGAAGCGAGGAACCGACAAGGTCGAGGCATCAACATAAACCCACAGCATGTAAAAAAAGGCATTGTACATTATATTAGAAATAACCCCAAATAATAGCATATAGATGGAAACAATCCGCTGATACCCTTTTGCCAAACTATTCCAATAACGCCGTCATGTGCAGATAAGAACAGGTCCCTCAGACTCCCTTTTACAGGAAAAACCAGAAAAACACAAAGCAAAACGCAATAAATGCGCCCATGATGATGCCATCGCGCCTCTTCTTGGCTGATATCCTGCCGATGAGGGTGTTGATGCCGGGCACCTGGCTCGCGGCGCCGGTGATGCGGCGCTGGATGCTGGAGAGCGTCTCGCGCTGCAGGACAAAGTTGTCGTTGACGGCGTACGCCTGGCTGAGGACGCTGTCGGCCATGTTGTGGCTGTTGTCGATGCGGTTGCGTTCGTCGAGCATGTAATCGGCCTCGGCCGCCTCGGGGTTGTTGGCGCGGTACTCGTCGATGTCGGAGCGGACGTTGGTCAGGAGGTTGGCACGGTCGCGCGCCTGCTGCAGGTTGGACCGCAGGCGGGCCAGGTCCTTTTTGTGCGCCGACAGCTTCTCGCGCAGCAGGGAGAGGTTGTTTTGCTTGAGCGCTGAGGATGTGAGCGCTGCCTCTGAGTCGAGGAGGCGGGCGAGCTGGCTGATTGTTGATTCGCGCTGTCAACCAAGGTTAGCGCCGCGTCTGATGAGGGTGGCACTGCGGCGTCGTCACCTTTTCTAGCAGTTCCTCAATCTTGGTTTCTGTTGTGCGCTCCTCTTGCGTCGGCTTGGGTGGGATGGAGGCTGCCGTCGCAAACTGTGAATACGTGTGGAATTGAGTCTCGGTCTGGAATAGAGGCAAGGGTTAGCTTCCCTCGGATAGCAACAGGCCCGCCGGCCGTCATCACCTACCTGCGTCTCTAGCGAGCGAGCTTGTTGTCGAAGCTGGGCCCAGCCAGCATTTCCTGATGATGCAGACATGATTTTCGTGACTAGGCCTGTGTCAAGTGCGGCTATGTGTACACCGAGATAAACAGGCCAGAAAGCAAAGGTCGAAAGATGGAGAGACCAGCAAAGCGGGAATGACGATGATGAAACTGGGTCCGCGCCGTCCCTGAGATGGTCGGCCAGCAGTTCGACCCCGTAACCGGCTTAGCCGGCTTTCAAGACTGCGCTAGTCACTTTACGGCCGATGTACAGGCAGAATGCAGTTGACCGCTTTGGACTCTTAGGCGCACGTGATGTCGAGCACACAGCTCATCACAACCAATGAAAATTAGCCACCTGCCCCGCAGCCATGGCCAGTCCACCACAGAGATGGGCGCCCAAACAGGCAAAACCCTAGGGCAACTTTTTTTCACCGTCTCGGCAAAAATTCTCAGACTTTGTGGTGGATTTGCCCTGCGCCAAACGATCCCCGTCGACGAGTGTGCTTGACCCTACTATTCCTCTTCTCTGTACTTCTTCAGTCGACACTACTTCGCACACCCCCATCGAAGCATATATCCAAGATGGTGAGTAGCAAATCCGTTTCACCAGCCCGACAATCGACATTGGAATTGTTCTTCTCTCCCCTGTGGCTTTGCAGCGCCGCGCCGCCAGGATTGTTTTCGTGGGCTCTCGTGAGGGGAGACCCAAATTCGGGCCCGGCGGGCAGACAAGACCACAAGGGATGGAAACAAGACCACGATTCATCACTACGCAACACTATTTCGACGGACTTCTGCAAGGATTTGACGGGCGAGGCTTTCCATGGCAAAATTCTCGATGCGGAAAGACGACGTTGGGCGACATGCATACGATTCCAAAACCAGCGTTGAACTGAGGGAGGAAATGCGACACCTACAGTCACAACGACCAGTCTCGATTGAATCACCGCCATAGAAAACCTATGCCTCGTCGTCCTGCAGACTCGTCAAAACCCTTGTCGCCGCCAATACCCATATCAAAATCATTGTCGTTTTGGAAAGCCGCAACATTTTTGCTGACCAAAATTCATTCCTAGTCGTCCGCAAAGGTTAAGTCTGTCCAGCTCTGGGACAAGAGCAAGGATGACCTGATGAAGCAGCTCGGCGAGCTCAAGTCTGAGCTCGGCCAGCTCCGCATCCAGAAGGTCGTTTCTTCCGGCTCCAAGCTCAACAAGATGTACGTCTTTTTTTTCTTTTCCTCGCTCCGCTCGACGCGGCTTTTCCGGCAACAATGTATGCTAACATGATTTGGCAGCCATGACCTCCGCAAGTCCATTGCTCGCGTCCTCACCGTCATCAACGCCAAGCAACGCAGCCAGCTCCGCCTCTTCTACAAGAACAAGAAGTACGCGCCCCTCGACCTCCGCCCCAAGCAGACCCGCGCCATCCGCCGCCGACTATCGCCCGAGGACAAGGCCCGCGTGCTGGAGAAGGCCAAGAAGCGCGAGACCCACTTCCCCCAGCGCAAGTTTGCCATCAAGGCTTAAAGCTTTGCGTCGTGTTGAAAAAAAATCCAAAATTTTCTTAACGGGGTGAGATTACGTGAGGATGAAAAGAAGCAACACAGCGTAATGAGTGTTGATTTGTTTTTGAAAGGGAACAACTTTCCTTGGCGAAGGGCATCTTTTTTTATATCTTGAGAACGGGGAAACGGCGTGGCGTATCCTTTTGATTTTCTCTTAAAGAAAGAAAAGAGACATATCGAAACTTTAGCATCGCATTGGCTGCATGGGGTCCTGAACCAAACCCTTTGCGGCCTCCTTTGTATCTTGGAAGGCGGATGGGAACGGGCCAGCAGGAATCTGGGACATCATGTGTTTCTGCCTGGCCCTTGGGCTTGCTAGGCGCAACAAGACAAGTCTGCAAGTACAAAATAAAAGGAAAAAAAAATGAGGTCATGATCCAACCTAAATACTCGTCTCTGTTTGCTTCCCCGTGATGTGCGAATGCCTTGGCTGTAATTCATTAGAGAAGACGATAGTCTGTGCCCATGTTGGCCGTTCTACATGTGTCAATGCATCGACTACAGTCCATGAGCGAGCCTGATGCTTCATGTCCCTGTTCGTCTTTCTGTCAAGTGCGAATATTACAACATACCAGGTTTTGTGAAATTGAATCCGGGTTTTTGTCTTCTTGGCAACGATTTCGTCCTGCCTCACGGCTTACGCAATGCGTTGAAGACAGCCACCACCGATTCGAAAAAAAAAGTCGAAAAAAATCGGCATCTTGTTGTCTCGTGTTTACGCGAGGCTGCTTACTTTTGTCGCGGGAAGACAGCTTGGCCTATTCGTATCCGGCCAAATATGGTTGCTTTCAGAACTTGTCATGAGTGGGTGCTGTTTGAGTAGTGGGACATGAGCTACCCCCTTCCTACAACTTTGCCCACAATTGCAGAGTGCTGTGCATTTTATGGCATTGATGAAATTGTCTATTACCAAAAGATTGAGATTTGCTTAGTTGAGACGGGTGTTCAAATCAAGTCGAGTTCCCTCCCGTGCTGACAATGGCGAGGCTCTCTCATGTCGGCGTTGCAAGCGAAAGGAATGGAGCAATGAATCTTGGATTTCCTCGTTTCTCATCATCTGCCTCGTCTATAATGCTTTTCATGCGCCCTCGTGGGGTTAAGTACTTTCCGACAATAAATACGGCGTCATTAAATTTCCATGCAAAAAATTCCCCGATGGTCATCCGGTCCCCTCGTAAACGCCGTTCCGATATAAATAACAAAGTGAAAAGAAAGAGCCTGAATCAAAATGGTACTCATGCACATTTCTCATAAAAAAAACCCCCCAGCGCTTAGCTGCACTTCAGACGGCCTGCATCATGTCGGGATGCTCAAAGTCGTCAAGGCCATCGCCAGACATGACGGCGATGTTGGGCTTGGATATCCTGCCCGTCTTAACACGGCTGAGAATTTTGCTGACTTCTTCCGGCTTGTCCTTGTGGTTTGTGCCCATGTGGCGGCGAAGCTGGTCCAATCTGTGAAAGTCCTTGCCGCAAATCTCGCAGACGTGCGAGCCACGGATATTGTGGATGCGACGATGCTTGGAGAGGTTGGAGGATTCACCAAACTTTTTGCCACAAATGTCACATTGCAAAGGCTTGGCACCAGTGTGAGTACGCTCGTGCATCGTCAAGGCACTTTGCTGCTTAAAGGACTGGTTGCAGCCCTCGAAAGAGCAAACCCATGGCTTCTCGCCAGTGTGCGTGCGCATATGCTGCTCAAGCGATTGCTTGGCAGACAGAGATGCACCGCAAATATGACATTGTACGGGTTTGTCTAAAAAAAGTTAGTAAAGGCAATAGATAATGTGCATGCATGAAAGGGTTGACTTACAGCCAGTATGAACTTGCATGTGGCGCTCCAGCTTGCTGCGTTGGCTAAAGGTGGTGTTTCTTGTGCAGCCTTGCCATTGACAGTAGAAGCCGGCGTGGTCCTTTTTGATCTGCTTTAGATGATCTGCCTTGCAGTGGTCTTGTAGCGACTTGTGGTCACTACTTCTGTGACCGCAGATTCTGTTGCCACCCATGCCATCGGGTATCAGCCACCGGCATATGTTCTGGTCTTCCGGCGAAGTAGAGGGAGTCGACTCGGCGGCAGCACTCGTCATGTCGGCAAAGTAGTTTGTGCCTTCAATCGTGGAGGGGGTAGGCAAAGATGCGGGCGTGGGAGAGAGGGATGTGGCCAGTGAGAGGTTGGTCGAGGGAGAAGTGGTGGAAGAAAAGTGGTTGTGATGATGGTGGTGGTGGTCATCCAGCATGTGGTGAGAAGAGGCGTTTTGTAGCGTCCTGTGGATGTTGTTTCCATTAGCCATAAGCGCAGGGCGATGCTGTTGGAAGATGTGTTGCGCAAAGTCATAGGGATCCTGGATCTGGAAACCACAAATGGCGTCCACACCATGCGGGCTAATGCCGTCTGGAGTTGGGCTGTGCTTTGGTAGAGAGCACATTTGCATCAAAGTACTGGGCTTATCGGCTATACACGAGTGCATGTGGTTTTCATGATGTGTCGGATCATGGTACTGCATAATGTGATTGGCGAGAATAAACTCGGGAGCAATATCCCACATTTGACCAGAAAAGGCCGGAGTGTTGCCAAAGGAGTTGTCCAGAGAAAGGGAGGAACAAGGCACGGTAGGCAGATCCAGATATCCAGCATCGGCGATGCTGGGAGTTGGGGGGACAGTGTGCGACGAAGTGGCCGGGGCAGTGGCAGTGATGCCCTTGTCGCCAAACGAGGTGAGCGCAGCGGCAGCAGCAGCTTCATTGTCGGAGATGGGACATGCCGATTGGGAACAGGGTACAGCGGGAACTTTGCAGTCTTGGTCGACACAGAGGTCGGGAGGCCCGCAGGCATCATCGTCGCAACAGACACCGTGGTCCTTGTCGTCACATTGGCTGGGGCAACTGGCGTCGCATTCCGAGTTGCAGACGGAGGCGGCGCATTCGTTCTCTTGGCAGACGTCAAAGCCGACACAAGACATGCTGTTCTGGAGCATGGTATTGTTGAAATAGGTATCCCATGGCGATGGAAAAGTTTGCTGCTGATGATGGTCAGCTGAGGAAGGGTTGGAAATGCTGTGTCTTTGTCGAGTGTGTGTCTGAGAGAGGCTACGCTGAGCCATGGCGGGGGCCTTTTGAGCAGAGGCATGGCTCTTTGTGGTGATGTTGCAGTGGTTAAAACTGTTGTGATCGAGACAGGAGTCGTCGTGGAAGCCCGCAGCAAAGGGGTCCAGGCCATGCGACAGAGACATGTCGAGGAGGGGGAGATTATCGAGGTCCAGCGCCATGGCGGCCATGTCATTGGAAGGCGGGCCGCTGAAAGCCATGTGCGCCGCGTCGTCTTCCATGATGAGCTGGATCAGGACTTGAAGGGCAAGCTTTCGAAACGATGCTGCAGAGGAAAAGAAGAGGGGCAGGCAAGGCCCTTTGGCTGTTGAGTTGAGGCACAGCACGGACGGGCCAGGAACGGAATGCCGAGGCCGACTGGGATGAGGGTAGGGAAACAAGACGGGAGAAACGGTTTCAGTAAGCTGATAAGCGCAGGGCTTATGAGTTGGAAGGAAGCGAAGGCGCTGGTTGGTGCCAGCGGGTGCTCATGGGGGGGGGGGGGGTGAGTAAGAGAGCGACACAGGCAACAGGCCGTGTATGATATCAAGAGATGGACACGAGAAGAAGAAGAGTATCGTAAGACGAAGTCTATCGAAAGCGAGAAAGGAAAAAAGTATGCAGGTTTAGCGTGTGTGCCTGGAGACGCAGCCAAGCGAATTACGTGCTCTCCGGCAAGCAGCCAGCATGGCGGGCAAAGAGGGCGGGCGCGCTGAAAAGCGAGCGCAAAAGTGCTGGGAGAGGTCGCGAGTGGTGAGAACCCGGATGGGCTCGCGGACATGTTTTCTGGACAAAGAGAGGGAAGGTGCAGCGCAAGTGGGGCGCCCGTTCGACCACTCTTTACACCATTATTATCAGTTGCTACTCTGTACCAGTACTGTGAACACTGCCAACAGCCAGTCAGTCACGTCCCCTCCTCTCAGTGGTCTGCCGCACTGCCGCTAGCTCGAGCAACCTCTGCCTGTATCCGCACCGAAGACAGGCTGTGCGCAACTTGCTCAAATCACTTGCGCCTGCGATTCATGCCCCCCCAATCACTACTTGTCACTCCATCACGACCACTTCCTCGTATGTAGCACGTCGTCATGCCTGTCAGCCCACCCGCGTTTGCTCCTCATCAATACTGCCAACTGTCTCACCCGCTGCCGCCACCTGCTCCCCCCCCCGTTCCGCCGCCGCCCGCGTCTCCGTTCCGTATTCGGCGGCGGCCGTTCCCCCACGGATCCTCGCTCGCGGCGCCGCCTTGATCCGCACGCCGGACCCCAAGGCGAAGACAAAGTCAGGTTACAGTGCAGGTAAACCAACATGCGCATGCACATGCATACATCTTGCTATGAAATAGGCGCTGTGCGATACATTCGCCCGGCTCAACAGCAATCCGTTTCCATTCTCACGTATCAAAAACCACTCGTTTCCTGCAGGAGGGGCAGACACCACCACCATCGCAAACCTCTGCCCACTAACACCGCGCTGCCCCGCCACTGTACTTGCATGTACCCGCACTTTCCAGTAGAAACCGCAGGTACCTTGTCCGCAGACTGGGATGCACCTAGTTCTCTATCGTTGCATCTCGACTGTTGGACTATGCTGGCTTCACTTTTCGAACCGTCATATTTTCTGACATTCGCATGTAAATGGCATGTGCTTAGAGGCGATTGATATGCAACGGACTGGGGGGTAGAAACTGGCCTCTCCGTTTCCACCGGACCGTACGCGAGCCACTGAAAGGTTTCCCTCGCAACCTGCCGCCCCCCCCCAAAAACTGTATCAGTACAATATTGAAAGATTTACCAGCGCTAATCCTTTTGACCCTAGAGATGCGCAGTGAAATGGTATATGCCCCCATGCCTTGCCCGTCAAACGCCCTGTTAGATTGGCTGTGTCCGCGATGATGGGTTCGTCCGTCGTCCTTGGTCGCAAGGCTGCCGCGAGCTGCAAAAGTAGGACTGTACAAAGGCAGTTTTTGTTTCGACGTGGAGCTGAAAAAAGTACCTCTGCCGAGGAAATGGCTTGCAGAGTACACAGTCAAAGACAGTTTTTTTCTCAACGCTCCTCAATTGGTGAGCCTGTCCCTGTAGTTCGCACTCTACTTTGGGGAATCCCTCTCTCTGACGGAGGCGCTAAGGCACCCTCCTGTGAATCTCGGTGCATGATCCAAACCTCCATTGCGATGCATGTCGATCGCAATAATATCGCATCGTCTGGTACCGTGAGCTGATCAACGACGAGGTTCGCGCGGCCATGACCCGCAATCGGGATCAGTACATGCCGGGGCACCTGATTTGTAACCATGTCGGGCTTGCAAGACTTGCTGAAGACGACTTTCGTGTCGAATCGAGGCTTCGGCGTATGGCCCACAGTGAGCTGCGGGCGGATTCCGACTCGACTAGACTTGGCGAAGGAAGAGAAGTTAACCTCTGCTGTGGTCCCGTGCCGCTGGCGTGGCTGTTGTAAACAGAATGACGACAGTTTTTCGCATTTTAGCAAGGCTGCTGCAGTAGAGAATGGCCCTAGAATCTGCGTAGGACTCGAACCTGAATGCTCTGATCAATGTTGAAATTCCCACTTATACATCAAATTGCACAGTCTGCGCCGCATGTCAATCGTCACAATGTCAGCCATTTCTAGTCCTGATTATATACTCTGCAAATCTCCAGCTGCCCTAATAAGATAGACCCCTGCCAAGCGTAACTAGTACTCCCATTTCTGTTCCACAAAATGGTCACTCCGGCCTGGTTGTTCTTGCGACAAGGATCATGCGGGACTTGCCGACATCTTGAACGTTGAAATGAATTAAATACCAACAACCACCATGACATGGCGCTCGTCAGCCTGCAACTAATTTCAACGTCCAAAATGCACTGCTTTATTCAATCCGCACTGTAGGTTGCGCTGATCAATTTCCGCTTCCGTCGCCCACCATCGAGGGAGGGGTCTTGCCCCGCGTCATGATTAGCCCATCCATCCGCAGCCCTCGATTCGCCAGCTGCGCATTGCCCTGTCCGAATCGACTCGCCTGCCAGCCTGGGTGCTAAAAAGCTTAACCTGCCACTCATCAACGGCGGTACCTTCCAGCGATCGCCTGTTCATTTCTAATCCCCCAGAAATCGACTGCCGATTTTAGGGCCGTTTTCCCCAAGCCATGACGCCGTAGACCCCGTGCCTCCCCCCGCAGTAATGTTTGACAGCTCTAGTATATATAATCCCAGAGCACCCCCTCCTTTCGCTCTTATCGTTTCTCTGATATGTTTCATCAATTTCAACCGTCATCATTCATCATTCATCTGCCAAATAAATCTTTGATCGTGTGCCATCCATCCCATCCATATTCTCGACACTCGTACGACTTATACAACCTGCCCACCATGAGCTCCCCATCGCAGCCCCAGGACGTTCCTCCCATTGCTGAGCAGCCTCGCCGTAGAGTACGTCGTCAAGGAATGCTGTATTGAGTCGCCGAGCGTGCTGACATGATTCTGTAGAGCTCCGGCTGGATGCCCGCCTACGAGAGCCTCTCCCGCAACCGCAGCGAGACCCAGGCCGCCGCCCGCCGCCAGAGCATGTCCGACCAGCAGGCCAAGCTCGGCATCTTTGGCAACTTCTTCCACAAGTAAGAATCATAGCACCGCTTCTACGATTCAATACTGACACGAGAATAGCAACTTTGGTAGAAATTCCAAGTAAACTGTTGCTTGACAACACCAAAGCGAAAAAAAGACAAAATCAGAAAAAAAAAAAAATCATAATCACCTTGTACTCTATCATGTTTAAAGACTGTTTTAATATTACATGTATCAATCTTGCCACGTCCGTACAACGGTCCATTCTATGCATACATTTGGTAGGTATTGCCAGCTGTGACGCTGCCCTAGTCATGAAATGGTGTTTTCTGTAAATTGTGACGACTAATACGCCCTTGTGCTTGACTCGCTCTTGGTGAGCTTTTCGTTGCAACTGATATACTCGCGCTGGCTCCCTGTCAATCTTTCTAATAATTCTTCCTGCGTTGCGATGATCACAATTGGATTGGCTCGCAGGTTTTACGACGCCCATTGGCGTGCCGCAAGATGCCACTCCACCATGGTCGCCGGTTCGCTGCTGGCCTTCACTTTGTTTTGCGAAACATATCATATCCATGGCACGATTGTCTTATTTCAATAGAGTCGGGATCAATCTTTGAAACTTTACCATGCGTTGTTGTGCTGTCGTAGGAATTCACCACCTGTGATGCTCGTCCAACGGAAGAGGAAGACCATCCAGCTTCTTGGCGAGTACCAAAGCATCCGAATCCTCCCGTAATATTAACGCATTTTCTCATAGGCGGTCTGGTGTCTCAGTTTAAGACTACTGCTACGACGATGAGGCGTGCCCAGGAAGATGATGCCATAGGTCGATAGTTTTATCGAGCGGTGTTTAGCCAAAGCGCCCGCGCGAGCAGCATCCGAATGAATAAGAGCCTAGTAAGTTAGCAAGGTGATCATCGACTTTCCGCTGAGGACTTAGACTTTCAAGAATGATACCACCCATACCATGCGCTATAAATATGATTGGGCGTTGGTGCGACTAGTAGTCTTTAGTGCAGGCTCAAGACACCGACTTCTGTTTATAATTATACGTCTGTCAACTCCCTCTTTCTGCAGAGGTCGGATACCAGGCTCAGTCCATGGTCGCAAAGACATGTTTTACTGGAGCTCGTTGTGCCGTATGTCTTCCTGACATCGTAGCCCCAAGTAAGATGCGTGCGTTGGGCAGGATGCTCGACGAAAGGTCTCTTAGCCAATTGACGCCATTCTTTGCGGTCCATGTCTTGTGCGATGGCCGTTCAAGCCATGAACAGCCACGATACTATGAAATTTGCATTAGTAGACAACCGTGCATGAGACTGTATTAACTAAACTCAATGGCTGGTGTTGATCCTTCGAAAATAACGCTCAGCCCTTGCCTAGCGCTGGTGGTGGCTGTAGAGGTGGATGTGCTGCCATCCCGGCTTGCGGCAGCCCCATAGTTAGAGGCATCGTGAAGTCGGATCTGGTGTCACCAACGTGGACAGGTATCACAAGGCCACGAACGATGGCTTCAAAACGAGATTACACAAGATGAAGCCCCTGTGATAGATACCTCACACTTTTGCATCCTCTTCAGGTTGGCCTCGATCACGTATCATGCTGAAGGGCTGGCCAGCGCTAAACGCAGACCTTCATTGGTGAGGCCCTGCACCAGCATCTATGGCGGGGCACAAATACTGGCATATAAGCAATTGCAATCCGTTTCATTGTCCGCGAGCGAATGCTCGGCAAGTCACAGGTGCCTAGGAAAACTACAAGTAGCGTTAATATCAAGCTCTTTGTCTTGGTGTTGAAGGGCGCGTACCCCCGTGAATGGCGACGTAACCTCCAGTGACAGACACCGCAGTTGGGCGGAGCTGCGCCGCCGCCAAGCCACCCCACCTGGCATCCAATTCAAGGCTCATCCAGCAAGCATCCCATTCCATTCTCCAAAGCCATCACAGAAACCCGGACTTCATTCACAATGGGAAACATCTGCGGCAAACAAGAGTCGGAAAACTTTCAGAGCCCCGGTCGGCCCCTCAACTCGGCACCGCCGGCGCAGCAAAAGTCGTCGGTCCCCGGCAAGGCAAAGAGCAAGCAGACGTACACACCAGAGTCGCGCGTCGTCGGCACCGACAGCGAGAGCCCCAGTGGCAGCGCAGCGCGGGATCAGGGCAATCCGGCGAGCAAAGCGGGCGCTGCCGCTTTGGTAAGTGATGCTTCTTCTCCGTCTCTCAAGGTTACGGGGTCGAGGAGAGAATGAGAGCAGCGGTGAGATGGATTGCTGACGAAGGGGAAACGCAGGGACGACTGACCCAGGACGCGGCAAACAAGAAGAAGAGGAGCTCCAAGGGATTGCAGGCCAAAGTCGACGAGCAGAGGAGCAAGAGCATAAAGGACAATCTTGAGGAGATTTCCAGTCAAAATGCCCGTCACGCGGCAATGGATGCGAAAACAAGACAAGCTCAGGACTATTCTTGAGCGACACCGTCCATCAACACCTCTCATCAAATAATTCGGCTTCTCTTCCCCTCTCTGGCTTGCTGCGGATTAGCATGCTGCCGTGGCAGCTCGCATCGTTCTCAGCCTTTCTCCTGCATTTTATACGTTACATGAATACAGTCTCCGTCTCCAGCGTTTTACACAGAAATCTCCAAGTGTCACCAACCGCCCTGTTACCCCAGTCTTTATTATCCCGGGCTCACAATCAAGAAAGACGAAGTAGATGATATTATCCTTTAGCGTTTGTCATTTTTAAACTGTACTCTCATCTTCCACCAGCGGCGCCGCTACCCATAACATGCAAATTTCAGAATTACATTTTGACACATGATACCGCTTCCCTGAGACGAGGAAACGAAAATTCCTGTCCAAAGCATTGTGAACAGAGTGGAAATAAAAGCAAATACGAGCCAGGAAGACAGCAAATCACGTAATCGTGTACCGGCCGCTCGCGGGCGCCCTGCTGTCCGCGTCCGCCGCCGCAATCGTGCCCTCCTTGAGCAGCCTCGTCAGCTCATTCAGCGCCGAGCCCACTACGAGCTCCGTGTCGCCCTCAATAAGAATATACAGCTTCGGCTCCGCGCCCTCGGGGACCTCCTTGCCCGCTGCGTAAAAGTTGCCCTTGGTCGTGATGGACGTGCCCGTCGCCTCGAGAATCTTGGCCACGTTGGTGCGGTTGGTGACGGCCCAGCGCGCCTTTTGCGGAAAGTCGTTGATCTCGAGCGTCGCGTGGAAGGCGCCCGCATCGGGGCCCTTGTTGTCGATGGGCTGGCCGGAGCGCAGCTGGCCGGCCTTGCCCAGACGGCTGTTGATGGCGCTGACGGCCGAGCTGACCTTGTCGAGCGGGTTGTTGCCGGCGCTGCCCTTGGCGCCGCCGCCGGGGTTGGTGGCCACGACGCCGGATGTCTTGATGACGGGCTCGTTGACCGCGGTCTCGGCCTTGGCGGCGTCGCGGGACTGAACGCCAGACGCAGCGGCCTTGATGGCGTCCAGGGCGCGCTCGTGATTGGCTTCGTCGGTTTCCTTCTTTTCCTCCTTCTTTTCTTCCTCGTCTTCGCCTTCGGCCTTGTGCGTCTTGCGCTCGCGCATGCGTGCCGCTTCGCGCTCCTGGTCGAGACGATCCAGACCCTTGCCGCCAAAGCCAGATGTATCCTTGGCCTTGCCAGACTTGACCTTTTCGCGGTGCGCCTTGCGCATCTCGTTGAGGCGCGCGGGCACGGGCTGCTCGCTCTGCTCCAGGGCCTTGGCAATGCCTGGCGCGCAGCTCTCCTGCTCCGGCGTGATGAATGTCACGGCAACGCCAGTGTTTCCGGCACGGCCTGTACGGCCGGCACGGTGAACATAGTCTTCCAGATGATTGGGTGCGTCATAGTTGATGACGAGCTTTAGTTGCTTAACGTCTAAACCTCGAGCAGCAACGGATGTCGCAATGAGAATGGGGACGATGCCCTTTTTAAAGTCGGAGATTGTAGAATCACGGTCAATCTGGTCCTTGCCACCGTGAATGGACATGCAAGGATAACCCTTGCCCATGAGCTCTTTGAGCAAGTCGTCGGCCTTTTCTTGGCGCTCAACAAAGATTAATGAACGCGCGTCTTCGTCACGGTCATATAGCTCACCGAGCAGCTCAAGAATGCGATGAAACTTTGTGTTTTCGTCGCGCACTTCCACAATCTGCTCAATTTCCTTGGCCACGACACTGCGCCCACCGACAGTAATCTCCACGGGGCTCTTGAGAACCTTCTTCGTGAGCGAGTCAATAATGCGTGGCATCGTGGCGGAGAAGAGAATCGTCTGTTTATCGGGGCGCATGTTGGCAAATATCTTCATTACCTGTGGCTCGAAGCCCATGTCAAACATTCGATCCGCCTCGTCCAAAACGACATAGGTAACTCGTCGCAGGTTCGTGACTCGGCCCTGGTTGGCGGCCAGCAGATCAATCATGCGGCCAGGCGTGCACACGATAATTTCGGCGCCACGCTTCAGCTCTGCAATCTGGTCGCGAATTGGGGCACCGCCGTAGGCGCAGACGGCACGAAGACCCATCATTTTGAGGAACGGCTTGCAGTCGCGATGAATCTGCGTGGCCAGTTCTCGCGTGGGTGTCATGATCAGACTCACGGGACCCTCCGACTCTTTCAGAGGAGGCTGATCTTTAATGTGACGAAACATGGGCAGTAAAAAGGCCATGGTCTTTCCGGAACCAGTCTTAGCGACGCCAACGACATCGCGGCCAGACATGAGAGCGGGAATGGCCTGCATTTGAATTGATGTCGGCTTCTCAAACCCCATGTTGTCAATCACATCCA
Organism: Akanthomyces muscarius; assembly: GCF_028009165.1. Taxonomy (NCBI): domain Eukaryota; kingdom Fungi; phylum Ascomycota; class Sordariomycetes; order Hypocreales; family Cordycipitaceae; genus Akanthomyces; species Akanthomyces muscarius. The sequence continues at coordinate 1,663,364 of NC_079241.1, forward strand.
GCGTCTGTCGGGTGAGACCGCATTGAGCCCATTTCTGCACAGGCTTCGGGACATCTTTGCCATTGACCTTGATGCCGTCGAGTTCTGCTCGAAGTTCTGCCACTTCGGTCTCGTTGAGTTCGCTGAGCTCGACGGGCTCCACCCAAAAGTTCTTTCGGATAGGCTGAATATCAATCTTGTTGTAGTCGACCGTGGGAATCTCCTTTTTCTTGCGCTTATTGGCCATGGCCAGCACAGCACTAGCGTCGGCGCCGTCATTATCCACCTCGTATCTATTGTCGTCGTCGCTAAAGTATGCTTCGGGCTCTGGCAGCTTCTTGACTGTAGACGTCTTTTTGGCGACAGGGGGTTGGACTTCTTTTTCCTGCAGGTGGTCCATGAAGGCGTCCAGGGGATCCACGTCGTCCTCTTCCTCGTCAACCTCCATATTTTGTTCTTCGGCGGCAGTGCCATTCGTAGCTGGAGCGGCGTCTGTCATGGCTTGATCGCCGTCGGCCTCTTTTGCAGCCTCTTCCTCGGCCTGCAAGCGTCTCTCGTGTGCGGCGCGAGCAGCAGCGGCAGCCTCTTCTTCGGTTTCGGCAAACTCGTTGCCATCGTCGTCATCATCGTCATCTTGGTCCACATATGGCGTGTCATCTGCCTCCAGGGGTAGGTTAGGCAGCTTGGTCAGCTTACGATGTGTAGTCTCCTCTTCATCCAGATCGAGCTTTCGCTTGCTGGGAAGCTTGTCGTCGCCTTGAGACTTGCCAAACCCGAAAGCGCTCGTCTTGGCGCGATTGGCCGGCAGCGCAGAAGCGGTGGACTGCTTGACTGGGACGGGAAGTGTCGCTGGCTCAGCCTTGATGGAGCCAAGTATAGACTTTGTCGAATCTTGTGTTCTCGCAGCTGATTTTTTAGCGATGCTCTTGGGATCAAACTTGCCAGCGTACGGTCGTACGGGGGACGCATTTCCAGAGTCCGGGCCGGGTGTGGGAGAGGCGACGGACGAAAGGACAGGCGATGCAGCATCGGGGGCAACGCCGCTGGCTTTCTTGTCCATTTCTGCCAGCAGGTTGCGAGTTTGGCTCGGGTTGACCTCTTTTTGCTTTTGTGCCTCCTGCTCCTTTTTCTTCTTCCACGCCTCGAGCTTAGCTAGACGTTCGGCTTTCTTCTTCTCGGCATCGGTCTGGGCGGCTGTGGCGCCGGCCTGTTTGGCGGCATCGTCTGGGATCCGACCGCTGTCTGGACGGGGCGTGTTTCTGCCTCGGCTGTCGCTGCGATTGCTGCGGGAGTCAGCCCCTCGGGAGTCTCTGCCACGCGAGTCATCTCGCCTTCTGTCATCACGGCTTCTGTTGCGCCGGCCATCAGGCGAGCGCGCCCGGCCGTCATGGCGGTCTCGCGAGCGGCGCCTATCACGGCCACCGCGGTAGCGATCTTGATCTCTGTCTATGGAGCGGGAACGATCTCGGCGGCGGTAGTTTTCTCGGTCACGGCCGGCGTCTCGGTCGCGATATCGTCGCTGCGATGTAAATCCTGCGTTAGTATGGCCGCTACTGTGGTAAGAGCGAGCATAGCGTTGTCGTACCTCTGGTGTACGCGATCGGGAGCGCCTGCGATAGCCTCTGTCGTCGCGACGATCGCGCGGTCGTCGGTCGTCACGCTGTCGGCGCGCGCCGTGGCTGCCCGCCGGGCTTGGTGAGCGCGAGTCTCTTGGCCGAGCCATCTTTTTGGTGGACGGTTGCTCTCGCGATGGCTCAGCGAGACACTAGAAGGAACCTGTGTTGGTGAAATGATCTATGTTTGAGGACTGCGAAACGCTTGTGTCGCGGTGCGTACTCCTGGGAATCTCTGTCGGCGCTCTGTCGGAAGAGCTACCCCTGTATCTCCAGACTTTCCGAAAATGGTGCGCAAGCCGTTTCCGTATCAAACGCAGTAGCTAAGTGGTCTCTTGATTCGCGCCAGGCTCTGAATTGCGAGGGCGGGATAATGCCAGCGCTAGAAAAGATGTCAAGACCCAGACTGTGGCGGGTGGAAATTTTGGCCGACAAGGCAGCACGGCTGAGCCCCACTGGTTACAGATGATGACATGCGCCGTGTATTACCACGTCTTGTGCGAATCAGCAGAATGCGTAATTTGCGGAGAACACATATAAACCCTTGTCTTTGCGTTTTCTCTCAAGTCAGCCAATTTGATTCGTACCGTTCAAATTTCAAGCTGACAGTGCCTGCAGCAAGTCTAAATAGAGCAGAGAGCGGAACAGCGAAAGGAGAAGCAAGCAAGATGCTAACGATATTAATCGTCATAAGAAAAAATCAATGAAGGGCAGAAAATAGTAAAAGTGAAGGAAATAAGAATAGGAACAAGAATAAGGAAATAGAGCAGATTGGCAGATGGACAAATGATGAATGGACAAGTGTGAGAACTCAAGAGCGAGACCGCCGTTGGAAGACCAAGGCTTAGATAAGGTGTAGGTATCTTGCTAATGTGTGTGGGTCTGCTCTGATGGCAAATGGAGGATCGGACAAATAGGAGACATTAAAGGGCGGGATCTGTCGAAGATATACTGAGTTGCTTTCCGAACTTTATTATGGCCTAGATAGGGCCGCGAGCCAGCGGCGCAGAGGCTGGGAGCCGACTTATTATTTCTTCCGTGATCAATATATTCATTATTGATAAATGCTAGCTTCCTCTCAGCTATCACAGCCACACTCTTGCTATTTATTCTTCCAACTAATTCGTAATAATCGCGACTCGTTTGACAGAGAATGATATCGTAAATGCGTGCGTTAGCAGTGTTCGCCACGGGCGTGGAGATTGGACTTACCAGCTATATGGCTGTCCAACTTGCTCACACCATTGGTGGTGCTTAGATTGGGACGCCGGCACCACCTTGTCCCAACCTGCAACAATTGATACAGATGTGAAAGGTTAAAGAGAGAGAGAGCATTCGGAGTGCGATTCGAACACACGGTACGGGACCTCCAAGTGAATTTTAGCACCATCCGAATTTTGGCCGAAGCCGGGCATGAAGCCAACCAGGGAGAAAAGGCCGAAGCCAACCAGGGAGAAAAGGCCGAAGCCAACCAGGGATAAAAGGCCGAAGCCAACCAGAGAGAAAGAGGCCGAAGCCAACCAGGGAGAAAAGGCCAAAGCCAACCAGAGAAAAAGAGGCCGAAGCCAACCAGGGATAAAAGGCCGAAGCCAACCAGAGAAAAAGAGGCCGAAGCCAACCAGAAAGAAGTGAGGCCGAAGCCAACCAGGGATAAAAGGCCGAAGCCAACCAGAGAGAAAGAAATACATTATGAGTTTCCCCATTAGGTATTTAAATGAGCTTTCGCTCAGTTCTCAGATTTGGCTGATTTACTGCCAGCGGCGGCAGACAGTCGAGCTTTCGCGCGGTCGATCGATTCTTGGATGTGCGGGAACCGAAGGCCCGTGCCGTCGTAAGTTTTTGCCGCTCGGCCGGGTGCGAAATAGGGCAGGTCCTAATGATCAGGTTAGAGAAGAGCCGCGTGGAGAATGACGGGTATAAATATTTTTGAACGGACCACCAACCACTCCGCGCTGACAGGAGACACGACCTCGAGCAAGACTCGTCCACCAGCTCTTTGCAGAGTGTTATAAACAACCCACTCGGAATGGGACTGAATGGCGGCGCTGTGTGGCTCCACCATGGCCTCCACGCCAGCGTAGACAGTCAAGTAGATGTCTTCTCTCCTTCGAACCACGGCGAGATTCGTACAGAAGGCAGTTGCCAATGCCTTGAGCACCCGTGGGAACTGGGATGTTGTCAACCGCAAGTTCAAATTGGGCCATTTGAAGTGCTGGTCACTTCGCAGCTGCTTGACCAAACGCCAGCGGGACATGACGATCCTCTCCAAGACATCCATGTCCAGGAAGTGATCCTCGCACCACTGACGCAGCATGTAAGCCTTATTGCCAGCCAACATCTCTCGAACCCGCATGAAGTAGTCCCATGCAGTCAACAACGCAAGGTGGTCTGATCCTCGGCATTTCCAACGTGTCCTGATGTGATCAGAGGCGAAGCGGAACCCCGGTTCAGCTTTGAAGATTGACCTTGTGTCGTTGCAAATTGCAGCCAGGGTGACCATTTCCGAAAGGCATCCTAGCTTCTGTCCCTCCACGAGCGCGCCGTACTAGATCGGCTCAATTGGCAGGACGGAAGCAGCGATTCCCTTACTATTGACTTTGTTGTCAGGTCCAAGAAACCCCCTAATGGTAAAGAAGTTAGCTATGCATGGGCCATTCTTCAAATTCAAATAACGTACCAGTCAAGAAGGTTCTGAGCCGCACGACTGAACGACTCGGGACACGGGCGTGTGAGCCAGTCAAAGTCAACGACCTTGTTGTACCCAGCAGACGTGAGCTTCAGAATAGCGCTGTCGATCGGCTGCGTTAGGATCTTTGGCTGAGTGGACGGAGACATGTCCTCAAAGCCAGCTTTAGTATAAAGACGGAAGCAAATGCCGTCCTGGGTTCGGCCGGCGCGGCCCTTCCTCTGGTTGGCAGACGCTTGCGAAATGCTCTCAACGCGGAGATCGTACATTCCAAGCCGGGGGTTGTATACCTGCTGCTTGGCGATGCCCGTATCGACAACATAGACGATACCGTCAATCGTCAAGCTTGCTTCGGCAATGTTGGTGGCGACAATACATTGCCTGGGTCCTTTCGGGTCCAGCACTATTTGTTGCTGAGAACCTGCCAGCTTCGAATACAAGGCCCTCATCTCCATCTTGCGAGTGTTCACACGAAGATACTCGATGATTTTGAGGATTTCCGATTGCCCGGGCGCGAATACAAGAATGTGGCCAGGTGGCAGCTTTTCGTGGATGTACACCACCGTTTGGGCAGCTGAAATGATGACACTGGGTGTCTCGCTACCAGACCTGAGGTACTTGACGTCCACATTGAAACTTCTCTGAGAATGTTGTCAGTAACTTCTATGTTTGCAAATAGCGGGAGAGTGAAAGATGAAAAAGACAGGGAAGACGTGAGTAAGAGTTGAAATGGAGAGTTTGACTTACGCCAGGAATGTGGACAGCTGGACAGTTCTGGTAGAACTTTTGGAACGTGCCGGCATTCAAAGTAGCCGACATCACGATTGTCTGTTCAAGTATTGTTAGCTCATATATCCTGATTCAAGTTTCGTGCAGTGGCATCTGACCTGGAGATCGTCGGTGTCACGGGCTCTCTTGATTTTCTTGAGCAGGGCTAGAAGCACATCAAGCTCCACAGTTCGCTCGTGTGCTTCGTCAATGATGACGACGCCGATCTTGCTCAGCGCTTCGTCGTGCATGAGCTCGGCCAGGAGCACGCCTTCGGTCACGTACTCAATCCTGGTGTTCTCCGAAGAGGCCGTGTCGCCGCCGACCTTGTAGCCCACCTCCTTGCCGAGAACGACATCCGCCTCCTCAGAAACTCTCCTGGCCAAGCTTGTTGCTGCAATGCGACGCGGCTGGGTGCAGACGACCCGTAGACCCGACGCAAACTCATCTTGGAGGATGAGTTGGGGAACTTGCGTGGACTTCCCGGAGCCAGTGTCGCTTGTCAGGACGAGGTACGCGTTGCCGTGGTATGTCTCGAGTATCTTGTCCAGATTGACGTATACTGGGAGCTTGCGACGGTTTTCGAGAAGCTTTCGGTGCTTAGCGGACCACTTCTTACCCGTCAAAAAATTGACAGGGCCGTCCTCGACGGCACGAATCTTGGCGGCGGTGGCCTTGTAGCGGGCGATGGGAGCAATCTCAGTAGAAGACATTGTGAAATTTTTTTAAATGTTTAAAAGAGGTAGAGGAAACCTGAAATTTTTAAAAAGTGTGTTGCTGGTGCGGGTGCTTGTGGTGTGTGTGTGTGTGTGTGTGATGTGTTTGTGTATCTGTGGAAGAACGAGTTAGTAGGATATGTACTCTCTTAACGGTGGGCCCCAGGCAGATTAACGTTCAATCTGTCAAGCTGGTCATTTTGTGCTCACCGGGGATTTTTGAACGAATAGAATCGTGCAAATTGTGTGGCACTTCCCCACATTTATTAGCGAGTGACATCTGCCCTATCTAAGTCACTAGTCTCCGTGCGATCCGCCTCATCCTCAGTCAAATTCTCCCATTATATTCAAAGATCCTACAATCGCCTCGAGCTGCCCCTTCAATACAAATATTTCAACATGACATACAGCAGAGTGTGGGAGGCTGGCGTCGCACGACTCCGCAGGGAGTGTAGATTGGTCAACCTTCGAAGCCTGCATTTTCATGCTTCGCGAACAGAGATTAAGGCTCTCTGCATGGCGAAGCTTAGCAATACGCGAGGCGTCATTTTTCACTGGCGGCGAGACGGTGTCAAGCCCGGGAATAAACATCTTAGTTGGGTGTTTATCCAAACGGAAAATCAGATCGCACGCGACGCAGCCATCGGTGAGCTCAAGGATCTGCTGGTCAGGCACAGGCCTGTCTCGGTTGGTGCAGCCAGCCGTAATGCAGTAAGTACAAGATTTTCCTACCCGAATCTGGACTGTGTGAGCGCAAGTCATTTACAGCTGTAGCGCGCTCCGCGGGCACTGCGTACGCAGAATAGGACTGCGTCTGCCGCTGGTTCTTCCAATACCACCACCGCCGCCATCACTGCACCCCCCCTTGCGCCTCCTGCGCCCCCAACTATTACCGCTACCGCCGCCGACGCCGCCATTACTGCAGCCCCCATTGCGCTTCTCCCACCCCCAACTACTACTGCTGCTGCGGATAGCTCTTCTTCCACTACTGCTATTGTTGCACCCTCCAGCAGTGAGATTGCCATCGTCAGAAACGCTGGGGAAACAGACGAGGAACGCCGCCTGGTGCCACTTGCCGTCAGATCTAAGGACGATGAGGAATCGGAAAGCGAATAAATCCGTGGTACTACCGAAAGCTACAGGATACCAACGGGCGAAAGCCTCAATTCATACCTAAAAGGCGAAAGCCTTTTGACTTGTGACTTTCACAGTAGGCTTCGGCCTTTCTCTCTGGTTGGCTCCGGCCTTTCTCTCTGGTTGGCTCCGGCCTCACTTCTTTCTGGTTGGCTTCGGCCTTTCTTCTTTCTGGTTGGCTTCGGCCTTTTCTCCCTGGTTGGTTTCATACCCGGCTTCGGCCAAAAACCGCGGATGGCCTTGCCGAGCCAGCAGGCAACTTGTTGCCGGGGGTTAGAATCCCTCTCCGTTTAGGCTACTCCCAAGAGGTTCTACTTCGCTTGGTTCTATCGTTATTGTGTCTCGATGCATTCGCCTTGAGTCTCTGTTTGTACGGAGACACCGGACGTTACGTCACTGCGACTAGCAAGTCCTCTGTGTAGGCAGGTAGGTTGTCCTTCCGAAGTTCTCCGTGAGCATCGCTAATCTTTCTTGTATGATCTCTCAACCGCCTCGTCCCCAACTACGACTGCGCCGACCGGCTGCATATACAATAATCTACCACCTCCGGGACTCGCCAAGGTTTTGTTCCGTCTTTTGCAGAGGTATAATTCACGCTGTACAACACACCTTACATGATCTGAACGCTGTTCGGGTAGGACTGGGAATAGCATTGGAAAAGATTCAGCACCACTTTTCGCGTGCAAGCGGCTTGAATTTTTTTGCTCGTGTTATTAGGCTGTCATTCTACAAATTTTATCCATAAAGAAGGAGCTGCTGAGTTGAAAGAGCCACGACGTGATTCAGCGTGGACACTCAACTGTGTCATAAGTCAGGAAAGAAGTTGATAACGTGTATGGACTCTTGGTCATTGCTCGGTGGCAAATTGTCGCTTTTTTATGGGAGTTGGGAGTTTCGGCTGGTCATTGTGAGGAGACTCTATTTTCGCAGCCAAGTTGAGCCTGCATTTTCGCCGATTGTTTGAGAAGTTTATTAGTATGGATATCCAACATCTCTCTTTTTCTCCCAGCAAAGCGAGCTACGCAGTACTTCGAGGGCTCGCAAAGTCAGAAAAGAATTAAGAACTACTGTGACCACGTATCTCCTCATTTCCGAAATCTTTGTCTGCCTGTGCCGGATGTTGTGTGGAGGTGTTTCGCGATACCGCAATCAGGACCTTTCACAGAGCCGTTTGCACCTCACCTGGCATTGACTTCGTAGGCATGCGCCGCTGAGAACATTGAGACTCCGCCATTCGGCATCATTGTAGGGCTATTTTTACAAATTCGAAGCCCTAAAAACCCACGGTCATGTAATTTGAAAATCTGTTGTCCTTTCTCTGCCCGCCACAAGCTGTAAGCACACACACACACACACACACACACACACACACACACACACACACACACAAACAAACAAAAACATTCAGAATATTATCGCCACCATCACCACCACCACCAAAAAAAAAACAAATAGCAACGTGAGTCAATTACCAAAGCTCATATCAGGCTAGAATCTAACCATAATTTGCAGCATGTCTGATCATTTCGAGGCTGTTGCCGCCGCACTCGCCGCCATCACCACCGACGATGCCCCTGCCGCCGGCGATGCCCCTGCCGCCGCCTCTGTCCCTGCCGATGCCTCTGTCCCTGCCGATGCCTCTGTCCCTGCCGGTACCCCTATTCTTGTCCCTGCCGCTGCCACCACAGACGCAGCCGGCGATGCCCCTGCAGCTGCCTGGGATCCTCTCGACGTATTCCGTCGTCCTGAACCATTTCCGACTACTAGCCCAGTCGACCTCTCCTACCGTGCGACTTGGAGGGACTACCCGGAGGATCCGAGCCTTGTCATCAATAGAATCGAGCTCGATTGGCATATTGTTGAGGACTATTGGGGAAAAAGAGGCATTCCGTGCCTGAAGATCGTAGAAGATGAATACGAACACGATCAATTTGAACCGACGTTGTGCCACCCGCCGTCGGCAAAGAACTGCCCCGCTACAGCAGCTGAAGCAGAAGTCGAGTTCGTCGTGATGGAGAAGGTCGTCGGAGCGGCTCGACCTGATCCTGGTGGGCCAGAAGACGCCTTCGTGACGTATCATTTGGCTGGAACGGATCCTTCTGGGACCAAGCGCTACACCATCACTGTCCCAAGAGACAAAGTGGACGAGCATCTGGAGGCTGGTTGGAAGTTGAAGTTTGGTGTCCCATGTGTCTATGCCGGGAACCCCAAGTATTTCGATGACAGAGAGCGGGCGGATGCGAACCCGAACGACATATTCACCAAGGATGATCCTGCGGCAGACACTGAGCGCTTCCTGGAGTCCGGCAACAAAATTGCCAGCCAGGAGCCTTGGACTCGAAGCAAGTGGAAGTCTGGCAACCTTATTGGCAAAGATGGCGCGGATCCCAACATTAAAGCCAAGACTGCGTCCAAAATCCCCAGCGAGCAGTGGGCTGAGTGGAAGCATGGCACGGAGAGGCGCACCCTCACGTCAGTCGGTCATGTCCACCACCACCGACGACCTGAGGGTACCGGCGTTGGGTGGGGCTCCTACGACCAGGTGAATGAATGGCAGTCCTATGGCCGTCGCGTTACAAGCGAGATGGTGGACCATCGTCCATGGGGCTTTTCGCCCGGTGCAGCGCTCCCATTTGTGAACGAGGACGAGACGCCTTGGCAAGTCATACCCGAGTGGGGCGTCGATGACGATCGAGCTAAGCTTAGAGCAAACATGGTGTTCTCCTTGAAGGATATGTTAGATCGCAAGACAAAGCGAAGCAAGTGAACTTCGGTGTCGAAGCGCGCTCCCGGATTGGGTGACCCGCATCGTTTGCTGTGCGCGGAGGGAAACCACCAATCCAAAAAAAAACTGATTTGGTGAATTCAGGGGGAAACTTCTGACATAATCAAATTTATCTCATATAGGCTTCGGTCTTGTTTCTGGTTGGCTTCGGCCTTTTCTCTCTGGTTGGCTTCGGCCTTTCCTCTCTGGTTGGCTTCGGCCTTTTGTTCCTGGTTGGCTTCGGCCTTTTCCTCTTTGGTTGGCTTCGGCCTCATTTCTTTCTGGTTGGCTTCGGCCTCACTTCTTCCTGGTTGGCTTCGGCCTCACTTCTTCCTGGTTGGCTTCGGCCTTTTATCCCTGGTTGGCTTCTTGCCCGGCTTCGGCCAAAATTCGGATGGTGCTAAAATTCACCTGGAGGTACCCGTGCCGTGTGTTCGAATCACACTCCGAATGCTCTCGCGTAAAATCTCTTTATTTATCTCGCCAAAAAGCATAGATGGCGGCAATTAAAACGCCCTGGTCTGTGGCTGTTGGGGTTGGCTAAACGAAAGATGTCCTGGGCGTACCCAGGCGCGGACTCATCGATACCGACAGTTTGTTCATACTTTCTGGCAGCGATTATTGTTCCGTACATACCCTCTGTCAATAAATTCGTGAAAATGTCAATGCAGTTCCCAGCGTCCAGTGCGCCTACTGTCCAGGGGGGGTAGCGCAAGGCCCAAACTGGAACAAATTGATGAAGACTACCACCAGTGCTGATCCGCTCACGCAGCTGTTGTAGCTTTGCTCCCCGAGAGCAGTCCGAACGGTGTAGAGATGTTTCTGTGCGGGCTCCGGCTGGGCGAACTACCTACCAAGTAGCTCATTTAATAAGTGCTCGTCCACCCCGGAAGCAACACCACTACAGGCTTGGTGGTTGAATTGCTCGCCAGGAAGATACCACGAATAGCTCTAGTAATCCACTCCAAATTATCGGAATGCATGCCGCCTTTACCCATTCTTTATTCCTTCTTTTTTTTTTCAATTACCTGATTTATTCTGTGAACAAATTAAGTGATGCACGTTTTCCAATTACAGCAGTGGCAGGCGGCGAAGCTGTGCTGCCCATCATCATCAGTCTTTGCTGACGGTGACCCACGTGCACAGGAATGCCAAAGAGAGAAACCATAGCCGACCGTTTTGCTCGCTTCCTGTACTGTAGTGTTGCCCTTTCATGCTAGAAGTTTGTTGACAAGGCCCTCGGAACCTCTGTGACTTCTGCTCTACTAAATGATGCTCCAGGCCGCGCCATTTTGTCTTGTACTTGGCTTCGGCAATGGGCTCTAGGAACACATCGCCGTCGCAAATTTATACACGTTGCTCCCTTTACTATGTACTCGGACCATAGCGTGGTGCGCGGATCGTCGGAAATGATGGAAATGTCACCATCTGTTTTCTCGTCAATGTCAAAGATATCAACGTCTTCTTCTGCAATGGCGAACAAGCTGTCTTGTACGGTGTTAGTCGTGCAGGTCTTTGAGCTGCTCTTCCAAGCATTGGGTTGGGTTTTCCGGCTTGGGTTTGATTTGTTGCCTCTGATTGGGCAACCCGAGGCATTTGAACCATGGAATTTGTGCCTCATGCAGCATAATGTTTTGCGAGCACCGTAGCAGCACCTATGTTGCCAATAGACCTTAAGACCTTGGTGTGTATTCGTGAGTCGTTAGAGCCTGTTATCGCAGTCTGAATGCAAAAAGATGGTCGGCCCGCGTAATGGCAAAATATGCGTTGCGTTCATCTCAACTGCGTGCAGCGGCGTCTGTGGACGTCGCAACGTGACTGGCGTTGCGGACCATCGATGATCCGGAGTCCATCAACATCTAGACCCGACCAGCAAAGGCCAGGAATTCCAGGCTGTAACGATGGACTAATTTGTCACAGATCAAAAGAAGGAATTATGATTGAATGCTTGCGTTGATTAATCGCGACCGGGCCCGCCCCTCACCCGGCTCTTCTCAGTCGCTGTCCCTGGCGCGCCCAGGAATGCCTCTCAGTTTTGTTGCCCGAGCTCCTCCCAGTCCTGCGCCTCGCCAGCAACTCGTATCCCACCATGCCTTGCTCAGAATCGCAGTCAATGTCCCTCGACCCATGCGCTTCTCCAAGAGTTATCGCACAACACACTCGCCTAGCTTGCCGTGGTGCAAAAAGGCTCCAACATCAACGTCGCCGTGCCCGAGATCAAACCGTGCTAATTGCGCACACTGCACGGGGCAGTATCGCCGCCGGCGCTTTCTTGCCATCGCACTGCAGCTGGGTCTGGATTGTATCGATGGCAAGGCATGCTCCCGCAGGCACAGCGCGCCGTCATGATGTCGCTGTCGCCGCCCGTGCTGCCAATCGTATAGCAGCACCGGCTCACAAGGCGACGCAAAAGGTTGACTGCGACGCCGAAGATGTGTGCTTCATTTGTGCGAAACCCTTCGCGCACCAACCCATCGGCCCCGGTAGTCACGAGCATACCAACTTTGCGGCCTATGCATGAGAGCGTTGTGCAAGACCAAGGACTGTGCTGATTGCCGAGTAAGTGACCCCCCAAACGCAAATCACATGTCTACGGCCTTCTGACAAGCTGTTTACAGCGCGATGAAGTCAGTCAGTAGAGGACTTGGCTACCAGCTATACTCTTGAAGAATCCGTAAAAAAAGCCATCCGCCACATCCGCCCGCCCTGTCAGTTCCAGGTCGACAAGTTTGACGACACTTGCTTTGAGCTCCATAGCTCAACCGACCATCGCTAGCTCGCCGTCGGCCAAGCTATGCCACACGAGAACAGCTCTGTCCACGACCTCATCAATGTTGAATAAGTCGTTCCTCTACTGGCTACGGAATTTTGCCGACTATACTTGTGAGCTCGAGGCTGCTGCCAGCGTCGAGGTCCTTCAAGGGATTGGGTTTCAAGGCGAAGAAGATGGGGATGTTTGGTCGTCAAATCGCCAACGCTGTCAAGGGAGCGCAGTACCAGATCCGCATGGGCGTCGATCCATCCCGTGCCACCTGAACAGCCACGTCACGCTAACACTGCCAGTCAAGGCAGCGAGAAGCTTTTGAGGGTTGCGCTACAAATATAAATGTAACATGCATGTCGCCTCTATAGCGGAAGCGGCCTTGCAGTCTCTCAGACGCAGTCTCTCAGACGTGATGAGGAGCTGGCGCCAGATTCAGTCATCCAGCCATTGACACGGTGCTACAGACCCTGCGTCCACTGCCATTTCCACAGCCAGCGGTGGCACGACCAGCGACGACCAAGGCAATGACAATAACACAGTGGAATAAGACACAGTGTAAAGGAAGCATTCGCTCGTATCTTTTACACCGCACAATTCGTCCAGTCTCGAGTATGAACAGATTGACTCGCGGACTGCTTGCGTCGCGATCAAGTGCGCATACAATATAAATAATCACCCTTCTGAGCGCTCGACCTATTCCTTCTCTGGCAGGCTTTCTCACAGAGCTAACTAGCGATACATTGTGTTGGGAAAGGGCTGATCATAGGTGCCCGGATTTGGCTGGCACTGCGAGGCTATCGTGGCTGCAGGGCTGTCTTTGCTCTCGTACTTGCTAGCTAGGCACTATAAATATCTTTAGAAACCTTATCCGATTTTTTTCAGAAGGCATGCCTTTTATTGCTCTTTTATATAATCAATGAATTGATTTCTCTTGTGCGCACATTAAATTCTGCGTCTCTTTTGTTCTGATTGGCTGCCCGCTGGCAGTGGAAGGCGGCGATGGCCAGGCCACTCAACAGCACTCTTTGTTAGCCTCCGACACCAGCGCACTCAATATCGAGTGCCCGTCGAAGCTGCAAATTGGCCAGAATTGACGCATTCAGTCGACCATACCATTCCTTCCACTTTACGTCGAAGCAATCACAACCCACACGTGCATGGATGTCGAGGGACTGGAAGCCCGACCGGCCTTTGCAGTCCTACCTCGTACTGCAGAGTCGCCCGACTTCAGGAAAGGGCTTTGCCCCTCGAACTCGGAATTTCTAGTTGTTCTACCCCAACACAACATATGACAATCTAACTGTTGAACTGGAAGCCAAGGGTCCCAATCGGGGCGAATGTTGATGGTCCGCAATAGAGCAGGACAGTTTCGGACGACCCCTCAACATGATCGCCGTTATCGCACGACTCCTGTACTTCCGGCACCGGTCGACCCAAAATGAATGAATCTGACAGTACTGGAGCTAGTGCGACACACGATGGCATCCAAAGGTCAGCAGTGATTTGTTGGAATACGGACAGACTTTGCCCAGAACATCCCTCATCAGAATAAGCCGGGGATGTGCATCCCAAATTTCCCACAAATGCAAAGCCCAGGACAGCATGCACGTCGAAGGTTAACCTCCGGATCGTGAACATGCCAGCCGAGAGCGCTGCCATAGTTTTGGAAGTCGTCCACGGACTCGAGACAAACGTGCAAGCATTAGTGTTTTCGTGTGTGTCCATCACTCGCAGTAGCGACTTTTCCCGAGGGACATGACATTGGCCCGGCTGTACTAGTCGTGATTTGGCCGTAAAATTGGCGGGCCTGTGCCTCTGGGGACCGATCCCCGCGACACTTCGGGCTGAATTAGCGACTAATTAAGCAATAAAGTTTATGAGAAATGTGCCGACCAACCTCTGCGGTGGCTACAGAGTAAATTTGCCTGGTCGGCAGCCGTCGCGCCATCGCGCAAGCGCTAATACAGAGCCAGAAGCACTGGTCTAGCGCATATGAAGCTAGGAGCAGGTTTGCTTTATGCGTGCGGTACTTTATTTCGCCTACTAGGTTTGTCCCTTGTCTGTGCGATGACCTTTGATACGCCAGCTCTTCATGACGCAGTTGAGTACTCATGCGACGGGATTTTGTTGTTGTTGTTGTTGTTTTTCTTCCTGAAGTAGCGCCCTGGTGGGTGGAAAAGGCGAAGCTGAGTAGGGCTGTTAGGTGAGGGTCAATGTGGTCAGTTCACCGATTGAGGCCACCAGTATCCGTGAGCCAGGTATGCACGGAGTACAATGGGTCGAAGGCCCGAGCGAACTGTCACCAAATCGCCATACAGTAGCGTTCGAAGTTGCCCAGAGGCACTGCACCAGGTATCGGGACAGGTACAGCTGTCGGCCAAAGAAGCTTTCACTAAGATATTGTGGCTTTACCGTTATCTAAACTCTAGCACGAGCTGAACAATGTTTTGGCAGCCAACCTTCACGTCTTCGTGGGCAAGTAACAATTAAAATACTGCTGCGGAGCATATTACAGCCTATTCATTCAATACATTCAATACCTAGTGTGCTTCTGGGTTTCGTGTACCGCAGAGTCACACTGTGCAGGCCATGGCGACGGGACTACCAGGCGCTGTCTACCGTGGTTCAGTTTACACTTTCGAAGCGGAGGTGAAGAGACCCCGGCTCGCTACCCGCGCATCAATAACGGAGCGAATGACTGTCCCGATGAAGGCACAAGAGTCAGCGGTGGTGAAGTTTTGGCCGGAAGTGCTGGCAAGAATGCTGGCGACGCCGCTACCACGCTACTTCCGCCATACCCCATCGTCTCAAATCAGAAAGGACCGAAATATAATAAAATGATGTTGGCGCCGGGTACATTATGACCTAGTTACCGAATAGGCGATGGGAATAGCAACCGCCTGGATCAACAGGGGAGTTGCACGTCTTTTGTCTTGTTGCCAACCTAAAGACAGTTGTGCCGGACGGGTCCGGGCTGTTCAGCAGTGATGGAAAGCTCGGCAGCCATACACTGCTCTTCCAGGGAGAAATCAGGTCGGCGGCTCGACAGGAAGCTTCCTGCGGGTTGACAGTGCGCCATGAAGTGACAGAGTACATGCCGTCCATGTGCCAGACACCCACACCCGCGGGTAAGTCAAAGGCTCATTCCCATTTACTGTGTCGTGTAATTGCGACAGAATCCACTGCCTTCGTACAAAGACGAGATCAAACACCGTTTGTGGCTCAGTTTGCCTGGCAAGCCCTTTCTTTGGTCAGCATATTGCTCACGATGTACCACGTGAGGGTCGCGTCGAGCCAAGCCATGCGTTGACGAAGAAAAGACAATAGTGCGGTGGAATTATCGAAAATAAAAGAGACTTGGTCAATGATTGGAGTAGAATTCAGGACAGCTCTTTGTGAGTTGACATTACAGACCCCCAAAAAATGCGGCTTCCCAATTTGTGCCTTGGCTCGCGACGACGTTGGGCTTTGCGAAATGCATCGCGCGCTTCAGGTCTGCAATACATGACTGCCCTTTAATTCTACTAGACATCCTATACAGGGGTGAGACAAATGCAGAGACTCTTTGCAGCCAGTTGAGCCAAAGTACAGATTACGCTCATTTGCTTTGGGGCTTTTGTGCTTTGTGAGAGCCTTCAGACTCGCAGACATTACAGGGTCGGTCTGCCCATGGCTAATGATGGCGCGACAGTGCAGGCGACGCGCACCTTCTGACACACGCCGCGGTTGTCACGGCCGACGGGCTTTTTAGACCACTTGAATTGTATTATTATTTTTCAACGGCCCTTGCTTCCTGGCGGCGTGCAGATGATGAGCTGGTGTGTGGCCTTGGTTGCGCGCTTATGCTGACTGTACGAAGTTGTATCTGGCCGTTAAAGTTAGACCGCGGTCTACAGGCAAGCGGCGCACGATAGCATGCGGCAAAGTCTCAGATCACGCTACTAGAACGTCTCGTCATTCACGGTTTGCGAGTGTCGCAAGGTCCATCCACAGTGTAGACGGCAGCTTCAAAAGGTGAGCCGGGCGTGCCATGCTGAAGAGGATACTAAGAGGCTTATGAGGCTAGGCAAACCAATTCGAGGAAGCATCAAGGCTAGGCAAGCAAAGGGCTCGGGTAGACATCTCTACAGAGACTGTTTGCTTGTCTATATCAAATCGGACAAGATGGTGTAACGCTACTATAGCTTGGTTGTGAATGATGTCGTTATTTTATAGAATTAAAGTTATCGGTGATCTTAATATTAGAAAATCTGTTATCTTTTATTAGAAGTGTGTTTATCGCATTATATATAGTACTAGACGTACTCTTTTTAGATAGTCACTGCCCTTCCACAACTAGAGTGAAAACAGAGAGTAGATTTAAATTCTTCTAGTAACAAGGGATTTCTAATATCCTTTTACTTTACTAAAATATTAAGATACTTAAGATTAATTTCTATTTCCAAGTATAATTGTTAGTACAGGTAGGTATGTATTAATACGATATTCGGTGATAGAAAAGGTTGATTCGTGATGTTGCTAGTCTATGGTACAATACTCGTTTGTGGCCTCCCAGAGCTCTATTGAAGCCATCGTACAAAGGTGGGTCTATCAGTCATTTAGACCAATCCGAAGGCTCCATTCCTCGCCTCAGCCAGTCACTGCCACCAGAGGTTGGGCAGGCTGCAACAATAATAGAGCTACTAATATCTTTAAGGATAGTAGTAATACCATCATAAATTAGGCAGCTAAGTCGTTGACTGCGTGTCTAGGATAATGTGAACTGTGGCTAGAGCCTTCAACAATAATAGAGCTACTAATATCTTTAAGGATAGTAGTAATACCATCATAAATTAGGCAGCTAAGTCGTTGACTGCGTGTCTAGGATAATGTGAACTGTGGCTAGAGCCTTCAACAACGGGTCGTTTACCGGTTTCGAAACTGATTGTCACCTCTTGGTTATCTTTGGGCAACTGTACGAAGTAGAGGGCTGTCAATGACTCCTCTGATAACCGCATATCGTGTATTTTCTGATTGATTATGTTGAGTGCAACGTGAAGCGATCCGATATTAGTAGACGAGACGTCGAGAAACGTTTCCGATTCTCCTCCTAGCGTAAGCTCGAGAGCCACGTTATCGCAGTCACCAAAATAGCATCGAGCCGCAGAGAGAGGCATCATGTATCGCATTATGACAGCAGGCGTCGCACTGTCGAGTGCAGTGTAGAGTGGGCGGCAACAAGTACAGTGCCACGCACTCGCCTTGTTGGGTATCTGTGACCACAGGTGGATGGGTAATTTTCAACCCCTAACGCCAGAAGAGAAGTAGGTGGCAGGCGGCACATTTTTGCTTCCCAAAGCACGAATGTGTTGCACTTGCTCGGTCAACTCGCGTTTGATGACTTGCATCGTGTCTGCATCGCGGTGGCCGGCCTGCGCCGTGAGAAGCAACATGTCAGCTTCAAGAACGGCAATCTGCGCATCACGCTCTGCTACCTAAGCCTGAGCTCGAGTCTGCTGAATCACTTGCTCGCGTGTATGGCTGTCGTGCTTATGGTATGGTCTTCGGTTGCCCGTTGCAGTGCGGTCTGCTGCGTTCCAAGCCGGTGAGCTTCTTCTTGCTGATACACTCTGCCGTATCTTTAGCTTTGTCGCTGCTGTGCTGGCTGCTGCTGCTATAGATATTGCTGCTATTATTGTTATTTTGGCTTCTGTTATTTCTGTTGTTTCTGTGAACCTAGTCGATTTGGCAAGCCACTGCCTTGGTCACACTGCTTCAGATGCTCAAGAACGAGTCTATCCTTGGCATCACGGTCCACCTCGTCCGATTCGGGCGCAGCCGTCCTGGTAGACGCATTAGACATGGGCTCTAGCAAGACTGGACCTGGTTTTTGAGGTGTAGAAGGGTCCGTATTCTCCTTTTCTGGCACAGGTGTCGCCTCGACAGGCTTGGGCTTCTTTGTGCGTCCTTCGTGTAGATGGCGTAAGCTAAGGGGAGCTGAACCGGTCTTCGAGCTGCGTCTTCTTGACTTCGCGGAGCGTCATCAAATTATTGACTTCGGCGGGTTGAACAGCTCTGGTTGCGCTAGCTGCTGCTCGACGGCCTCGATATGGTTCTGTAGGATCACAGCCAGGTCATGCAGTGACTAATGCCTCTCTGCGAGCAGCGCACCTTCTTCTACATGGACCTCCGTGTCATCTTTGCTCAAATACTTTACATACTCTCGAGACGCCTTGTCGGCGTCGGCAAGCTTTTTTTACCGGTCCAACAGGTCATCTGCTCCGCCAGTTGCAACAAGGAACGGTCGCTGCTCTTTTCTTCATCTGCTCTCGACTTCTCAGGCAGCAACGATAGCAGCAAGCGCCAGCGCATTAGCAGAAGATCTAGCTGTGCTTCCGGTATTGACTGGAAGCTGGGCTACCAGATAAAGAAGCAAGAGTCGTCGGGCTTCACCTTGTCGAGTCTGCCTGGCTGTATGACTGCTGGCGCGCCAGACCATGGTGGTGGCGGAAAAGGCGGGGAAGCAAGCGGCTGGAAGCTTGCAAAGAAAACTGCTCCAAAGCCCAAGTACGACCAGCATTCATTGCTTGGCTACGTGGCATCAGACTCGAAGAAGCTACGACAGCGCAGCAGCCGCCGCGGTTCTCGGTCGCCTCTTCTCAGTAAGTTCCGCCGTGAAGACGGCACGCCCGGCCATTGACCCGAGCCTCGTGACTGAGACTCGATGGCACCATTGCCAGTCGAAATTTCCAAACATGATGCCCAGGAGCATCCTTTGACCTCAAGGCGCTGACTTTGTAACCCAGCCTTTGCCAAATCAGCCTCCAACATCCACGCGCGGCGGCGTTGCTCAATTGCCAATATGTGAAATGTCGGAATGACGGCGGGAGGCGCTCGCTGGAGAGTAGACGCAATTTTGTTTTTGGATAGATTTGATTGATGCCGAGTGCGGAAAGTTGGCGAAGAGCTGCATGAGCAGACGGCGGCGCCGGTCGTTCTGCATCCTGGTTTAGGCTGAGCCTGTTCGTAAGGGGCGTATGTCTGAATGCCGGCTCGTAGCAAGTGGAAGTATTCATAGGGTGATGGTAATGAGGTTGATAACCTTGAAACTTGTTGATTGGCCGCCTGTTATAGAGGCCATCTGGCACGTGTCTGGACGGCACGCTGATCCGTACCTTGTCTACCTTGTGAGGGCTAGTCTTTTACAGGCACGATAGCACCAACACTTTCTGTGGTGCTTATGCCACGAGCATCAGTATGCGCCATTTTCTGATGGAAGCTGTGTTTCGAGAGGGTTGTCGCACTTTTCGTAATCCTCCATCTGCGGTAACCTCATCTCGCGTACAATAACAACTGCAAGCTGCACCACAAAGTATGCGAGGTCGGGTGGCAGCCACTCTGTGAGCAACCAATGCGGTTAAAGAGGGCCCAGCTATTCACTGGTCATTCACGGCAAAACGCGGTCGACGCACGCCCTCTCCCGTCGCACCGAATCTGCTTTGTACCCGTAGCCTTTCCACGGGCAAAAGAAGCGGTGCCGAAAAAGAACTCCTCAAAGACAAAGGCGAAAACGAGTTACGCCGCGTATGCATCGAGCTTGGTGCCGAAAAGAACGTCTGAAATACAATGATGAGAAAGAGTTGCGTCGTGTGCGCACCAAGTTTGAACAAGAGAAGCATCTGCTCGCCCAAATTGGTTAGTTTTGCGTTGGTGAAGTGAAGAGGAGAGCACCTACACGCACCACTGCGTACGGCGCCGCGGCCAAATACGGCGTGCCTATGTTGTGGCGAAGGGTATTCCAAGTCACCGGGCGCTGGGCTATGAGGCAGTGAGCAAAATGGCCGAGGGAGAAACGGGAGTATTGGTTGGGGCTCACAGATCGATCGATGTGTAGTGGACGCGCAGACGCCGAATCGTGGCCTAACACGGCACTGTGGTAGGAAGGTGATAAATGGGTCACAAACACTGCCGACCAATAGGAAGCCAGGCCTCTGTCCATGGCCGCCGTAAATTTGGCAGTAACGTTAATTGGCCCGTTGCAACTTACTGAGTACTCAGTTTCAAGAGTGTCTCCATTCAGATTGGCCAGGGATGAAGACTACATCGTCACACCGAAGGTGACATGTTCGTGACTAAGAAACAGCGCAGATTCTAGAAGAAATTCTCTCAGCCAGAAATCAGGCCAAGCTTGAGCTTGTCATCGAAACCGACCCCTTCCAGAAGGCTGTGTTGAACGGTCGTCAACTAGCTCTGAAGATTTCCGCCAACTCGCTCCTTGATCTTAAACATCCCAGTCAAGGCCAATTTTCTTCGGAAGGCCAAGGGCGCCAATACGATCTCCGCATCTGGGCGATCGTCACAGCCATCTCCGTTCAGGCAGCCTGTGCAAAAGTACTGGTACAGCCCATTCAGCCAGCGTAATTACCCGCGTTTGTACAAGCATCACGACTTTTTGCTTTGGCCAACTAGCACCCGCCATCGCAGCCGTCGACGAAAACGTCGATCGATGGTCGTTACGGTGCCCATGACTCGGGCAGTGAACGGTCAGCGAACGCGGCTTGCCCGAAGAATTCAATTCTTCAATTTTTGGAGAAGGCTCATCACTGCTCAGCTTCTGGGCCTCAACTTGTTTCGGGGAATCTCGACCCAGGGCTTGACTGGGTCTTCTCTGAGGGTTTGCTGGCCACCGCCACCGAGCCACCAGCGCATCTATACGCAGAACAGTGGTGAAGGATATTAAAGCAAACCTAGCCTTTTTCTTTCTACAAAAAAAACGCAAAATAGGAAAGCTACTTTATATTCAGATGCATGCATACAAGACGTCCGAGTCGTCAGTGCCACGAGATCGGCCGCCTGCGCGCAGACGCGAAGATGGTGTCCAACTGCGGTTTTCGCACACATTACATACTGAAGGACGCCGACTCGCGCGACACGCAGAGCATCAAAGTCGAAGTCAGGCGGAGCCCTACCACGCTACCATTACAAAGCGCCTCGCAATCGACCGTAGGTCGGCAGACGAAGCAATGACTCCGAAAGAGAGACAAGATTCGCAGATCGTAGGAAAAGTCAAAACATTGCAGACATGTCCGTCACGAAGGGAAGGACAATCAGTTTTAATTTCCTTGAGTACATCTGCAGTGAACCAATACTTCTGACGCACCGCCGTGGAGTTGTTTGAGCCGACAGCAATTGCTCTACTAATCTGTTATTGTTAGTGGTGCCGAATGCGCGGCCTACGTCGCCGCGGCGACTAGAGACATTGCCTGTCTGCCAAGTCTACGCAACACCGAAATGGCGACCAGTAGAATTTCGGCACTGAACATGCTGCCGGTGTTGCCGTCCTCATCAAAGACATTGTTGGTCCCCAGAGTCTGCGCACCACTGCTACCTGTCTAACTGTAGAGGATCGATAGCGGCTTGGCAAGTTGGCTAGAGGCATAGGCTAGGTCCTAACAACGTGCCGCTCTCGCAAGCGATGCCGCCCTTAATTGGCACAATGAAGCGGCCGCCGTGCTAGACGCATAGCCAGAAGACCTGGGAATATGCGACAGGGTAGTCAACAATGGGACTGGATACTTTTTACTTTGCTCTTTTCTACTTCTTTCGCTAGGTCATGAAGATCTGTACTTCTACGAGCCGCGATTTGATCTTATCCGGAAATTGAGTAACTCGCGTCGAATCTAGCGGTTTGAGCCGAATACAGGCGCTGGCGGCTCTCACCGCCAAGCAGTGCAAGCCAGTCATTCGCGCGACCTGCTAGACGGATATTGAGAGCCTCAACGGGTCATCGTGAGCCAAAATCCAACCGGACTCATCGACTGACACTGCATTTACGCGTAGGTCTTGCTTTTCCTTTCTCAGTCAAGATTTTCAGTGAATTATATGCGTGATGAAGCGCGCCGTGTAGATAACAGCGGTGCGAGCGATACTGTTCCAGCTCCATGCATACATAGACCGCATTAGACGGCACAGTCGTCCAGAATGTACTTACTGATAGCGTCTCGTTGGGCCTACTAAATATGGATCTGTTCGCTGACTGTCATTGTCTGAGTGATGATGGTTACATCCTGGAGGTGAAAGAGGTATTTGTGCCGAAAAGAAATGCTTCGAGTATTCGGAGCACAGAGATACAAAATTGCAGGAGTAATATAACAATCATGAAACATATATGGGTTGCGGAAGTTCCGAGCTGATTCCCAGGATAAATCTAAAACTGAAGTAGCCGAAGGTCTTCTTCACGATACAAAAACTGCGTGCCTGCCACGACGGCGAGGGAGGCTATCCCACGCAACATTAGCTCTCTTGCTCGAGCTCGGCATCCGCCTGCTTCTATAGTTATTGTCTTCTTTATCCTTTTCATACCCGTTTCCGTAGTCTTTGTAGTCCGCTGCAGTCGCATATAGAGTTTGGCGGTTGGAGTGGTGCAACATGATCCCTAGTCGCACCACGTGTTGACAGGATCCGACTTGAGCTCGAGTGGCGACGCGGGCTTCGGGATCGACTTTGCTCGGCGGGCTTTTCCACCGGCTTCGTAGGCAAGCTCGGCGTCGCAGGCAAGCTCGGCTTCGTAGGCAAGCTCAGCGTCGCCTTGACAGGTTCTAGTTTTGGCTCGGGTGGCGGCGCGGCTTCGGGATCGACTTTGCTCGCAGCTTCTGCAGCTTGCGTTGCTTGATGGCGGCGGCGTTGGGATTGATTTGCTTGGCGGTTTTTTTTAACTGGCTTCGCAGGCAAGCTTGGCGTTGCCTTGACAGGTTCTGGGTTTGGCTCGGGCGACAGCGCGAGCTTCGGGATCGATAATATTCGCAGCTCCTGCAGCTTGCGTTCCTGGCGGCAAGTTCTGCCTCGAACGTGCCTCTCCTGCTCGTCGCTGCTGCTGTTGGCGACTTCGCTTGGTGCGACAGGCACAACAATTCAACCCAGCAGTGGCCCGCAGCCACTATCATTGCCTGTAGCGCTGCAAACGGCCCCCATCGGATCTCGGGCGTCTCGATTTGACGCCACCAGTACAGATCTGGCTAGTACATGGGCTGTTGCAGTTGCCGACACCGACAAGAAGCTGAGTGCCACTAGATTAGCTGAGCCCGGCAACATGGGACGCCAGCTGGTAGAAAGAGGCTTTTCGGCAGTCGATGCCCAGCATGTGACTAAGTAAACTTGACGACGAGTTTATGCACCTCACGATGCGTTCCTGGCGGCAAGTTCTGCTGCGGGATCGGCTTTGCTCGCAGCTCCTGCAGCTTGCGTTCCTTATCGGCAGGTTCTGCTTCGGCCGTGAGCCTGTCCTGCTCGGGCTGCAGCTGCTGGCGGATGCGCCCGCTCTCTTCCTTGAGCTGGTGCCTCTCGAAACTTGTCACGACATGATAAATGCGTGAAATTTAGTGGGATCAAGCGTGAGGATTGTGGCCATCAGCGAGGTGACGGATCAGTGGACGGGGCGCCGTGCACAAATTCTTGCACAAGTGTGGCGCTTCTCAACCTGTTAGTCAGCTTTTAAGCCAATCAAAAGCTAAGACTCACAACCAACACATTTACCTCGAGAGCCACAGCACCAGCGCCCCCATTGGCCAGTCAGCAGTCAGTGCAGTGGCCACTGACCCCATTTGAGCCCCACTACAACCACCAAAAAAAAACAAGCGGAATGATGGATGAAATAACGCAAAAGATAATATCGAATCGTCAAAAAAGATGTGCCCTCGGCGAGACTCGAACTCGCGATATTCGGATAGCCCAATGTTTAATTGGATCATATCTCTATGAGACCGACGCCATACTAGAATCGGAGTTAGGAATTGAACTCGAGGTTGTGGGGCTTGTGACTTGACTTACACCAACTAGACCACGAAGGCTTTTTGTTGAAAAGGCCGTCATTTATTCTTTTACATAAAATGTTTCACATCAGAGTGCGGTGTACACCCGACTTGCCGTCTTCTACAGAGAGTATCCGGCCGAGTGCCAGTGCAAACTGTACAATGGTTGTGAAGCCCTTTGCCTATTGTCGCCACTGTGGAAAAGGGGTTTAGTTGTCGTACACAAGGGACTCGTACACAAGGGACTAACTAAAGAGACGTGCGGGCGCCGCTCGAATGCAAGCCACGGCCAGGCGACTGGTGTTACATCGATCGCGCCGAGCAAAAGCCTGGCGAGACTGCTGAGTACAGCCATGGAAAAGTTGTACTTGCATGACTAGAATTGGACGACGAATGACCTGCAACATTGAACAGACCAAATTCCTCTTACCAAGAATTGAACTAGCACAACCCAGATTCAGAGTCCACAAGATTGGTCTTGGTATGTAGAGTCCGTCAACTTTTCGCATTCTATTGTCGGTGCAGACATGTGGCATGAGAAGGGCTGCCGTTGCAACGTGTTCAGTAACACAGGAGTGCCTTTTGATCTCAATGTTTACGCGACGCCTGTGCCCTGCGCACGTATCTGGCTAGGCGAATTACAAATGCTATGCCAAGAGCCTCGATCAGGCTGCTTGATTTCATGGTAAACCTTGCCTTTTTCTGCCATGAGCGGCTGACCGCGCCGCAGATCGTACTTGTATGGAGCCATCTGTCTTTGCCATGCTCGCCACCGTGTTCTGCGAGCCGCAAGTGCGAAATTGCAATCATTCATCTCTTTGCTCTCCATCACCGTGACGTGCTCGCCAGGAAAAACGCCTTTTTTTTTCTTGCTCACGGTTGAATTGATCTACCAGTAGTGCTAGTTAGCCGCTAGGCACCTGAGGGCATGGCTGACTACCTACCTAAGTGGGGATGCTATTCACTCGCGTCCCGCCCTAATAATCCGTGGCCCACAGACCGTGCGTGCCTGGGTGAGCAAAGCCGCAAGGGTATCCGTACGGTGTTAGGTGATTGAACGATTTGGGCGCAATACGAAGAGCTCGTGTCTCAAAATAGATGGAATGTGGACCATAACCATGTGCATCTATCCACCGCTGCCGAAGTCTGGGGTAATTTGGCGTTGCGGCTGTCATGTCACCATTCGAATGCCGGCAACCGCTCGAAAACAACCACTCATGGCCGTGCGAAACATAGAAAAGGAAATAATTTTTCTTGGTGCGCCCCAAGTCCTCTTGTACCACCGACCAGAACCCTAGAGCCCACTCACACCACTGAGCTCTGGGCCCTAATTTGCTCTCTTAAGTGGGGCTTATCTGTCAGGCCAAAGGTAGTTCCCGGACAGAGAAACGGCACTCCTGTCCAACCTTCAACACTATGCTAACTTACAAAGAGACTGGAAGCTGTGAGAGTGTTGCAAAGTAGTTGAAAAAAGCTGCGAAGCACATTTCTGTATGACCTTGGGATTTAACAATATTTTGTAAAAAAATAAAACATGCATGGATTGGCAAACAACGGTGGCTGCTTGTCACGATCCTGACCTGCACTTCGACAGCTCCCGACGAAGACTGTCGACGCGAGGAACAAGTTTGGACCACTTTTCCACGCACAACCAAGCATGCCGGGGCTGGTGGACCAATCAGAGCCATGCATTGCATGCGAGTGTAAAGGACCCCGTTTTACGCACACTTTACCGTCTTGGACTGTCTTGTAGCTGGCATTTTCTTCTTACCAGACACGATACATTCGTTGACAGGACACCTTACAATTCCACATTCAGAAACGCCTGAAATTTTCCAAGTTCAACAACATCACTACACACAAATCGCAATGTCGTCTTATAGTGATGCCAACGCCTCGTCTTCCGAGAAGACCCTTGAGGAGAACGCCTCTCCAGCCCCCAGCCGTAAGCAACGTTGTGCTACAAAGCATTAGGCATTAATAACTAATTCTGTAGGCCGCCCCTTGTCGGAAATCAGCGCCAACGCCCGCAAGCCCAATCGGGAAATTGGCCAGCTCAAGCGCCGCGCCGATAACACCGATGCAACGCCGCCGAAGCGTCGCAACGGAACCGCCGTGCCCGCCACCTCCGCCGAGTCTTCCAGTGCCGTTGCGGTCGCCGTTGAGGTTGCCCCTGATACTGGCGATGGGGTAGTCATTGAGACTGCCGTCGAGGAGGCCGTGGATGGCTCAGTCACCTTGGTCGTTGATAGCAACGAAGGCGACCGGACCATCGTCCAGAAGCCCTTTCAGGACAGTAACGGCCACTGGAGAGTCGGCCCGCAGCCACGGGCTGCACATTCTGATCGTGTTACGTCTTGGCCGATGAAGTGGGCACTGCTTTTGGTCAAAGAAACTGTCCAGAGGAATTCCCGCAACGCCGACGCCAAGGTCCCTGGCGTCACCGAAGACGAGCTCGCAGAGAACAAGAAGATGCTGCAAGAGAGCTTGAAAGATCGGTTCGTATAGTATACCAACGATCATATTCAATTATTCTGTGACTATATCGGCAAGCCGACATTATGCACCCCGGGCCCAATGTCGCCATCTCTCGAAGCGGCGTACCATTTTTCAAGGCTAGGTGGTTTAATACGCTATCATACACCTACCAACGCCTACTTTGTCTCTACAGTCTTGAATTTGGTGAAGAAAAACCATCCGTTGATTGTCCTGCCCCTTATTGCCGTAATCCTGAATGCCGCCAGGGTTCAGGATGCTAATAGACGCACAGGCATCAGACAATGGGCCTTCAATGCATTGTCGAACTCTGCCACTATGCACATTGTTTTTAGTGCCACACTGGAAAAGAAGGCAAGGTTCGAGACATGGCACAAGCTCGACAAGTCAGGTCAACGCGATCACTTGGAAGCTATGCGCACTGGCATTCTTGGTGACAGTATGTCGAAGAAGGTCGACTCGATAGCAACGACCAAGATCTTCCGGGCCCCGTCTCTTCATAACACCACGTCGCATGAGTATCAGCAAACGATTGCGATGGATTGGGACAGGGAGTACAGCACTTACCTGCGTATCGCGCGCAAATTCGAGGTGACTAGAAGCGAATTTGAGTTTCTATTTACTATCTCATCTAAGCGTCGGCCTGGCAAACGAATCTTCTACCCATTTTGGCACGCTTCTCGGCCACAGGCAGACGAAATAAAATGGGACTGGTGCGATATATATCACCTAGCGCAGCGAATGCTGCACCGCATGCGAAGCGACTGCAACAGGCATGGTGAAGACGCAGGGCTAGGCGAGAAGATTGTGGACGAAAAAGTACTCGTTTACTGGATGGTGTCCCTATTCTGCAACCAGGTTCAAAAGCAAAAAAAGGACATGCCCTACACTTCTCTGGATGCGCTGCTGGAAGCGAATCTTGACCGATGGAATTGCCCAATTGTCCCCTGGGTTGGACATGTTTTCTCAGCGTCTCTCTGCAAAGGGCCCGATCATGGTCTTGCTATGCGTTTTGGAATCAGGCAAGGGGCTATTCGTGCGACATTTGATCCGCTACTCGACATCGACATGGCGCAAAGTACTATCACGATCGACGCACATTCCACCAACATTGCAATGTGGAATTGGGAGAGCGAAGCTTGGCCTTCGGTCCGGGCTATACTCGCAGACGTGCCTCTGTCACATTCACTATGGAAGATTGATAAGGCCTTGGGCGATTGCATCTGGCGAACGCACACGGGCGGTGATCAGTCGGCGGGATCAATTATGCCCACCCCTGCCTTTGACATCCCACTTTTGCCCATTGATCACTGGCTTTCTAGGTCAAGCATTGCGCCCCAATGTCACCAAAAGCAATGCGAGGATAGTGAGTTTTCTAGCATTAGTGAGCTGGTATACCACTATCGACAAGTCCATGCTGCTGTGGGCAATGAGCTATACAGTCCGCAGTGCGATGATGTCGCCACACTTGCAGATCAGGAAGTCATCAACATGGAATACTGGAAAAACAGGATCAACGGCAAGCTCATTTGCGACTGGCCGGACTGTGGCAAGAGTTTCCTCAGCAAGCAGGATCTCGGCGACCATCAAAACACACATTCCGGTGCGCGGCCATACGTATGCTCTACGTGTCAGCTCGCCC
Organism: Akanthomyces muscarius; assembly: GCF_028009165.1. Classification (NCBI taxonomy): domain Eukaryota; kingdom Fungi; phylum Ascomycota; class Sordariomycetes; order Hypocreales; family Cordycipitaceae; genus Akanthomyces; species Akanthomyces muscarius. The sequence goes on from NC_079241.1 coordinate 1,691,712, forward strand.
TGTTATCGGCCAAGAATTTGCGCAGTCATGAGAAGACCCATAATAAGCCTATTGCCTGCCCATGGCCAGGCTGCAAGATGACCTTCACTCACCCATCGGGGCTTGAGCCGCATCATAATAGACATACAGGCCAAAAAGACTTCCGCTGCGATGTGCCCGGTTGTGCCCAGGCATTTTACGGCAAAGGCGATCTGGCCAGGCACAAGAGGAACGACCATGGAACGCGTGCTAAGCCGACTTGCGACTTTACAGGATGTGGCAAGACGTTCGCGCGATCCGATGGGCTGCTTAGACATCAAAGAAACGTCCACGCGGCGTGGTATGAGGAGAAGCGTGGGCAATCCTAGGTCACGGCTTGATCCCGAAGGGAATTCAACTCAACTCCGAGGGAAACCTCACATACCAACCATCAATCTACCATCTGTCTATATATAGAGGGAAACCTCGACTATATACACTTCTTTCTGGTTGGTTTCGGCCTTTACTCCCTGGTTGGTTTCGGCCTTTACTTCTTTCTGGTTGGCTTCGGCCTTTACTCCCTGGTTGGCTTCGGCCTTACTTCTTTCTGGTTGGTTTCGGCCTTTACTTCTTTCTGGTTGGCGTCGGCCTTTACTCCCTGGTTGGCTTCATGCCCGGCTTCGGCCAAAAATCGCGGATGGCCTAGCCGAGCCAGCAGGCAACTTGTTGCCGGGGGTTAGAATCCCTCTCCGTTTAGGCTACTTGTCCCGAGATTCTGTCTCACGGGTCTATACCTTCTCTTGCCAACGTGTTATTCTTCAGCTCGCCAGAGCTTGACCCGAGCATCTGCCAACTGCCACTTTGACTGGTCTACGCGAAACATTGACTTGAATTATCGAGCATAGAATACAGCTCAGGCCTCTCGGTCATCTATCTACGGTCATGTTCTCGTTGCGCTGCATTTCGCAACAAGAGATACGTCCACGCTGACTCTTCGACTAACATAGCCAAAGGTACAATGACCCGGCGCACAAACACAGCACAGTTGCAGCAGTCTTACCGTTTCGAGTTTTCCTGTAATACGGCCAAGCTATTGGTATCAACATCCCCCCCCCACCTCGATATCTTCCGACATGCCCGAGCAGGCCCGCCGATAGAGCTGCTGCATAGTAAAGTCCGCTAAGCTAGCAACATCTCTGGTCTTAAAGCAGAAAGTAAGTGGCCGTCGATACGAAGTATGGACGTGAAAGAAAATGAGATTTCATGCTTACTGAAATGTTCTGTCACTATCGAGGGTAGAAGAACGTATTTAAACATCGGCTCCTTGTTTTCGGAAACAGGTGCGTGGTAGTAAACTCAATTGTGGCGACGCAGAGACGTCCCGTCATAACTCGTATTATATTACATGGTCTTTAATCCCCACATCAGAATGGGTCCCATTGGCCCGTATTTGGCCGTTTGGCAGGCCATGTGGTCGCTATGTGACCCAAGTGGGCATGCGCTGCCCGACCTACTTCCAGGTCAGCGACCGGGAATTGGTCCCGGGTGAGATATCTGCACAATTGTGAGCACATTCATTAAACAGAAGACACAGAATAAATAGACAGTGGCTGATTCCTTTACTCCCGGCATCTCGAGTGGCCGTTTCAGCAATATTTCATATCTACGGCGAGTCGGAACTTATCTATGGTTGTACTGAACATGCGAGATAGTAACGTGCTGCAACCGATAGGAAGTCTATGCAATGATCTATGAGTGAGGGCCATTTTTACTTCTAGCTGTTGCTTACTTCCAGGGAAGATGCTGCCTACAGGCGCACAATTCTTCAGCCCTATCGCATCAGTGGTTCCGAAGCACAAATACTCAAGGGCGGTTGAACATTGCAACGAAAGCTTGAGGCTAAAGCACATACAGTATACGAATTCACAACAAGGTTCAAGTCATTTCGAATGATTGTTATTACTGTTGCCGTCATGAAGGGGTGCTCGGTCCAGCCTTCGTCGGCAAACCGCCGTCTTGTTGCTGTAATTCTCATCAAGGCACTAGATAAGTCGAATTGTAACCTTCAAGCAAGTTTTGAGAAGCTTTGACACACGCCGAACCAAGCCCGCTGTGCGCCAGTTGCGAAGACTGCGACTGAGTAATGATCAAAACCTGGTTCAAATACGCTGGGAAGCCTCTTGCCTAATAAAAACTCTTTGTTTGTTGGTACTGAGGAATCCTCCTGTAGAAGCATCGTTTTAATTGCAGGCTTTGTGCCTCGTTGATACCACAAGCCCGGCCTCGTTGATGCCGCGAGCTTCGTGCCTGGTTTATACCGCAGGCTCTATGCCTCATTCTACTGTTGGCATCCAGCCAGGCTTCGGCCAAAAACCGCGGATGGCCTAGCCGAGCCAGGGGGGAACTTGTTGCCGGGGGTAAGAATCCCTCTCCTTTTAGGCTACTCACAAATAGACTATACCTTGCTCTGTTTCTCGCCCCTTACTTTCCGTAGACTCACAAGTTTGCTACCAGCGATACTGACGCTTTTGGCATTCTCTCTAGTTTCGGTGGCCGCTTCAGTGTGACCTCTAACATAAAACAGACGGCTAGTAATTTCTATTCTAAAACCGCTAATAATGCCGCTAATAATATCACAGGAAGCGTCTCATTTATTGCATCCAACAATAATACCAAGAACAACGAATCTTTCAGCTACAGAGGAACGCCTGTCCTGAAACATGACAATACTACACGCACTGCCGTAGGCCCAAGCGCTTTTTTTGAGAGCGGCAAGAATAGGCTCATGTCTTGGAATGTTACATTGTTCTGGGTCTGGACCTCTGAAGATCCCACAAGAATGCTGTGCAGGGCAAGATGTGACAAGGGGAAAAAAAGATCACACATATTTCCTTTAAAGTATACTTGTCTTCCATGGAGCTGGCCTAGGCGCTAACCTCCTCGATATGCTATGGATTAGCGTCGAGGAGAACCTCTCTCTCCAAACATATCGATCGTCGTCTCTGTCTCGGAACCTGTGTCGTAGCCGGCAGAGTAGACCTCTCAGCCCTTGTCGTGGTGCTGATCTCTTCGATGTGCTCCGTGGCAGCGTTAAAGAGAAACTTTCCCTCAGCAGATCGATCGTCTCTTTCTCGGAAGCTGTCTCGAACCCCACAGAGTAAGCTGTCAGCCCTGGGTAGATTTCGTGAGCGCGATGCATAATTTGCTGGGAGCTTTAGAGTGATGCATCCCGTCTTGCAATTCTCCAAATTGTCCCTCCAGTGGTTCTGTTCGCAGGAGCCAACGAACAGCGGTTCCATTCGTGTTATCTTTTTACACGCGTCACTCCGCCTAACAAATGCCCATATTGTGCTGATTCTTCTCTTCCCTGCCTGCACTGACGCCACCCACAGGCCTGCTAGGGTGGCACCCGCCAGCAACTGGCACCAGCGAACCAGAATCCTTTTCTTCGCCTTCTCTTACATAAAAGCTGTCATTGGCTGCACATCCGTATTCATGATTCAGGAGCACTTTCTTTGCAGGCACCACATGGTTTTGAATATTCCCCATCAGATCCACTACCATTGCTGTCTTTTAATACTCTGGAACAATTATTATTGTTAATAATATTAAATCGGGAGTTCGATCCTCCCTGAGGGCATTTTTTCTTTTTTTGTGCTTTTTATAAGTCTTTTTATCGCGTTTTGCTGTTTTGCTGTTTGCTTCATTTTCCTTTGTAAAATGCTGTGTGCAATTGAAATTGCAGGCAGTGGTGGAATTTTGCCCAATATGTGGATCCCAGTGGAATAAGTGGGGTCCTCTCTTTCTGCTATTTCTGCACTTTCGCGACTTATAGCGCTGAAGCGCGCGCTGTAAAAGCCTTTGGCACTGCCCACCGAATGTCAGGCATCAATTATTCAATCTTTAATGGCTGTGCATCGGTAGGCATGCCGACGGGCTTGCTTCTGCCTAAGATCCTGCCAGTCGCCTCACTCGTAGGCCTCCAAATGCCGTGAACAAGAAGCCAGCTAAGGTGGCCCGCGAGCACCGCTGGGGTGCATGTCTACAGCCAGGCCTCGGAGCGGGTGCTGGATCGACCACGCAGAGCAAAGCACAGGTGCAGCCGTGCAGCGCTGCATGGTCGTAGCTGGACGGCAAATCGTGCGAACGTGCAAGCATAAGCCCGAATGCGAGCAGCCTGACCAAGATTGCATGCCCTCTTCATGTCCATTTTTCACCGGGCAGAAATGTAGGCAGAGGCAGCGCGAGGGCGCCGATATCAAGGGGGCTAGACGCCACCTAGACCATGGGGGCTGTTATTGTTGAAGTGTATCATTTATTTGATAGTATATTGCCTCAACACAAGAATGTGGTTGTGCGCCTGCCGCACCCCCCGCGCAACCGATGTGCATTACGGCTGCGAAGCAGCCGACGACGCAACCAATTAGGAAGATTTATGTAGTTCGGTATCTGGCGCCGCGAGCCGGCATAGAACTAGCCATGTCCTTGAACCGTGTCGACAGCCGGCACAGAAACGCAAATTTCTGGAAAATCCAAGAGTCAACATTGCTGCCCAGGATATTGTCTAATATGGTTCTGAATCATCACAGCGCGTTTCGCATTCCATGTCTCTTCCAAATTGTATAAATAATCAACGGCCCGGCCCCGCCACCGACACGGACTCCACTCCTTTGTGCTCCCCAACGTCTGGGTCCTTTATTTTTTTCGGTGGGACCAGGCGGTTTCCATTATCTCATCTGTCAAACAGCTTTCAAATTCAACATTAGCAACTTCCACCGACCATCTACGCCCAAGTTTGCACATCTCATCCCCTTGCGTACACCAGACCCGAATCGGCAAGGAAGGAAGACGCGGACCAAACCAGTGCATACATCTCCCGCCTCCGCCGCAGCCCTCTAGGGCCGCCGCGATTCTACATTGATGCCGACTGGACGATTAAAAGATGAGGTACGGCAACCACGGGCGACGCCGGCCGCACTGCCATCAAGCATCTCCCCGACCTGTACTGACTTCTTCCCTCTAGGGCACACGAGTCCAGGTTATTTCGGCTGGAGCCATAGCAGGACTAGTCTCCAGGTACGGGCCCGACGCAGCATCCCAAGCCTCCCCCCTACCACGCTGCTAACAACACTTCTCTGCAGATTCATCATCGCGCCGCTCGACGTAATAAAAATCCGTCTCCAACTCCAGCCACGACCAATTCAAAAGTTGCGCGCCGCCGGCACGCCTGTCGCCCTCGCCTCCCCACAAGGCGCATACCAAGGGACCTACGCCACACTACGTCATATCCTCCGCCATGAGGGCATCACAGCCTTTTGGAAGGGCAATGTGCCCGCCGAGCTGATGTACGTCTGCTACGCCGCCTCGCAGTTTACCGCCTACCGCTCCGTCACGCTCTTCCTGCAGACCAAGCTGCCCATCAAGCTGCCCGACGCCGCCGAGAGCTTCATCTCGGGCGCCACCGCCGGCGCCGCCGCCACCGTCATGACCTACCCACTCGATCTGCTGCGCACGCGCTTCGCCGCCCAGGGCACCGACAAGGTCTACCGCGGCCTGTTCGGCGCCATCGGGTCGATATACAAGGATGAGGGCCCCCGCGGCTTCTTCCGCGGCATCGCGCCCACGCTTGCGCAAATCGTACCGTACATGGGCATCTTCTTCGTGACGTACGAGGCACTCAAGGTGCGCATCGCCGACATGCAGCTTCCATGGGGCACGGGTGATGCCACGGCCGGTGTTGCTGGTAGTATCATTGCCAAGACGGCCGTGTTCCCTCTGGACCTGGTGCGCAAGCGCATCCAGGTGCAGGGCCCTACGCGGACGCGCTACGTCTACAGTGACATTCCCGAATATAAAACGACTCTGGGCGCCCTGCGTACCATAATCACGCGCGAGGGCTTCCGTGGTATGTACAAGGGGCTTCCCATCAGCCTCATCAAGGCGGCGCCTGGCAGCGCCGTTACTGTGTGGACATACGAGCGAGCGTTGCAGTTCATGATACACTCCGAGGAGCGACAGCACGACGCATTTATTTGACCTGAACCACTTACGAGATTTTAATACTTTGGCATACATTATTTCGCTTCTTTCCAGGCACTCGATCATCGCAGGCTCTGCGACTTCTTTCCATTTAGTCTTGAATTCTTTTCACCGGAGTACTGGACAGGCTGGATAGACCACACTAGCGAAAGCGAAAACGATAGAATACGGCGTTTGGTAACAATGAGACTTTTTTACTGGTTTATTTTCGTTTCAGTATTCTATGTGATGTATGTTCGTGAATACCTTTTCGCCATTGGTTACCCATATGTTCTACGTTTGATTATGGTTTCCTCAGGGACCAAAATATCTGTCTCTTCATGTCCGCCCGTTGGCCGCGTTGACGGCATCGGCGCGCTCCACGCAATCCTCAATGACATCCCAGAACTTGGCCACGTCCATGGAGCGCGGTATGCGCACGCCGGCCTGGCCGCGCGGCAGCAGCGCGCCGACGGTGCGGCCCGTCTCAACCTTGCCGTCCCTGGCGTCCTCAAAGACGCCGGCAGTCACGACGGAGACGCCAAAGCGCTCATCGTACCGCGGGGATTCGCTGCGCTCAGCATCCCAATCGTGAAAGGCGATTTCGTCGGGCGTGCCGGTGAGCACGGCGGCGACGGCGAGGGGATCGTGCAGCGGGGGGCCCTCTGTGATGCCAAAGATGTCGCTGTTTCAGAGCTGTCAGTACGCGAGGCCAAAGAAATCCGAAGCGTGGGAGGACGCAAGGCTTACGCATATGTCTTGGAGAAAAAGTAGAGAAGCTCGACCAGCATGGTCCGCAGCGTCGTCTTGCCCTCATTCGCATCGCCCGCCGTCTTGGCTCCTCCTCTGCCGTGCAGCAGCATGTCCCGCACGCCCGACGTCGCCAGCACCTGGTGGCTCAGGTCCAGCGGCACGACCGTCGTCTTGGCCGCGAGGACCGGGTTGCCAAAGACCTCGGCAGCGGCCTCGGGGTCGATGATGATGTTGAATTCCGCAAACGGGGTGATGTTGCCGATGCGCTCGCGGCCGTCGACCTTGCCGAGCGGCGCGGCGGAAAAGTTGTCGCCAAAGGAGCCGCCCATGAGGCTGAGGCCCTTGATGTGCGCCGCCAGGTCCGGGTGCGCGCGGAAGAGGGCGCCGACGTTGGTCAGCGAGCCCGTGGCCACGAGCCAGGCGGTGTTGGGCGGCTGCGCGCGCAGGGCGGCGGCCATGGCGTCAATGGCCGGGACGGGCGAGGGCGCGACGGTGGGCGTCGGCAGCAGGGCGGTGCCGTCGAGGCCCGACTCGCCGTGGATGTCGGGCGCGTGGATGGCCGGCCGCTCGAGGGCCTTGTTGAGGCCGACGTGCAGCGGGATCTCGTGCGACTTGCCGATGGCTGTGAGGACCGAGGCCGCATTCTGAGTGGTGTTTCTGAGGGAGTGGAGCGTGAGTATAGTATGCAGAGACACAGGAGAGGTTGAGGCTTACTCTACCGGGGCATTGCCAAAGACGGAGGAGATGCCGAGGAGCTTGAGCCTGGGGTGGTAGGCGGCCAGCAAGATGGCAAAGACGTCCTATACAGAAACTCAACTGTCAGCGTTGTCGCGGAAAGTGGATTGGACGGTGGCGTTCTGGGGATCTTCGGCCGAGGTTGCATCCCGGACCGCCGAACGGCCGGCGCGTCGGTGACGGGCCGGAGTGAGGGAAATGAGATGTGCTTACATCGTGTCCCGGATCGCAATCCAGCCAGAGAGGAACTTGCTCCACCGTCATTGCGACAAGATGTTTTTGAATTTAATGGAGGGAAGCGGAAATAGGTTGTTGGTTACGGTTGGGCCGAAATACGCCGAAAAATACGGAGTACGTTTTGCCGTTTTAACCTCTTGTCAATTTTACACCTCACGCAGTATCTAAGTTTGGATAACAACCCAGTCCTGAGAAGAACCTGTGAGGAAAAAAGAGAGAAGAAGAAGGGAGGAAGAAAGAAGGCGAGAGAGTCTGGGGAAGCGGGCTTTTTTGAATGTCTGGGCTGTGGGCGCGTGGAGTGTGGAAGAGCCGGAGGTGGCCGGTTATGACGATGATTTGGGGGTGAGCAGGAGCGAGAGCGCTCTCGGCGTGCCGCCGTGTCCACTCATTTTGCGGGGAGCGCGCCCCGGAATTTTCGTGACACGGCGGGAGGTACTCCGTGCGGCAGCCCTGAGACTCTCGTTCAGATTTACCGAGTTTTTTTTATTACATAATGCGAGGCCGAGGAGAGAGGTATAGCATCTTGGAGAAATGCAGTTTTGGTTGAATCCAAAAATAGGCAAGATTGAGGCCTGTCTTTTGTAGTTGCAACCCGCCGACTGTCGCAACTCAGACGGAAGTAAGCTGGTGTTGGAGATTTCAACCCCAGAGCTGAGCTCTAGCGCGGAATCTTGCACGCAGTAGCGACGAGCCTGGTGTAACAATCTATTGAGTCTATACAATTCCTGAGCTACATACGAGAAGATAGTAAAGACACCAGACAAAAGCAACAGTATAGTAAGAGCTAGCGGAACGTGTCCTGCGGTTCCTCTCCTAGTTCCATCACGAAAAATAAACAAAAATAAACTAAGCTGCCGGCAGCTTCAGCACAAGCTTCTCACACAGCGCAATCAAGGAGCTGGCATTGGTAATGTCCAGCGTCGACAGCTCCGCGCCCAGCTCCGAGCGCACCCAATTCCTCAGCTCCACCGCAGCGAGCGAGTCTACACCATACGCCATGAGGGACTTGGCCGGCTCGAGCTCCGTCTCGAGGCGCAGAATCTTTGTAATCTGCGTCGACAGGAGCTTCGTCGCGAGCTTCACGAGCGGCGCGCCCGTCGCCCCGGACTGGTGCATCAGCTTCAGCGCGCGAATGTCCTGGTCGCCCTTGCTGCCGCCCTCCTTGCCTGCGCCGTCGGCGCCGCCGGCCTGGCTGAAGAGGTAGCTGAAGCGCGCCTCCCTCTTGAGGTCCGAGTCGTCGGGCAGCGGGTAGCCGATGCCGGTCACCAGCTGCGGCGCGCTGATGGGGTTGAGGGGCCGACCCGTCTGCTGCAGGATCGAGTAGTCGAGGATGCTGCGCAGCGTGCCCTCCAGGATGGGCGTCCACTGGCGCTTGTCAAAGTGGCTGTCCATGCCGCCCTGCTCGGCGACGTAGCCGACGTCCTCAATCAGACCCAGATCGACGGCGTTGGCCTGCAGGCCCAGCGACTGGCGGTAGTAGGCAAAGGAGTCGAGAAAGGTGTTGGCGGCGGAGTAGTTGGACTGGCCCTTTTTGCCGACGATGCCGGAGATGCTGGAGAGCAGGGTGAAGAAGTCGAGGTTTTTGGGCTGGTCGAGAGACGCCCGGTGAAGCGCCCAGGTGCCTTGGATCTTGGCGTGGATCGCGGCGTGGTACTCCTCAAACGTCATAGTCTCATATGGTTTATCCTGACATGTCGAGTTAGCAAGGCATACGACAACCTGTGTAGTGGCACAACTCACCCTGAGAATCATGGCACCCTGGATGACACCTGAAATGGTCGGAGAAGCCTCCTGGAAAATCTTGCGGACAAAGGTTTCGTCTGCAACATCACCCTTTGCCTCGACAATCTCACAGCCATAAGCGGCGCAGTTTGCCACAGTCTTTTGTGAGGCAGCATCCTGCAGTCCGCTTCTGGAGCAGACAATGATGCGGCGTGCCCCAGTCTTGGCCATGTGAATGGCCAAGTTGCCGCAGAGACCCTTGAGGCCACCGACAATCAAGTACGAGGCCGCCGGGTCGAGAGCAAGCTTCCGTACGGCGGGTCGAATAGGGACCTCGACGGGGACATGCTGTCCGCTAGAGATGACCACCTTACCAATGTGCCGACCGCTGCGAATATGAGCCAGAGCAGATGGGATGTCGTCAAAGCCAAAGGTGGTAATGGGCTGGATGGGCTTGACACGACCCGCGTTTACCAGCTCAAAGATTTCGTCGAGTAGCCTGAGTATTAATTAGTACCAACGTTCTGCACAAGACGAGAATCCATGATGGGACTTACTTTTCGATCAATGGGAGAGAGATATCCTTGGTGTAGGAAAAGTCCATGGCGCGGAACGAGCAATTGCGATCAAACGGCTCCATGGAGAGCGAGTTGCGATCAACAATATCCTTCTTGCCAATCTCGACAAATGTGCCACCGTCAGCAGTGATGCGCCAGGACTCGTCCAGAATCTCGCCAGTCAGCGAGTTGAGGACCACATCCACGCCGCGGCCGCCCGTCAACTTCTTGATGCCCGCCGCAAAGTCTGTGTTGCGCGAGGAAAAGATGTGATCTCTAGCGATACCATAATTCTTGGCCAGAAACTCTCGCTTCTCGTCTGTGCCAGCTGTGACAAAGACCTCGGCACCCCTGTGCTCGGCGAGCTGAATGGCAGAGATGCCAACACCGCCCGTGGCGGAGTGGATCAATACGGTCTGGCCCGATCGCAGGTTGCCGAGGTGGTACAGCGAGTAGATGGACGCGAGATAGACGGACGGGATGGTAGCCGCCTCTTCAAAGCTCATGTTGTCTGGGAAGACGTGCGCGCGCTGGAAGGGCACCTGCAGGCGGTTGGCGTAGCTGCCGTTGTTCAGGAAGCAGACGCGATCGCCAACTTTGAACTTGGTCACGCCAGGGCCGAGTCGCTTCACGACACCCGAAGCCTCATAGCCAAGCGTGTATTCGTTCTCGGGAACAATGCCCATAGTGACGGCCACATCTTTAAAGTTGACACCGGCGGCGACAACCTCGACCTCGATGCGTCCCTCTTCCACCGGCACTGGGTCAGCAGAAGTCTCGGCCCAAGCCAAAGCATCAAAGGTGCCCATGCGCTCAGCTCGGAGCGACACCTCGGCATCGGTAGCATGAAGGTCCTGAACGACCAGCTCAGCGCCAAGTTTCTCAACAGACTTGAACTTGTTGACCGCGACATCGGGGACGACGCGGTGAACGTGAATGATGCCGCTTCTCTCTGCAAATTCGGTTTCAACGAATTCCTTTGAGCGCGGCTGGCGCAGCCGGCTCAGAATGTGCGTAATGGCCGCATCCGTGGCCGGGCCAGCAGCGGACTCGACATCCAAGGTGGTGAGTTGGGCGCTCTGGTCTTCCATACGAATGACGCGGAATAGTCCAGGAGCAAGGGCAGTATCAGGGTTTGTCACATTCAACTGCGCACCCTGAGTCAGCCAGAGGATGGGATTGCCATAGCTGACGAGTGTTTGCAGGGACGTCCACTGTTCTTGCGAGATGTCTCTCAGAAGAGGCGATTGGAGCTCGTCGAGAACAAGCACAATGCTGCCGTCGACAGGTTTGCTGAGAGGAAGCCCATGGTTTGTGATGGTCCACCCAGAAGCCTGCAGAGAGGCTGCAAGGCTGGTATCGAGTATCGAAGCCTTCTCAGAGAAGCTGACAATCGACAGCTTTTGGGTGGCGCCCTCCGCTTCGACGATGCTCGGAGTGTACAAATGCGCGACAACACTATCGGTAGAGGCAATCTCGACGGGAGACCCAAGTCCTGGAAGCTCAGAAGCGGTGTATATCTTGCTGGTAGATATGGAAAATTTCTCTTGAAGAGCAATGTCGAGCGCGAGACCCTTGATCCCGGCGTTGGTATCCTGCCCTGGTAGTGGGCTCTCGGAAACGGAGGTATTGATGCTGTGCCCAAGAGTAGCGGTTGCATGCGGCGTCTCCAGGATCTCTGGCGACCGAGTAGCCGCGGATGGAATCGAACCAGACTCGGAAGATGACGTTGCACCCGGCGAGTCAGAAATATTGCCCTGGACGCTAAGAGTGTAAGCACCGCTCTGAGACAACAGCGACTCGATTGATTGTAGAAGATTGCCCGAGTTATTTTCCCCAATCTTGACAATAATCAGACCGTAAGCAGCTGGATCCAGGCCAAGATTCTCCTTGGTTTCGCTCAAGAGAAAGAACGAAGTGTTTCTCTTGCCCTCGTACCTTGTCTGAAGGTCAACAAGGCTAGGTCCACCGACCGTGGCCACGGCATACTCTGCATAAGCAGAGCGCGCAGAGAAAGATTCCTGCTCTGCATCGAACCAGAGCGACGATGCATCAGTGGCATCGAGGTTAATCTCGAGAACCTTGAGAGCAGGAGTCTTGTGTGCGACGAGATCAATGGTGGTATTGATACCTTCCACGGCTTCGAGTCCCAGTAGCTGAGCGGAAAGCTGCTGGCCCGAGAGGAGGCTGATGTCGGGCTTCCAGGAAATCTCATCAAAGGTGTGCGGATCGACCTTGGCATCGGTGTTTAGCTCGGCAAAGTGAAGACCAGACATGCGAGCGATGAGCTTGCCAGTCTGTGGGTCATACACCGTACAGTTGGACTGGTAGCTCTTGGCCTCGGAAAGACGACCACGTCCAGAGTACTCAGAGTTGGCTAGCGACAAGCCGTTCTGGAGATCGCGGGGCACCTTGTTGATGACGAGATCGTCCAGCACCGACGGCACGACAACTGCGTTGATTGAGCTTCGCTCGCCCGACCACAGTGATGGTGTGACTGTTTGGAAACAGCCGTCAAGCGACGCTGGGTGGATGGGATAGTAAGACTGAGGATTCCATTTCGAAGCCGGTGGCTCCAGAGCGACAATGGCACGGCCTTTGCGACTACCGCTGAGAGACTCGACCTGCTTGAGCTTCTGGAACGAAGGCCCGAATCCGTAACCAATCTCCGACTGTGCCTTGTACCATAAGTGCCCAGAGGTAGGATGAGCGAGCTCGCCATTCTGGCCTTCAGGAATAGAGTCGGACACTTCGTCTTGCACCCGGACCAGACCAGAGCAATGGTCAATGCGAAAGTCGTCTGCCGTTGTCGAGGAAATGACAAATTCGTGCCAAGCTTTGCTACCTGGCTGTTGGTTCAGCCACAGCAGAACCTCGGTATCTTTGCCCTCCTCGAGAACCAGAGCCTTTTCAAACTTGACGTTGCGGAATCGGTAGGCCAGGTCATTGATGGCAGCGACGTCTGCAGCAGCCGGCTCCACAGCCTTGTGCTTCTGCCAGATGGCCTCGAGGGCCATGGAGATGAAGCCTGAGCCCGGGACGAGGACGTCGGCGCCCATCTTGTGGTCCTTGAGCCAGGGCACATTGTCCAGGTTGAGGTGCGCCCTCCAGCTCGGCGCCTGCCACGAGGTGGCGAGGACTTTGCTGCCGAGCAGGTCGTGCGACGTGTACTTTTTGAACCGCCAGTCCTTGCTCGCGGCGTTCTCGTGCCAGTATTTGATGGAGTGGTTCCAGGAATAGTTGGGCAGGTCGACAATGGTGGATGGCTGCTGGTACTCGTTGACCTTGGCCAGGTCGACTGGGTACCCGGCCACGAAGAGGCGGCCGGCGGCGTCGAACAGTGCCTTGCCAGCACCGTTTCCGCGAGACCAGGCAGGGATGTAGCCCACATCACTGTCTTGTTTCTCAAGGGCCTTTTTGATCTGAGAGATGGGACCGGCCAGAGCGCCAGACGGACCGATTTCGACCAGCACCGTCGGGCCACTGGGGGAAGTAAGCATTTCCTGAGCGGCTTCGCTAAACTGCACCGGAGATACCATGTTAGTCTTCCAGTAGAGAGCATCCGCGGCGTCCGTCTTTTTCTTCCCAGTGACGGAAGAGAACATGGAGACGTGGCTGTGGCCCTCGGAAGAGCTGAAGCTGCTTCCTCGCAGAAGGGTCTCATATTCTTCGCCAATAACACCCATTAGCTCTGAGTGGTACGCCAGATCGACCTGAAGCAGCCTAGCAAAATGTGAATCGTTCTTGAGGCTCTGCGCGAGCGATTCGAGGGCTTCAACTTTGCCCGAGATTGTGACGCTTCCGGGACTATTGTAGCACGCTACCCAAGCATCACCCACGTGTGCTTCCAAGTACGGCCGGACTGCGTCTCCTCCAAGGCCGACTGCAAGCATGCCGACGTTCTGGGCAACGTCAGTTTTGCGGTTGACCGCAGCACGGCCGCGATAGAAAGCGGCGACGATGGCATCTGCGCGACTGAGGAAGCCGGCAGCATGAGCAGCTGCAATTTCGCCCGACGAGTGGCCAATGACGCTCTGGGGAGAGACACCCCACGACTCCAGAACAGCCAGGATGCAGAGCTGAAGAGCAGTCACGAGAGGCTGAGAGAACTCTGGCTGTCGAAGGTGTTCCGCAGCGCGAGCTTGTGTCAACTCGTCTGTGCACATCCGTTAGTAAAGTGCTTCAGAAATCCCAGTAAAAGAAAGAGGACCCTTACCAATCAGTGACCAAGCAGGGGGGCTTGGAAGCTGTTGCAAAACTGCATCAAGCTCTTCCAGAATATTGCGCGTCCACGGAAACAATTCCAGCAGCTCTTTGCCCATCTGCGGCCACTGCGCTCCCTGTCCGGTGAAGACGAAGCCAATGCGCGGCTTCTCAGACTGCTGCTTGCCCAAGACGAACGCATTCTCGTCCAAGTCTGTCGTGTTTGTGGAGAGAAACGCCCTGTGGAAAAATGCGGAGCGCTTCTCGCCAAGCGTGTAAGCCAAGTCAGGGAGGCTGACCTTCACGCGAGGGTTGATGAGGTGGTTGGAAAGGGCACGGATATTGGATCGTAGGGACGCCTCGTCGTTGGCGGACAGAACCAGAGTGTGGAGGCGGCCGTCGTCCAGCTCGTCATCGAAATCTAGCTCTGCGTCTTCCGAGAGATAAGAAGATACATGGCGGGGCTTGTACTCTAAAGCAGGTTGCTCAATTACAACATGGACGTTGGAGCCTCCGTAACCAAACGAGTTGACACTGGCACGTCGGAGAGCGGCATTGGGCCAAGGCATTGTGTAGCGACTGGCTTGGACCTTCCATCCGGCGAAATCGACTGTGAGGATGTCAGTTTAATCATTCATAATTTTTGTAAAGTTCCCGAGAGAAAACCTTCTGCTGGTTGGATGCTTACTCTTGGGAGAAGGGTTCTCAAAAGTTGGGTTGCCAGGAATGCGGCCATTTTCAATCGCCAGCACCGCCTTGATCAAGCCGGAATTGCCTGCTGCCGGCTCTGCATGGCCCAGGTTACTTTTGATCTGCAATAGTTAGCGCTTGTGTCGTTGTGATCCCTGGTGTGGAAAGTACGTACTGAACCGATAATAAGAGGCTTATCATCCGGGCGAGAAGCAGCAAAGACTGACGCGGCGCCTCTAACTTCGGTGGGATCGCCGGCCTGAGATTCTCGTCAGCAGTTGGACATTGAGCAGCAGTTTCACACCCGACTTGCCTGTGTTCCTGTTCCGTGGCATTCCAGATAGGCTGTGTCATTCAAGTTGGTGATGCCGGCATTCGCGTACGCCGCGCGAATGGCAACCGCCTGTGCTTCGGCGCTAGGGCTCGCAATACCTGGCGTGCGGCCATCACTATTTGTAGACGAGCCGCGAATGACTGCTCGCACAGGGTCGCCGTCTCGAATGGCATCAGATAGGCGCTTGATTATGATGGAGCTGACAGCTTCAGCCTTGACGTATCCGTCGGCCGAGATGTCAAAGGTGTGGCAGAGACCTGTGGGAGAATGTGCGTTTCCCACTGCGCCAATATCCATGACGTGTTCTGGGTTGAGGTAGAGATTGCTCGCCGCAATAATAGCAGCATCAATCTCACCGGTCTTCAAGTATCGGCAGGCCACGTCCAGGCCAGCGAGGGAGCCTGAGCAGGCCGTATCTATCGTCATACTGGGACCTTTGATGTTTAAGAAATGACTGAGGCGGTTGGCCAGGATGGCGCGGCCGACACCAACGGTGATGTTGGCCGGGCGGTCGTCTGGATCTCGGCCTTGCATGTCGCCATAGTCTGCAATTCTCAATTAGCATGAAACAAGTCCATGTTTGGAAAGATACACACCTGATGCGAAAGAGCCAACAAAGCATCCCACGGGAGCGCCATCTAGTTTCTCGAGGGGTACGCCCGCATTTTCTAATCCTTCAAATACTACTTCGAGCATCTGTCTCTGATTGGGATCCATGGCAATGGCATCCGTCTTGGAAATCTCAAAGAAGGACGCATCAAAGTCGGCGGGATCGTGGTCTTCTAGGAACATGCCGCCAAGCGGGCGCATGGTCCTGGGCTTGTGTGACCCATCCCAGTGGGCATCAATGTTGAAGCGGTTCTTGGGGACCTTGTTTGACGCAATACCGCCTCGCTCAAGAAAGTCCCAAAGCTTGCGAGGATTGGAGTTGCCACCGGGAAGGCGGCAGGAGAAGCCAATGATGGCAATGGGTTCTGGACTCGACATGGTATAAACAAGAGTATATAGAGACGCGACAAGTCTAGAGAGGCGTAATGTGGGGTGGCTCTATAATTTATGTTGAAAAAAAAGAAGAAGCAAGACTATACAGGGAAGGAATACTTCTTTTTGCAAGATATGAAGGGCCATTCTTTTTATTCCTGTCCATGTAGTAGCCTTCAACTGACACTATCCTGGTCGACTGCTTCTATCAGAGATGCCTGCCGGCTTCGTTACACCCAAACAAGCCACATTTTCTTGCGCTTATTATTAGTCGAGCCGCCGAGGCAGGGGAAAACTTCTGGAACGTCACAAGCAATTACTCGTAGCTGAGGTTCCGAGCGCTCAGCTGTCCAGCCTCGTCAGGGTTGCGCAAGACGTGCAGGTCTGACATGATAACCACGTATGTCTTTCTCTCAAAGTGGCGTCTAGTTTCGCGATACTGCCAAGCTCATCTCTTTCCCAATCCGTTATAATGACGGGAACGGTTCGATACTCTTGCGCCACTTTCTCGGCTGTCAAGCTGCGAGCCTTATGCGTGCTCCTGCAAGGTCAGAAGCATTGTGGTCAGCATGTTATTTTATCTGTGGATCCGCTTTCAGCCTCATTACTACTCGAGGTCAAATACGGAGTATTTATATCCAAATCGGGGGAACTCTGCGCCGGCAGTTGTCAGCCGCACGATTGGAGATTGGCCAATGACAAGGCTGGCGCTTTCTCACAAGTGGCATATGCATGGGAAGAGTACACGACGTACGATTTGCTTGACAGCCAGAAAATCTTCAGCAAGCGTAACTCAAACTCAAGTTTACACTTTTGTTCTTCTCGCTAGAGCTCACTCATTCTTTCGTAAAGCCTTTGCGATCATGTCATTTCAGGTTGTGGAATGCAAAACCATTGATGGTGTTGTCATCAGAGGCAGATTCTATGGAGTTGACGGCAAAGGGCCCGCGATCATCATGACCCCTGGGGTATGCAGAACAGGAAGGTTGGCTAGACTCCCACTTGCTAACTCCGAGTTGCTAGTTCAATTGCGTCAAAGAGATGCTGCTACCTGACATAGCGGAAACATTTCAGTCTCAAGGCTTCAATACTTACATTTACGATCCACGCAGCATTGGCGACAGCGATGGCACTCCGAAGAACCTCATTGATCCTCTTCAACAGGCGGAAGATCTCGCAGGTAAATTTTCCATGAGAAATCTCTACTTTCCATACTGATATCTTTTAGACATTGTCACCCACATTTCGTCGCAGCCAAGCGTCGACTCGTCCAAGATCGTCCTCTGGGGCATGTCGTTTGGCGGCACCGTCAGCGCCTGCGCCGCCGCTGTAGACCGCCGAGTCAAAGCTCTTGTTATGGTCTGTCCAATTTTGAGCTTTTACCAAGCCGAGAAGCGCGACAAAGCCTTTGCACAATTGATGCGCGATCGCCAGTCGCAGCTGCGCGGGAATGAGCCGTTCATGCTGCCGCCGTTCAACAGCAAAGGCGAGAACCCGATTGGCATGGCGGGCTCGGGCGGGCCCGGAGGCATAGAGGCGTACGGGTTCATGGGCGCCGTCATCGACCGCGGCGCTCCCAACTTTCGGAACAAGATTGCGCTGCAGACATATCAGAAGCTGGCCATGTGGCAGCCCAAGGAGATTCTGAAGCTCGTGGACAAGACGCCGCTCATGATGGTGACACCGGAGCTGGACACAATGTCGCCACCCGCGGAGCAAAAGGCTGCGTTTGAACTGTTTCCGCAGACAAAGACGTTTCTGGAGGCTAAGGGCAAGGGCCATCTCACCGTGCTCAGCGGTGAAGGCTCGGTCGAAGTGGTTCAGGCCATGACAGACTTCATACGTAGTAGCATATCGAACTAGACTAGTCGGTAGCTTGTTGGCGAGCTGAGAAGGAAGTGCAATCGAAAGTACGCATGTGCATGCTCCGGAGATTCTGGCGCATTGACTCCAGCGTGCTACGCAAGAGTCAGCTAAAATGACATGATGTACCTAGCAAGGCTGTATAGGGTAGGCGGAATTAGAATAGACGAATGGATGGCTTCATGACTTTATGGAAAGCACGATGCTACCTCTTATTACTTGTTTCAAGTTTTGCCTATATTGTCTTTTCTGATTGACTCTATTGTGTTCCGACCAGGACATTACACTAGGCGGCAGGTGGAAGAGGCTCCTCGTAGGCTTTCGACCGCGGTCATTTCACTCAAGGACCAAGGGATTGGAGGCCATTTTGATTTCCAATTCTTTTAATTGAGACATTAAATTTGTGTAGTTTGCTTAGAAATTGAAGCAGTTCGCCCATAGCAGAACAGCTAGCTAATACGCCTACTAACGCTAATGGTCCACGATGCGACCGTGTATGACAGCCACCAGGACAATCACTACTCCCTTCTCCGGCGAGCCGTTCACTGCAGAAATACACTCGGTTCGGTAAAAGACCTAAACGGCAGAACTCTGTTCCGATTTTCGAATTCTGACATGTTATTTGAGATGGATACCGCTCTGCCTACCTCATAACATTTGTTACATGTAGAGCTTTGTATTACTATCTCCGCTATTGCGCGACTTGCAGGCTGGCAATTGGCCCTCCGTCCCTCTGTCAGGGACCTCCGTCATGATCCTTCAGGGTTCTTTGTGCACATAACTCGGCTAGCCTGCCTGACCTTCATCAGGCAATTGCTTACCATGCATGTATTACTCCTGAGCACCCTGATTGGCCAAGCGTAAGATCGCTTACAACGGTCATCGGCAGCGAGATCCACCGATCACGCTAAGCTTATTCTATGACATTTCCGAGAATGGCAAGATGGCAATAAGCAATTCATTCGATCGTGTAGCTGGCCGAGCCTGCATGAACCTGTGCTTTGACTACGATTTCCTGGCGCGACAATTAGTAATGTAGCAAGCACCATCGTAGCTAAAACGGAAAGTGCGAGCAGCCATATCACAGCGCCCTTCAGACATTCGACATTGATCTTGGCCTCTTTCGTCGCGAGACTACTCGATCTAGCGCCACGCAGCATCAACTAAGCCCTGCACGCAACCATTCAGCCCAGAAACTAAAACAGGGATCATCATGGCTTCTCCGACTATTGTCCTCGTCACTGGTGCCGGCCGTGGCATTGGCCGTGGTATCTTTGAGCTGTACGCTGCAAAGCCCAACCACACCCTCATCGCCGCCAACCGCAACCCCGACGACGGCCCGTCCCAGGAGCTGCTCAAGCTGCCCACAGCCGAGGGCACCACGGTCCAGCTAGTTAAAATTGAGGCGACAGACGACAATGATGCGCTCAGCGCCGTCGAGACCTTGAGGTCGCGCGGCATCAATCATATTGATATTCTGATTGCCAATGCCGGCAAGGCGACCAGCTGGCCGAAGCTCGAGGACGCCAAGATTCCCGACATTCAAGATCACATCAACACCAATGTATTTGGCTTTGTGCGGCTGTATCAGGCAGTTTTGCCGCTACTGAAGGCATCCAAGAGCCCCAAACTCATCATGATTGGATCTAGCGCTGCATTTTTGACGGCAAGTACTCTTCAACACGCTACTACACACAGCATTGCTAACAATCCAAATAGTAAGAAACTTGCTCCCATAGAGCGGCGATGACAGAAAAATTCATCTAACATGACTAGGAACGCAATTCCATTCCCCAATGCCGTCTACGGCCCGACCAAGATCCTCCAGCATTGGTACACCAAAACCATCGCCATCGCAGAGACGTGGCTTACAGCGTTTCCCATCGACCCCGGGTATGTTTAGCGCAAGCAGAAGCCAAGGCAAAATTTGCGTTGCTAATTATGATAACCCCTTTGTAGATTTGTTCAGACCGAAATGGGCAACCGCGGCGCCCGGTCCTTCAATCTCGAGCAGGCTAGCATTACCGTCGACGAGAGCGTTCAGGGTGTTGTCAAGGTCATTGACGCTTCCACCAAGGAGACGCATTCCGGCAAGCTCTTTTTGTGGACTGGCGAGGAGGTCCCTTGGTAAATGTCTCAGTGTAGAAGCTTTCCGTACTATAGACCTACAGTATCCTGCAATATGAATAAAAGATTACCCAATTGCTCCCATTCTCGTCAAAATCACACTCATAGCAAGCCCTCCTGCTCTTTGCATCACCTAATGTGTCTTGCGGCCCAGGGCAGAAGTGCGACTGATTTTCAACAAATTTATATTGTAGTTCTATGTGGTTCTATGCAAAATCTCTTCTGCATCTATGTACTTTTCCACTCAAGATTTACAAAGTAAAATATCGATCCAACTGGGCTGCCAGCACTACTTTCTACACAGTCTACCATCAGCCTCTCTGACCCAGGTGTCGCTCCCCACCGACGCTGGCCCATAGAGCACAAACTGAGGATCATAGCGCTTCTTCACCTGCAACAGCTTGTCGTAATTTGCCCCAAAGTAGTCTTCCTTCCAGTGCGCATTGTCAAAGGTGGCCTCGTTAATGTATGCGCCGCCGCCGGGCGACGCCGCACGCAAGACATCCTGGTGGGCATTCATGTCGGCCTGCACCGACACGAGCTGCGCGGTGGCCGCATCCCCCGGATACACCATTTCAATGATCAAATGGTACAGGGCGTCGCGCCAGGCGGGCAGCACTGCATTGGTGCTCGGCAGCCTGCCCACGCGCGCGCGCAGGCCTGCGTTTCCAGCGACCCCATTTACAAACGGGGTGCCTCGAGAATTGGTAATGTTGCGAAGGGCCTTGATGACAGCGGGCAGGTTGCTCTTGACGACGTCGCGGCTGATCAGGCGTCCACCGATCGTTTCGTTGTTAAAGTACGATCCGTACGGGAGCTTGGGGTTGTACCTGACGTAGTGCTCGTAGTAGGTGGGCTGGACATTCTTCTCCAGGGTGTAGTTGAGTCCGAGTTGCTTGACTTGTTTCAAAAATGGATCAAGCGCGCTTTGAATATCGGCCAGCCCATGATCCGCATACGTCGCTTGGCTGAGCTGAAAGGTCGTGTTGGAGATGTGGTAGACGCTCGTGAACCCAGGCAGCGCATCGAGGTAGAGGAGATGGCGATGCCAGGCTTCGACGACTTTCCAGTGGGCCTCTGTATTGTTCTTCGCCGGCGCGCTCACTGAAAGCGACGCTCCGGCAACAGGCCCGTCGCGATGCGCGCGCGTCGTCACAGAAAGGACAATGCCATAGTTGCCGCCGCCTCCACCGTTGAGAGCCCAGAATAGATCAGAATTCCGGGTTGGGCTGGCAACTAGATGCTTGCCATCGACTGTGACGACTTCGACCTCGAGCGTGTTGTCTGCTGCAAGTCCGTATGTGCCGAGAAGGGGACCGTGTCCTGCGCCCTGGAGATACCCGCCTGCAATTCCCACGGTCGGACAATAGCCTCCCACGACCCGCAGACCATGCGCCGCAGCTTTGGGGTACACCTCAAAGGCCTGTACACCTGCACCGAGCTTGACAGCTGGGCCGCTGTACCTAGCGCTCGTGTAGTTGAGAAAGTTGATTGTCTTGAGGTTGTGTGTCCAGAGTGCCAGCGAGCCCTGGCCGGTAGATCGACCCAAGTAGTCGTGTCCCGTGTTCTTGACCTGCACACGTATATTCTGCTTTTTTGCAAACTGCAGCCCAGCGACAACATCAGCGGCGCTGCTGATGTTGATGGCGTATGACGCATAGTTGCCCAGCAGGCATGGGGCTGCAGGGCTTGTAAAGGGAGTACAGGTATTGTTCGCCCAGAACGGCGACATGACGTTAACCGGGTCCGAAAAATAGGGAGCTTGCTCTGTCCATTGGTTGGCGAGATCGGTGCAAGCCGCAGCGTCGTAGTTTGGGCCGTGACAGACATGTGCCAGAGGCTCGCCCGCAATGAGGTGGCCTTGCACTGTCACATTGAGCCGGCTCCATGATTTGACAGAAGGCCATTGCCAATCCTGCGGCAAGTAATGGCACAGAAGGCTGTCAGTGCGATTCGATGCGTGCTGCGGTAGAGACAGTGCTAGTGGCGCCAAAAACAGGCAAAGGGACACGGCAGAGCGAAACATTGTGGGCTTCTTGCATGTGTTGTGCATTCAAGATACGGGCAAGCTGGCATTGATGAAACCAATTACATGGCTTCAGCTGCATATTCAAGTAGTATTGCATTAGTAGGTTGTTCGATAGCTGCCACAATCTGGCCATCTGGCGTGGCTGTCGAGTGCCGGCCGGGCTGTAAGCCGGAATCCAAAGGTGGGCAGTTTCCGTGCGGCTGAACAGACCCTGGCTGGCAGGCGTGCTATTTCTTGCTGACGATGCATGAACCATTAGCGACTAATATTTAATGTTTATCTTATTATTAATTTCAGGCGCAGCTGCGTGTGATCTTGTAATTCCGGGGCTGAAATCTAGATGTTATCTTTTGTGGCTTGCTAATCCGGCTGCGTTGTATCGAGCGAGGCTTTTCAGCTGTGAGCACGTAATTGCCCAATCCTCTTACACACCCCAAGTAAGCAGGTGCAACAACTATCCGGTAGAAGTCTGAGCTCCTAGCCTATTATGGTCTGGAAACAATCGGCGGCCAAGCTTCTGGTCGCCTTCCTTTTTAGTGCACCTGAACACAGATATACAATAAAGCCTTGTGAAGCATCTAGTTGAACGTGTGCAACGCAAGTGCACCTGAGCATCGACAAAAGTTTTCGTCATGTCACAATTTTTGGATCCTTCGGAGCCAAGCCAGTGGAAGACCATGGCCGCAAGCAATTTCGCGAGCACAGCCCAGCCTGTTCTTCAGACGCTGCAGCAAGGACTAGACGAGGCTGTCAATGCGTGGCGTGTAGAGGGGTTGCTGTCGTGGCCTACCGTGTATCTCCTCACCACGGCTGTCTTGACATACTGGACCGTCTTGATAGGGCATCGATGTATGCAGTGAATCCTTACCACGGCGGTATTGAAAGGACTAATGTTTTTTCTTAGTGTTTTTGCACCCTTTGGCTGGTATTCCTGGCCCTAAATTCGCGGGTAAGAGTAATAAGGCACCGAAATAGTATGCACTCGACTAATTTTCGGCAGCATTGACCTATTGGTACGAGATCTACTATGATGTCTGGCTGGGTGGCCAGTACTTTCGCAAAGTTAAACAGATGCACGAGAAATATGGTACGAGGTTTTCTTCTTTGAGTCTTTTCTTGGCACTTGAGTGTCTAAGCCTGTTTTTCAAGTGATTGCGCTGCTAATCGTGGACCTCAGGCCCTATTGTACGAATCAACCCTGATGAGGTGCACTTCAATGACCCCGACTTTATCGAGCCTCTCTATCCGAGCGCCAAGCGCAAAACCAATAAGTCTGTCATGACAGGTCGTCGCACTGGAAGTAAGTGCTGCACCCCCTGGCAGCTTCCTACACACACACACACACACACACACACACAACACGGAGAAAGTGACTTACACCGCATTTGAAGCCCCCAACTCTCTCGCCGGAACCGCAGACCATGACACCCATCGCCTTCGCCGGGGCACCATCTCCGGCTTCTTCTCCACCGCGAGCATTCGCCGCCTCGAGCCCATCATGAAGGCCGACATGCACAAGCTGCTAGACCGGATGCACGAGGCTGGCAAGACAGGCGAGGTGCTCAAGTTTCACTTCGTCCTCAAAGCATGCGCCTGCGACATTGTCACCCAGTACGCCTTTGGCACCTCGTTCAACTTTCTCGGCGAAAAGGACTTTGCCGCGCCGTACATTGAGGCCACTGACGTCTTCCACTTTTTCAACCACGCCATGTGCCACTTTCCCATCGTGGGCTACCTGCTCGGAACATCGCCAGACTGGCTCATCAAGGCCGTGTTTCCTGGTCTTACTGAAATGTGGAACAAGAAAACCGTATGCCTCTCAGGATTTTTTTATTGACTTTTACCAATACTGACATGCGCAGATGTGGCTTGACGAGGTCGAAAAGATTCGCAGCTCTCCTAACCCGGAACGCATCAAGAGCACCATCTTCGAGGGTGTCCTCGGCAGCAAGCTCCCCGACGAGGAAAAGACCAACGCGCGCCTCGCGCACGAGGCCCAGCTCGTCGTCTTTGCCGGCCAGGGCACCACCGCATACACCCTTAGCGCCGCCATCTACCAGCTCCTCGCCCACCCGGACGAGCTGGCCAAGGTGAAGAAGGAGCTCGCCGGCGTGGCCACCGACGACGGCGGCGTCCCTTCGTACTCCCAGGTCGAGCACCTGCCATACTTCCAAGCCGCCATCCAAGAGACGCTGCGTCTGCACCCCGGTGTCGTGGCCCGTCTGCCGCGCGTCTCACCCACCGAGCCTATCGTCTACGAGGACAAAGCTCGCGGCCGCTCGTACGTCGTCCCCGCGGGCACCACCTACAGCATGACGGCACAGATTGCGCACACCAATGAGGCTGTCTTTGCGGACGCGGAAAAGTTTGTTCCGCAGCGATGGATCGACAACCCGAGACTGGATCGAGCCTTTATTGGTTTTGCGAGAGGCACTCGTAACTGCATCGGGTAACTAAGCCTTCCCATATGGGAGACCCCCCTTCCCTTGCGTGAGAAACAAAAGCTCGGCTTGCTAATTACTTTATAGTATGAATTTTGCCAAGCAAGAGCTATCCATTATCTTGGCGACAATCCTTCTCAAGTACGACTTGTATCGCCGCCAAGCCGGCCCTACGCTCGAGTTGTACGAGACTACCCGTGAGCGAGACATTGATTGTGTCCGCGACATGATTATCCCCTTCCCTGCTGCTGGCAGTCCCGGGCTTCGACTTAAAATCCGAAACTAGAGAGTATATTGGGGTGGGACAATGGTCCCATAAGAATTTTCACGTTACTTGCATTCGTTGTGGTAGGCGCAGCTCTGTGAAGTTGTGCGATGGGACTGGTTGTTTTGTATGGAAATAGGAATTTGGGTAGTGGTACTTGACAGAGTTTAGTATAAAATCTTATATGAATATGATTTCAATCTTGTTTTAAAATTGAACTTCTTGTTGCTAATTATAAGTTTTCTCATTATCCTTGAATATTCATGACCGTGTATCGCTCGTCTATGCAGCGTATGTCACATCTCTAGCGCCGTGATGTGCTCAGCTATTAATAGTATGATTACAGCTACCTTGTTCTAGCTACATCCCCTTTAAGTTGCCAATTCCAATGTGTCAATTAATTACAGAGCAGCCATGACGTTGACTTTGGAGCCGTTCGCCAGATTTCTTATCGGTGCGATCCAACTTGCCAAAAACGCACAGCCTGCAAATCCTACACCAAGTGCAAAAGTGTCCTTCAGCGCCCCAAGATATGCTTGAAGCACTGCATCAATGTCCCCTGAGGACACCTGCCCTCGCAGGTCTGATGCACCAATAGTGACAATTCGTGCAGCGTCAATACCAGGCGCAATGCTTTTGAGATAATATAGTAGCCGATTGATAAATGCAGATTGCCCGGCGGAGATGCATACGGCGCCCCCCGTCATCTGGAAAACTGCAACTAGCATGTCAGCGCATTGGGATTCGGAAAATGCTGCGGTGTAACTTACACAGAATGACGGCTGTGCTGGCAGATATGTCTTCCGGAGCAGATATTGCTTGTGCAACAATGACTGGAACCTGAATGGCGAGGCCCTGTCCGGCACCGAGAAGCATCTGGTAGCCAAGTGGGTGAGCCAGTGGAGTGTGCATACCCATGGTGTACAACAAGCCAGCTGCTATCGTACAAGCTGCGCTCCCCACGGCCATATATACGGTATAGTAGCCGTATATTGTAATGAGAAAACCTGAAATGATTGCAAAGAAGCCTTGTTGACCGGATTAGTGACTGGATGAATATGTGGCAACAGGACGCTTACAGGCTCCGAATATTAATGGCAAGTTGTAGATGCCGCTCTGCGCCGCCGAGTAATTGTCGATGGATTGAAAATAAATGGGGATGTAGTAGGTGAAGAAGAAGTTCATACCATTTTGACTAGACAGACAGCAATTAGTGTTAAAAAGTGAAAGACGGATCGGCAGGACTGACAAGAAGGCAAAGCATGCAACCCCATAGACAACTCTCTTGGACAAAATTCGCGGCACGAGCGACGCTCTTTCACCCTGCCAAATTTGCACTCCGACGAACAGAAAGCTCGTCACAATTGACACAACTAAGCAGGTAATCACGGACGCCGAGTCCCACGGACGGCTGGCTCCAGCCCACTGCGTCACAAGAAAGAAGCACACCATGCTGACAAGAGCCAGCGCCACCCCAAGGAGATCCAATTGTAATATAATTTCCTTGAGCGATGCCGGTACTGGTTTTGCGGTGGCCGGGGGTTTAAAGGAGAACAAGATGAGGGCAAGGCTTGCGCCTCCGATGGGGAGATTAATGTAGAAACTATGCCGACCAATTAGTATCTAGACATAAGCCAAAGGTTGTCACATCTTACCACCATCGCCAGCTGATGTTATCGGTAAATACGCCTCCAATCAATGGGCCAGCTACACTTGCGACTGCATAAGACACGCCTACCAGGCCAGTGTATCGGGCTCGTTTGGCGGCCGGGACAATGAATGCGATGATGGTGTAAGTTCCACAGTAGAGGCCGGCACCTCCAATGCCCGTCACAGCTCGACCTACAATCAGAGCCGTGTTGTTTGTCGCTGTCGCTATTTGAGAGGCACGCGTTAGCAGAGTTTCGGTGCTCAGGGTCCAATTTGCGACTGGACCTACCACAAACCAGACTGCCAACCTCAAATACAACGCCTGCCGCAAGATATGTCCATTTTAAATGGCAGTATCTGTATAGTTTCCCCCAGAAAGATTGAAACACAGCCAGTGTCAAGAAAAATGCCGAGCCATACCAGCCAACCTGGTCAATGGCGTGAAATTCATCCGTAATCTTTGGAATGGCCGTGGCTACTATGGTCTGCGCGATCGGTCAGTCATTACTCCGAAAAGCAGACTAGGAGGAGCCGCGGTGCGAACGGAACCTCTGCCTAGAGCATTTCAAGGCAACAGACCATATCAAGGGCTGCCTGTAATCGGCCTGTTAGCTGCATCGCCACTTACACCTCTACACCAATTCAAAGTGCAGACCAGGCGATCGCGACTTACCAAAAACAAGCACAGCAAGATTCCCAGCACCACGAATGCGAGCTGTAGGCCGTGGGGATAGTCTTCTTCCTTGGATTCCACTAGCACAGCTTCCTCAAGATTCGCAGGTGCCGTCTTCTCAGCCTCAACGCGCTGCTCTGATGATACCATGGTGGCACTCATGATGCGCTGGTCAGGCTAGTGAGCCTAGCTGCAAATGTCGCAATGCGACCAAAGCTTTTCTGCCAGTCGCTCCTTTTCTCAAAAATTTGACAAAAACTCCGCGTCTCATCGTACAAGTGTTGCAGAGGGGCGTGCTGGTGCTGATAAGCTGGTGTGGTGACTACCCTGGCATGCGCCTCGGCCAGGAGGCCATGCGCTCAAAGGCAGAGACCATTTCCCGGCCATTCTTCCCCAGCTAGCGAGAGCGCGTCCGTTCGGTTAGTGGAATAAGCTTTACGCCCGGCAGCCATGGAGTAAGAATCCGGCAATCTGTGTCGCCCATAAGATAGAGGCTGATCCGTCATGCAAGGTAAGCATTACGATTGCGGGCCTGCGCGGGGGCCAAGCCATCAGCCGCACCGGGACCGCGCCAGGGTCGAAGTAGCACGGTTCTCGCACGAGGCGTCCGCTGGGAAAGACTCCAAAGAGTAATGGTACAAGGAAAATGGCTGAAAAGTAGAATGGCGAATCGGGCGCCGCAAATTGCGATTATGCAGGGGGCGCGGCCGTGGTGGTCCAGGACATGAGGAGAGAGAACCGGCTACGTCAAAGGTAGGGCGGGCGGGCAGAAAAATAGCGAGGCAGAGTTGGGCTTGTGAAATGCAAAGCGAGTGCCAAGCAAGATTTGGCATGCTTGCGCCCGCCGCTGAAGTTGTATTGCAGCTGGCAGAGAAATGATGACGGCGTCGCGTGAGCTGTTTTGACTCGGTTACATCAATCTCTGGTCCCTGACATTGGCTCATGCAGCTTCGATTGTCATTGCATTGGCATGCAGTGTATTAGAATTATTCTACTTGCTTACCTTGGAGCACGGAGTGGAACCCTGTTGGTGCTGTCAAACGTAGAGTAAGGGACTTTGTAAGGTCAGGGAGACTCTGGGCATAACATAGTTGCGGCAGCAAATCTATCTCTGAAATTCCTTCTATGTACAATAAAAAAAAACACAAATGTACCAAAGCGCAAGAAGCAAACAACGCAGCACGTGAAGCCAAGAATAGAAGAGCAACCGAAGCAGCGAAAAGCCAGCCACCGCCCCCAACAGTAAGAGATTACATCGCAGAAGCGGGCACGAGTCTCAGCATCTCAAGATCAAAGCGGCTCCACGTTGAATGGTATCGGTTTGCCGGTGTGTGGACACAGTTTGGCCCGGGCCTTTATGTTGGCTCCGTTCTGCATCAACAGCAGTACGCCTGCTTCGAACCGTCTCTCGACTGCGAGATGTAGTGGCGTCCAGCCAACATTATCGTGGGCATCAATGTCGAAATTATTCCTCTCGTGCTTATTCCAGTGCTCTAGCAGCGTCCTCAGAACCTCCAGTCGACGGTATAGCACGGCCCAGTGCAGTGGTGAGCGGCCTTCCTTGTCGAGCAAGCCGATGCGGGCACCATGAGACAGCAGCATCTGCACAACCGGCTCATTTTCCTGGATAGCTCCGTGGAAAAGCGGTGTCCGCCCGTTACTATCTGGACAGTTGATGCCTTCAGTGTCCTGCCGTAGCAGCATGCCGAGGATTCGCTCGTTTCCGCTTTGCACCGCAATGTGAATGGTGCTCATCCACCCTTTGTCACACTTTGCGCCGTTCCCGTCACTGACGCTAGTTTGGGCTTCTCCTGCTATCTCCATCCGAGGGCTGGTGTCGATATTGGTGGCCTGCGCGTCAAAGGTGGCTCTGCGCTGAGAACCTGGGCGAGACACGCTGTCGATAGACGAGGCTGATGCTGATCCTTCGCCGACAGGAGTCCCATGCGAGCGACCGGACGACGACGACGACGACGCATACGAAGCTAGAACGGTAGCTTGAGGTGTGGGCAAGCCAGGATACGACGTGCGCACTACCGTCGGCGCAGAAAAGCTCTGGTCGCACGACAAGGACTGGCTCGGCAATTCGGTAGGCAGGCTGGGAATGTCATAGTACGAATCAAAGCTGCCGTCAAAATACACGTCAAAGGCAAAGTCGTCTATCGACACGGTAGCCGGCGTCGTGGGCAGTCCATCGGGACCAACCCTAGTGTCGATGCATCCGAACAAGCTCGGCGAAGGCGGTGCACCAGAGACGAGCGGCGTAAACGTGGCTTGCTCGACTGTGTTGGATGATGATGGGCGCCGTGAATGGCCAGCAGAGGAACGGCGATTTGGCGTAGATGATGAAGCTTGGTTCTGGAGCCGCTTGTCTGGAATAACGGTCTTGGTCAGCCTTGGGCAAAGCTAATGGTTGCAAGGCAACTTACGACGAAACTTGCGTTGGGCGATGCGGTTTTGAACGCGACGCCGCTCGACGGGATCAGTGGGGAGCTGCACAGTGACATCCATTCTTTCTATCTCGCTTGCGCAGACAGGGTAACTATCGGTTCCCAAAAAGAAACTGTTCGCTTAAAGACTTGATATGCTTTCTTTGTTCACTCGACAAGACTCTTGATGTTTCTAGCGTTTGTACGAGGTAAAGAGCCTGGTTCGTTGGCGACGGCCGCACGGGTTCCTCAGTAAGCCCTGTTTGCGCAATGGACGGGGCTTTCCTTCTCGAAAATCGTGGCGCAACATATCGGCCTTTTACGGGAAGCCACCCCCTCAGGGTGTTCGGATTCGCGGGAGTGTAGTTAGATCACGATAAGGGTCTGACCAAGGCCAGAATGAAAAAAATTATTAAGCCGAAACTCATGATTTCTCTTGGCTCTTCTTCAGCTTCTCCCTTGAGCGGGGGAGGCTGAACGGCGCCACCACCTAAAGGAGAAGAGGTGCTATGCCCCTCCAACGAGGCTCCAAATATCTCAGCTTTCACTCAGCTTAGATGGGCCACTGCCGTACGAAAGGGGCGGAGCCGGCTTCGGCGATGCAAGAAGCGCGGCAACCAGGGCGAAGGCCGGGGCGATCTAGATTCCGAGCTACGGCATCTGAGTAGGCACTCATGGTGCCATGTGCCATGTTAAACGTGCTGAAGATGATTGGTATTTTCTTCTGGAAACCGACAACGCCCAGAATCGTTTCTAGATATATGCAGCCCGTAACCCAAACGCCGCCGTCCATGCCAGGACAATGGCCTGTCTTTTTACATGCAAAACTAAAATCACGACTTTCTCTGCTCCATCACCCTCAGCACATCCGCTGCACTATTCACATCGCCTTTGCGCTTCCGGTTCCGCTTTCTCTTCTTTCCACCACCGCCACCGCCACCATCTTCGCCGTCGCCATCATCGCCCCACGCAGAGAGCTTGATGTCCCGGTCGTCAAAGTCTTCTTCATCCTCGTAGCGGCTCGTGCCGAAGCCCATGTCCATGTCTTCAGCGTCGCGGTCCACATTTTGGAGCAGCTTCTTGCGGCGCGCATCGTCTGCCTTGGCCTTTTGCGCCGCCTCGTCATCTGAAGCCGAATCGTCGTCGTCGCCTGTGTCGCGTGGTCGTAGAGCCGCAGCACGTTTGATGGCAGCCATCATAGCTGGATCAGACATGGATGGCGCCTTGTTCTCCTGCTCGGAGAGAAGACTGGTCTTGGAGCCCTTGAAGTAGTCTGTATGGGCTTTGGGTCGTGGCGGTGGTGCCATTGACCCAGCTACTCTGGAGCTCTCCTCCTCGTCTTTGGCCTTCTTTTCGTCACCTTCATCGGAGTCAGAATCGGGTGCGTCCATGCCAGCAAGCGGGTCGTAGTCATCTCCCACGTCATCGAATATATCAACATCCTCATCTTCTTCCACAATAGGCTCCTTGTTGCGATATTGTTCTGGCACCTCCATGCCGAGCGGCTTCGCATCCTTGTCTGGCATGAGCAGCCCGTTATCGGCATCGTCCTTGGCGTCTGCCGGATGCAGCTTGCGAACCTTGCGTTTTTCGTGCCCATCTGCATCTACAATGATCATGACCTCGCGGCCCTTGCTGTCGCGCTCGATGCGTGTGCCAGGCTGCTGCTTGGCACCAATCTTGCGGAAGCGGTCGCCCAAGGCTGGCTCAGCCTCTGTTTTGGCCGCCGCTCGCGCGGCTTTGAATTCAGCGAGAATCTGGTCGCGGGTGCGTTTCTTGCCGGGTGCCAGCGCAACGGTAGACAGCTGGCCCTTTTTCTTGTCCGTCTTTTCCTTTTCGACCGCTTGTACTTCTTGGCTTTCGAGTTGATCAAACGCATCGTCGACATCCTCTTCTTCCTCTTGCGTCTCGTCTGCGTCTTGTTTCTTGCCCGAGTAGACGTCTTCGCCTCGTCGCACTCGTTCGAGAAGCTTAAAATCTAGACCCTTGACCAAGTGTGTGCTCTCCAAATCGCCGCCGGCAATCTCAAATCGTAGTCGTTCGTAGGTCTCGTCGTCGATCTCCTCATTCTTCAGAGATTGTTCCAGTGCTTTTAACCGTTCAGCGCGATCATCAGCAGCCCTAGCTTCTTCTTCTTCTCGTTCCTTCGATCGGTCAGTGTAGCCGGCAGCCATCTTGACGCCCCGCGGCACTGCAGTCTTGAACTTTTTCGACGAGTTCGGCTGCTGGTTGCGCTGCGCCATTTGCTTCGCGAAATCGACCTGTCCATTGCCTACGGAACGCCTAGCTTTGTTCAGTTACAAATCGCCTGCTCCAGTGCCGTCTAGCCTCAACTTACGGCGTCATTGGGATGCTGGCTCTTTGTCGCGATCCGAGAGAGGAGCCTCCGGGCGAGTCAGCTGCCGGGCTGGGGGAGGTATCCTGTGCCTGTGATGCCTTGGCCGCGTTGGCTAGCATCATCTTGCGAAATTGTTCATTATTCATGACGACGGCCGTCAAAGGCTTGCTGTTGTGTCTGCCTGTGATTTTCCCAACGAGCAAAACAAGAGGTGTGACCAGCCTCGCTGTAGTGTGACGTGTAGTGGGCCGCTGGTTGCGCTAAAGCCGATGCACTGAAGACCACTAAAAGCGCACATCACAGCGTGCACAGCGCTAAAGACCCCCAAAACAGTCACTGCAGAGTCCGACTTCCAAAGCAACAGTCACGAGGTTCCGTGTTGGCACCGCGCTGGTTCCTCTCCACTTTACGCGATTGCCTTTGCCACGCTCTGCTCACATTGACTTTTGTTTTCACACTTTGCGCCGAGAAATTCACGATTTGTTATCATCATGTGCTTTGCTTTTTACTCTCTGCGCATGAACTTATTATGTCGCTGACTGCTGTTTGCATGCGACGGCAGTACTACCTCTCCCGGCGCATGCGACATTGCCATAATTGCTCCAGCGCTCTCAAGCTATCCAGATCCGCGCGCCGCAGCGAACAGGCAGCGCTGCTCCGCACGACACCATGGGAAGCGTGCTAGATAAGAATTCTTCGAGCGTGAGGAAGCGCATCGAGAGCCACACCTTTGAAAATGAAGAGGGTGAAGAATACGGAGGGAGCGAGTTCAATGGCTTTGGGGACTACTTTCGCCGCAAAAAGCTCAAGCTCCAGAACAGGGACGCGAATCTGCGAGCAACGTCGGACAAGCCGCAGATATTTAAGGGTATCGTCGCGCATGTTACTGGCTATACGCAACCTCCTCTGCATGTGTAGGTGCTCTGCTTCATGCACCCTCGCGGCTCGCTAATCCACGAGTAGTCTTCATCGCGATATTGTACAGCATGGCGGCGGATTTTTGCAATACCTTGATTCAAAGACTATGGCTACACATATAATCGCGTCCACGCTGCCACCGAAGAAAAGCGTCGACTACAGTCGCTATCGCATTGTGAAGCCGACATGGATCACCGAATCCATCAAAGCCGGCAAGTTGCTGCCCTGGGGTGATTATCGCGTGCTTGACGAGGGACCTCGCCAAAAGGTTCTCAAGTTTGACGGCTCCAAGGGCCTATCGCAGGCCAGCCCGACGGTCAGACAAGGCTACCGGGAACAGACGGAGAACAGCTTCTACACCTCTCAGCTACGAGCCTCAGGTCCTGCCGCCCAAGGCTGGAGCCAAGCGGTTGAGCAGCTGCAGACACCAAGCCACTCCGTGTCGAGCGATGACAAGTCCACCGAGAGGGACGTGTCGAGTATTGTGAAATCAGACAATTATGCAACCCCATCAACGGCGGTGGCCATGGCTGATTTGCCGGAATTCACTCCAGAGATAGATACGCCGACAAAAATAATCCTTCCGCAGCGAGATTCATCTACCGCGCTGAAGCAACCGCCCAAAGAATTCTCCACGGACATGACTCCAGAGGAGCATAACGCGTGGCTCCTGTCAGATCCCCGCCTGCGTGAATCATCTTGCGCAAACCCAAACTTCTTGACCAAATTTTACGCCGAAAGTCGATTACACCATCTTTCAACCTGGAAGGCCGAGCTCAAGTCGTCCATGCAGCGCCTTGCGGGCCAAAAAGGTCTCTCAGAAAAAAAGTTCAAGACACGGCCGGGAGCTAGGCGCTACATCATGCACGTCGACTTTGATAGCTTCTTCTGTGCCGTTTCGTTGAAGAAGTTTCCAGAATACATTGACAAGCCAGCTGCCGTTGCACATGGCGCGGGAAACGGCTCTGAAATTGCAAGTTGCAACTATCCTGCCAGAAGCTTCAGCGTGAAGAATGGCATGTGGATGAAGCGCGCAATGGAGCTGTGTCCCGATCTCAAAGTTTTGCCGTACGACTTTCCAGCATATGAAGCCGCGAGTAGGGCTTTCTATGAGGCAATCATGACTATCGGTGGAGTGGTGCAAAGTGTTAGCATTGATGAAGCTCTTATTGATGCGACGGCTATTGTGCATCATGCCGCTGGCTCGCAAGGTGTCGGGGTGGAAGAGGGCAGTGTTTGGAGAGAGCAAGAAAAGGTTGAAGCTCTAGCCGCTGATCTACGGCAAAGGATCAAGGAGCTGACAGGATGCAATGTGTCGGTGGGCATTGGTGGGAATATCTTGCAAGCGAAAGTGGCCCTTCGAAAAGCCAAACCAGCAGGGCAGTACCAGTTGAAGCCCGAGGAGGTGCTCGATTACATCGGTGAGCTCAAAGTTGAGCAACTGCCAGGTGTGTCCTACAGCATCGGAGGTAAACTCGAGGAGTTGGGCATAAGACTTGTCAAAGACTTGCGCGATCTTTCTAAAGAAAAGCTCACGTCTGTCCTCGGTCCCAAAACTGGCGAGAAGCTTGCCGAGTACGCCCGCGGCGTTGATAGAACCGAAGTAGGTGGGCAGCCACCTCGGAAGTCAGTGTCGGCTGAAGTGAGCTGGGGAATCCGTTTTATCACCCAGCAAGAGGCGGAAGATTTTGTTTCCAATCTATGCGAAGAGCTGGAGCGGCGTCTGCTGAATGAACAAGTCAAAGGTCGTCATCTTACTGTCAAAATTATGCGCCGTTCGATGGATGCGCCACTGGATCCTGCCAAACATCTCGGCCACGGAAAGTGCGATACATTCAACAAGAGCGTTCCGTTTGGAGTTGGCACACACAACGCAGAGGTCATCGCTAAGGAGGCCATAGCGGTCTTACGGTCGTACAGGTTCAGTCCTGGTGACTTGCGTGGACTTGGTGTTCAAATGACCAAACTTGAGCCAATCAAGCAAGGCATCGCAGCATGCGATGGCAGCCAGAAGAGGCTGGAATTTACCACCTTTGTGAATCTCGGATCGGCCAAGAAGAAGAGCGAGTCTAAGCCGACTGACGACGCTGACTCTCACAAACGGCCCAAGTTTATGGAGAGATCAGGTTCCCTAGATGATCCCATTGCAGACGATCCTCTGACGCCAAGGAAACCAAAAGTGCACCTTGCCGTGGCGTTGGCTAAAGCAAGAGAGGATGACACAAAGGCAAAGACCCCTCTCAATATCGGAGGCACTCAGTTTCTAATCCCCAGTAATATCGATCCTGCTGTCGTTGCCGAATTACCTAGCGATATTCGCAGTAAGCTGCTGGCGCAGAAATCCAGATCTTCCACTCCAAGCGCGGACCTGCAGCCAAAGTCTCGATCGGAAAGTCCAGCAGTCGCGGACTTTTTGCCTTCGCAGGTGGATGCGGAAGTGTTCAACGCACTTCCAGAAGACATGAAGGCGGAGGTCCTGGCGCAATACGGCCGTAAGCCACCAGCCCGTGTGTCTCCCAAAAAGAATGCGCAAGGACAGAGAAATCCATCGACCCCTACAAAGCGAGGTGGAACCAAAGGAATGATGGGCAAAGCGCAGAGAGAGCGAGACGCCAGAGCAGGCGTGGTTCAGACAAACTTTGTGACAGCGCAACCTATCGGAGATGGGTTCACGGATGATTTGGAAGATTTGGATCCCGAGTTTCTGGCCGAGTTGCCCGAAGACGTGCGCAAGGAAGTCTTGGCGGACCACAGACGCCAGAAGCTTGCCCAGCGATCCGGCCTCGACGCGCCAGCACGACGTCCAGCGCATGCAGAAGCAGCGGGCAACGGATTATTGCCCGGTCGTCAACGTCGGATCGAGTTTCCTGCACCCCCACCTAAAGTCAACTTCTCCAGCTCGGGCGTGAGCTCGATGGCAGAGATGAAGGACCTTCTTGATGCCTGGCACACGGAGACGCGCCGTGACGGCCCGCACCGGGGTGACGTGGATGTCTTTGAAAAGTACATTGCGCGTGTGGTGGGCGAGGAGCGCGACATGGAAAAGGCGACGACGTTGGTCAAGTGGCTAGACGTGTTGGTGGAACAAGACGGTGATGGCGGCGGCGGGAGAGATGCGTGGAGGAAGACCGTGGAAGGGGTCAAGACTGCGCTGCAAGAGGCGCTGAAGAAGCGCGGTTTAGGACCTGCGTGATGAATTTTATGACTTGATACCATTGTGCAGATTTGGAAAAGGGGCTCGTTTTGGAGAGTTTTTGATATTCTCTTGTACATGTGGCTCAAACTCCGATTAATATGTCCTTTTCGTGAATTCTCTCTCTCTCTAACATGATGAATCGCTCGCTTCTATTAAAACAAGAACATAAAGAAAGCCTCCTCAAGCCCAGCCCGCATGGCAACGAAATCAAGCCATCAGAAAAGCACCCCCATATAGATGATTAGGAGCGTCATGGCAGCGCCCACACCATGCGCGAGCAGGTTGCGCGGCGCAGACGACATGCGGTACACGTTGAGCTTGAGCTGCCCGCCGCACGCCTGGGTCTTGTTGCCCGCGCAGGGAAAGTTGCACTCTTTGTCGTCGAGCTTCTGCGCGATGCCCGCAATGTTTTCCGCGCACCAGCACTCTCTGTTGGCAACACCGGAGTTAGCATTTTCCATTCGTTTTTTTTTACAGTCGAGATCCCTCCGCAGGAGAGAAAATCGAGCGAAGTGCGAGGACAAAAGATATACCTGGACCATTCGACGCCGGCGTAGCGGTACTTTGTGTCGCCGGACTGGCAGAAGGCGAGGCACGCGGGCACCGTCATGGTGTCGGGCTGGACGTCGCTGGAGCCACCGGCGAGGGCGCGCGTGCCGGCGGAGCCCTCGGCGAGGGTCGTCTCGTTGTAGCAGCCGTGGTAGGTGTACTTGTGCGTGTCGTCGGTGTAGACCTGGACTTGTTGCGGCTGGGAGCCGTTGTCGTCATCGGCGGCGGCGGCAAGATGGCCCAGGGGCGCGACGAGGAAGAGGACCTGATGAGGCTTCATTCTTCTCAGTCTGGGTCGAGGGTGTGGACGGCTCTTGAGGCGTTATTGCATCGGATTGATGGAGTTTTGAAGTAGTTTACGTATTTATGAAGTGTTTATGAAGTGTTCATGGAAAAGAAGTGAGATTAGAGGGAACTCGATGTGAGAGTCGTTGAGGCCTTGAGCGATTGGGTGCGGCGCAAGGGTCTGAGCGCCATGACTACTTTATTTAGCGCCATGGTGCAGTGATAGGTAGGCACCTACCTAGCGTTATTTTATCTCGCAAAATTCGACTGCAGCTCTGCTGCCAAGGGTACGAAACTTGAAAAGCCAAGTGACATCTCGGCAAAGCTCTGTCTTTTTCTTTCCAGAAATGCGCTGCAGAATGCGTTGGTACTGACGCAGCGCGGTATTTGGCAAGATGAAGCGCATGGAACTGGTTGGTTCGGCTGGCGACACACTGAGTCGTGTTTCCTGTGCGCTGCACACAGTGACCTTGATTTTTTTGAAGTATTTTATTTCATATTCTTGGATGCAATATTCTTGACTTCTAGCTCTTTTAGTACATTATCTTAGATACAGAATAAGCTCGCTCTTCTGAGTGCAGATTATTGTCGATGCACTTAACGGTCTAGCAAGCTACATTATTCAGCTCAAGGACAAAAGAGTTGTCTCACTATCTGATTCAGGGTTTTCTTGGAATTTCTTCAATATCCTGAGCAAGTATTGCCAGTATTGCATCTTTCTAATCGTACCTACTTGCTAGACGCAAGATATCTGCTAGCGAAAGGTGCCACCAAGTTAGTTAGTGCCTGACTTGCCCATCGATGGGTCCCTTTA
This sequence comes from Akanthomyces muscarius, assembly GCF_028009165.1. Taxonomy (NCBI): domain Eukaryota; kingdom Fungi; phylum Ascomycota; class Sordariomycetes; order Hypocreales; family Cordycipitaceae; genus Akanthomyces; species Akanthomyces muscarius. Next base: position 1,729,477 of record NC_079241.1, read on the forward strand.
CAGCTGACGGTAGCGTCGCGCGGAAATGAAGCTCCAGGTACTGGCTCACGCTGAACGCAGCTCCCCCACAGTGGATGCCACAGCCTTGCACCTGGGTAGAAGCTGAAAGAATTAGAGATGCTAGTAAACAGAAAAGGGAAGACAGCAGAGACGAGATTAATAATAACAAAAGAAAGAAGAGCAATAAGCAAGATGAAACGAGTGTAAAATAAAAATAAAACCAATGCGAGGCATATTATACTTGGTTTGTTGTTGTCTGTTCCTGGTAGCTAACGTTAGTGTTTCTCCCTGCGCCCACGCGAGCGGCGAGCGCCACAACAAAACCTGAACCCCAGCCAAGCCAAGACGAGCCGCCCCAGAACTTTACAGCTGTCCAATCCCCAGTCGCTTCTTTTCTCATTTTCCGCAACGGTCTTCTTTTCACACTTGAAATCGCCTCTCTTCGACTTGCGTCGACCTGCGCTTCCATAACCGAGAAGACAAAGAATCGCGTCGCGTCTCATCGCAACTTACCGATACCGTACTCACCGAGCCCGTGTTTCTTTTTGATCGATTTCCTTCCCCGCACGAATACCGACCGACACCATGGGTTTCTTCGACGGATGGATTGACTGGACCAAGACGACCAAGTCCAAGAACTACCGAGGTTCCGGGTCTTTTGCGACGCTCATGATCATTGGACGTACGTCTCTCCCTCCCCTTTGCCTTTACCCTGGGCTGCGCAGGCCTCTCTGTCCTTTCGGTCGTTAACTTCCGTCCCAGCTACCTGCTTCTTCCTCGGCATCCTCTTCGCCTCGTTCCCCTACGACTTCCCCCTGCTATGGAGCAAGGAGCCGCTCGCCGCCGACTTTCTGCCGCAGCTCGAGGCGCACCTCAAGTTCATGCACGCCGCGCCGCCCCTCATCCACCGCATGCTCAACATCATGGTCTTTGTCGCCTTTGCCGGCCTGCTCATCAAGCTCTTCCGCCCCTCCGAGGCCAACTTTCTCTTTGACGGCGCCTCGCTGATACTGTACGTCATCGGCGCCGCCACCTACATGACCAACATTGTGCGCGGCCTGCGCGCCCTCAGCGACGGCGTCTGGGACCAGCCCGAGTTTGCCAAGACGCGCCGCGGCGAGAGCGACGGCGAGTACATCCTCGGCAAGGAGGACAGCCTGCGCGTCATGTCGGCCAGCAACACCATACTAGCGCTCGTCCTCATCGGCGTCCTGGTGCTGCAGGCCGGTCAGTGGTACGCGGAGAAGCGCGACCGCGACGAGGACGAGGCCGACGACAAGAGAAAGGAGGCGGCTGGTCCAGCGTCGCCCAGGTCGCCCAAGAAGTCGAAAAAGAGGGACTGAATGGATAAAGGAGAAAACGGGGAACGGGCTATGTTGTAATATGTGCACGTTTTCATGATCAGGAGCGACCTTGCGTGACTGAGGGAGTCCTCTGCGTGCGTGACCGCTTGCGCGGCGCGGCCTTTGCGTTTATTAGGTTCGGCAGACTGTACGATTTCGGATAATCGGCTCTGGAAAAACATGGAGAAATGTTTTTTTTTTGGACTAGTAAATTGCATGTCAATGTTCCGTGTGGTGTGCATCGGTGTCTGTGTGTATGGCATTCAAGCCGAGGCAGATCTACGCTACGTCATTTGAGGCTTAGAACGGTGTGTAGTATCGAAGGCCATGGCGACACTTGACACAATACCACTGCGCGGTATTCGGTCACTACCCATATCGATTGTCAACAGGAAATGCCTCAAGGCGGTATGAGCTCCGAGAAAAGCAGGCGACTTCCTGTTTGACCTAGCCCGTTCTTTGTAGATCGGCCGGCGCGCGAGCCAAACCAGTCGTCCTGTCAGCACTGTCTGAGGCCTGGCAGGCAACTAGGCAGGCAAGGAGGTAGGTAGGATCGAGCGCACTGATGAAAGGTACCAAAACATCAAACTAAAAAAGCTTGACCACCCACCGCTACAAGCCGACGCGGACGCGGCAAACAGATGCCGATTCCTGATCCACCGCCATTCAATGTCGCTGTCCCATTGCGTTTCGTTCCGTCAGCCGGTTGATTCTCGACCGCCGCCTTTGGTGGGGGTTTTTTTTTTTGGCTATGCTTGCCCAATGTGGCCTGCGGCAGCAGCAGCAGCATGTCGCAGGGGACCTGAGAGAAATATTGGCCGCTCACCTGCGCCGTTCTATAATAAACCCTCCGTGTCCCCCTCTTCTGTTTAATCCCCTCACCTTCTTTTCTGCTTCTTTCTTCATCTCACTCGCTGTCGTTTTGGCTTGCAGCTTTGCATCGGCAATCGTTCGTCACTCTCCACCGCCACACTAACTCTGGTCAGTGACCAACCAGCCAAAAAAAAAAATCCAAAAAATCCACCGGTATCGCAACTACAAAATCTGTACGACACATCTGACATTCTGCACCCCCGCCATCTCAACAAGCAGACGCCACTACCCGTTTGCTACGCCGTGACAGCTCGCCACAAACGCTCCGAGGCGGTACGAGCTGCCTTTTGGCCCAGGTGCTGACTGCCTCCCGACGGCATCGCGCTGGCGGCTTGAAGAGCAACAGACGTGCAAGAAAAATCCACATCCCCGTCAGAATCAAGCATCCAAGCTCCGCTCCCTCCTCGATCACCGAGCATGAATCCGACCACCGTCGCCGTCGCCGTCGAAGCCCCTCCGGTTATTATGGCCCCGGACGTGTCGCTGCCCGTCAAGAATGCAGCCAAAGAAACTGCCGAGGGCATCCTCTACGGGTCTGTAAGTTTTGCGTCCTCTTGGCGATTCCACCTCTGCGCCCGCTCCTTGATGTGAGCCCCTCTGGATGCTAACAACCCACGCCCGACAGATTGCCGGAATTGTTGGAAAATACATCGAATACCCCTTCGACACCGTCAAGGTCCGCCTCCAGAGCCAATCCGACCACCTGCCCCTCCGCTACAAGGGCCCGCTCGACTGCTTCCGCCAGTCCCTCCACGCCGATGGCTTCCTGGGCCTGTACCGGGGCATCAGCGCGCCGCTCGTCGGCGCCGCGGCCGAGACGTCGAGCCTCTTCATATTCGAGTCGCTCGGCCGCGAGGGGCTCTACGCCACGGGCCTCGCCAGTCGCGAAACCCCGCTGTCCCTCCCCGCGCTCTACACCACCGGCGCCTTTGCTGGCGCCCTCGCCTCGTTTGTCCTGACGCCGATCGAGCTCGTCAAGTGCAAGATTCAAGTCCCCGGCGGCGCTTCGAGTGCCGGCCTGAAGCCGCTGGCCGTTGTCCGCGACATTTTCCGGCACGATGGCCTACGTGGCTTCTGGCACGGGCAGATGGGCACGCTGATCCGCGAGTCTGGCGGCTCGGCGGCCTGGTTCGGCGCCAAGGAGACGGTCACGGCCATATTTTACACCCGGGCTACGAAAAAGGTGTCCTCGGCGACGGAGCGCGAGCGCATCCTGGCGACGCCGCTGCCACTGTGGCAGCAGGCCATCGCTGGTGCCTCGGCCGGCGTATCGTATAATTTTCTCTTCTTCCCCGCCGACACGATCAAGTCGCGCATGCAGACGTCGCCGCTGGGCACGGCCGGGGAGAAGCCGTCCTTTTGGGCTGAAGGATCCGCCGTCTGGCGCCAGTCGGGTGTTCGCGGCCTGTACCGCGGCTGCGGCATCACCTGTTTGCGGTCCGCACCCAGCTCGGCTTTTATTTTCATGGTCTTTGACGGACTCAAGAGGCATTTTCCTCTGTAATCGTCGTGCTTTGCACGCATTTTATGACGCCTCATATCTATGCTTGGATTTGGGCATATACGACTGCATGTCATGGCGTTTTTTTTGGGTTCGGCTGCATAGGCCTCATTTAGATACAAGGCATAGAACGGATATGGTGTTACATTTTGTTTACATAAAAGTAAAGGCTGATACAACATTCAAAACAACGATTCAGGCAGCTTCAACCGTGCAGGCAAGCGGCATTCTTCTGCTAACATCGAAAGCCATCTCATTGAATAAGCATTTACTGGACCTTCTTCCTGGCCTCAAGTGCCGAGTCCGACATGTCCCAGTCGTTGAGGTAGCCCGCGCCCGCGGACAGATAGGTCGCAAACGCCAGCCAGCCCAGGTACGGCAGCTGCAGCCACCCGGCCGTCTCATCGATGGCGCTCCACGTGTAGGCGAGCCAGCCGTTGAGGCCGAGGAGCGCGACGAGGTCGGCGGTGGCTTCGATTGGGCGGCGGGCGCCAAAGAAGAGCGGCATCCACGCCAGGTTGAGGCCGAGCTGTATCGTGTACACAGTCAGGGAGTGTTGGGTCGTGGCGACGGTCGCCGGCGAGAGCGACAAGAGGCCAGCCGAAGCGACCCGGTGCGCGGCGTAGCCCATCACGCTGGTTGGTGATGCATGTTAGTCGACGAGGGCGCCGCGTGAGGAGGGATACACGTACCCATAAAGCACGGTCCATACGGGACCGAACAGCCACGGAGGCGGGTGCAGCGGAGGCTGCTTGAGATCCAAGTAGGTCTTGACCGTTTTATCCGCTATAGAAATTGTGAGAAACGGGTGAGATGGATTGCGCCATGGTGCGATGCGAGGCACGGTTTACGTACGTTTGGTGCCGTAGCCGATGGCGGTGCCCAAGGCAATGGGCAGCAGAACAGATGTCGCCGAGTGCTGAAAGGCAGAAGTCGGCAGCGTCAGAGAAGGAATATAGGTAGTCATGATTGCGATTGACGGTTGACGGTTTGAAGGGCAGGCGGGTCGAAGCAGCGAAAAGGTAACGCCTCGAGGTTTAAATATATCGGCCGATTTACAAGCAGCCGGTGTCGTCACTGACATCGGAGCATGGGGCTTGGTCACGCATTTAATCAGTCCACAGCATGCCACGTTCCGGGGTGCCTCCGATCAAACAGTTTTTTCATTTGATAGATTCCAATACTACTCCTATCAAATGCTAATGCGTTTTCTTTTTGCTAGTTATTTTGACGCACTGTTATTATTGAACTGTCGCTCCCTCTGCTCAAGTATTGAGTCTTTACACGTGACGCGACACTAGCCACGTCGGCGCGCCACATCCACGTTTGCCATCGACAGCGCACAGACCAGCACTTTAATAGATTCCGTCGCGTACTGAGCGCGTTGCAACGCGAAGAGACACGGTTCGTCCCGCCCTTGCGCGACCCTTGTCGTGGCGCGGGCGGCTGTACTTAATTAATCCTCGCTCCCTGGTAAGACTTTCTACGGCAACCCGATTTTTCATACCATTCCAAACGACATATTTCCATCCCACTCTCCCACTTTCATATTCTACAGCAATTTGCATCTCACATCATTAGCATCGCATTCGATCAACAGGCAGCAGCATCTCCGTATCAGCATCTCTCACTACCTAGGCAGGAAGCATCCTGCCCCAGATCCCATACCCACACCAATGGCTTCCTCAGCTCTGGGAAAGAGATCCCGCCATGCGGTGGCTTATGGTACGCATCCCCAACAAGCAGGCACGGCTTCTTCAAGGCAATCGTACTTACCTCTTACCCCAGACGCAGACGAATCTCCTTCCAAGCGACCTCGCCGCTCGTGCGCCGCCATTGTCGACTACAACGACGAAAACGAAGCTCCAGAGGACATCATTGTCGCCACCGTCAACCCTGTCATCATCAAGACCGAGATTGACGACTCGCCCAGCAAGAGAAAGCGCACCATTTCGCAGTCCTCTGCCCGGAACCCCGTCACACCGTCGACACCTCGCCACCACGATGTCTTGGCCGGGTATCCGACGACACCCCGACATGCCGTCATGTCGGCCGGCAAGCTCTTCAAGCGAATGACGCCTCACTCGCCACTCTCTCCCAGCACCATACAGACCGTCTACCATTCTGCCCGTCAACTATTTGCGCGCGGAGCGGAGCCTGGCAAGCTTGTCGGCCGTGACGAGGAGCGTCAGCAGCTCACAGCATTTCTAGAGCGATGCTCGTCGGACTCGCCAAACGGATGCCTTTATGTCAGCGGCCCGCCTGGTACCGGCAAGAGTGCCATGATTACCGACCTTATTCAAAACTACGTACAAACGGACGGTGTCAAATCGGCATACATCAACTGCATGAGCGTCAAGTCGTCCAAGGATCTCTACACGACGCTGCTAGACGGCATGGGTCTGCAAGCGGAGGGCATGACGGAAGTTGCTGCGATGGAGGCCCTGCAGGAGGCGTTTTATCCCACGGACGAGAACGCCACGACCTACCTCGTCACACTCGATGAGATTGATCACATTCTCACCATGGGCCTGGAAAGCTTGTACCGTGTCTTCGAGTGGTCCCTCCACAAGTCGTCAAAGCTTCTTCTTGTCGGCATTGCCAACGCGCTAGATCTCACTGACCGATTTCTCCCGCGCCTCAAGTCCAAGAATCTCAAGCCTGAGCTTCTTCCGTTTCTTCCCTACACCGCTGCCCAGGTGAAGAACATCATCACGACTCGCCTCAAGTCTTTGATGCCAGAGGGCAAGGACAACTACGTTCCATTCATCCACCCCGCCGCCATCGAATTGTGCTCCCGCAAGGTCTCGAGCCAGACTGGAGATCTGCGCAAGGCATTTGAGATTTGCAGAAGGGCTTTAGATTTGATCGAGAATGAGACGCGGTCCAAGCATGAGGAAGAGGCAAGGGAGACTATGCTCCAAATGACGCCCTCGAAGCGACCCTTGGGCGAGAACATCAACGGAGCTAAAACCGGAGGACGAAGCATTGTACAGATTATGGGCAACTCCCTCAAGGCTCTGACCGCCGAGACAGCCCCTCGCGCTTCGATTGCTCACCTGAACAAGGTGACGGCAGCAGCTTTCAGCAACGGTACTACACAACGACTCAAGACTCTCAACCTGCAGCAAAAGGCGGCCCTGTGCGCTCTTGTTGCGTACGAGAACCATCTGCGCTCCAAGATCAAAGTTGGCATGCCTCCCACGCCCAGCAAGACGCAGTCTCTTGCGCCGACTGTCAAGAAGCTGTTTGATGCCTACTGCCGCCTGTGCACGCGCGACTCTGTGCTGCACCCCCTCTCGAGCTCCGAGTTTCGCGAAGTCATGGGCAGCCTGGAGACGCTGGGGCTCGTCAACGCCGTCGACGGCAAGAACGGGAGCTTCATGACGCCGCAAACGCCCAGCAAGCGCGGTCGCAAGGGCGTGCTGGCCAGCGGCGACGACAAACGCATTGCGAGCTGCGTGACGGAAAAGGACATGGAGTCGATTGCAGACGGCATTGGCTCAGGAATTCTGGCGAGCATTCTACATGGAGAGGCGTTGGATTAAATCATTTTTTTTAACATCATGTTTGGCGCATTTGGGTTACCGGTCATGGCGTTTTTGGAATACAATGGGAACGGGCACGAGCATGTGCAGGATCACACTGGCGTTTTTTTGTTTTTACTGCATGTACCATGGAGGATGTACGATTTGTTTTGACCTGAGGCACAACATGGAGAAAGAATGATCTCGAATTTCCGCATAGGAGGGAATACCCGCGTGGAGTAGAATAGTTGCAGATGCACATCAGCATAAAAAGAAGCTTGATTGGACCCTTGAAACGGCATTGACGTGATGAGAATGTTGCATAGGGCATGATGCCGGTGACTGAGTCGTGCCTTCGGCCCAGCGGAAGGATGTGCTATGATTCGTGTATAAACCGCGGCTGGCGGTGTAATCGCAGCAATCACGAACGTTTTACATGCCTAAAACGGCATTGAATGCGTCTTGATTGCTGCAAGTGAGTTGCTAGTTCGCGCACATGCTCGCTCCGTTGGCTAGGCCGCAACTAGTCTCTGGGACCGTGGCATTCGCCAGGACTGAGTTGCGGTCTGACGACGTGTATTCATGGCGGACACGTTTCTGCAATGCAACGGCAGACCACATGTGAGTAGCAGCAGGGCCCTAACTATGTACGGGCTGCCAGGCCGTCAGCACCCAGGTTGCACTGGAGGAGCAGCGGTCAAGACGCCGGAGCAGAGTTTATTGTCAATACTCTCCCTTTGGAAGTGGTGCTCTGCGGTGAGTTTTTGCCCAGCCTTGTTGGTTGATCATAGTTGGACGACACTACCGAGACTTGAAGCTGTGTATCGATAAAGACGCAGCTCGTGTGCTGTCGTGCTTCTTCCGCCGAAGTAATGAAAGAAATACGCGGTGTTTTTGGCCGGTTTGGTATGGTGGCCGCCGGGCGAGAATTCATGCAGTAGCGTCCTCAGTTGTGGCGCCGTCGTCGTTGAAATTGCCCAACGTTTCTCTACCCGCGGGGATTGTGTTCGGGTCTAATTCAATAAAGCCAATCTTCTTTGACTATTTTATCCCACTTCCGGCGCCAGTTCAAATAGTTTAGGCAACAGCTTCCAAGCCCTCAACATATCTACCTCTTATGTCAGGAGTGTATCGTCAACCACGGGGCAGTAACTAGCTAGGGCAAAGAGCTGCATTCTTAGTCAGAGCTGGAAATACGAGATGTGATGGTCTTTTCTGTGTGGTGCAAACAAGCTTGACGTGGATCGACAGTTGGCAGTTGACAGTTGGCAGTTGACGGCGAGAAGGGTGCCTGGGCATCTGACGAGCCGCAGCCAGGGATATTGTAACTGGCCATCCGTGGTTGACGGCGCCGGGGTGTTGGGTGTCTAATCTTTTCCAAACATGACCTCACATGTATCGATCTGCCTTCTAAAGTTCCTGGTGATGCGTTTGCCGGGCCTGGCCAGGGCTTGGCGACGGAAATCTCCTTTCTGCTTCGGAGGCTTCCATTTAGCTTGGCATCGGGTATGAGACGGGAAGGGCTTTTTGCAATATATGTGCAGGTGTTGGGCGTGGCATTTCTGCAGCCGCCCCAATCGGCATCAAGTCACGATAGTGTTGTTGAATAATGCCTGCATGGATCCAGGATCGTCGCAATATTTTTTCAGCTGCTGGGGGGCTTGCATCGATGCAGGTTGATGTTCAGGGTTTTTGGATGGACAGCCGCAGATGGTGGAGAAGGGCCGTAAATAAAGGGTTCTTGTGCTTTTCAACGATATGCTGTCGATTATCAGGCGATGGGCGTACTAAGCGAGAGCAACGTTGTAAGAGTGAGGCCGCCAGATGTGGCGATACCCACTGGACGGTGCAGAAGACCCAAGAGTGAGTTTGCCGCAGCGGTGGCAGGTGCGCTTTACAGTGCCTGCAGGGCCAAGCGGACAGTTCCAGACGCCACCACTGCACTGTACATAGGTAGTTTAGGTACCTAGGTAGGTAGTAGGTAGGTAGCTGCCCCCCTGTATTTACCGGCACTGCGCTGCATTCTGGTGGCGGTAGTGCCCTGTATCCGTACCAGTGTTTCAGTGTCGGCCATCCATCCACTGGAAATTGACACGCCCCAAAGACCTTGTCGGCCAGAGTGCCAGCCAACCAGCGCAGCCACCGACTTCCCTCTGCCCGCTAAACACCCCACCGTTTAGTGGCCATTAGCGGCCCGCTCAGCCAGCTTTAGCTGCATGCAGCCTCGCCTACTATCAGTGTTCAAGCCACCACCTTGCCTCACCTCACAGAGGTCCAGAGCAATGCTACTTACCTACTCAATCTTACTGGCAGCCACTGCCAACGACTGACACAGCCTCCCAAGCCTCGCCCACCACAACGCACCACAGCCTTGGACGCATCCCACCTAGTTTTGCTTTGCTGCTCTCTTCGAGCTCTTTCTTATTTCTTTTGGGTAGGTCCCTAGCCATTGGCCCGCTACCCTGCCAGTCTGCCATTGACAATCCGTCAGACCCCTGCCAGCACTAATCTAGTCTCTTCGCTCCCAACCAGAACTTCTCCCACCAAAGCCACGATAGGCATTTGAACCAAGGCAATTAAAAAAGAAAGCGAGAGCCAATGCTGCCCGACTACACACGATAAGCAGGAGCAAACAACTCTGCAGCTTCGGTGGGGGTTTGTGGTCCATCTGCCAGCTGCCCCTCGAAACGGAAATCGCACACCACCGACCACAGCCCACCAGACAGACCAACGACGGCTAGCCGCACCACTTCCATACTCTCGGATCGTCAAGCGTCCCCCCTCCCTCTTTGCAACTCGCGAAACTCGTCCACAATTTTTTAAATAATCTCCGAATATTATACAGCACGAAACGCCCTATCTTTGCACATCTATGAGCCCCTCCGGCGCCTCTCACTCCGTCACCATCGCTTGGCCCCAGATCCTCCCGTCGACGCTCACCTTCTGCGCATGAGCACGCGTCCGCGGCTCTGCGCTCGACGTCGCCGCCCATGCCGCTCGCCGCCGCAGATTCGCACCACGGCGGCGGCAGCAGCAGCAGCAATCCCATCGCCGGCGCCCCCTCCGATGACGATCCCGCCGCGGCTGCTGCTGCGACGGCGGCGGCTCCCAGCAAGCGGCCGTCGTCATCGCGAGTAGCTGCTGGTGCTGCCGCCGCCGAAGCCGACCCTGCTGATGCTGCTGCCGATGCCCGCGCGACAACACCAACGGCCGCACCTCGGTCCGGTGATACCCAAGACAATGCAGCTGCCTTTGCGCCCTCGATTCCCAGACCTGCTGCGCCGCCTTCCGTCCACTCCTCGACCTCGAATACTTCCACGTCACGCACATCCGCTCTCTTGTCTCGCCTCAATCTGCCCTCTTTTACCAGACGCTCCCGCAGTCGCAACGTAATCGACTTCCATATCCGACCTGACGAACCGCACAAGACCTACAGCGCCGGCGATACCGTCCGCGGCCACGTCAACATTGCCGTGCTCAAGCCGATCCGCATCACCCATCTCGTCGTCGCCCTTCACGGCTACATTCACGTTTTCAAGGATGCTTCCGCCAAAGCCAAGGCGAGTGGCCTCCCGGTAGCGCCGCGTGGCGGCGTCTCGGAGCTTCCTCAGTACCACGGCAATGGCCTCGCCAGTCTCTTCCAAGATGAGCAAGTTCTCGCCGGCGAGGGCAGGCTCGAGGCTGGGCGCTACGAATTTGGCTTTGAGCTCATATTCCCAGACATTGGCCTGCCCAGCAGCATTGATGTATGACACCAGCATTTCGGCACTCGGAAAGATTTTATCATTGACAAAACTCTCAGTTTGAACGCGGCACCGTATCGTACATGATTACAGCGACGCTGACAAGACCGACTGCCATTGCGCCAACTATGTCTTGCGACAAGCGTGTACTGCTTCTCGAAAAGATTGACATTGGTCATCTACCACCCCCGCGATCACGAACGATATTCCTTGAACCTATTTCAAAACGCACGCGGCGCAAACGATCAGCCATACTCGACAAGGCGCCCGCAGTCGTCCCGGAGCCGCCCTCCACCGGCGTGCCTAACGATCGTACCTCCGAAGCAAGCTCAGTAGACCGGACAGGGGCCGCCTCCGACTCGGTTCGTGATGGTGCGCATGCGGAAGCTAGTCGTCCTATCCAAATTGACATGAGAAGTGAAGTCAGCGGCGAAAGCGGTCGCAGCATCAGCACAGCTGTGAGCCGTAGCGACGTTACGCCACTGTCTCATGTATCTGCATTCAAGTCGCCTTCAAAGCAAAAGATTGTCGACAACAAGACCATTACCGCGACCATTGAACTGCTGAAGGGCGGCTGTCTTGCTGGCGACATGGTGTCGATTCGGGTATCTGTTCAGCACATTAAGCGCTTAAAGAGTTTGACGGGTGTGATTGTGACCCTATTTCGTCAGAGCAAAATTGACTCTGCACCACCTGCGTCACTATTTACTGGAAACGACTTCGAAGCTATTGGCGATGACGGGTACCCCAGGTCAAGAACGGGACTGGCTGGTTTGTCATTGTCGTCGACAGGTTCAACGAGCATGTTTCGCAAGGACTTGGACCAAAATACGGCGCCACTGATTATCGATCCTTCATCATTACATGCATCCGTCACATGCTCACTGAAGCTTCCAGATGACGCATTTCCCACAATACGAGGCGTTCCTGGCGCCATGGTCAGCTTCCGCTATCATATAGAAGTAATCGTCGACTTGGGTGGCAAGCTCTCCGGTCAAATGCTCCAAGGCGGGCAGCAATCAACAAACCGCTTGGGCCAGTACATGACGTCTGGCGCAGATAATTCATATGGCCCCAGAGTGGCCACAAACATCATTGACACAACTCCCCTGCGGCGGCAAAAAGGCGTCGTATCAGTATCTATGGAAACCGTGGTAGGCACTGTCGACAGCTCTCGCCGGCGGAAGCCTCTTCGGATATCGCCCCGCCACCAAACACCGCGTGTGCCGGAAAGCGACGAGGATGACATTATTCGCGCCGAGCTCAATGAACGACCAGCGCTCGTCGCCTCTTCCGCTATATATACATCACCACCTCTGAACGACCGCCACTACGCTTCACAACCGCCGCTATTACATCCCTCACGAGCCAATTCTGGCCCTTCAGGCCCGCCCCAGCCTGATTATCACTCGCACAGTCACCTAAATGGGCACTCGCGCGAGGCAGCCCCTGCATACATCCCGCAGCCGCAAATGCCCGACTCGAGCAACATGACGGACAAGGAACGCATACGCCAGGCAGAAACGCGCCTGTTGCCGAGCCAGCCTGCCGCAGCCGGCGCGTCCTCGTCTACCTCGGTGCCAGACGACGACAATATATACGATGCGCAGGAGCCCCCGCGTCAGCCACCCTCTGCCGGGCCATCAGCGCCTACGGAAGATGAAGCGGTTGCGGGACCGTCTGCACCGAGCGAGGATGCTCTGGACGGTTCGTCGGCGTATCCAGTGGAAGACAAGCAAGAGCTCGAGCGTCAGCGCCTCATTCACGAAGCGAGCGCGCCGCCAGAATTTCCGGATGACATGGAACGGTCCAACGACCCGAGCCCTGCGACAGAGACGGATGTTGAGCCCAGCGCGCCGATGCTCGACGAGGACGCGGAGGAGCTGGCGGGTTATGGCGTCGGCGGTCCGTCGAACTCTGCGGGTCCGTCGGGAAGCCACAGTCACCGACCAAACGGCGAGCAGCTTCCAGCTTATCAGCGGTGATTCTGTCGTTTTACATCTCGGCGCGAGCGCGTTTTATCTTCCTCTTGGGTTTTCTTCTCTGATACCATTTACACGCACGTAAACACGGCTCCATTCTCTTTTTGTTATATTCAGCTTCATTTTTCATGGCAAGAGAATTGGTTCGCGGCAATCAATATTTGGGCATTGGCGTCTTTTGTTTTTAGAACTTTGAAAAGATGCATGGGATTCTTTTTTTCTTTTTCCAACGGGGGAGTTGCGGATGGGGTCTAGGAGAACTCAGTCTTCTTTTCTGTACATGCGTAGTCGACCTATATAGTATGGAATCCTTGTACATTTATTAGATGTAATATGCGAGTTGACAACTCTCTCCCTCTTTTTTCCCCCTCTTTTTTTTGGCAGCGAGTAGAAGTAGAAATATCGAGTTTCCAGTTGAATCATAGATGCTTTATCAAATTCTGACGCAGTCGCAAATCTATATGCCTTGAGATGATTATTGTTACATGTTCCCCTCTCTTCTTTTTCCACAATCCAACAGCAGCACCAATGCCCAGCACCTGATCAACCCCCGCTAGTGCTCCAGTACAATCGGCTTGCCCGGCTCCCAGTTATCCAAGCTCTCCCTGATATTCACCCAGTACCGCATCCGGACGGCCTCCTTCTTGGCCGCCTCGACGTCGTCGTCGCGAAACGCCCTCTCCAGCGCCTCCTCGCCCTTGGCGATCCTGTCCTCGTTCTGCTCGCGCAGGCCCGCGAGGTCCTCCTCGCGCGCCGCGTCCTCAATCTCCTCCCGCGCCTCGAGCACCACCATGAGCAGCGCGGGCTCGTCGACCTTGAGCCGCTCGTCGTTGGCGACGTCGACGCCCCGCAGGGACAGCAGGTACTGCGCGCGCAGCAGCGGGTTGGCGAGCGTCTTGTACGCCTCGTTGATGAGCGCCGAGAGGCCCTCGGCGCGCGCCTTGGCGGCGCCGGGCGGGTGCATGTCCGGGTGCGCGCGGGCCTGCAGCTGCAGGAACTCGCGGCGCAGGGCGCGCGTGTCGATGGGGAAGCGGCCCTGCGGCGGCGGGCCGAGGGGCAGGGTCGACGGGAAGAGGTCGTAGTGCGTCGACGGAGCCGCCGGCGGGGGCTGGTCGGAGGTATCGGCGCGGCGCGGCGTCTGCTGGGAGAAGCGTTGGCGGTGCGAGGCCGACGGGACTGCTGCCGCGATACGCTGGTTCATGCTGCGAGGTGTTTGGACGAGGGGTGCGGCATCGCGCGTTGTTGTCGTGAAGCGCGCGGTGAGCGCCGTGGAGGCGTGGCAGCGTGCGCATCGCCGGGCAGGGGCGGATGCGCCGCGCAGGACGGCCGCAGCAGAAGAGCGCATGCTGGCGGGTCAAGACCGAGCCAATTCGAGTTGATGTACCCTGCGTATCGATTCAATGATTGTCTTGCGCGTCTCGCGAAACAACCAGCACCATGTAGGCTATAGAAAGCTGTGTATGTAGGTGGACGAGATGCCGTTGTGTGAAATGACGTCGGAGAGGAAGCTCGGGGAAAAATTCAGTGGGCCGTGTCTTTTACGCCTAAAAGTGGCAAGCCGCGGCGAAGCTTACCTCGGACGCTGGAAGCTGGAGGCTGGAAGCTGAACGGGGAGCAGTCCGCTACAAACAGCCACTGTAAAGCCATTTTCCCCCACGCAACAGGTGTGCTGATTTCCCGCCAATCAAGCGCCCTCCGAAAGCAACCTACCTCGAAACCGGCGCCCCGGACATCGGCAATTGAAAAAGGATCAATCTTTCCTCATTCAACATTGGCGATTGCATCCGTCGCTTTTAATCTCCCTCATTCTTCATTCTTTCCGATTCTTCGTTTTCGTCTTTTAAAGAATTATTTACGCCTGCGCCAGCCGTTTGAACTGTTCCGTTTGCCCGTTGCGCATTTGCAGTCACCGGAGCTCAAACGACACCTCACCTCCGGCATCACCGTCCGGCGGCGCCCTCTGTACAACCTCCAGCCCAGCTACATAATACCCAACGACATCGACATCATGGCCCGTGAGCTTGACGCGGCTGAAGGTAGGAAACAAAAAATACCCAGCAGTCTCTTCATGTCAGAGAATGCTAACGCTCACAGTCGCCCGCCACAACACGCCCGAGAGCTGCTGGGTCATTCTCTACGGCAAGGTCTACGATGTCACCTCCTTCCTGACCTCCCACCCGGGCGGCTCCAAGATCATCCTGGCCCTCGCCGGCCAGGACGCCACCGAGGACTACGACCCCGTGCACCCGCCCGGCACCCTCGAGGAGAACCTCAGCCCCGACGCCGTCCTCGGCACCGTGTCCGCCGAGAGTCTGGCAAAGCTGCAGGCCGCTTCGCAACCTCCGTCGTCACAGCCCTCGCCACCGGCGCCCGCGGCAGCAAAAAGCGAACCGGAACCCCTGCTCCCCGTCCAGGCCCTCCTCAACCTCGACGACATTGAAAAGGAAGCCACCAAGCGCATCTCCGCGCGCGCCTGGGCCTACTACTACTCCGCCTCCGACGACCAGATCAGCAAGGTGCGCAACAGCGACGTCTACCGGGATATCAGCATGCGCCAGCGCGTCCTCGTCGACGTAAAGTCCAACGACCAGTCCACGTCCTTCCTCGGACACAAGGTCGACACGCCCGTCTTCGTCGCCCCCGCGGCCATGGCCCGTCTCGCGCACCCAGACGGCGAGCAGGCCATTGCGCGCGCCGCCCACCACTTTGGCGCCATGATGATTGTCTCCAACAACGCCTCCATGACGCCAGAGCAAATCGTCGCCGACGCGCCGCCGGGCCAGCTGTTTGGCTGGCAGATTTACGTGCAGGACGGCCGGGCCAAGAGCGCCGCGATGCTCCGACGCATCAACGCCATGCCGGAGCACTACAAGTTCATCTGCCTGACGCTCGACGCGCCGACCCCGGGCAAGCGCGAGCTCGACGAGCGCGGCAACCTCGACAAGACGGTGCGCGTCGAAGCCGCCGGCAACCCGGACATGGAGAAGCGGCCCGGCGGCGGCGGCGTCGGCCAGCAGCTCTTCTTCGGCACCGCCGCGGACCTGACGTGGGAGACGACGCTGCCGTGGCTGGCCGAGCACACGGACCTGCCCATTGTGCTCAAGGGCGTGCAGACGCACGAGGATGCCTACCTCGCGATGCGGCACCACCCCCAGGTCAAGGCCATCATCCTGTCGAATCATGGAGGACGCGCGTGCGACACGGCGCCTCCTCCGATACATACGCTGCTCGAGATTCGCAAGTACTGCCCCGAGGTTCTCAGCAGGCTCGAGGTCTGGATCGACGGCGGCATCCGGCGCGGCACCGACGTCGTCAAGGCCCTGTGCCTGGGTGCTCGTGGCGTGGGTGTTGGCCGCGGGCCGCTGTATGGCCTGGGCGCCGGCGGCCAAGCTGGCGTGGAACGCATGTTTGAGAGTAAGTCTTCTTCCGTTGGCAATATCCGTTTCATTTTCGCGCATCGTCGTCTTTATTGTCGCATGATGCAATAGCGGCTGGCGTCTTAATACCCCTGCGTTCAGTGCGAACCTGCGGGGCGGCATGCCAGCATTCGCTATGGCAATATGTGCCTGGCGAAGTATCAATGTAGACTGCGCTAACACTTTGTGCCTTGAACCAGTCCTGCAAGCCGAGATTGCAACTGCAATGCGCTTAATAGGTGCCAGCACCATTTCTGACCTTCGCCCAAGCTGTGTAAGTAAACTCCTGCTCCTCTTCTTTCATGTTCTCTCTTTTCCTCCCTCCATATCCCGCTCAAGCTGCACGATTACTTCATGATGCCTTGGCTTGCATTACGCCGTCAGTCTGAAACAAGGCGTTGCGAAAGGAAATGCTGATAGTCGGTACTGCACCGACTTGAGCAATTTTTCACAGTGACCCTACCCCCGCAAGTCCCCAGATATCAGGGCGATCTTCCCTATAGGGACCACCTTCAACATTCATGTTGTACCTCGCTAACAGCCCGTCTTAGCTCAATACGCGACGTGTAGAGAGGGACATATATGACGGGGAGCCTGGACTAGACCGCCAAGGGCTGTGGACAAAGTCAAAACTGTAACAAGGCGTAATACGCAGGGGAGAGTAAGATTGATGCGTAGTCTGGCGTTTACGAGGCATGCCTCGGCTCGATGCGTATGTAAATAGTTGGTTGCAAGCCGTAGATGCGGGGTTGCGAAGCTAGGCTGAGTGGCGTCTTGCCTGTAATTTAAATCGAACCAAGCGACTGTACATCGTTTGCACGAGCTTGTTGCGTTTTAACCCGAGTTGCTGTAGTTGTCAATGTGCCAGATGAAACAAAAGAGGCACAATGGAAAATCGACATTGCTGTCCCGACATCTGGGAAACTTGAGACATTCTGCATGTGAAATCGACCCGGCCACTGCGCCGCCATGCAGGCGAAATGGGATGACTGCCTCTTTGGGCTGCAACGCCGTTGGAGCCAAGCAGCATGCATGCAAGCAGCCACCACGCATTAGTTATGTCGATGCACTGGCAGGTTTTGCCCGCGCGTGGCGCTGAGCCTCGGGGAATCCATGCCTGTACGAGTACGCGGGTTGGCGGGCTAGTGGGTTGGCGGGGAAGAGACGGGCTCAAGTAAACAGCTGGCTTGCATCCCTCTTCAGCGCCACACCGTCTGTAAAACAAGGGACGTTCCGTGGTGCGATAACAATGAAAGTGATCAGCAAGTCCCAGCGCAAATTCGGGTTGGTCCAGGGCGAGTTCGCGCCACGGTACATGGGGTTGACCGTGTGTTCGACGTCGCTGCGTGTTCGATCATCTTACCCCAAACATTTGCCCGCGGCGTGATGACCGACGTCGCCTGATCCCTTTATGCTTTGAAGGGCGGAGGGCCAAGGACAGCCAAGACGGCGCGCTGTCCAGACTGAACTGGACTCTGCCAGCCTGAAGCAAGTGTTTGTTAGTCGACGCCACAGCGTGGGCAGGGCCCCTAGCTCGATGACAACACATGCAGGAATTTTAAATGACTGCCAGAGCCATTTAGTATAGGCTGGCGTCAGGTACAGGCGTACAGAAGTGATTTGGTTGCACTGGAATGGTTTGCTCTCAGAAAGGAGCGCTGTTCGTGGAAGGCTTTGCGAGAGTCCCGATTGGTTGACTGCGTGTTACTTGCTGTGTGTGGCTGCACGGGTTCAGCATCTCATTTTTCCGGGCGTGCCGATGCAGAAAGTGATGGATGCATCCTCGTGTTCTGCAAGCTGTGTAAAGCTGAGGGTCTTGTGCTTGTATGGGCAAGAACAAGGGCGCTGTTGCATTTGACTTTGGAGCCATCACCCACTGACGGAAAAGGTGATGCCTCGAGTAGCCCACCGGGCGAGGCTCGCGTCCCGGGTTGACATTTCAGTCAGCATAATATTGACGCCACAGCTCAGCTTGGCGAAGGGCACAGCTGGACATGCCATTGGCAGAAGTGGCCGTAGGGACTGAATCGTGCTGCCTGCGAGAGTTGTGGTATTTCCATCACGACGAGACCGCCTGTGCCGTGGCCCAGCAGACAAGGTTTGGCTCTTCGCTGCTGGCACTAGTTAGTGTCAAGGTAGTTTTACGTAGTTTTGCATTTGCGCGCAGACGGAAGCAATGACTAGTTGCAGACTTCTGAGTCGCAAACAGAGGCTAGGATCGTATGAATGTACCAAAGCTGGCGGCCGATTGGCTCCCTGGCCAAAGCGGCAGATCCAATGGTTGCAAGTCGCACGAGCCAGATGAGATGTGCCCAGCATCGTTGCGTTCTGGTGCCCGTCGAGTCCAAGCGTTTGGAAATTGATCATTCAGGGACTCGAAGAGCAATGCGGCCAAAGCACGATCATCCATTGTGGACGGCAGACTGTACGAGCTGGACAGGTGATTGGTACGGGAGTCATGGTCTGCACCACTTGGGGTTGCGTTGCAATTAGCCTGGCGGGTCAGCGCATGGCCGAGCCCCATAGAGGGGCGACCGATTGCCTTTTCCTGAATATTGGTCCGCGATGGAGCCAGAGGGGCAGGGGGAGGCCAGAAACAGACGTCGAACAGAGTTTTCTGGTGTTTCTGGTGGAAGGGCTGCACTAGGCTGGTCGACATCGACGCGGTGCGGAAGCGTGTGAGGTGACGATTCTTGTTTAGAACGAGCATGAAATATGGGAAATGGTGTTTCAGGGAAAGCCGGAAGATGCGTTGACATTGGCGTGCCGCTGATGCAAGTACCAATGTTGGTGGAAGGACAATGTCCCGAATTTTTGGCCTGTGGACTGGCCGGCAGCGAGTGGCAGCGACTGAGGTCTGACAGATGCTGGACCTGGTTGCTGGGTTGGTTCACGCTGGCTCACTGGAATTGCCCATTTCGTTGCACCAGGGCTGGGGATGAGTGACAGGCACCGACGGAGGCTGATACAATGGATCAGCGTCAGATGTTTAAAAAAAAATTACATGAATTTGCAGGAAAGAAGAATTGCTCGGGCCGTTGCATTTGGTCGAGATGCGGCCTTGTGACTACTCAATTGATGGGGCTTTCGACACTCCAGTAGAACAAGTGCCAGAATATGCCCAGAAAGCAGCAGATGTCGAAAAACTGGCAATCACCCAAATTTGCTTGCGAATTTACAGAACCCTCTCCGCGATATGGTTCGAGTAACCTTACCTCGGAACCGGGATGATTTTCGCGGCACCCCACCGTTGTAATAAGATGAGGCTCGTGAGTCGTATGTTGCTTGCAGCCCCGGGGGGAGGGGGTCGGTGGTGCTGCAGATGTCACTATAGCGCGCTATAATCTGCTACCTCTATAATAGCGTCGTGGTATGCTTCCCACTTGCAAGGGCGACATGAGGCTCTGGAGCGCTCTGGTGTCACGGCAGCACCAGCAGGTTACAATGCGCCACGGGCCGTAATGCGTGGCAGCACAGAGGCCGCACCACCCGGATGAGGCACTAGCTGCGTCTGACAAGAAATACCGAGTTGACCGTCCAATACTGCCTGTTGCAGACGGCTCTGGCCAGTGGCGATTCAAAAGGTCGCGTGCCGCTGGTCCAGTAAGCTGAGAGCGAATGCCTGACTCGGACAGGCCGAGCTGCGCTACACCAACCCACCGCCTGTCACTGGCCAAGCACCACCAAGCTCCGTCCGCCGGCGCTCCTCCAGAGTTCCAGGCTCGCTGCCCCAGGGGGAAAGGGAAGATTCTGGGTAAGGTGACGGTCGAAAAATGAGGGCCGGACAGAGATTTTTTTGGTCCTGGGGCCGCATTATAGCGCAGTGGCTATAGCATCCACTGGCTGGTGACTGGTCTCTCCTCTTCTCGCCGCAGACTTGATCCCTCCTTGAGACGAGCTCGAAAAGAGATGCCAAAAAAAAACTTGATGATGCCCAGGAATTGGGGTAGTGTAAATCTAGCCGTCAATTTCACGTGCGTAGAGTGGTTCGAGACAAGCCAGCCAGCCAGCCATCCATCACAAGCAGCCGAGGCGTACGCGCCGCCCGCCGCCGCCGACTTTTAGTGCGCGCCATCTGGGGCCAGGCTAATGGTCTCCCTGGAGCCGTGGCTGCATGGGATTCTGTTTTTAGTCAACTTTCTGCACTGGGAAGAATATCCCATGCCTGCTGGATAGGGATTGGGGAGTCAAGTTTGGGGTGAAGCCCCTGGCACATCTGCGGTGGTGGATGCCGCAGGGATGCTGATGCGCTAGGGCTACCCAGGCGGTGCGGGGAGTCTGGGGAGTGGCCCAGTGGCGTGAGTGGCCGTGGGTGGGCAGAGTGGGTGACTGACTCTAATTACAGGGCATCCAGCCACTAAAAGACGGAGGAACTGAGTTCAGCACCTGCTCGGTCGGTCGGGTCTCTGCGCTCACTCGGGCTAGCACCAGCCAGCATCACGCTAGCGGGCCACCACCACGGCCCAAATGTACCAAAAGAGAGTGGCGTCTGGTCTGGCTTGGGCTGGTGTTGTTAGTCTTTTATTCCTTTTTTTTTTTTTTTTTTTTTTTTTTCCTCTTGCCCAAGGAGGCCAGCACTGCGGTGGTTGCGCGTTCCGTTGCGAACAAGGTGGTATCGTAGATGGATGGGCATGTCTGAGAATCGAGGGCCACGTACCTGACTGAGGGCTCTCTAACCATACTCAGCACTACCGATATGCTTCCAACTTGCCCTCTGAAAAGAATAACTGCGAGCACTGCGAGACTCGCCACGCCGCCCTTCCGGCCGAGTTGGTGTGTCTCTCCGTCCTAATTACACTAGCTCGCTGGTGGCGTCCAAATCCTGCCCGGCGTCGACACAAGCACGAGATGCAGCGCCCAGTCAGCTTTTAAAAAAATAACAAAAAAAAAACCTTTGACAACCGGACTGTGGGGCACAGCAGCGCCGAGGAGCGCCCAGGGTCCATTTCCTTGCGTACCAGTAGACTGTTAGTCTGTTCCCCAGGCCAGCTGCCACTCTGATACTTCCTGCCAGGCAGGTACCTCCGCTCGCTCCTCTGCTCACAAGCTAAACCCGCGACATGGCGCTCGCACTCCTAATTACTTAAACACTAGCCGATCGCCATCATCTGATTGACCCTCCTTCTCGCCCTTTTTCCTTCCCTTCTTTTCTGCAGTTGGAGTTGCTTCATTCTTTCGTCGCCCGATCTCGAACCCCAGTCTCCTCCCTGTCGCGTCGACCTACAACCTCCATCTCACCCCCTTGCCTAATCACCGTGTCTACCGTCAACACAGATTAGCACACGCGCAATTCACCATGTCCGACAAGGAAGTTTCTTATTCCTCGCAGCCCGTCGCTGCCCCGGGTGGCAAGAAGGGTGCCATCAAGCGCCACTGCGCGCGCTTCTGGTGGCTGCATCTCATCGTCTTTGTCCTCGTTGCCGTATTTGTTATCCTAATGACGTGAGTTTACCTATCGCACTTCCGATTGCTTTTGTATGGTTTCCTTTGTCTCGAGCCTGCAAACCTCTGTTTCTTTTGCAAAACTACGGCGGTAGGGCTGCTGAGTCGGGGTCCTGGGGCAGCCGTCAACTCTGTTTTCTTGGCGCCCTCGTCCTCCACACTCGACTCGACGTCTGCAAATCCACGCCGAGGAAACCATGTGCCAGCATTCGACGTCGGCAATCCTGCGTCCGAATACCTGCTAACATGCCGCCTTAGCATCTTTGTCGCGGTGCCCAGAATCGCCCAGGACAAGATTAACCAGGCCAAGCTCGACATTGTCGCCGTCAAGATTAGCCAGGCCACCCCCGACTCGTACCAGATGACCATCAACTCGACCATCTCCACCGATGGCAGCGTCAAGGCCAACATTGACCCTTTCGCCGGCGACATGTACCTCGAGGACACGGACGACAAGACTCCCTTTGCCGTCCTCAACTTCCCCCCCACCAACGCCAACAAGCACTCCAAGGTCAATGTCGACCAGCACGTCGAGATCAAGAACATGGATGCCTTTAACAAGTTCAACACCTGGTTCGTCAACAACGAGACGCTCAAGATTGGCATCCAGGGCAAGACCAAGGTCCAGCCCAACGGCCTCAGCAAAAAGTACGACGTCACCTTTCACAAGGTCCTCGAGGTCAAGGGCCTCAACCTCTTCAAGGGCATGAAGGTCACTGATCCCCGCGTCGAGCTCACCGTCGACAACGGCACCGACCCCAACTTCCGCAACTTTTACGCCACGGCCGAGCTGCCCAACCCCTCGCACTTTTCCCTCGACATTGGCAATGCCACCTTTGACAACTTCTTCCTCGGCACGAACCTCGGCAAGCTGTACATCAACGACCTCTCCCTTGTCCCCGGCAGCAACACTGTCAATGTCACGGGAAGCCTCAACCAGGGCCAGATTATCGTCCTTGCATCTGGCGCCAAGCCCTACTGCGAGACTGGCGTCGCTGATTTCAGCTTGATTGGCACCAACGTCACCCGCAACGGCGCCGAGATTCCTTATTTCCAGTACGCCTTGGCCCACGCCAACCAGACTGTCGAGCTCAACATTACCGACACCCTCTACCGCTCCAACATTCCCGCCTCAGTCAAGTGCTCATCTGGCGCTACCAAGTAATCTTGTGTACAATGTTTGATGTCGAGACGGTGGTATGCGAGTTTTAATATTTTAATAACTGGTCCAAGTGTAACGGCCTTTTTTTATTTTTCGCGCGCCTTTGATGTTGGAAACCAAAGAACCAGCGTTGCGCGGCGGGGTTTTTTCAAAGGGATAGTTTTTGAAGCGTCTGGCTTTTCAAGGGATAAGGCCCATTGTATATTTTGTTCCGCGCGTCGCTCTCACATTGACGAGCCATGGATGGCTGCAACGTGAACGGGCAGCGGCGCATTCTGATTAAGATACCTCGATTGCTAGTTGTGTCATGAATGGAATCTAATGGTGAATTCAATTTCATCAATCACATTAATCTTATCAATGTCGCCAATGTCGTCAATCTCGTGGGTATCGGGTCGTAGACGGGCCAATGTAGACGAGCCACTGTAAACGGCCAACGGTAGACATGGCTGTAAGATGTCTTCTATATAGTTGTCCACGTCCTTGCGACAGTTTCGTTATTGCCACCCACCTCTTCGCTTCTCCCCTTTACTCAGCCCCCCTCCCCCCGTCGTCGCCACCGCCGTCGTCGCCCCCGACACAAACTCCACGCCGCTTCGTCCCGGCGCCGCCCTCGCCGCCTCCCTCTCCTTGGCCACTTTGTCTCTGCCCTTCCTGAGCTTCTCGCGAAACGCCCACGCCGGGAAGGCGTCTGGACTCCACAGCTCCCCCGACAGCGTCGTCGTGTACTGCAGGCCCCTCTCCCCTCCGCCCGGCGGCGGGATGTCGACAAACTGCAGCAGCTTGTCCGTCAGCGCCGGGTTGCGCAGCGCCGACGACTGCTCGAGCTTGGCGTTGAAGTGGGTGCCCTTTCGCTTGAGGGACAGGAACTGCTCGAGCTTGGCGTTGGTGGTGCCGGAAGAGGGCGACGGCGAGCCCGGTGGGGAGGGGGGAATGTCGAAGTTGGGAACGGAGGGCAGGGTGAGGTCGTGGATGAGGGACCGGGTGGTGGTGTAGGGCGATGAAGGAGGGGGCGCGGCGGCGGGGGGGTTATGGTCGTCGGAGGACGGCTCGGGAAGAGAGATTGTGGTAGGTGTGTCCATGGGTGGGAGGGATGGGCCGAGTGCTGCGCCGCTGGGAGGGGGAAGCGCGGCGCCGGGGGCGGGTGTCTCTTGTGGTTGTGGCGGTTTGGCATTTGCTTTGCGACTGTTAGCTGATTCTTTACTCGGAGAACCTAGAGGGGTTGCTAATTGACTCACAAGGTGCAGGTTTTGGTGCCGTGGCTGTCGCGGGCTGTGATGGTTGTGATTGTGGTTGTGTCTGCTTGAACGGCGCGTTGGCAGAGTAGCTTCAGAGTTTTTGGCGCGTCAACGTACCTGTTGCGAGGGCGCGGGAGCCTGCATCTGAGGCTGCTCGTCGGCGCTGTCCTCGTCGCTGCTGGCGTAGCTGACCAAGCCGGCCATTTTATGAGATTGGGATGTGTGGCTGTGAGATGATGGTGATGAGGTGAAAGCTCAAAGCCTGTCGTTCTGGATAGTAGACTGTGGTGGTGTTTAAGTGGGGCTCGCACTGCACAGCAGCAGACGGCACGCAGCGAGCGTGTAACATGCTATACATTAATCACCAAGTAAAGATTCTAACCATATCAGAATTAAGGTAATGGAGCTGGACGCTTGGTTAAATTCAAGTACAGGAAGCGGGATTTTTACTCATGATTAGCTGGAGTATAGTGCTGTCGTTGCTGCCGTCGCTGTAGTTGCAGAGGACAGTTCAGGCCACCCTATTACTGTCTACACCAACCACAAAGGCATCACTGATTCAATGAACAACGGAGAGCGGGTCCATGGCAAGATACTTCGCTGGACGGACGTGCTGCTCGAAAACTGCAACTGCCCATACTGCTGTTGCTGCTGCCGTTGTACAAAATCTCACTGTCCGTTCTTCTGCGTCCAGGCCTGACGGGGGTGCATCCGGGCACTCGCAGCGCCGGGGACGGAGCACCACCGGAGGTGGCCGGCCGGAGTTCAGTGGCGAGGGGCGATCCTGACGGGATAAACGGGGGCCATGGAGACTGAAAAAGAGCAAGAGCTTGGCCAAGCAACTTTTCCGTGCAGGTGCCATTTAGATTGAGTAATTTGGTTTCTGAGCGTCGTCGGTTGCTGACTGCAGCTACCCAGAAAAGGCCTGGAAAAGCCGTGGTGAAATGATGCGCTGACACGGACGGACCCCCGAGGTGAGATTTTCGGCGCGCCATTTTTTTTTTCTTCTTGTCTGTGAATTTCATGCGACTTGGATGGTTTTGGACGTGATGCGATTTTCAGGCCCCGAGATTTTGGGTGCGCTGGTTGGTGCCTTGTGGTGCCTTGTGGTACCTTGCTGAATGTATTACCCATGCTACGTAGCATGTGGCCGGCAGCGCTGATCCGGGCGGATTTCAAGCAAAGGTCAACGGCGGTGCAGCTGCAGCGGACACCTTCACTGTAACTTGGATTGTCGTCTTGACCATGGACGCCTCGACAGCTGTTTCTTCTCAGGCTTCCGTAGCTGCACCAACAGTATCTACTCTGGGAAATATCATCCGCAGATAGAAACCGTTATTATTTTGTAATTTTAATGACCAGTCATCGCTAGCTGCCCTTTTGTGCTCTTCGTACTGGCTCCCCCTAGCATCGTCTCCATCGTCAGCCAAAACAGCTTCCGCTCCCCCGAGCCGGATGGGTCTCGTCGGCCCACCATGGACGGACCTCCCTCCATTGGTATCAGCAAGCTTGCTCGAATCGACCATTGTGCCGTGAGATATTACTAGAACCACCAAGCCCACTCTCGTCACTCATTTCCTTTTGATGCACTTGTTCCCTCCTCCTCCTCCTCTTCTTCCCTCTTTCCCATATTCTACGTTGCTTATTTTCTTCCATAACACACACGACTCTCTCGTTCCCAAACAGCAAGCATCTCCCCCACACTAGCTCTGTGCCTGGACTACCTACCTACCTAGACCGGACGAGGACGCCCGCGCTTCAACCGCAGCTACCCAGGAGCCGCCATCGTGCTACATCACATGGTCCAAGCCAGCCAGCGCCCGCTACGCATGTGACGCTAGACGACACAGGACGGAAAATCTGCTTCAATTCGCTTTCGAGGGAGGAAAGGCATTGGCTCTGTGTCGCTCTGTTTTCCGGCTCGCCCTCCTTTCGCCCAGCGTTCGCAGCTCGCGGCCCATCCCCCCACGACAAGAGGCGGCGCAAAAAAATCCTCACAGAAAACACCAGACCAACCACCATCATGACGGCCGCCACGCAGGCCATCACGCCTCCCGACCTCTCCACGCTCCTCACGCCCATCCTGCCCGCCCTGCCCCCCGCGGCCGCCTCCTCCGACCCCGCGCCCGGCATCCTACCCTTTCTCGCGCCCATCCTACGGCAGCGCGTGCAGATCCTCTCCTCCGCCTCGTCGGAGCCCTGGCTGCGGCTCCTCTGCTACGACGCCGCCAAGGCCCCGCGCCTCGCCGAGGTCGTCGCCGCGAGCAGCGGCGCCTTTGAGCCGCACCCCGTCTCGGGCGAGGTCGAGGTCGACTGGGCGCACGACGCCGAGACGCGCTTCCGCCGCGTCGACCGCGAGACGCTGCAGTGCCTGGTCGCGCTCGTCGAGACGGGGCTCGCCTTTCGCCTCGTGCACTGCACCGACGACCCGGACGGCGCCGCCGACGGCTGGCGCATCGGCGAGGTGACGGTCGCGGACAAGCCCGAGCCCTTTGCGCACTTTGGCGGCGGCAGTGCCGCGTCCGTGGCCGACGCCGAGCGTCTGTTCCAGGAGACGACGGCGGGGTCCAAGACAGGCAGCGCCACAGCCACCAAGTCGCTGACGCCGGCGCCCCCTGCTGACGAAGACGACGAAGACGACGACGGGTACTGGGACCGCTACGATGCGACGCCCGCGCGCACGCCGGCCAACAACCGCTCGCCCGCGCCGCCCACGGCCACCAACGGCGGCACCGGGCTGCACTATGGCCAGACAGCGGCCAACAACGACGAGGACGACTACTACGCGCAGTACGACGACGTCCAGCCCGCCATGGACGGCCACGACCCCGACGAGGAGGCCCACGCCGCGCAGCTCGACCCCCCCGCGAGCGGCCTCTCCCCGCTGGCGGAGCAGCTGCGCCGCGAGAGCTGGGAGGCCGTGAGCAAGCAGCAGCCCGCCGCCTCCTCGGGCGGCGCGCGCGACCGCAGCACCAGCTCCGCCGAGCGCATCCTGCTGCAGCACCCGCGGCCCGCGTCCAGCGCCGCCGCCTCGTCCAACGGCTCCGACACCGTCGCCAGGCTCGAGGCTGCTGCCGCCGCCGCTGGTGGCGGTGGCGGCGGAATGCAGGAGCAGTCCGAGTTTGGCGTCCGGCAGCACGTGTCGCGCAGCATCCGCAGCCTATTCCAGCTGTCCCGCAGCATGGGCATGGGCCGCGACGAGTTTGAGCAGATGGTCAAGACGGAGCTGGACGTGCTGGGCATGATGGAGGAGTAAAAGCAAGCAAGCAAAAAAAAGCATGTAGGGCCATGGCAGAGGACGTTTGTGGTTGGCATTTCTTCATAGTGGCGTTCTTTTTTTCTTTTTTTTTTGTCTCTCTCTGGGAATCGTTCAATCTCTGCATCTTGTGCATTCTGTCTGGAGTCGGCGCAACACTGTCAGCATCTTTGGGGGCATTATTTTGGTTTTTACGCTGGCTTGATTCCCAATAGCATTGTTTTTTTTTTATCTTGTCTCATTTACATGCATATAATACTGTACAGGGCATAGTTTCTTATCAAAACTCTCATCTTTTTTTTTTAAACCCTCCAGCAATTGTAATGATGCATGCGAGGCCATAGCCCGCGCATGGCACAAAGGCTCTTTGCCTGGCAGCCAGAGTGAGGTGACCAGTACAAATAGGACTTGGAAAAGAAATTTATTGCGTTACGATAGTGAGTGGCCAGGATGATTATGAACACAACTAGAAAAACATTTTGAAGCCCGTC
Source organism: Akanthomyces muscarius (assembly GCF_028009165.1). Classification (NCBI taxonomy): domain Eukaryota; kingdom Fungi; phylum Ascomycota; class Sordariomycetes; order Hypocreales; family Cordycipitaceae; genus Akanthomyces; species Akanthomyces muscarius. The sequence continues at coordinate 1,757,451 of NC_079241.1, forward strand.
TGTTCGAAAAAATAAACACGCTCTTCCTCGGGGTATCTTTAGGGTAGGTGGAGAATGCCAGCCAAAACAGCAGCTGAAAACCAAAAAACATCAAACTCCAGATATCGCCAAGCTATGGTTGCACCGTCAGTCTGTGGGTGACTTGAATATGTACATCGACAAGGACAAAACGTCCTCTCTCTCCTTAGGCAATGACCAGACTGTTCAGGGCCATCCGCGCAACCTCGAGAATTCGAAGGCATTTCCTGTCCTCTGGTTTGCAGCTGCGTGGCGTCATCATGTAGTGCGTGTGCGGCGGCAGCGTGCCCGCTGCCATGGAGGCATCGACCAGGTCGTGGCGCTTCTGGCTGCGCTCATCAAGAGCGGCCACGACATCGCTGAGGCCCATCATGGAGGGAGACCCGCTCGGACGGCTGGGCTGCTTCGCCTTGTCCCCGTAGACATCGAGCCGGATAATCACCAGCATGATCCGGCGCCATTCTTGCGGACCGAGATCTGTGTTGTCAAATTCCATCAGATCAGCCGGGAGCGCGCGGCCGCTGACGGCTTGATGCTCCCAGAGCCCACCCATTTCGCGCATGGAAAAGAAGATGCGACGGCCTTGCTGCATGGCTAGATTGCTTTCGCGGTCAATCATTTCAACAATGGCCGCGTAAGCGTTGCAGGCCGAAGGAACGAGCGTGGCGAGAAGCATCATGTTTTGGAAAGACTGCATAGGTGGCGCCTTGGAAATGTCCAAAAGGTTACAAGAGCACACTTTGCAATGAATGACACCTTGCGCGACTTTAGACGCATGCCGGGCAACGCGCATCGCTGCTGATATGTCTCTGGGGAGGTTGGCCATGGATTCAAGGGCCATGTAGAGGGAGGAGAGACATGGGCAGGACACGGAGGGAATAGGCTGCAAGACTTCGGTGGGGAAAAACTCTTTCGATCCTGGCTGCGTCGAGGCTCTTGTGTGACGAGGCGGAGGCGAGAAGGAGGGCTCTGAATTAAGGGGCGTGTGAGATCCGACAGAAAGATCTGGCGTCGCCCCAAAGGCGTCCTGGCTGTCATGCGGGGCGGAGGCAAAGGCCGGGTCGAGAAAGGACATGTCATTGTAGATGCCCATGCTGTCCTGTGCCATGGGCAATGCCCCGTGGAAGCCCTGAGTCGATGCGCATCCGGCTGGCGAGGCTGTCGTCATGGCGAGGTAGTAGCTCGGGAGGATGTCGAACAAGGCCATGTCAGGCGTGCCCGCCTGGTGATCCAGGAAGCCAAAGTTCTGGTCGCTGAATGATGGAGCCGGCGTTCCGCTCAGCTGAAAGGACCGAATCTCTGGTCCGGTAGAGTGGGCCGAAGAAGAGGCGCTGCGGCTTCGCTGAATGCCCGGCGATGGGCGGCGTCGCGAGGCTGGTGCTTGGGAGTCGGACTCGTCCGTGGCACGACGCTTGCGTGGCCTACCCATGGGCTTCTGAGGCGAGTAGTAGCAGGGAATGCCCTCACGTTTGCAGCGGGCGCAGCCATCGGCCTCCTTGGAGCAGGCGAGCTTGCGAGATCCTGCAGAGAGGAGAGTTTAGCATCTTGCGGCGGTAGCTGGACAACGACGGCTCGTCGGAAGCTCGGGCGGGACAGCAGCAGATGTTGAGGCAGGAAAGCATGATTGGGTGGGTGAGGCTACTTACGGCACTCGTCGCAGGCACGGTGTTTGGGGACGTCCCCAGAGGCGGCAGGTTTCGAGGAAGGCATCCCTTTGATTGTGGTGGGCGAAAACGGCATGAGAATGGTGTGGATGACAAGATACGTCCGGGCAGAGGCCGGAAAACAGTGTTGGGGTCAATCGAAAGAGGTGCTGCTGCTGGGGCTAACGAGGCTGCCAGTACGTTCCACGCTTGCCCAGTGTAGGGTAGTGCGCTGGGCGGTGACTCTTCTTCACCGAGCTAGTTTGCGGCAATTGTCTGGCGAGGCTTCGGGGCCGCGATGAAATTGGGCGTTCGCAAGAGCCTTGGCTGCTTTATATTGATAATTACTTCAAGACAGGAAAGAAAAAGGGAAAAAGATGGGAGGTGGGCTTTATATCCCGGCTCGAAAGATCCTGACGTGGCAGGCTGGTGCGCGGCGCCGAGATTGTTGATGGTGGGAGTCTGGTGGAGTGCACCCATACCTAGGTAGTGCATCGCTTCAAGGCATTGATAGGTTGCCTTGCCGGATATACAACTTGATAGAGTGGTGACGAGAATAGTAATTCTTTCTTCCCTGTTCACAAGGGGTGTAGTTTAGACATCTTCACCTTCACACCACCTACCAGGGGTGTCACTAATTCCGGGCGTGGGCTTGGGGGCGTCGGGGCGTTGACGGGCACCGACGCTGAGATACACTTGCTCTCTGAACCATAACTAAATACAGTGGAGGACTCGACAAGAGTAGCAATGGCCGGTAACAAGAAAGGTACCGCTCATTCGGGTGCAATGGGGTGGGGTTGAGTGGGTGTCCAGCTGCCGCCTCGATGCCATGTGCCAATCCCGCACCGCCCTGTGGGCGATACTGGTACTAAATGTGCAGTACTGACAGGCCAAGTGCCGTACCGACCACGCTAGCTGCGAATCTGAGAGAAGGACCGGGAACCTTGACGGAATACTACTAATATTACCTGCAAGGCCTAGTCAATACTTGGCTATGCTGGACGGGCAGAAAAGAACGAGGTCGGGAAAGAGCTGGGGCCCTGGAATCCACGCTCCATTGCTCGACAGCTCGACAGCTCGACAGCTCGACACCTAGACAATCACTAGAGATCAAGGCTCAACTCAAAACGAGCAACTCATCATCACGGTCCACAATAGGCGAAAAGAGGGGTGGCCGCTAGTTTTAGGGCTGCGTCCATCATCATTCGTGCAAGTGGGAGCTCAGTTGTCGTCAGTGTGTACAGAATAGCGACGTCGACATTGCGGTAATAAAAGAGAAGAGAAAACCTTTCGGGTGAGAATATACGATAATAGAGTTATCCCTCGCTTTATCCTAGCAGAAAAGAGGAAGCCTCGTGGTGGCCAGTAGACCCAGTTGGTGAAGAGGAGCTCTGTGTGAGATGTCGACCCCAACTGATTTCGATTCACTAGTTAGCTGACGCCCACCAGTCCAAGATGGGGCTGTCGGCAATTGAAACAGGGTCTCCGCCAATTGAGCAGTTCCTGTTCCATTAGGCGGATTGAATTCTCTCTGCTGGGCTCGCCGGGTGAAATCTCATTTGCGGGAGCGCAACGGTACGCCTTGCTTCCCTCCCCTCAACGACCGCGCAACGCGGTCGCTGGTGACATGGACGGCCACGGGCGGAGATGGCAGTTTTCTCAGCCCCTCTGTTGCTTGATTGGAGTGCGTCGGTGCCTTTTACCCTTTTCTGTGCTAGCACCGCCGTTTAGACGACCAATGGCAGCAGGGCAGCGCAGCCTTGGCCCTGCCAGCGCTCTCACCTTGGCGGATGATTCATGGCCGCCCCGCATGTACGAGCCGCTTTGTAAGTCTTGGGTGTGACCGGGGGGGGGGGGGGTGTTTCCTGGAATGACAATGGCTACCTATTCCCCTCGTTTACTTTTGCACAGCTGGTTACGGAATAGCGCTGGCACGGTTGGTGAGATGCTTGGGTCGGCGGAACGACGTTAATGGTGCTATCGCCGACTGACTCTGCTCGCCCAGTAAAATTTAGAGTTGAAAATAAGTGGTGTCGAAGATGGTAGCACGGCTGGCCTATCGCGCTGAGCCTCGATTCTGTCGCCCACCCCCGGCCGATAGCAGATGCACAGGTATAATGCCGGTGCGGGATAGTGGTCAATGGCCCAGAAGCGCGACGCAGATTCGCACGATGGTCCCGTCAAAATCAAAGAACTGTCGGATTTTCGTCTGGGAATCACCGACATTGTATCTTTTGCTCCAGAGACATGCACGCGCGATGTACATTGGGCAGGAGGCCGGGCCAGCATCCATGTGTCGGCACACGCCAAACCTAATCGCATCATATTTTGCGTCGGAGTTGGAAACACCCACGACACCCTAGACTGATGCAAGATAATGATGGATTCGATCTGCTCATACCGCAATACCCAAAGCGCCGCTGTCGTTCGCACCGCCAATGAAAAGAACGATGTCGGCATTGGCCCCCCCCCCCCCCCCCCCGGCCCTGATCCTTTCTCGTACAAGCTTAAGCTGTGAGCAACGTGCATTAGCGGCCCCGCAAGGCACGGAGCTGCCCCCACAGAAACCGCAACGGCCCCCTACCTGCTCCGCTGCGACTTCAACGCCGCGGAACTCTGCTCAGCGTGTCAGCATTTCGACGCACGATGCGAGAATAGCGAGCAAAAGATTACAGGATGCGTGTGCGTCCTCCTTCGAAAGCCTTGCTTCAGCCCTGCCGCGAGCCCTTAGCCCCCCCCGGGCGAACGTGCAGAAGCGGCTAGCCCTCGTGGCTGTTTCGGCCCTTATCCGAAGACGTGAGAGGCCGGCCGACGAGCTCATCGCTGCTCCCGTATTGGATCGTTCAGCAAGCGCTGCATAGCCACTAGATCATCTGGCCAGAGCATCTCTGTAGATCTCAACCCCCAGCTGGCCTTTTCTCCGTCTTGTAGTTCGCCTTGCTCGGAAATACGGCCCGTTTTACGCCTCAGACCCAAGTTTTGGCTGCATAGTCTGCCTTGTGCCTGGGTGCAAGCTAAATTTCCATACGGGGAATTTCCGGAGAAGAAAGTCCTGCCCTGGGATATCCCAGGGGTCTTGATGCCTCCCCTTGCGGTAATTTATGATGGTGATATGGGATGACAAGGACTGATCCGCCTGTCTCTTGCTCAAATTTCATCCTGCTACCCAGCAAGCGTGCTTAATTGGACCCGGATCTTGCAGCTTGAGGCCTAGTCCCGTAGTCTTTATGAAATGCATGGTCGAGAAGCCCCAAAGTGAGCTTAGACGAGAAATAGTGTCATGTTGGGCGAAAGTCGGCAGTCGTGCTGCGTCTTTGTCCCCGCCCCCTGTTGTGGTTGCAGTTCCCCACGCGCAGATAGCAACCCTCGGATGGCTCCCGGGGTGAGTATTACTACAGGATGAGTGAGGATCTCTAGAAAGAGTTTACCAATAAAGTTTACGACGCTGAGTCGAGCTCTAGCGGGCGAGGACAAGGCTCAGCGACGATGGGATCTTGCTAATTGGGGCAACTCAAAAGCAATACGCCAAGCTTTGGTTGAAGAGGGGCCGACTGCTTGGCCTGAGCTGTTAGAACAATGGAGAAAAGCCAGTTGGATCACAAATGTGTACAAAGAGCATGCTGAAACACAGCCGAAAATGCGCGACGTGGTTGGCCGACAGCCATCAGACCACATGGTAAGTGATACTGGAAAAGATCGTGTGGAGACAGCTGGGGCGAAGAAAAATATGCAATTGTGTACACTAATCCACCAAAGTGTTCCGAAAGTTCATAGAAATATGGCCATGAGACTTCCGCGCCTTCAACGTACACACTGCCGGGGCATCGACACTGCCAGTGTATGGCGGAGCAGCTACGCCGCACAGCAGGCCGAAAAGTATCGCCATCAGGGCCATTAAACGAGACAACAGTATACTTTGTTTAAACTGTCAACCACATATGAAATGGTCAAAGGAACGGTCCACGCAGCATCGGGGCCGGAGCTGTAGACGGAGCCGAGGCCGCGGGCACTGTCAGCAAGCCAAGGTGGGACGCCTTTGACTCCAGCGTACTGGGAAACGGGGTACGCATGATGGGTTCTGCAGGCGGAGAGCACGTTTTGCTGCAACCAAGCTTCCTGCGGGTGTGAGGTAATGGCTGTATGCTCGTCTGCACTATCCGTACACCCCACCCGCGAAGAACCTAGAATCGAATGTGAACGTGGAGTTCTGAAAACATGGTGACATGGTACCTGGCTGGCTTTTTGGCGGTAGCGCTGCATGCCACTGAATACGGCTAGGACGAGCTTGCGAGACCCAGCTTTGCAGACGAAAAAAGCGGAACGGCAGCCTCGTTCAAAGCGGGACAATTGCGTTTCTTGCTCGGTATTTTGGTCATGTTGATTTTAGTCGCCAATCTCTTTTTAGTCCATTAATAGCTCAGATCAGCGGTCGTGCCAGTCAGCCTGGCTGATCTGCCCTTTGTCTGCCCGTACAAGTGCCAAGGTACCGCCCTATCGTACCAGCAGGCGCCGGCCATTACCTAGGTACCTACCTACGCGCGAGGGGGCTGTTGCTTAGAAGGGGTCAAATATAGTGTTAGAATTAGTATATATTCCTCCCATCCCGTTAGGATAGTAGAACACTTGACACTTTTTTGTTAAAAAGAAGATTAAAGAATTCTCATATGACTGGGTGCCCTAATATCCTAACACGATGGGAGGAAAACGTAGCAAACAGAGGACCTCTCAGGTGCCCTGTCCAGCCTCCCCCCCTCCCGCGTAGGTACTCTTTCACCCCCGTGCGCTGGGCTAGCTGCTGGCACACACGCCCAGCCCAGCCCAGCCACACCTTGCCCATCTGGGCTTGGGCTCAACCTCCAGCCACTGAAGCACCACCACCATCATCAGTCTGCCCCAGTTGTCCGGCTTCCCTCCTCCACGCAGCAGCATTCACCCGTCCGCCTCTTCATCCACACACCACTTTTCTCCCCTGCAGGCCCCCAAAGCCTCATCCCATCTGCAACGCTGTGCAGTCCACTGTTGTCCCTACACAATCGTGTGCCAGCGTCAGGGCGGTGAGGAGCCTTCCAAACCCCTGGCCTGGGAGCGCAGCGTCCTGCAACATCGTCACCGGCACAAAACGACCAAACAGCCGCCTGGTGCACAGTGGCCTGGCTTGGCAACAAGTTTCCACGTCCAGCTTGCAGCATCAGCCTTGTCCGCGGAATCGGAACTCGGAAGCTGCAGAGCTGGCCAGCAGGATCAGACGGCTGCAGCGGCGAAGCCGTGTCTCTCGCACAGAGCAGAAGGCCTGTCCGCTACGTTACCATCCCGAGGTCCCTTCGCTCAGCTTGTCTCTTGTTTCAGTCTCCGACCAGCAGATGCATAGCAAACATACAATCGAGGCTTACTAGTGTCCAGGCTGTGGGCTGGCACGAAGAGCTGGTGCAGATACGGGAAGGCAAGAAGAAGAAAAGAAATGACCCAGCCCTTGTCGGCCTCACCAGGTCCGTTGGCGCCGCTGGCTCTTGCTAGTCATCGCAGTGCCCTGCTCCGACAGGTCGAAGACGGGCACCGCCGCCACATCGTTCTGCCGCAGGCCCTTTTTGCGTCGCTTGTTTTGCCCATTGTCTGGGTAGCCATTCCCCACAATACCCGACCTTGGCTCTATCGCTCGAGATGGCTGGCCTTTGCACTTGCTCTTGTCGTAAACTATGAGCAGGCGGCACGCGCGTCCAGCACTAATGTGGCGTGGGCGGTTGTTTCAGGTCTTATGTCTACATATGGAACCATGCTGTGTTTCCAGCACATGATACTGACCAATCCACAGCGCGACGCTGCCAGGATCATAAAAGTGCCTTGCAGCAAAGATTCAAACAGGACCTGCACGAATGATGGCGAGAGCAAGGCGCCGTCACACATCCCTGTCAAGCTGGAGCGTGCTGCCCGATGCGAACCGGCAGCCACACAGCCGCCCTTCCGTGCTCGAGGTGAAGCAGGCAGCCCTACAGAACTGCGCAGTGCCAGTCGCCCTGAGACATGCTCACCCTCTTGCTACATCTGGCAACGTTTCCCGTCCGAAGCGCCTTTGCTCGACAGGCTGGGCTGGGCGACAGATCTTGTTCTCAGCTTTCGTGGAGCTGGCTGGAGCAGCTCAATCTCTATACTACCCAAGCCGGAGACTCCGACTTCGATCAAAGACGGATGTCCAGTGTGTGTAGCCTCTGTCCCTTCAGTTACCAAGTGTGGATTTGAATATGTACACCCTCCCGCAGCCTTCCTTCGGCACCGGCTCAAAGTATTTACCGCGGCGTGTCTCATGCTGGACTTCCTCGCCACCTTTATGATGAAAGATCCATATTTTGTCTTTGGCCGCGAGCGGTCTGTAGATTATGCCTTGCCTTGGTATTTGGTCGGCTTGTCTCCATGGCGTCTCGAAGCGTACCGACAGCTGTTTTCCATCTCGGGTGCATTCGCGGCTGTGGCAGCGGCGTACAGCCTGACTGACATGGTCCACTTCTACGCTACACGGTACTGTAACCCCTCCAGAAACATTCCATGGATGTACGCATCGGCATTTGGATCCTTTGGTGAAGTGTTTGACCGCGGCCTTGCAGGATTTTGGGGCTCTTGGTGGCACCAAACCTTCAGGCAGCAGTTCCTCGGGCCCGCAGCCTTTCTGCTGAAGAAAAGAGTTATACGTAAAGGCACAGCTGCCGGTAATCTTGTGGCTCTGCTGAGTTGCTTTGCCATGTCGGGCCTGCTTCACGGCATGGGCAGTCTTTCGGCGGTGCCGCACACGAAGCTCTGGAGGCAACCAGTCTTCTTCCTGTTGCAGGGCATAGGAATGATTGTGCAGCAGCAGCTCGCTTTGCTTGTAAAGAGAGTCTTGCCAGCTGCCAGCGTCCCCGTGCGGCGTGCTGGGAATGCATTGTTCACATTGCTGTGGCTTTACGCCACGGCGGCCCTATTCAACGACGACATGGCGGACATGGGCCTGTGGCTGCTGGAGCCTGTGCCCTTCTCCGTATTTAGGGCTGCGGGATTTGGCTTCCCAGGCGACGCAATCTGGCGCTGGGACAGTTCGTACCTTTTCCGATGGCACTCGGGGCGCTATTGGTGGCAGAGCGGTATCACAATTTAGACGACGGCGCACTCAAAAGGACTCTAAAAGAGGATAGACTATAGACGACATTCGATACTGATATTAGATTAACTAGAAATATGAAACCCTTATAGATGCTTTTTTACATTACACCGAACTGTCATTGCATTTGGCGATTTGGCCCCGAAGCCATGAAACCACTTCAACATGTTGCGTCTGCTTCGTGGACAAAATCTCTTCAAACGCCTCGTACGCAAGACTAAAAGCAAAGGCGTCAGTACTGCCAAGAACGTTGACGACGTGGCTTGTTCTCAAAACCCTGTCCAGATGAAGGACAAACCTACCGAGCGACCTGCGACTTCCGAATATCGCACTCGTACCCCTGGTTCTTCAACTTGCGAAACCTGTTAGTCAGAATCAGGTAGGAAGCCTCGGCCGTCCTCATGATGGTGACTAATTGTATAGAGAAGGGCAGAATTAGTCTTTTTTGTCCCATGTGTGCAACGGTGATCTTTTCGATATTGTGGTTGGCATTTCCGCAGCTTGGTGTGGTTGCATCTGCTGCAGCTGGGGAGTGCCCCGAAGAAAGCGCCAGGAAAAGAAGTTTTGATGAAGGGAACTTTGACAACTGCGCGCTCTCCGCGCGCCTCTTCAGCCAAGGCTGCGCTGCTGGCGTTACGAGGAGGCTGGGGGGGGGGGGCGTGTGTCAAGAGGGAAGGCTGTGGGATGTGGTGGCGAAGGGGTAGGTGGCCGCGCGTGCCATATGGCTGCGGAGGGTTGCCGGCATTGACAGGCATTCCGGATTTCAGGGCCGGAAAATTAAAGAACGGGCCGTTTGGGATCTGGTTGCACAGGCAAATAGATGCGCGAGATGAAATGTCAGGCGGGAAAGGGTGTGGTTCTAAACAAAGCAATACGAGAAATGTAGGCGATGGTCGGCAAGATCGGATACTTTTTCCGACCCAACAAGGCAGAATCATTGCTGGGGTCAAGTACGAGAAAGGAAAGAAGGAGAGAAGAAAGATGTAAAGGGAGTAAACAAAGACAAGAAAAGGAAAAAAAAAGAAACGTACGCTTGACCACGTCAGGACGCGGTCGTGAGGCTCGGCCAAGTGCCCGCATGTACGCCCACATCTTGAGGGCCGTCTGCCGAAAGGCAGCCCGCAGCGTCTTGAGCACTGTCGCGCGCGAGTTGTGGCTCGTGTCGTAGAACATGAGGTGCGACTGAATCTTGAAGGCGTCTATATTGCGAGGCGGTGAGCTAACGAAGCAAGAGAGGGGGGATGCTCGTGGTGTGGAAATGGGCCATTATCGAGTCTGGTGATTACAGGGAAGCAGTTCGAGAAGAAATGAGAGAGGGGAGACGTACGTAAGACTTTCCGCTCAAAGTTTTGACCTGGTGCGCGGCTATGCTCAACCGTCAGGGTATTAAACACGTCTGGTAAATGCTCATTGTCAGTTGGTTGGAAACTTGACACAAGTGAAGGACGGCTACCACGGCAAAACCGTGCAAAGACTCACCAATCTGTTGGTCCCGCTGGACATCCTTTCGGACTTCCAGCGTGCGGCAGTTGATCAGCACGCCGCAGTACGGAAAGTCGGCGCCGCTGTCCACCGTCGCAATCTGCACCGGCTGCTGCTGCTGCTGCTGTCCGTCCCCGTCTCCGGACCGCGCCGCCACCGACACGGCAAAGTTGGCGAGCGACTTTTTCGGGCTGACCTGCACGCCGTACTCGGGCACGCCGCGGTGCAGCACGGCGGCGAAGCGCTGCGCCTTGCGCTTGTCCGTGGTGATGAGCAGAAAGTCGTCGATGAGACGCAGGAGCACGCTGCTGCTGTCCTCCCGAAGGAAGCCAAGATGCTTGGCCTCGAGGTCGGCGTAAAAGTAGTTGCACAGGTATGATGACAGGACGGAGCCCTGCGGGATGCCGCGCCGCTGCCGGTACATCTTCTTGCCGACCTTGATGTGGTTGTCGGTGACGTGCTCGGCGAGCAGCCGCAGCAGGCCGCGCGTGTCGTGGCGGCTCTGTGCGGCGCTGTTGACAAAGACGGTGTTTTTGCGCTGCCGGGCCGCAGCCGCAACGCTGCTGTGGCCGCTGCTGTGGCCATCCAGGCGCTGGAGGAACGGCCTGGACTCGTCGCTCGGGTAGGCGGTCCAGTTCCAGCGGCGCGACGGCTTTGGCGGCGTCTTGGCGGCCGTGCCGTTGTCATCATGGATGGCCGTCGAGGTGCCGGTGAGAGATCTTTCGCCGGCTCTGACTTCGGCATGCTTGAAGACTTTGTAGTTGGCCTGGCTCGGGATGGCCGTCATGAGCTCGAGGACGGCCTCCTGAGGGATGGTGTCAAAGGCGGATTGGACGTCGGCCTTGACGAAGTACAACCGTGGTAGCGGAGTGGGAAGCCGGCTTCTAAACTCCTTGAGCCGCTTGTAGATGTCGCCCACAGAAAAGAGGGTGGCGCCGAGATTCGACGGGTTGAGGTGCTGTTGGAAAGTCTGTCAGTGATTCGTCTTCCGTCGAAATGTACCTTTGAACTGACCTTTTCCAGCTTCAAGACATTGTGTATGGGAGCTAGGATTGTATTGATGCTGGGCCCAAGAATCTTATTGTTGTGCTTTGAGGGAAATCGGCGACGAAGGTTCGTGATGGACCGCAGGGCGGCGCCTTTCGGCAACAGGCGAATCTGGCTGAACCCCAGCCGCCTGGAGTCTATCGTGCGCTGAATGTCGCCGACTTTGAGCTCTTCGAGCATGCCATCCTTGATGGCGCTCATGGCCCTCTCGGAGACCATCTTCCACACGTCCTGCCGAAAGTAAAAGACTTGGTATCGGTGGTTGTTGGACTCGGTCACGTAAAAGGTGTTGCGTGCTAGTGGAATCACAAGAGAGTCGAAGATGTAGTACAGCAGCTCGTGGAAAATCTCAAGCTGCTTCAGTGCTTCTTGTTGGCTGTGCTTTTGGCCATTATAACCAGGGAGCTGCAGCCATTGCAGATTGGAAGTCTGTTTTGAGGTTAGCTCACTACCCGCTACGTGCTGGTGTTTGGACGATACGTACCTTGAAGCCCTGTGATAGCTCGTGAAGACTCATGGTTTCGAATCTTCGTAGCGAGATGAAATGGTGCATCTTTTTGGCTAGCAATTCCTTGTTGTGGATGAGTTCATCACCCTCGCCGAAAAAAGCGTCGGGAATAATCTTTGACAGAGCCGCCTGAAGGAATGCCGAGACGTGGGCAACCGGTGCCGCCAAGTCAACAATGGGAACAGAGGGATCGATTTGAAAGACACGGGAGCCCTGAGTACGATTCTGCGTCTGCGTTGCTCGCCGTGCGGTAGACGGAGAGCCTTTGCTCGACTTTCCATCGGGAGCCTGACTCTGAGCAGTTCTTGGTCCTGAGGTGAGTAATTTATTCCTTCGCGACCTGTCGCGTAGTGAGTCGAGAATTGAAGGGCAATAATGCCGAATGAGCTCAAAATAGGAGCATCGGCGATGTTGAATCTGCAGTCGACGAACTAGGTCTTGCCCTGCTCCTCGTAGCCGCTTGGGGATCTTGGGTAGGCCTTGCTCGATAAACTTTCTATCAGAGCGCAGATGACTTGCAATCTCCTCATCTCTGATGGTATAGTCTTGGAACTTTTGCACTGTTGTTTTTGGATCAACTGTAGATGTAAAGACATTGTGCAGGCCAAATTGTCTTGGGAAAAGGTACATCATGACCTTGGCAGTATTCAAGTCGTTTTTTTGGCTTGTGTTCGGCCTAGTTTTTGAATTTTCGGATATATAGGGACAACGATTAAGAATATCTAGCACTGTTAATATTGTATTTGTAGAACAGCTGCGAAAGATACTCACATATGTGCCTGTACCCTGGCCGAATGTGCCCAGTGGACGTCATTGGAGGCCGCGCATAGAACAGTCTACTTCTCACAAGTGTAATATCGGATAATTTGCGTAGGTACTGCGGTTTTTTGGGCACTGTCTTCTTTTCTGTTCCGTATTCGAGCTCGGATATTGGGTTTCCTGGCTAGTGTGTTAACGAGTACTCTGGACATCGGGACCGCCATGCTCGTACCGGAAATCTGGTAAAAGTTGTTTAATCCCGACTCAACAGCAACAAATATTGAGCAATCAACAAGCAGATTAATCATGATTTTCTCCCCAGACTGCCCCAGAAGTGCCAGCAATTGCGGCCAGGGACTCGCCTTGAGGCTAGCCACCTGATCATTGGGAAACCGACTGAAAACACCTGGAATCGTTTCTGCCTCGGTCTTTTCGGCGGCGCTCCGGCGATATCCATCGCACAGAAGATGTTTCGGGCCAAGAGCTCCACTGCTGTCTCGTGAGAAGAGTAGCCAGATTACAAAGTCAACAATCTGGACAAGTTAGTCGTAGGACTAGGCTGCCTCGCCGGGTGAAACAAACTTCGGACTGGGAGTATATTGGTGAGCCCCCTGTTAATGAAACGCTAGAATCTTCTCCTTTCTGTGAAAAAGATAGCCATTGCTCCCATCTGTTGTCCGCTACATCGGGTGTAAGCTGCCGGTAGCAAACGAGAGTCGAGTCGAGCAGGTGAGATAGGTCTTTTTCAAGAGCGCAACGCTCTAGGTTCGTCCCGAGAGATTCAATTTTGCGTCGTCGCAGCCGAGAAGTTTGCGGCAGGCTCGCAAGAACATAATTTCTCAGGTATGTGCAGTTGGGATAGAAGAGGTCAAGGAGGTCGCGATGCAGGGGCAGCGTCGTAGGCGAATCCTTGACCTTTTTGCATCTTGACGCGTCTTTATCACCTCCCTTTCGTTTGGTCATTTCGATGAGATCATGGCATTACAATTAATCTGCAAGTGTCGCGTGGGACAGATGAGCGCATTTACGCGAATATGGCCTACAAACGGCACCAAGCCAACATTGATGTGACAATCTGGTGTGGCTTGACTACATGTGGCTCACACATGTTTTTGTGGCTGTGCATTGTCCGTGCTTTGTAGTGCTCGGGCAGATGCCATCGATTCTGGGATTAAAAGTATTGTTTGCTTCCTAGCCTTCCTTTGCACCCGAGACCCTGCATACGGAGATTATGATGCCACTTACGCTCGGCCCGAGCTTCCATTTCTTTGTTATCGACCACACGGCGATGGCGCAGGACGACGCAGGAACCAAAAAAGCTCGAGACTCCAGTGCTAGTACGTCCTCGTCAGAATGTATGCATGTTTGCTTATTTGTCATTTAGACAGTAATTGATGCTGAGCTACTGTGGTGACTTCTAGTTTTCAGTACTGCAGCGACTGACAGGGAGCAGACAATAATTAAGACTCGGTGTTGCCACTATGACGGGATCCTGCATATGCCACTTTCCGTTGTATGCCTTTTCCCCTGACGTTTGCATGTACGTCGGCACAGAGAGGGCCGCAAACAAAGTGACAGCGAATTAACCCGGAGACAGGACCAGGGCCCGCGGCAGGTAAAAGAAAAATTTTGCGGCTTTGGAAACGCCTTTGTTTCAAGTCGTGAACGGGGTTGCCGTGTCGATGCACTGGCGGCACGGCCTGTAACACGTCGCCTATTTTACACGGGCTTGGAGCACGCGAACGAGTTGGGAGTTGATACAAAGGCCCCAACCGCTTCGTGAGCACAGACAGCGGCGCCGGACGGTGCAGTTTATTGACTGGGGGGAGGGAACCTCGAATGGCTTTTAGCCCAAGCCCAAGGGGCCCCCAACAGTACCAGTACCAGTGGGAGGAGGATTGCCTTGCGCCTGGCTGCCTAGCCCGTTATGTTAGCCCGCGATCGGCGGCCATGTCTGTGCGGCTTGCGCCGTGGTCTCGGCTCCAATCTCTTGGAGCGAGAAAGTAGATTGACCCATGGCCATCGGAAAAGGCCACCGCGTCGGGTCGCGAAAGATGATTTACATGGGTGAGCCGGCAGACTTTGGGTGCAAGGGTTTCGGTTTAGCTGCGGGTTGCATGGTGGATAATTCGAACGGTATGTAGCTAACAGCGAGTCTTCCAAGGCAAGGAGAGAGAGCCCCCGGATAAATTACAAAGCTGGCCAAGGCAAACCAAAAGAAACCAAGGTCAGCAAATAAAGGCGAGCTTGGAGCACGAAAGGGGCCAGTTTAGCAGCGAAGGATGCGCGTGCCAGACAAGGGATAGGCGGGCGGCGTGGAGCCAATGACCCGTGTCTCATCAGGCAAGCCACAAAAAGAGGTGCGTCGACGATGTCAGGCTTTGTTCCTACTTATCTTTGTTAGTGCGGCCTTGCTACATAGTGCGCGAATGGGCTAATTTTTTCTTTCTTTCTCGGTGGTCAGCGTGGCTGGTTGGCCAGGAGGGATTGTTTGCGCGCAGGAAATGAGCCAGTACTGGATTCAGGGGTGCTGCTTTGACTATTGCTGCATGTGGCTCGGAGAAAAGCAATGAGGGGAGATCATCATGTGTTTTTCAGTATCGTGTTTGTGTAAATATCTGCACCAAGACTCTCCGGGATGCGTACCTGGCAGTGAATATTTACCTCTAGCGATATCAGGCAGGGTATGCCTGAGTATACTGGCTTGTACCTGGCTATATCTGCAGCAGTGCTGGTAATAATACGAGGCATGTTGCTAAATATATCGGGCTCTGGAAGAATAGGTGTTTGGGTGCCCAAGATGGCGAGGCAGAATGGAGAAAGTCTTGTCGACCAGCGAGACCATGGCTCCCAGCTAACTACTAGGAGTAGTTGATGAAAGACAATGGGTTCGCGGCCCGTCAAGCGCAAACTCTACAGGCAAAAGGTACCTACCTACCTATGTAGGTAGGTCTAAAAAGCGCGCCACTGGCCGCTAGACAAGCCGCTGCTCCAGTGGGTTCCAGCGGGAACAACACGCTAGCAGGGTACACGGAGCGCTGTTGTAACTTAGGTAGCCTCTATATCGCTGATCAGCCACTGTACCTCAGCCATTGTCTGTGTGTACCTCAGCCACTGTGCTCTCGCATCCTCCCTCTCCACCAGCCACACGCGTCTGGCCGCCCATCCACCACTCCCTGACCTGGTCGCACCCCAAACTGAGGCCCCATCTCCCAATCGTCTTCCCGCGTCCATCCTCCGCCAACAGATTCTGCCCAGCCAGCGCATCAATGCTCGCGCATGCATGGGCTTCTTGTCGTCTTCTCGACCAGTCGCTCTGCCCGTCGAGCCTGACCCATGCCTAGGTTCTGCCCACCATGGAGCAGGACCCCGACTCTGGCCCTCCAGACACGAGCGCCCATCATCATACCATCACAACCGCTCTCGCACCGAGTGCTGGTAGCCCTCCAGCACCCGACTCCCCTGCCGGCGCACAAGACCGCTCGCATACTGACACGCACCTCCTGCACCCCGAAATACTCTTCGCCCACGCACCCTCGCCAGCCGACGCCGCCACCGCCCTCCACGATCAGTCCCCCCCCGCAGAGCCCGCTGCCTCTGCCTCTGCCTCCGCTTCTAATCCCTTGCTCGCTGCTGCCTCGGCGTCCCATCTCGCCCACGATGCTCTCCCCGTCACTCCTATAGATCCCGACGATTTCTACAAGTCCTACCGGCTGACCGTTGGCGCCTCTGCCTCCGCTCCAGCCCTCTCTCCAGCCGACGTAGCCGCTCCGCCCTCATCCACCTCGCCGGCCATGACATCCGCGCTCGCTCACCAGCCGATCCTCCCCAACGGCAGCAACACTGCAGGCGTTCCAAGCCACGCCGATGGCCTCGTCGCACAGCCATCTCGCGGCCCTAGCTTGCAGCATGGTACACAGTCCATCTCGGGTCCAATTGTGAGACCCAAGGGTGGTCCTAGTGTCAAGGATCTCAAGAAGAGATTTGATGAAAAGGGTGCTGCCTTAACCACCCCCAGTACGTCTGCTCGGACTGCTCCTTCAACCTCACGGCAGCGCCGTGGCCTTACCGAATCCTCTATCGCATCTCGCAACGGCCTCGTCGTATCCAAGGCTCACAAACCGCCCGCGGCCAACGGTCTTGCCGACGCCTCTCGGAGTCAGATGGCTTCGACGCGGTCCTTTAGCAGTAACCAGTCGTTTGCTAGTCGAATCAACAGCTCCGGCACCGCCAGCACGCCATCTTCTCTGCCCCAGCTGTCCCGAAAACCACACGCCCAGCAGCGGCCTGGCCAGTTTTCGGGCCTTCTCTTTGGCGAGGTTGCTCCAGAGCAACGAGGTTCTATGACGGCTGGATTTGGAATTGACGAGATTCGCCCCCGAAGGACCTCAGATTCCAGCATCCACACAAAATCGACGTTTCACAGCATACCGGATCAAGATCAGGATGTAGATTTGTCGTCACTCCCGAGTTCGTACGCCAGTGCTGCAACACACCACCCCTCGACCAGCGAGTCACTAGTCAGCGGCAATCAGAGTCCACGCACACGATCACAAAGCGACACCTCATCCCGCGGCTCCTCCTACAGAACCCCGACTGCGTTGCGAACAGGCTCACACAATCTACCAACCTCTCATTCCGCCTCGAAATTGCCTGTCGCAGTACGACGACTCCATAGCCCAACGAGTAGCTCAGGCGATAACACGCCTTCGCGTGGAACGTCACCTGCAAACCTTCGCCGCCCGCCTTCTGCCGGCCCTCAGCCCTCGAGAATTACTCCTCCACCCTCTCGATCCAAGACACCGACTTCATTAAATAAAACGCCAACGCCAGCGGTGAGGGAGCGAAGACCGCCACCACCAAGCCTTAATAATTCTGCGAATGGCAGCAGCAGAAGACTACGGTCCAAGTCGATTACACCCCCGAAACTTTCACCCACGCTGCGAAGCTCGAGGCCACGCCAGCCGCTAAACAACACATCCAATAAATCCAAGGACCCTGGGACAACCAAATCTGCCCGCTCCAAGGGCAAGGAACCAGCACCGAGGCGAAGAAAAATATCCGCAGGCCCAATCGACTTTGAACAAAGACGAGAGCATATTCGCTTAGCATATAGTAAATCCATCCGAGAATCTCAAGCTTTGGAAGCAAAGCAACAGGCTGCGGCTCAGTCCAAGAGAGTCGACCAAGGCGCGGCCGCAAGAACAGCTGACGATTACGCCGACATTCCTCCCGTACCGCAAATACCCCGCGATGCTATCGATCGAGCCGTCGCTACCGCCAGTGAAGCTGCTCCAGCACCTGTGGTATCGACCGAGTTGACAGCATACTCTGTACCATTAACGATATCACCAGAAATTGCCAACTCTACTTCCGTGACTGTGGAGGACTCGCCCACGCTCGGAGTCCCAGGCAGCTACCCTCCAACTAGTCCTCCGATGCCGCAAACCAGCAAACGGGCCTCGATAGCGTCTGCTGCGTCTGAAGCTACCGAGTTCGACGAAGAAGCACAGACTACACCAGCAGCTGCTGCTCAGCATGCTCCGGACGTGCCGGTTACTGTCGTGAAGCCCCCGAGCCCTAACCCAGCTGCGTCCGACCTCGCTGAGACCAGTTACCAATACACGTTCTCACAAGACCGAGATTCTCAGCAGCAAGCGCAAGAGCATTCACAATTCATGGTCCAGCATGATGGCTCAGATTTGTCATCTTCATCTACGCCTTTCCAAGGTCATGTTACGTCTTCCCTGATGACGTCGCATTCACACCTGCAACAGCTGGGCTCAACAGGACTGTTTCCAAGGCTGGATCATGGCGAAGAGTCTGACTGCCTGTCCGAGGTAGAAGGACGTCATGGTATGCATCAAGCTGCCTATCCCCGCTCAGAGGCAGCGACGACAGACGCATGCACCGAAGACACCGACGACCATGATCGATACGAACTCGCATCCGACTTCAGATATGGCGAGCAGTTGGATTCCAAGAGAGCATCAACGTGCGCCTCGTCCGACGTGAGCGGATTTGATGATCTGCAGCAGTATGCATCAGAACGTGGCTCATACCCTGTGTCTGGTACTCTCGGGTTGCCGTCACCAAGATTCCGCCCGGACCGCGCGAGTCATCAATCCGCATGGACAGACTTTTCTGTTGATAGCTCAAGACAGCTCGACACTACTGGGTCAGGAATCTTTATGAGTAGCCCGACCTCCACCCATTATCCGGCCCCGTTCTCGTCCGCCACTAGTCCTCGTCATGAATCATTCCAAGGAGTCTCGACCTCGATATCCGAGAAGCAACTGCCGCCAACACCGGTCAACCACCAGCTCCCTGAACTTGACACCGGTGAAGGTTTCTCGATACCCTACCTGTCGCCTGAGCCGAGCCACAGTCTGTCATTTCTTCCCTCACCACCCGCACACGAACCGCCACCTGTTCCGAAATCTACGTCCGGCTCCGCACTTCACTCTAGGAACTCGAGTGCGATATATGAGCCCTCTCAATCTACTAGCACCCTTCTCAACTCCGAAAGGAATAGCGAGGTTTATATGACATACGCCAACACGCCTCAATCGGTCGACACTACCTCTTTCGACACAGCTGACAATGACTCCAGCAAAATTGGCGGGACCGATAGTGATGGCAAGTCTCTGCTCCAAGAAGGTGATCCGCCATCAGAGAAGGAGCGGCATCGTCTGGCCCAGCGGCGGAATGTCATCAAGGAACTGGTCGACACGGAGGCTGTATTTGTCCGCGACATGAACATTGTTGAAGAGATCTATAAGGGAACTGCCGAAGCCTGCCCACGCTTGGATGACCAGACCGTGAAACTCATCTTTCGCAACAGCCACGAAATAATAGAATTTCACACGTCATTTTTGGCTGAAGTTAAGGCTGCGACTGCTCCGGTTTATGTTCCCAAAGGTGGCCGAGCCGCGAAAGGCCCCCAGCCACCGACGAGCGTTGAGCCGACAGGCACCAAGTCTGCTGTCATCAGTGACGCCAACGATCGTGAGACTGCGATTGGCCCTGTTTTCCAGCGTCATCTCGATCGAATGAAGACGGTTCATGAAGGGTTCCTACGGAATAGTGATCAGGCTGCAAAGAAGCTCATCCAAATCCAGCAAGACTCCGCTGTCAAAGTCTGGCTGACAGAGTGCAACGAAGTGGCAAAAGATCTGACGGCGGCCTGGGATCTCGACTCTCTGCTAATCAAGCCAATGCAGAGAATTACCAAGTACCCCAACCTGATCATGACTTTGCTTCAGCATACTCCCCAGGATCATCCGGACCGAGAGCATCTCGCTACAGCAAAAGACGCGCTGGAAACCGCCATTGTCGAAATCAACAAGACAAAGAAGAACTTTGAGCTAGTTGGTCAGATTGTTGGCAGGAAGCACAAGGACACAGATGTCAAGGCTGGCTTCGCTCGTGCTTTCGGCAAACGTGTTGATAAGCTGCAGTCGTCCAGCAGTCGCGTTCCTGATGATCCAACCTACACGAAATTGAACGAAAAGTTTGGCGATGACTTTGTCCAACTGCAGGTCGTTCTTCGTGACGTTGAATTTTATACGAGACAGATATCTCAATATGTGCACGAATTCCTGCAGTACCTGTCATCTATTGAGCTGGTCATGAGACTGCAGCCTGGGAACTTTCCCGAAATTGAAAGCAAATGGGTTCAGTTCAACATCTCGATGCGAGATTTGGAGAAGGTGGCGTTGGAGGAACATCTCGCGCAAGTTCGAAAGCAAGTCATTGAGCCATTCGAGCAAGTCATCAAGGCCTATGGCAATCCTTCGCTGGCGATGAAGAAGCGACAGAAGCGACGTCTCGATTACGAGCGAGCCGACCAGCAGCGACGCAGCGGCAAGATACTAGAACCCAAGCTGAGGGAACTGGTTGAGCAGTACGATGCTCTTAACGATGCGCTGATAGCCGAGCTTCCCAAGCTATCCGCCATGACCGAGAAGGTTGGCAAAATCTGCCTCGGCAACTTTGTCAACATCCAAGCCAGGTGGTATAAGATGTGGACGGAGAAGCTGAGTACGGTCCTTAGTGACGGCCCAGACGTTCCGACCATTGATGATATCGTTACTATCTTCAACCGAGACTACCCATACGCCGCTGAACAGCTTGCTTCCATTGGCATATTGAATCCTGACCTACAGATACGGTCATCACAGTCCACCGAGTATCGACAACGGTACTCTGAAATCGAACGCCGTGGACGTGGATCTTCAGTCAATGATGAAAGTGTACCCACGTTACCGACTCCAGACTTTGGCAAGCGCAGCAGTGCAGGCATTGCCATGTCACCCAGCGCAGGCAGCTCTAGTAGTAATGTGGCTGCAGCTACCAACCCGCATCAATACTACTACCGAGACTTTTATGCCGGCATTCAAGGACACGGCCCCAGTTCAGCTTCTCCCAAATCTGGCGACATGGGCGGAAGCTCGCGCTCTCACACAGGCACTGGCCATACCTCTACACGCCCAAGTACTGGCAAGAGTTTTGACTCTGGCGCTATGCAGCGAAAGAGTTCAGACATGGCGTCTGTCCAGCGATCGGACTCGAATACGACGTACACGTCCAGCCATGCGCAGCAAGAGAATGTTAGATTCTCCAACCTCTTCCACTCTGCACTCCCCTTGCCTGACGGTACAGAAGAAACTCAGAAATCCTCACGCGCGTCATCTCGCGAGAGGGGTCGAGGATCGGACGGCTACAACATACTATGGCTTGCGGCTTCTCTGTTTGAGTTTAATATCGAAACAACCAAGCACGAAGCTGGTTATCCCTATCTAACATACCAAGCTGGCGAGGTAAGCTGCTTCCTCTGCTGTTTCCTATTTCCCAGTCGCTAACCTGACCACAATAGATATTCGACATCATTGCGGAGAAAGGGGAACTGTGGCTTGCCAAAAACCAAGACGACCCGACAGAAATGGTTGGCTGGATCTGGTCCAAGCACTTTGCGAAACTGGCTGACTCGTAGCCGCCCCGGTGTCAACGTGCGAAGACGAATTTGTTGTTTTGAATTGATTTTCCAGGAACTGAACCGGCGTTGAGCAAGCGACATGAACAAAATGAAAGAAATAGAATTGGTGCCAAAAAAGGGTCAACGGTTGACAGCACAAGTGTTTCTGGTCCAGCACCCAAAAAGGACAAAAGGTGCGGACAGTGTACAAAAAGGAACGAAAACACGCAGAATGGCCGAATTTGGTTTTTTCTTTTCCTATTGTTGCCGGCGAAGGGAGGGAGGAGTGAAGGAAATATGGGTGGAAATGGCGTTTACAATCTTGCAATTCTGTTGTTTTGCTCTAGCATCGCGAAGCAGCCATTTTTCTTCTTGATTCTTCTTTGGACGACTCTGCGGTCAAGGTCTGCTGGCCTGGCAGAAGCGCTTCATTTCTTACCAATTCCCCCATTTTTGTGTTAATTTGACTTATTTATACCATTCATGCGCAATTGAAACATCTTCCGCCTTGTGCGTAGTACAAGCCCATAACTACATAAACAGTCAGCAACGCCAACCCGACTTTCCATCACTAACGTCGTTGTACGTCGCAGTGAGATGTTATAAATTGTAGACAGCAAGGAGATTTATTGTTCTTCCATTCGTCGTATTTCTCCAAAAAAAAAATTACACAAATAATATTGAAGAATCCCTCTCGAACCAAAGAGCGTTCATCACTTCTGGGCGCGGAAAAGTGGCGCACCGTCTAGCGGCTGAAAAGGCTGGTTGCAGGTGTCTCTGTGAACCTCCTTATTTCAACACATTACATCACTCCATTTGTATCCTCGATTCATCATTTGCTGTATCTCACTTTGCTCTATTTATTCGTTTTTGATCAGACTCGGCCAGAAGACATCCATTGCTCATTTCTTGACCGCGCCGCTACGAGTTTGGAAACGACACGCTACAGTACACGCACTCATCACACTAGAGAGAGGCGCAAGTCTACCTACGAGCTGGCTGGTGAGGCCAACGTAACACAGTCCATCAATACCGCGAGCTGTCTCTCGATTCTGTCTGTTTTCTGGTGATTTCTATGACTGCTGCTCTTTACACGCGCTTTTTGGCATCCTCGCTGTGAGGCAAACCCCCGCGACCATGGCCGCCTTTGCGGGCGAGTCGTCCATCAGGGGCTCGAGTGAGACCATGCGCATGGTGCTGCTCACATTCTGCACCATCGGCATCACGTAAGTAGAAAGCCTAACTTCTTGAAGCGCCAAGTGCCACAGAAACCTGCATCTAACATGCGCTGTGCAGATTTACATGGGGCGTTGAGATGACGTGTAAGTTGACAGACTGGATCCTCCGCAGAGGGAGCTTGCCCAACTGACTATGCAACTAGACTGCACCCCATATCTGCTGAGCTTGGGCCTCAGCAAGAGCAACACGTCCATGGTGTGGATTGCCGGGCCCCTGTCGGGCCTCATTGTCCAGCCCGTGATTGGCGTCCTTTCGGACGAGAACACGTCGAAATGGGGCCGCCGAAGACCCATGATGGTGCTTGGGGCGGCGATTGTGGCTGTTGCCATGCTTGTTTTGGGTTTCACAAAGGAAATTGTGACCTTTTTCATAGCAGATGCGGAAGCCGCCAGGATTCCCACAATCTTTCTGGCCGTGCTGGCCATCTACGTCGTAGATTTCGCCATCAACGCTGGTGAGATGAACTCCCAGTTTGGCAGTGAAGCATTCGGCTAATCTAGTGAAAACAGTAATGTCGTGCTCGCGCAGTCTCATTGTCGATACACTTCCTATCGAGAAGCAACAGTCTGGCGCCGCCTGGGGTACGTCCGCAGAGCAGCTAGTTTGATCCTTTGTTCTTATGCTAATCCTGCCGACCTTTTCTCCTCCGTTAGCCAGTCGCATGTCTGCCATTGGCAACGTCGTTGGCTACGCCGGTGGCGCCGTTGACCTCGTTCGAATCCTAGGCACCACGTTTGGCGATACGCAGTTCAAGCTGCTCACCATCATTGCCGTGCTGGCCATTCTCGGCACCACGGCCGTGACCTGCTGGGCCGTGAGCGAAAAGGTGCTCCTCCCAGACGTCCTCAAGGGCAAGCCGCAGCAGCGAAACCGATTCCAGGTCGTCACGCAGATCTACGGCACGATCCGGCACCTGCCGCCGCGCATCCGCGCCATCTGCTGGGCGCAGTTCTGGTCCTGGATTGGCTGGTTCCCGTTCCTCTTCTACAGCACCACCTGGGTCGGCGAGACGTACTTTCGCTACGACGCCCCCGAGTCGGCCAAGACGGGCGACACGCTCGGCGACATTGGCCGCATCGGCAGCCAAGCGTTTGTGCTGTCGTCCATGATTACGCTGACGGGGTCGCTGGTGCTCCCGCTCCTCGTGCGGTCCCCGGACGAGGCGCCGTACACGCAGCGCCCGCACCCGACTCTCGCGCCGGTGCTCAAGTTTTGCGAGGGGAGACGGCCCGATCTGTTGACGACCTGGATCTGCGGGCATGTTCTCTTTGCGATAGCCATGTTGTTCGCCCCCTTTGCTACAAGTTATCGCTTCGCCACAGTGTTGGTGTGTCTTTGCGCAGTGTACGTATTGTCCTTTTTGTTGCTTGGCAGGCGGTGACGGGCGCAGTATGCTGACCAAATGTTGAATCTAGTCCATGGGCAATCGCAGGATGGGCGCCAAGCGCCTTTCTCGGTATCGAGGTCAATAAACTCGCAAGCGAAGGCGCCTCTGCCTATCGCCCAGTGCCGAACCAGGATATTGAAATGACGGTCCTGGGCGAGGGCTCACAGGGCGAGGAATCTTCCGCGGAGCTCTCTGGTATTTACTTTGGCATCCTCAACGTATACAGCACGCTGCCGCAGTTTGTAGGCACCTTCATCTCCATGATTGTCTTTGCCCTGCTAGAGCCAGGCAAGAGCCGAGAGTTGGGTGCTGATGACAAGGTGACACCTCCTGCGGCGCCCACAGGGCCAAATGCGATTTCTGTCTGCCTTTTCATCGGTGCGCTGAGCACAATTGTTTCTGCGTTTGTTACGAGAAGATTAAGGAGCTTGGAGTAGAAAACTTGGTCTTGGAATATCGGGCTGTTGTGCTTTTCACAGCACATAGTAGACATTGTATCAAGCTGATTGTGATCCGCTTAATTATATACGCTCTGCAAACCTGATGTAATAAAGAAAGCCATATCCTTCTCATGTAATCATTACTTGGTCTTGTCGTTCTCACTCTCTGAGACCTTCTCCCACTCGTCCTCGGTGCTGACACTCGACTGGGACGTGAAGCCTGTCGAGTCCGACAGGGACGCCACACGATGCTTCAATTCTCCCTTTGCCTCGACCGCTTCGACATCTGCCGATGATTTGGCCACGCCAGCAACATTGCCTTTGCTCTTCTTCTTACTCTTCCTGCCTCGCTGCTTTGCCTGGCTCTCCACCTCGGTATCCTCATCGCTGTTCTCCTTGGGCGCTGTTGGTGCCGGTGCCGCCGCCGTCGTAGCCGTCTGCCCGGCGACTTTCTTGCCGTCGGCGGGAGCCGGGTCGCCGCCGCCGGCGTCGTCGCCGTCGCCAGCAGGAATATCCCCACGTGCTTTCGCGGCCGCCAACTCGGCTGCGAACCAGTTGATGGACCACCACAGGCCGGCGGAGAGGACGGAAAGGATCACAAAGTGGATGCTGTATGTGCTGACAAGGAGCGCAAACAGCGTGACCTGGAGCGCGGCGAAGGTGGCGTTGGTCGCGCGCAGGATCACGGGCGTGGGCCCAGGAACGAAGATGGACTCCCACAGCTCGACCATAAAGGAAGACATGGCTGCTGCTGTCCGGGGAAACTTTTTGTTTCTGGCCGAGCCTGGTTTCGGGGTGTTGAGCGAGGTGAATGGCGGTCGGCTGAGGGAGAGAAAAATGGACCGGCCGGAAGACAAGGACGTTGAGGCTGTCGATGCGGAGATGATGCCACGTTCTATGAGTGAGAATAGACGCGCCAGGGTAAGTCGGGACGTTTTTTAGTGCCTCTAGATCGTTCTTGTCGGAGAAACCAGATCACGCTACTGCTGCCTGTTTGCCGATATGAAAGGACACAGTGTGCCTCGGCCTAAAGAAACGGATCCTCACAGTGGGCAAAATCGGGCCAGTCGCTCGATTTCCCAGAACCCAGTTAGAGTAATGTCGTTCTGAAGCTCGTTCCTTGCCGATATAGTGCGCAACACTCAGTTTCTCGGTAAAGAAGATGCTGGCCCCCGCGACGCGAGAACCCGTGATGGCCTCACGCTTGTGATTACGTAATCTCTCCGACAGCATGTAGGGTGCGACATTGCACACTTCGACTGAACCATTTTTGGTATCCCGTAGAGCAATCGCGGCCACAAGTTTCTGAATCGTTGTTTAGATCCTTCAGTCTTGGCACGTCGCCTTCTCTAAACGAACAAACGATGCAATTGGTCATCTATGTTGATTTGAACCTAACAAGGCTGGCAGCCTTGTTCCCGCTGTGGAGGCAAACTGATATCCCGCGACCCGGCGACCGTCGCCCCCGGCCAATCAACCCGAGTTCTACTCGAGCAGCACGGCTGCAGAAATCGGGAAGTTCTACAGGTACCGGAAGCTTTCCCTTCTTGGGAACCCAAACGAGTGATACTATCACTAGTTCTGTGTGAGCGAGAAAGCGTTCACATTCCCTGGTTGAGTACCACATGATGCATTATTGAAAGAAAAGCAACGGCTAATGCAAGGCCAATATCAATTGAGGGCAATCGCCTTGGGAGAATAGTGAGAGCATGCTAGTGGGGAAGATCGGAGTGATTCTGTATTTGGCAGCGATGTTCTTGATTGTTAACTCGATTTCCACCCCGTTCATTGCCATCTCAACCTCGCTCCCGTCGGCAACCCCCGAAGAACAACACTGGCTCTTCGGCCTGCAGAACACCGTGCTTTGCAGCCATGCAGGATTTCGTGATTCCGCCCTGAGTGATCTAGACCCGTACCTCTCGGGCAACATTAGTCGATACCCTTGCTGAGGTCGCGAGACACCGATGAATCCTTCTCGACGGGGGGATTGCGAGCCTCATAACTAGTCTCTCCACACCGACAAGTCCTAACACCGAGAGTTGGGATATAATTTTCAGATGGAGCGGATCAAGTGGGTGCGGAACAGTGAGGCTGCAACTAACAAGGACGATGTGATGGACGAGACTCAACGCGTGGAGTTGGAGAGGACCACAGCGGGTGGCGTGCGATATGCGATGCTCCATGCAAGCACTACCGGCCAAAGGCTTATTGGCTTAGCTAAAATAGGAAAATAAATGATTTAAGTGAGTATAGGATCTAGTTCTTTGTTTCTATTGTTCTTTGGTAGGACTACAGTGTCGAAGAGCAAATCAGATGCGGCGGTGGAAGATTTTGGCATCTTCGGTCCCGAATTCGTGTTGCCGAACAACCGTTTTGACCAAATGTAACATGGCGGAATTTGCCGAAAGAATATTCAAACAAACTTAATCCAGTCGAGCCTTGAGTAGTTGTTCATCCGAGAACTTCTGAAGGCAAGGGGAGTGTGCGTAGAAGAGCTGGCTGTTCACCGTCAGTGCCAACGACAAGGCAAACGTGGAGAAGCATACCGGATGCAACATGAGTTAGAGAGGATCGAAAAAAACACCAAATCGGCCCCTGAGAGTATCTTCAAGGCGCATGTGGCTCACTGTCTTCGGCGAGATATCCTGGCCGCCCTCAGTATAACGCCGAGCCTTGTGGGGGCTAGGCTGGCGATGAAGCGAGGAATAGGCAAGATTCTGAGCTTGCACCATCGTAAAACTCCCCTTTCAAACACTGCGATAGCCGTAAATATGCGCCAAGAATTCCAAGTTACTGGAATTCCCTTTTCGACTCGTTGAGCTGGACATTAATGGCTTTTCGGAGCCCTTTTGGCTGGTTCTGGCCTACAATCGAAACTCGGTCAAGGTCGCAAGTAGTCAAAGCCGAAAAAGACTGAAAAAAATAATGCCGCAATGGGGATCTATTACAAACCCATGCAGACATTCTTTTATCCATTTGCTGAAATAGGCAGAGCAACTGTAAATCCCATCCTTTGCCCGCCGGCGACTCCGATGCACTTATCACGGCTGTTGGAGTCTGACAATGCGGTGGCTTGATTCCACAGCAGGTCAACAAAGGGCACGACACACAAGCTCACTGCCGAATCGGATCAGGCAACTTTTAGTTAGTTCATCTGTATACACTTGCAGGCGACGAACAACCTGCCTCATGTGCTTTCCAGCCGATGCTGCTTACACCACGTTCGCCGAGATGTAACCATGAACTCGGTGAGTTTCGAATCTGGCCTCGCCCCTCACTAGGAAAAAAAAATCCGTAAAAGAAACATCCCGTAATGAGGACCATTGGAATCAGGAAAGATCCGCCATGCTATAGGTGGCTTTTCAGGATACACGTCCAGGCTTATCTCATTTCAAACGCCAAAGCTGGTTGTTGATCTGTCGCAACTATTTGCAGATATGGTTTTGGGTATTCGATTGCAAGCCGCTCAACAATGATTTTCGATAGGACCCGTCACTAAACCATAATTGCTCTAGTATAATGGAAATATGGTTCGGGGGAGGGGCGTGGGTGAGAAAACAGCGTCCTTACTCAGGCTCTGGCGGATTCAATGCCCTTCCGCTTGCCAGCCATGATGACAGCAAGACGATTTAGGAAAGGCACCGCGCCCCCAGGCCTCCAGCGTCGGAAACGAAAACAAGAGAAAAAAAGTGTAAAACTAGGCGCTGACAACCGGTGGTTTTTAGTCGGTGTTGACCATAACCAGCCTACGACGGGGGCTGCCTTCGCCGCCGACCACATTTCCGGTGGCCATTTTAGTGTCCAGAAAAGATGCTGACATGACGCGCTCTTCTGCAAGTGCTTCTTTGCAGAACTCAATGGGGACATTGTCTTGGCAAGTAAGACATGAGAGACAGTTCCGGAACACAAAGGAAGATTGTACCTGACCAAAATGCAGCCTCGGCTCTCCATCGCGGGCGGATTTTGCACTGATCTGTGATCACACGCCATCTCAGAAATGGGCTGGAGCGCCAAAGGATTGTGACATTAATTCATGCCGACGGCACGCTAGTGGAAAGTGAGCCGAACCGGACAGTTACCTTTAGAGCGACACCATGTTTCCTAGAATTAGATCTTTGTTCATGGCGACGACGGGAGCGGAGGTTGCCGCAGGACTCGCCATTCCATCAGAGCGACGGGACCTCCAGAAAGCAAACACCAGTAACAACCAGCCCCAGAATGACGGGTTTTTGCTCCGGCCCGCTAACCCGTCGAGTGATAGCCAGCCACCAACCCTGTCATCGTCAGACCAGCGCCCCCTGTTTGGCCTTGGCCCCCCGGCTTCAATCCGCAGCGGGCGCGAGACCAAAATAGCTGCACCCGGTGGGCCGGCCCCCTTGCTACGTTGGAATGAACGGGACAGTGTGGTGCGGCCCTTGCGCGCGGTAGGGCTGCGCATTGGGATGAGAAGGGAGTCCCAGTTCTTTCGTTCCTGTTGCCGTTTGGTAGCATTCGCCCTGTTGAGTCCCAGCTTTTCGCACACCAGGGAAGATGGAAGGATCTTCCGGCCGCATGGGCGATTTTCCAACGGGGAGGGGGGGGGTTCTTCTGGCAAAGCAGAACCGCCCTCTTTTTCTTCTTTCCAATTTGCGGCCGCCCGCGCGCGCGCGAGCATTGTGATGGAGGGTCGGGGGTAACAGCTTCCACATGTAGCCCAGCGCCATGCATCAGAAGCAGCCAAACAAAGTGACAGGAGGGGAGAGAAAAAACCGAGCCACCACCTGCTAGGCAGGCAAGTGGACAAGGGAGAGCCAGGCGTCACCGTCCGTGGTGGTGTGGCCCGGTGGTTGCAGCTAGTACCGTAGTTCGTTCATTCACATGGTTGCTGTGGCGGCTTACGCCAGACAGGGGCCATTCATCGAGGCTGGCGCCGGGCAGCACCTTGTTTGCAAACTAGCAACTAGACTGATTGAGCGAGGTGACCTTGGTGATTGGGCCGTCAGGTACGCACGCCTTCCAGGATGATCCGGGTCGTCCTGCGAGCTTCTTAAGAATAAGGTCTGGTTGACAGGGCAAGCCCAGCCCTTGCCACCCATCGTTAACGTCTGTCTTAGCGTAGAACAGGTACAAAGAACCGACGGAGCTTTGTGGGGAGAGTTCTACATGGGTGAGACCCATCTGCCAAAAAGACGTGCATAACTTTTTGTACTGGTCGTAATGGTGCTGTTATTGGCATTGCTTGCCAACTTGCCTGCCATTTCTGTTTATTAAACAGCAAAGCCGCCGGCTCGGGTTACAGAGAGCTCTGCGTATTCTCATTGCCCGGATATCATAGCTACTGGTACAACAATAGCTCAAAACAACGAAGGGGGGCATATCCCCCGCCGCGGCCGTTTCGCTCCTTTGCCCTCATTTATCATGGCCCGATCGGATTACCTTCGCAGCCAGTTTGTCCGATGGAGGGTCCCCCTCAGCCGCTTCGGCTCCGTGGCACGCGGGCAGCTCATGTGGTTGCGGAACTACCAATTTTTCTTTTTGACTTTTTGCCTAGTGACCGTGGGGCCTGCAGAAGGAGGGCGTGAGACGGCTGCCTCTCTTTGTCGTCTCTCGAGCCCTGTTCCGGCACTACGCCACGACCAGAAAAAAGTGTGGTAGCAATAACGTGGCCAGGAGTTCCGCATCTTGCGGCCGCACCGCCCATGAAGCAGCCACATATGAAAGCAGCAGCTCACTAAGGTTGGCCATTAGTTGCGCCGCTAGTGAATGCAACCACCCAACCCGCTCTCATTCGCTCGACTAATGATGATGGGTTAAAGGCGAGGGGAACCACGCAGCGGCTCCGGGGGTGGCGCCAGCACCTGCTAGGGCGGTGGTGGCTTTTCTTTTGCTTCTGTCCGTTTAAAATCCAACCCGTATGTTAACTACTGGACGGCGATGGTGGACACCATCTCCACACAACGACGCAGTCTGCCAACAAGCATGGGAGCTGGCAGCTGGCTTGTTAAACCCCGTTGGGCAGGGCTTGCTTCGACCCTCAGCTGGCTGGATGGCAAATGGGCTTGGCTTGGTACCTTTGTCAAGGAGGGGAGCGTGCAGCTGCTCGTTAGGTAGCGCCGAGCCCACGCTCCGAAAGCTGGCGTCGAGGTCGACAACCCTGTCCCTGTCCATCATTTTTGGCCCTCCCGAACTTGCACCAACAATGGCACCACAGTTTGTTTATACTTGGTAATGGCCGATTGATGACAAGCGAGGCCGACAGAGAGAGCTTCTGGCCTGGACCACCTGTAGCTAGTTTTGGTTTCCCGAATAATGTGACAGGCTAGCTAGACGATGATGGAGTTTCTGACCCCCCTCTCTCTTCAAAGGCTCTTCTGGCTCTTACACCCCCCTCCTTCGCAGGTTGCGCGACACACCTCCTCGGCCATGCAACAATTCTTTAATAGCCCCCACACCACTCAGGCTCGCACTCGAATGGGCTCCATGTTGCCATGCTCGGCCCTGGTCTTGCCACGCCGCCCCGTTCCAAGAGTGCGCGATGCAATCTTGACTCTAATCATCCTATACCAAGCTGGGAAGAACATGTCCGCCTGGCCAACTCGACAAACTCCATATAAGCCTCTCAGGTCTCGCCGACTGCCGGTTCCTGGCATCACTCTGGCGTTCCCATGTCAATGATTTGCGATTTCTTCTCCATATCTCCTCCATATCGCGCAGCCTGTCCTACAATACGATCGTCTACACAGAAAGAGGACGAAGGTCTTCAACACAACAAGCCTTTGAGTGTCACTCTCATACAAAGTGCCTCGAGACTGCTCGCAGCAAGCCTTGTACAAGACGACTGGTCAACTCCAGCCACCGAGTACTTGCTGCAGTTAACCTTGCCGGTGGTAGCCACGCACTTCTGCAAAAGCAGCCGCCCTTCCCAGTTTGCACCCCCGCGGAGTCTGCCACATTTGCATACGGCCGACACTCAGCGGACCGCAGGCCTTAACTCACCAGAACTGGCTCACCTTTTCATACTTGCAATTTTACCTTCGTCCCCCTTCAGGACGACTCGATTCACAAAAAAAAGCATTTCGAATATCTTTTTTTTGCATTGAATCCAGTCTACCCACATCAGAATGAGGTGAGTAGGGCCGCCCCCGATCCCGAAGCCCCAGCCCCCCAGTGCTAACCAGGCTACAGCGCCATAGCCTTGTCATTGGATCCCGGTTCAATGATTGGAAGCAAAAGTGGCTTGTCCTGGCATGGTAAGTGGGAAATAGCGCTCTCCTCGACTCAAATATTGCCACTGCTAGCGGCCGCCCTTGCTAACGGTCGGCCTACTCCAACAACAGAACCCCGTTCCCAGCACCACCAACACCACCATTTTGACGACATTATGTTTGGAGACGATTTCAGTGTCGTGGGCCAGACAAGCGACGGTGGCACCATGTCTCCTATCAGCGCAAAATCATCAGCCTCCAGCCCATCCTTCTCTTTCGCGCCAGATCACCACAGCCTGAAGCGTCAGCAAGACCGTGTTCGCAGAGACTCCCGCCTCAACGCCAGATTACGCCGCTACAGCAACTCTTCGTACGCCGATTCGGCCATTATGAGCCCAACCGATACCATCGGGAATCTGGGACTTGCTGTCTACAACCCGACGACTCACACGACCGTGCCGTTGATCGCTGAATCGCCACAATTGATGCCAACATCTTCATACATGCCGTCTTACAGCCCAACCTCGTCGGAACACTCACACGGGTACTCGCTATCATATCAGCAGCCACTGTACGATTCAATGCATCAGACGATTCATCAGGGAACATGCGTCGCTAACCTACAGAATAGTCCGCAATCGTACCACCTTCCCATCGACTACTCCAACGGATATCTCGGTGCAAGCGAGTTTGGGTGCGTTTCCTTTGCTTCGATTTCTTTCAATCATGCTGACAAAATCAGTAGCGGCATGAGAACAGGCTATCAGCCGGCGTCTTCAGTGCCCCACGCCCAAGAAAGCAGCTTGATGCATCAAATGCCACCAAGTCCTTCAGCTACGGCTCCTGATGCTTCTCCTTCCGGAGCATCATCGAGCCGACCGAAGCCCCGATGCTGGGACCATGGATGCAACGGACGCCAGTTCTCCACGTTCAGTAATCTGCTGCGCCATCAGCGTGAAAAGTCTGGTCAGGCCGCCAAAGCAACCTGCCCAAACTGTGGCGCGGAATTTACTAGAACTACGGCTCGGAATGGGCATATGCTGCACGACAAGTGCAAGCGAAGAACTCCTGGAAGCAGCAGTGCTTGACCTGCAGAGTCAGACACGCTGCCAGAGTAGGCGACGAGAGACGAAAAAAAAAAACCCCGTATATTTCCCCAACACCCCGTACATATGCAGCCGAATAGAAGGCTGGGAGCACTTTGTGCGTGCATTCCGCGCTCAAATCCCTCAGCTGTGTGTTATTGTTTTCTTTTTGACAGCTTTGGGAGGAGTTTTGCCGTCTCTATTTATTCTTTTATTGGTATTTGGTGGACTTTTTTGTTATTTTACTGGCACAGGGCCGCTGCAGGCCAGCCTGCCCACGTCGGGATGGCTTTCGATCGCCAGCTGCGCCAAGCAGAAGCTGATCCGAGATGCGCGGAACTTATCTGGCGCCACAAAAATCCTTGCTTCCCCGTATATAGCAATGCGTCAATTGTTTTAATCCCAAACCTATCTACCAGACAATGAGCCGGAGGTGCGCATGTGCTGAATGTTTTTCCTATTTTTGCAGTGTACCGATTCCCCATCCTCTCCCTATTCTCCAGAGCGGGACTTTGCGGCCAGGATCTGAAGTAGCATCGGCAGAAGATTAATGCTACACTTCTTGCATGGCCAAATATCTTCCCGATAAGAAAAGAACGAACTCTATTATGCACGCTGGCTCCTTAAATTTACTGCAACGAGTGTGCGTGATTATGTGCGGGCGTTTCTGAAGTAGCAAAATCTTTTGCTACAGAACTAATACGAATAAAAACAATACTGAACGTAGGGTTTATTCCATGTAACTCAACTGTCAATTTGTATTCAATCTCTGACTTTCTACAGAATACTTCGATGGATACGTTGAATATCACTGTTTGCTCGTCGTACGGCGTCACTTACTCGGCCGTGGAACGCCTGGTCACGCTGGCTCTCTTCCGCAGTGTTCTCGTCTCTGACAAGCTCCAGAGTACTGTGGATCGTATCTAGGTACGAGTTTACCGCATCAGTGACGCTGTCCTGCCAGGAATGGGCAAGAATGGCGAATTTGTCTCTCATCTGGTCCAAGATGTTTGTGAAAAGGGATTCCCTAGAAAGTTTCCCATCCATAATGGTCCTTCGCCTTGCATGACTTCCCGTGCCTTTTGAGTGAAACTGTCAGTACCATCAAACACGGGACACTAGGAATTGGCTGCGTACCGTATTCTTGATTGCACTCCTCGTACGTTGATTCCAATGCTGTTCCAAAGAACGAGGTTCTCAAGCTCGAAAGTCCGTCTGTGTGAAGAGTTCTGTACATTATGAGCAAGAGATTTCATAAATACCTGGCTGTGTTACCCCCCTTACCTGAGGTCCATTTCGACGTGCGCGAACGCATCTTCAACACCGCGTGTCAGTGAGCGCTGCCCAGTTAACAAAGCTCGACGCAACAGAGCGAGGGCAGCAAGGTCGCCACCCAGTTCAGCTTCTGTCGCAAATCATTAGCGTCATGGATAAATATTGCCAGCATCTTCTCTTGGTGCTGCTTACCCAAAAGCTGAGCTGCTGAGTCCATTGGCGAATCGATGAATTCGGTGATCGCGTCCTTATGGCTTCGCGTATACTCTTCTAATCCCCGCCATGGTGTAGCCATCTGGCTGGCCATTGCTTCCATGGCCTCCATATTCCAGTCATGTCGCCCAGCAGCAGGCGTTGCGTAGTTTCCGAATTGGCGGCAAAATGCCGCGTAGGAATCTATGAGGGAGTCAGTATAGCAGTTGGGAGGGAAAAAATGAAGAAGAAATAAAATGACAGGTCAAGCAAATCTGAAGAAGGAAGAGAAAAGTGGGTTTGAAATGAGAAGCGATGAGGAAATTACGAACTGTGATGCCACTATTTCGTATCTTTGTCAGTGCGATGAAAGCCAATAGTTGATGAGGAGACTTACAGTCCCCCAGCTCCGACCGGCAGCTTGAGCTGCTGCGCTCCATGAGCCCACATGCTGCCCTAATGAAAGGCCGAGTTAGAAAGACGCTGCGGTCGTCAAGGATGCTTTCTTGAGCAGCAATTCCGAATATGCAATCGGAACTTACGGTCGCATATATGTGTCCGAAAATGCTGGATCAATTGGCGCGACAGCTGATGAACAGGTGAATTGCGTTGGAGCAAGCTCTGTAATCACAGCATTAGTTATTTGAAGCTATCTGTCTCTCATAGTGTGGGCAGAAGTACCGAAACCAACTGGCCCTCCATTTCATCTAGCGTGCGTGTGATGGCCAGCTTTCGTTCAGCGTCCACCGTATCAGCGCCGGACTGAAGCCAAAGCTCCACACGTGCTATGACAGCAGGGACATTGTCTGTCATGAACCGGCTAGCCGCTCGATACTGGCTTTCTGATACCACGGATATACAGAATTTGCGCAGTGCCGGGATGCCACTCAGTCTCAGATGTCTCTGAGCCTCCCTTCTTGGCAAATCTCGCTTCTCCTTGTAGATGCGATTGCTCACACAAAATACCTTCAATTCATCATCAGGAACATCGTTGGTGTAGAGCTCTGCTAGCTTCTCGGAGACAAGATCATTCCGAGACTGGATAAGAAAAGACTCGAGTCTGAGACAGTTGTTTTATGAGCATGTGAATTTCCTGCTGCGGTGAAGAATGAACTCACCTGAACTCGTTCATCTGTAATCGCTCTCTGCAAGCCTTTGATTAGATTTGAAACAGCGGCGAAGTCCAACGCTGTGATGCAGACTTACGAAACCTGACGCATTTTGCTAAGAATCTCGTGAAATTCTGTGGTTTCCTCGGGTGTGAGGTCGTTCCGGTCGTCGATATAACCGTCATATTCTTCTTTTAGAATTCTATGCTCCTCTTCGTCCGTTTCGATATCACCCTGCATTGATCTGACACGCTGCCCTCTTTCACCTTGCCAATCATGGAGGGCCTCATCATTGTCAATATCCTGAACAAGTGTAGTTTATTAGCTTTCAACATTCCACATTGGATACTCAGACAACATTCGATGACTTGCATCTGATTTTGTGCACACAACTCCGATATTGGTATCGGGTCGATGTCTCGGCATTCTCAACACGTCTTGGACGCTCTGATCAGTGGTCGCGCGACCGATGCAACAAACAGCAAATATATCATCGCATTCTCGAAGGTACCGTTCGGTAATATTTCTTCGCGCTGCATTCAAGTCTCGCAGGCCTAAAAAGAGTAATTAGAAAATAAATGAAAAGGGATACCCCCGTCAAAAACTTAAGCATACCAGGTAAATCGACGAGGACCAAGCCCTTACTTAAAATGTGTGCGTTTAAAGAGACTCTAAGATATGTCAGTATGAGTTCTTGTGTTATCGATCAGAAAATTTTACTTGATTCTTCGGATATATGGCCAGGCGGCTCGGTCGCCAGAGTCTGCAACATATGATGATAAAATACGCAGCTCATTTTCGCAATTCGTCTGAGACAATCCGAATTTGTTCATACTAGTTGAAGACGGCCGCATATCTTGCATCAACGCCTGAAATTGTCGTTTAGCTTTATCTTCAGTTTCTTTTAGAAGGAACCTCTGGCTTGGGACGCGGCCGCGAAACATCGAGTTGAACGTGTCCTCAGCCAGCTGAGCTCGCTTTTCAAACTCGTTTCGTTGTGCCTCGTCATCCATGTTGGATTGGTTGAGATGAAAGTGGCGATACGATTGAAGTAGTTGAACAAGCTGATCAAGCAATTCATTTTCGTCAAGCAATTCCACTTCGATATGGAAGGTTGGTAGATCATGAAAGTGGAACTCCGTAGCCACGCAAGTGCAGGCTGCACCATTGTTACTCTAATTGGGTATTAGAAAAATGAAGGAGAGAGTGTAGGGTAAAGAATTGATCCGTCCACATACCGATCTAATGAGACCTTTGATGTCTAGTAGAGAGTTGATAAGACTGCTTTTGCCTGGCTATGTGTCAGCTCATTACTGTAGACCGACGCATCAGCGGTTTAGTCAAGCGACTTACCGGCTCCGGCGTCACCGACGAAGCCTAATTTGCGCGTGGAAGCTTGCCGGAAGCTTGACAAGCGAGCTGTTTCTGCATGCAGTTGATGCATGACTGAGTCACGCTCTAGGTGCAGCGAACTGCTCGCCAGTGCCCTTTTCAACTCTACAACGAGCGACTTTGTTTCCGCAAACGCAGACTGAAAACCTACCGCATTGAATGCATCCTGTGGCGGGTCTTCTTCATGTATCTCATAGCGGCCCTCTAGATTGCGAGAGCTTGATCTTCTCCTGGAAGAACGAGGCGTAGCAGCACCGCTCAGGAAGCCACTGCCAGCAAGGGCGTGGAGTGTGATGGCCGTTTCAGGACCTCCAGACATACGATTCTGTGAATTGGACCTTGCATTGCGGGCCGAGTCGCTGAGCCTTGGAGGCGTTTGGTCGGCGATCCGAAGGCGGTCCAAGTTCAAAGCCATGGTTCCCACGGCAGGGCCTTCGGATTGGCGGACGATGACATTATTCGGGCTCCAGGTGAAGTTGGGCGTTGCGGGCTCCTGCTCCTCTGGAGAAGAAACTGACACCGAAACAGATGGAGTTCTGAAGTGAAAATCACGGCGAGATGTGGACGACTCGCTGCCTGAGAAGACAAATTCGGACTCGGAAGGCTCAACGGAAGGCAAGGGCGTGTCGGCTGAGCTTCCAGCAGAATTGCTGTCTGCTGCCGCAGAGCCATTGCGAGAGTTGTAAGGAGTAAGTCGAAGCTTGATAATATTAGCATTTGTCTTTGAAACATAAATATGCAACTGGTGCTACCTGGGTCATTTTTAACAAGAGGAAATAGAGACTGCTATTGCACGTGTGTTGCAAGATGCAGTGTCACAGAGACGGAGATGCGTTCGTGGTCTTGTACAAAATACCTTGTAAGAAGGCTCTCATTCAGGGGATAACGCTGGGTGGAGGGCAGGTGTGGGAAACTGCCTTGTCTGTGGACTTGCATATGCAGTCATGCAGCAGGTATGGCGAAGTGACAGGGTTGCGAAAATTAAATGGCTACAGCAACACACATGATACGCCACGTTGACGCCCTGGGGGGCTCTCGTACATTAGTTATACTGACCTTGCAGTAGATGCTCCGTCGGAAGCAGAGAGCGGCCAACAATTTGGCCCTTCGCGTTTCAGTGGTGCGAATCCCCCACAAGCTGATAGCCAAACAACTCTCCTCTTTCAGACAGCCACATGGACATGGTCGGCCTGCGTTGCCTGGTCTATTTATGCTGCATGTACGACATACCCATTTGCTTCTTTAGGCTTCTCAAGCCGTATAGCTGCATCTCAGCCACGCCCTGCCAGCTCCGCGGTATTCCAAGCCTTCACATCAGTATTATCTAGAGGCTTGATATCACTTGTCTATTTAATTGCTCGAACTTACTGACCATATTTCCCTCGGTGCAACAATTATTCTTAGGCGCCCGGAATACGGGAATAAGCCTCGCGATGAAGGGGTTCGTCAGCGCAGTCCTCTCCAACGTAATGAGGCCGAACTCCGCCTCTCCCGATCCCTGTACCAGGCTCCCGCATCTACATGACTCGGGCGGCTACAGGGCTTTGTTGGCACCAATCGGAATACTCACTGGCTCAGCCTGGCGGAGCTCAACTGGAGCTATCAATTTGACTTGAGCATTAAAAAAAGAGCAATTTGATGTGTAAGTATGCAGGCAGTGTGCCGAATCGCCCAAGACCAGCAATCCTCAGTGCTTCTGACCTGCCATGACCACAGCGGCCTGTTGACCTCGAATTAGCAATGTATTAGCTGTAGAGCAGTTTCCTGTTGAGTGTGCTTGTTTAAATTGCTCCAATCGCCCACTGTTTAAGTTGCATTTGTGTTCAGCGCTTGCCGCTGTCTCGGCCGAGCACTCCGTACGCTCTTCCAAGTGAACGGACAATGCGACCGGGAGTGGCTGTGTAACAGTGCTGAGGACGATATCCTCCAGCAAGAGTATAGTTCTACTTAGCAGGCAACAGTTCCAAAACATAAATTATGACGATCATCTTTTCGCAAAATGATCAAAAGTACTAGTTATCTGGAGGCGCGCGCCCCGCGTAACTAGCCTGAGTAGTTGGTCCCGCACAACGCCCCGGCTTCCCCCTACCCGTAGCCTTGTCGCTAGAAACGCCTTTTTTTTTTTGCGTGCAATCCTCTAATTCCAGACCAGACGGATCTTTTGATCCCCATCGGCTGCCTATTTCTGAACTCTGAGCGACTGCAAAAAAAAAAAAAAAAAACTGGACTATTTCCTAGACTAGACGTGGGAGCGCTCGTCGT
The DNA here is from genome assembly GCF_028009165.1 of Akanthomyces muscarius. Lineage (NCBI taxonomy): Eukaryota > Fungi > Ascomycota > Sordariomycetes > Hypocreales > Cordycipitaceae > Akanthomyces > Akanthomyces muscarius. The sequence goes on from NC_079241.1 coordinate 1,796,576, forward strand.
CAATGCCAAAGGTGCCCGAACTTCCGCGATTGCCAGCATAGCGGCCACCCCTTCTAGACTAATTAGTGACCGTCAGAGGCATTTCAACAAGTGCAGATTCGAGTTGATTCGCTCATGTACATTTTCCTGTGTGTTTATGGTATTAAATATCTCGATTTTGCTCGTATATGCAATGTCTCTCGCATCCGCGACGATAACACCTCCTCATGACTGGCTGTCAATTGATTGTATCTGCTCGTTGGTCGCAGTTCCGGACGGTGACTATGAGGTCAGCTATCAACACCTTTGTCATTCCGTCTGTCGTCTATTGACCAAGACCGCAAGCAGTTTTCCGCAACGAGGCTCGAGTAGTTAAGGTACGGAAACTATCCTTGAGGGTCGACTTTGAACCCACTGCTAGTATCATCACTCCTTCAAACAGCTGGCCTGACTCTGGAAGCCTTTGGCCCGACTTTACTGGTTAACCATCTCTCTTGCACTTCTCCCGGGGCCTGGACTGACACTTCCGGTCTTCCAAATCAAGAAATAGATTGGCGCGAAAGCATGATCCAACAACATAGAGGCTTGGCCCCTTTTATCAACGTTGAGACATGCTCGCCTTTGGTTCCCCAGACCGCACTCGAACTTTATTATTCCGCCATGCCTAATGTCTCTAGTCATTTTCCACCTATGAGAAATCAGCATCCACTGAAGCCGTTCCATTTAGGGGATGAGCTTACCTGGGCTAGGCGCTTTTGAGCCCCGATTTACAGGGCCCAGAACTAGTGTCTAGCTGCATCACGCTTTCGCCGGGCAATGCCGTGTCAGACGTTGTTGCATTGGACGGAAATTCGTCTCTGGGGAGGAATGATGGGAGCATTTCAGAGACATGATGAATTTTACCACCAAGCAATTAGCTTAGACGTAAGGCTTGGAAGGCCATTGCAAGAGCGTAAGATTTTAGTCGATCGCCGCGATGCTGCATTAACTCAAATGGTGCATGATTCTTTGGAAGGGAGAGTGTTATAAAAGCCGACTCGCTCGCCGGCCCTCAACGACAGAGGCATCTGCTGCTTTATATTCGGACATTTAAGCCACATTCTCAAATATTCACACAAACTCATACTTTCCACAATGCAGCTGTCACTCTCTGTCATCGTCGCCGCTCTAGCTGTGAGCGTCTCTGCCGCCCCTGCCCAGGACGTCGAGAAGCGTGCCATCACCTCTGGCACCAACGATGGTTCCATCTTCCAGTTTGGCGACGCTTCGCGCTGCCGCAAAATCTTTTACGACTCGGGCGCCTGTGGTCTAAGCACCTACTTCAAGGGCAAAGTTCCTTCCAACATGCCCCTCGTCGCTGTTCCCTCCCACGTCTTTGACAAGTTCGGCCAGGCTCAGGACAACAAGCTCTGCGCCAAGACAATCACCATGACCTACAAGGGTGTGACTCGCAAGGCAATCGTCGCTGACGAGAATACCAGCAACGAGCAATCGATTGATATGTGTCTGAATGACTGGAAGGCTTTTGGCGGAAAGGATGGCGACGGCACGCTCCGTCGCGGCATCAAGTGGACCATCGGTTGAGAGGTTCTCAGCAGGGGCCATGTATTGGTATATGTGATCATGATAGAACTGGAACATGGATATTCGCTGTTTGAGCAATGCCACAATCATGTGAGAGCTCGCTTTCAAGAGTAAATAACATTGATAGCGAATGAAATCGTCTTATCTCGACGTTGCTATTTGTGAGTGAGAACTAAGCGCTAGGCCCCAAAGCATTAAATAGGCATGTATTTGCAGCGCGCCCACCCAAGGAATATTGCAAGGAAACGGAAAGTGGTTTTAAATGATTAGCCTCGTCATGCGCGGGCTAATATGAACCAAGATACGGATAGAGCGACAGCCCAAAGAGGAACCCCTCGCGCCGCCGAGGGAGCCGCTTCATGCAGCGTCAATCGTATTGAAGCAAAGTTGAGCGCGCTTGATTGAATCATACTGAAAAATTGGAAATAATAATAAATTGCGAGGGGAAAAGAAACCTGGGACTTTCCGTACTACAGCGGCCGCATCACAGAAGGGCACATAAGGAGCTCCATAGCAACCCGACCCAGACATATCAAACGTTTTCAAAAATTGAAACAGAAATTAATCAAAAGAAATGAAACTAAAATGCATCGGCCGGCCATCGTCAATTCAGGATTAGATCTTGGCTGTGGCTGCCTAGTCAAGGCACGAGCACGCAGCTTCGGGTCATTCATCAGGCACTTATTCGGCATGGAATTACAGTCTCGCGGTCCCGGATGGTTTGTTTTGTCCGCAGCCACCTTCAGCCGGCTCAACCATTTACCCACCCATCTCATCTGCATTGAACATTCTAGCCAACCATGCAAAAGTTTCGCTGTCAAAGGTTGGTCCTTTTGCATTTCGGGCCCGCGCGTGCGCAAGTCCGCAGGCAAAAGGGGTTTCCGCCAGACAGATGGCTACTCCGCTAGCCATTGCCAAGGTGATTCGAACTTGCCAAAATCACAAGCAGGCTACTTCGAGGAACAGCAGTCGTGTATTCAATTAGTCCACTCCCCCGCTACTAACAATTGTCTTCAGAATGGATGGTACGATCATCGTTACCGGCGCCAACGGTGGCCTAGGCTCCGCCATCGTCTCTCAGATTGTGCAGTTGCCTGAATACTCGGCGCTTCACGGGATCTATACTGTTCGCGATACAGGCACGTCTGCAGGCCTGAAAGCAATGCTCGACCGCGACGGTCGACATGAAGAGCAGAATCAGCACCAAATCCTAGGGCTGGATCTGTCCCGGCTCTCCGACGTTCGACGTTTCGCCGCCGAAGTGAACGCGCTGGTTGCTGAGGGGAGGCTGCCACCCATACGAGCTCTGGCGCTCAACGCTGGGTTTCTAGAACAGGCCGCGCAAACGATGAGCGACGACGGTCTAGACATGAGTTTCCAGGTAAACTACTTGGCTCATTTCCTGCTGACGGTCCTCTTGCTGCAGAGTATGGACCGGAGGAAGGGTCGAATCCTGGTGACAGGAAGCTGGCTGCACGAGTATGTAAAGCCTTACAGCCGCACACAAACGAAGGCTTCCAGATGGCCAAACTAAATATCCATCGTCTGGACACCATAATAGTCCGGATGACGCAAGGTTTGATGGCGCAGCCATTTTCCCAGAACAGTATCGCCCAATCCTGAAAGAAGGGGTACGGCCGCTTGCCCAGGGCAGCTGGGGCGGAACGGATGGCTGGGCCGGGCGTCGCCGCTATGGAGCTTCCAAACTCTGCGAAGCAATCATGGTGTAAGTAGATCGTATCTTGTTACGAGAAGAAGCAAGCTATACCCAGATGCCTCCTCCCGGCTAACCCAGATCGTGCTTCTGCGGGAACTAGAATGGAGCTCCAGCGTCGTCTCGACCGTGACCCCATCCTTAGGGACATTAGCGTTATGGGCCTCGATCCTGGCGGCATGCCGTCTGGTATCATGCGGCGCACATCGTTCCTCGAGAGCACAGTCATCAATTACCTTGCAGGAAATGCACTGGCGCCCATCATGACCTGGCTGTGGCCGAACGGTCAACTTCGGACCACGGCCAAGTCCGCGTCTGATGCTTTGCGGGCGCTCTTTGAGGACAACGCTTGGGGAAACCACCCCAAGGCAGTGTATCTGAACGGATCTGAAGTCTCAGATGTGAGCGTCGAGGCAAAGGACCTGAAGACTGGGACAGCGCTGTGGCGAGAGAGCGTAGCTCTTGCGCGCATCGTTGCTAGCGACACGAAGCTGGTCGAGTGGAGCTGACGAATGCCTCCCGTCTTGCAATTGTTGAAGTCTCAAAGTACCACTGGTAGATATTGGACTCGCTAGTACTATAAAATCATTTGAAAGGCAGCCTGTCCGGCTCGCCGCCCATTTTCACACGGAGCAAAGACTCGAGTTGAAACAGGCAGTCGGAGTAATTAGAAATGACAGCTCTGTTCTTAGAGGAAAGCGCGTAAAGTACAGTCCCGTTGATGTTAAGGAGCTGCATTGTAACGTAGCTTGCATCCCCCGGCGTTTGTGTTTGAGCGTTAGGAGGGCTGTCTGAGGCAATGATAGTCAGCGGGACAGGCGATTCTGGACCTATACAGCCCAACAGCACAGGCAGGCAGCAGGTACGGCCGACCTGGCGCAGAAAGTTGGTGATTTTCTCTGGAAGCACTGTTACTTGTGAGATTCACTGTGCCGGCGCCGAGCTGGGGAGCTGTTCTTAGTTCAGTTTACTAGTGACTCAGATGACACCACGCGAGAGCTCGGCAATGACATCCTGAAGCATGGCTGGGCTTGTCCCAATGTATAAAGTAGCGAGTCCAATACTGGGTACAGCTCTTGCAGTGTTCTATGTACGGATAGTGACGCTACAGCTTTGGTAATCGGTATCCTAGGGGGTATTTCACGGCGGCTTGCGGAGCGGCGAGGTCATTCCTGGAGCGCGAGCATCCCGCGCGTCCCTTTTTTTGACGGCATGAACAACCACTACTCAGCACCTTGGAGCTTGAACCCTCCGGAGCGCATATGTCACAGAACGATCAAGTTTGTGACAGTTTTGTAGATGTTGACACCCATACCATGCCATCCAACGACCCTGCCCACAGCCTTGATGCTCTTGTCTACATGCTTGCAGCTGATCGAGATATTCAATCGTGTCCTGAATCACATTGGCAGTTCCTTGCATTCCAGTAATCTTGAGGGTGCGTCAGTATCGTCGCCGCGTCAGATGCACCGGCCTGGTTTCAACCAAAGACAGGTGACACTGCCAGTCCGCGGTCGAATTAGCATGCTACTGCGGACCCTCCAGCAATAACTGCATTTGACAGAGAACCTGCTAGGTGTGCCTGCAGACTGTCGGATATGGGATTCCAAGGGTGCGTCTTGCGGCATCTTGGATCAGGGCGTCGCCTATCTGGTGTCGGAAGGGCCATTGCATCAAATACAGGAAAACTTTCAGCCATGGAAGCGGGGTATATGACATGTGCATTCGTTGTTATAGAGCCTCGGTATTGCAAATACACCACGCCTAGAAGATCTGGATGGATTGTGTGCACATGAATACACAGTAGTAATTATCAGTAACATACAACATCAAGTGTGCTACTACTAGCTGCTGGCGAGATAGAAATATCTTATAATAATTTGTTTTAAGCAACCGATTACTAGATAAGAGAGAAAAAAGGCATACCTCGCACAACGTACAGCGTGGAGCAAGAAGAAGCTTGATGCGGAGGCACTGTGGGAACTGAGAAATTCTCAGGCGCGAAAAGCCTAATCAGCTGAGAGGTCCTCGGGAGGAGCCATGTATTCATACAGGTGGTCATGATAAATTTGTGAAAATCATTCTGTGTACTCTGCTCAAATGCTTGTATACCATACAACATATTTGGTGAACGAAGTCGCCGTGCCTCGGGAACCACTATCTGTGAGCGGAAACTAAGAAACGCCTGGCCCTAGAGCTTTGAAGGAGGCGTACACTTGTAGTCCACCTTCTATACTTTGAACCAATCCAAATACTACCGTGAGCAGCAGGACTAAAACAGCAACCCAGAAAGTGTACCTGACATGATTATTAAGTAAAGCAATACACACAAATGTGACGATCAAGCATACCATTGAACGCCATTGCGTCGATCATACCACCACTGAGAAAGCGATTGTGGCTGTGCTTCATCAAAGACCTGCTTGAGCATGAGTAGCCGCTCACGCCAAAATGGGAATTTTCCAAGTTGGCGGTCATCAGTCTTGAGTCTCATGTAGCGGAAAGCGCGCTTATCGAGGTCTTGATAGTTGGGCAGCTTCGCGAACCATTTCCGCGTGGCTGGATCAGACGAAGGAATCATAAGCGCCAGCGTCCGCAATGTTTCGTCTGCGAGGCCTGGCGGTAGAAGGCTATTTGGACTACTCGAGGTTAGCTGAATATCGAATTTGTTTCGTTCCCGCATTTACCTCTGCTTTTGGACTTCTAGAAACGAGGCATGATGAAAAATGTGGACTCGTTGGTCGTCGTCAGTCAGTCGCAAGTGGTCAAGCATGTTATCAGTCCATATGACCTCGAGCCCTGCAATCCGCGTCATATTGTGTGCAGTAAAAATCTTCTCCAGATTTGTAGTGTCCTTTCTGGATTCTGTGCAACTGTCGTGGAAAAAGTCCCGAAGGAGCGTCTGTAAGGAGCTGCCGTTATTCCAGTTTAGCCAGCGGCGACCAGAGAACCCATATGTATAACTGCAAAAATTCATCATGAGAAGGACACTGGCGGCCAGATCGATAGCGTTCTCAAGAATCTCGTCTTCATTGGCGTGCAAAGTCGTGAGGTTCGAACGCAGATGAGTCTTGATGACATGACGCTCTTCACCGCTTCGCAGCCTGCGTACACATTCTGCTATGTCCTGATGCGTCCGGGTGGCGATGTGCTGACCACCTTCATGCAATGCTTTTGCGCACTCGCTTTGATAGAAACTCCAATAGCGGTTTAAGCTAATGTCGGCTAGATCCAATTGTGCTCCTTCACAATCCCAAAATGCCCCTTCTAGTGCAGCTTTAGTGGAATCTGCAATAGGCGCATCCAACACGCTCATGTTGAGTAGAGCTTTGTCGCTCATCTTGGAGTTTCAGCCGGCCAGTAGCAAGATCTACGCAATCTTTACTGTTGCCCTTCTCAATCAACTCGTGTGCGATGCACTGAGAAGAAGAGACATGCTATCTCCAGTCGGCGTGCGTAAGCTGATCTACAGGCGGGCCGTCCCTGGTACACTAGTTAGGCTTGGGACAACGGGGCAGCTGAGCTGCGGGAAGACGTAAGACGAGGCTCACATGGATCACTGCAAGGCTTTCTGGCTCAATGAATAATGTGTTGTATTTTTGGCGTGTACTGAGTTAAATGATGCAGATTACATTGATATAAAGGTACAGCAGGAAAGAACATACTGGCCGTCAATCTACAATGAACATAGAATTGGTAAGTAGAACTCAGTGTGAGGCATTTCGTTTGAGTTGTAGGGAGAGAGAAAATTACTTCAGAATACGTACAAACAACGTGTAGCACAATATCCAGGCCTAGACTGGTGCCGCGCCACAAACTCCGTCAGCATGCATGCACAGCCTTGCCCCGCGGCCGCCTCAGCCAACTTGGCTCTTCAACCCAGCCGCTGTTGACGCAGCAGCAACATCATCGAAAAAAGATCTCGACAAATGGTGCTTGCATAATGACCACAACCGTCACATCCCACGGCCTTGTACGGGAGGGAGCATGGAGTGCGGTGCGGCGGGCGCTAACATCACCAGGCTCGGCGTGGCCAGAGCCCACGGTTTCGATCGGCCGTAAAATCGGGAAGTTTGGTAGCAAGGGACTATGCTGGGAGGCTGTCGGTCCCGCACGAGAAGTTTTCAACAAAATCCGTCCTCGCCTCAAGGAGCATCTTGAAAGTGGCGTGGAGACTATATCATCATGGGTTACCTGGTCCATGTACATGATTGGAAAAACCCCAGAGTGTGCGAGTCCAACGATTTTGTTCTGCTGCGAAGTCCCGTCACATCGCAAGCTGGTGAGAAATGTCATCAAAGAAAGCGGTATCCTTGACAAATATCCAGGTATCAAGACTGCCGATGCTCCTCGACCACCAGATTTTAATCAACTCATTCGCCTGGCGGAGGTCCACGGCGAACTGGGATCGGGCACTGTCATTGAAGGACTCGCCGCACCGCATGGAAATGCCTGCGGCATGGAACTCACCATTAGTGCGGGATCAAGCGGCCTACTCCGAAGCAGACGCGCTACCGTGGGTGGTGTTATTCAGCTTGGCGAGCGATATTTCTACTTCACGGCTGAGCACGCATTCCAAATTGACAGCGAGGAGGGCTCGGATGGCAGTTTCTCGGATTCATACGACTCTGAAAACGACAGTGATTACTCTATCGACGAAGACATTAGCAGTGAAGTAATCGAAGACGCGAAAGCTTTCGACTGTGCAGCAATTGGCAAGCTCAACATATGCCATGCCAGCAAGAGCGATGGTTCGCAAGACGAACCGTCTAGTATCGTGTCAAGCATTGCACAGTCAATGAGCCCAACGGAAAAGAGAGCGATCAAACAAACAGTCCGACTTTCGTCGGTTGCAATATCTTCTGGAGCTGATCCCGCAACCACTCTTGACTACAGCCTCATAGAGGTGTTCGATGCCAATCATCAGGTTCCAAACTCTGTACATTTTGGCGAAAAAGAGTTGAGTGTCTCTAGCATAGTCACCGACGGGCCGAGGGATACAACAGTGCTTGCCATTACGTCTAGAGGTGTACTCCCGGGGAGACTGTCCGGAACAAGCATGTGTACCAGTATGGCTACTGTCAGCACTTATCAAGAGGTTTACTATGGTGTTCTCGATTCACCTCTCGAGCACGGGGACTGCGGTTCATGGATAATCGATGCCAATACTGGTGATTTATTCGGCCATATTATTGCCGGCTCTCCAGAAACGGGCGCGGCGATGATTATACCAGCATTGTTAACATTTACCGATTTGGAGGATCGAGCGAAGAAGCAACCGAAGCTTCCAACAGCACCTTTTCCGTTTCTACCATACGATACCGAGCTTGACAAACGTCCCACAACGCAAAGAAAGCACAGTGTTTCAACTAGAGAATTTACCGAAGACGACATCGCGTGGACGAAAAGCGTCACAGCAAAATTCGTGAAATTGTTGCGACAAAAGCAAAAAGAAATTATTTTGAGAAGATACCAGGAGCCCAAAATCTCTACAGAAGATTCATCTACAGCAAATTCTTTGCCTCCGTCCTACGACCAGACTATTAGCGACATGACGGTCCGCGAACGATTCAGGAGAAAATTCCCCCTCATTCCAGAGCCACCTGCCGAGGGAGATAAAGATGCTCAGAAGTTTCGCAATACTCTCGACAATCTCTCATGCATACCATTACTGTACGAAGATGCCGGGTTGCAAGACCTGGCTCTGGCTATGATGCCTTTGGAGGAGATCTATAGCAAAGCAGCAAAGAATAAATTCGACTACGAAAAGAACGCGCCGCTGGCTGTTGCTAAAAGGCTGCCTCCCTGGAGCCTTATGGACTGCTCTATAATGGCCATGATGAGCTGGTTCAAGAACGAGTTCTTCACTTGGGTCAACAATCCGCCTTGCTCGCAATGCCAGTCTGCGACACTCGCCGTTGGAATGACGGCGCCAACAGCAGAAGAGTCGGCGCTTGGGGCCTCCCGAGTCGAACTATACAGATGTTCCAATATCGATTGCTCGTGTCTTGAGAGGTTCCCTCGATATAGAGACCCGGGCATCCTCTTGAGGACGAGGAGAGGTCGCGTCGGGGAATGGGCCAACTGCTTCGCTCTATTTTGTCGGGCGCTCGGAGCAAGGGTCCGCTGGGTGTGGACGGCAAACGACCATGTGTTCATCGAATTCTACTCCGAAAGCCAGCGTAGATGGGTACATGCCGATCCATGCGAAAACACTTTTGATCTGCCGCGGCTCTATAGCGAAGGTAAGTCGGACCAGTGGTCAGAGTGTTTTACTATTACTAACCTTTGTGTGTCAGGTTGGGGCAAGACGCTTACATATGCCATTGCTTTTTCGGTCGATGGCGCCACCGACGTCACGAGGCGATATGTACGCAAGGTGTCCCTCTTCAGACAGAGCCCTCGAACTCGATGCTCGGAAGGAGTCCTTTTGCACATCTTGCAGCAGATTACGGCGCTTCGAAGAAGCTCGTTAGGAGACCAGGAAAGGGCTCGTCTGAGGAAAGAGGACGAACTTGAGCAAGTAGAACTCGGCTCCTTTATAGTTGCCAGCGTCACCAGCGACTTCATGGCGAGCCTTGGCTCGCAAGGTACAGCGCAGAGCAAGAAGCTTGTTGCCGAGGCCGAGGCCGAGGCCGAGGCAATGAGAGAGCTGAGAAGGTCTGAGACGCGAGAGGCGTAATACGAGCCAATCCTGGATGACTTTATGATGAATAGTTACATATATATGCTCCTTAGGGTAACATATCAAAATAAAAATGATAATGAAATCGTTCTAGTGATGATGCAAGCAAGTTCCAGGCCAAGTGGGTAATAGGAAGAAGAAGCCACTTAAAGTAATACAAGTAGTAGCTTATTATTATTCTTGCCTATTTTTTTCAGTCTTATTCTTCCCATTGTCTCTTAATTCTCCTTATTTATCTTATTTGCCTTATTTCTTCCTTTTTTGGGTTTACTTTCTTTCTTTTCCTCTTCTTTTATAGTAGCTTGCAATCACCAGCGTCCTTTTTTGAAGCTTCAGTGGGCGACAGCGCTGAAGCCACCCCACCGCAGCACGTGCACCCGCGACATGAGCCCGTCACTGCCTGAATCCAATCAAAACAACATCGTTTGAGGATTTCAGTGCCAACGCCAAGCTCAAGCGGCCATGTCAGCTCTGACTGTGCGCGCCCGGCGGCAAAAGGTTTTCAAGGCCGTATTTCAGACCGATTTATCGCAGCCCACGCCACTTCTATGCTCTTCAGAGCCCGGCGAATCGTTTGGCGGGCCACCACCAGCTACAGCCAACGCGTCTGCGGGCGGCAGGCGTTCGGCGGGCCACGACGCCGGCATTTCGGATCAAGTGAAATGGGACAGGGCCTGGCATCGAGTCACATCGCGGATTCAACTTCCTACATCTGTCGCCGTCGAAGATTCGTTTGGCTCGTTGCCGCCTCAGTCGCAGGACGGTGATTTGGAGTTTTACGAAGCACTGCCCATCGTGCTCGAGCCAGCAGTCAACGTGCCCCGCGCGGGTCACACCGAAGACATTCTGCTATGGCACGCTCGGCAAGTTCGACAACACTTCGTGCATAATGTTCTACCGCTGCTCGCTGCCTGTGCGGGCCTCGCAGATACTTCACAAGTCGTCACCAGCACAGTGAACACCTTGGCGGCTGCCCACCGACAATACCTGAACGGTCTGCTGCTTGTCGTGAGAGGCATTCCCAGCGAGACTGCGGCGGAGACAGCAACCAGCACATTTAGAAGAGACTTGCACGCGGTCATTGGCAACTCATGGACGCAAGGCTTGATCAATGCCCTGAATCCTGCGCTCAGGCGATTACTACGCACAATTCTAAGTACCGGCCGTCGCTTCGATGGCACGCATGGTATTGAAAACCCTAGCGCATCGAGCGCTCGCGAAGAATTGCTGAGTTTGCTCGAGTCATTACAGAAGGTCGGTCTCGCCGGCGACAAGTTTCAAGTCCTCTTTGCAGAATTGATGGATAATTGCATGCATGAGTTCATCCAGACAGCCTACACCGGAGTCTGGGATGCTCCGGAAGTAAAGGACAGCAGCACAGGATCAACAATGCCTGGATGCATGGCACATCTCTATGGTTGGATAGAGAATCAATACGGGCGGCTAGCTGTGGAGGTCTTTGGCCGCCTGGGTGGCCAGGTCAAATGGGCTGATGTTGAACAATGGCGCGAAATTGCCATAGGTCGGCTAGCAACATTGCGAACACACGAGCTTTTCGATATTGTATTGCACTGGCCAGAGACCCGGGGTGGTCTCGATGACTTGGGGTATTCTGTTACCACACCCCAACGGCGGCTAGAACTGACAGACACCTTCTCAGCTGCTCTACAGCATCGACTGTTGCACCCAGGTCGATCCACACTGGAAATCCTACAGACGTACATTTCCATGATTCGAACGTTCCACGCACTCGACCATTCGAAAGTACTTCTTGATCGAGTAGTGCACGCCTTGCAGCTCTACCTTTGTCAAAGAGACGATGCAATCCGGATTGTTGTCACGGGTCTTCTCGCAAATCCCAAAGGCGATCACGCGATGGAGGCTAAATCAAAACTAGTCGAACTAGCTGTCGTTATAAACGAAGCATCGCAACAACAGAGAACAGCAATTGACGAGGAAGACCTTGATTGGGACGACATGAATTGGGTGCCAGACCCCGTCGATGCCGGCGTCAACTACAAACGTCCGAAGAACGAGGACGTTGTCGGTACCCTTATCAGTGCGCTCGGCTCACAAGACATCTTCATCAAGGAGTTTCAGCACATTATCGCAGAACGACTGTTGTCGAAGCAGCCAAGCTTCCAGCAAGAAATTAAGGTTCTGGGACTTTTGAAGAAGCGGTTTGGCGAGCACGCGCTGCAAAATTGCGACGTCATGGTCAAGGACATACATGATTCCAGGCGTGTCGATGCTGTGCTGCGACGCAACATACGCGGTGCTCAGCAGGCCGGCGCTCCAGCTCCATCATACCACTCGAAAATATTGTCACGTCTCTTCTGGCCAAGTTTGGCAAAGGAGTCGTTCAAGGTTCCTGCGCCTGTCGCGGAAATCCAAGCACAATATGAGGCTGGTTTCGAACAACTCAAGTCATCCCGGAAGCTTGGATGGTTGGACAACCTGGGCACAGCAACAGTTAGCCTAGAACTCGAGGACCGCACAGTCGAGGTTGAGTGCAAGACATATGAAGCCGCGGTCATCTACGAATTTCAGAGCGACGGCGCACAGAGCGATACGGGCGCGCAGCAGCGCACATTCGAAGAGATATGGCAGAGTTTAATGATCGACGAGGATGCGCTTGAGCTTGCACTACGATTCTGGGTGACGAAAAAGATTCTCAAAAACGTTGGTAATCAGACATATGTGGTCATGGAACGCCTGGACTCGGACGATGTCCCAGGTGATGGTCGCGACGACGCATCATTCGATGAGGGTGCCGAGGCGTCTGGCATCGCATCGCCAAAGAAAGCCAAGGCCATGGATCCCAAGGAAGTAGAGCGACGTATTGTGTATTGGCAGTTTATCCTGGGCATGCTCACGAATTCAGCACCAGCCATGCCGCTCAGCCAGATATCCATGATGATGAAGATGCTCATCACCGACGGATGCAGTTGGAGCAACGAAGAGCTGCAAGAATTTTTGGACGAAAAGATTGCAGCCGGGGAATTAGAATTGGCCGGTGGCAAATATCGGTTACTCAAGAAGTGAGGCAAGCCGCAAGAGTTACGAGAACTGAGTCACTTCGAACGTTCTTTCACCTGAGCTTCTTCGTAATGCGAGACCAAGGCCTGTTACCAGTACTTGTCGTTGTACAACCTCAGTCCGTGATGCGCTGCGCAACATCAGCCGCGATTATCATGGCACATTGTGTGAAATGTACTTTGACGGTACGACGAGTGCTCTTTGAGTGATTGGGTGGACTTTTTGTCAGAAACGTGAGAGGACTTGTTCATGGCATCTGACGGTTTGCCTTGTTCTGGCTTCATGAAAGAGGCATGTGATGATGACTATGTAATGTCACCTTGGAACCGCCAATGACTGGAGGACTGCAAGCAGTGTGTAGTCCAACCTCTGTGCTGAGGAGGGTGGACGAAACCACCATTTATACCAGCCAAAGTGCGACGCTACGGTTGCACAGTGCACGACATGAGCAGTTGTGGACCTGAGATGCGGTACGTGTGATGCACAACGCCTCGTGGCACGGATTTATTTTGGCTTTTTAACTGCATTGCCTCTTGCGGCGCCGCGGTGGTCGCTGTGCGACCTGAATGCGGCCCACGAGGCTGCCAGTGCAACGAGGCGTAGGCCGACGTCGATACCGGAGCCGTGATATTAAATTAGCTTGTTACAGTTGATGAATGTGATACCAAATAGATGTATGCTCCTGCATTGTGCGTGTGTACACGTTGTAGGAAAGTGATAGCATACATATGCATGATGTCTGATACTTGACGGCTCATATCGTAGCACAGCATATCGGATTATACACTCGCATGCACGGTTACGCGGAGGCATGCATGTTTACCAGAATGGGTGCTAACTGATGACTATGCGTGACTGGCACTGCAATTGGGGACATTGGTGGACTACTTCCATGCGCGGCTGAATTTTGTCTGCGCGTGTTTTAATGTGGGAAAAGGTTGATAGAGTACTGCTCAGTTGTCACTTTATAGTTCCGATGTCTCGGTATCATGGAGATGTGACCACCACTTTGGAGTGCTCGCTAGCACGGCATAGCTGGTATTCTGACACGAAGCATGCTCATCAACGCCAAAATAGAAAGAGAGACATCTCTCACATGTACGGGAGGCGTTGAAATTGGTGCGACTGTGAGTAAATGCAGGGCGACAGCGACCTAGTAAAGTCTGTACAACCACGGCCAAAGGGGGGGGGGCTTTCGCTGCTTCGCCGACATGGCGGCAAGTACTCTCCTCTGTGCGACGCAAATCGGCTTACAGCGATATCTGTAAAACGGATGGTTTTCCTGTTTCTGAGTCGGTTTGGAAGAATCCAGCCCGGGATCACGTCACTTTAAAAGAGCGAAAAGGAGAAGAAAAAAATAAGCAAATTGGTCGCTGGGAGGCTGGACTTGGTCAGCTGAAAAAGCAGTCGTATTGCAGCGGCAGTCGGCCAAGCTTGGCACATGACTCTTTTATCCGCAGCGGTTCTCTCTTCTCTCTCTGTTTGTGTATGTGTGCTTTGGCCGGCTAATAATAAGCCTCTGATTGACAATTGACAAGCCAAGCCTGTTGACGAGCTGTGCCCTGTGCGAGTCATGGTGTCTTAATGGCGTTTTTTTTTTTTGGCTTGGGTTGAACAGTAGTTTGGGTTGCAGGTAGCCGAAAAAGGCGATGGAACGGAGGAGGGTTTCGTGCCAATCAGTTGGTGGGCGGCACCGGATAATGACATGCCAGGAAAAGGGCGTTCGCCGCCCGCCCAAGCAGGTCTTGTCATGTCACTGTCACGCCGCAGGGCGGGATAACGAGGGAAGCGGAGCTCACGGAGAGAGAGAGAGAGAGAGAGAGAGAGAGAGAGAGAGAGAGAGAGAGAGAAAAGGTCAGCAGAGTCAGTGACCAGCTGACGATGATGGAACTGGCCGGTCGGTCATGGTGGCGGCGGTGCTGCCTCCCACGGCCTCCCTATCTAAGCTGGGGGATAGGTTCGGGTTTTAGGTAAGAGTGCTCGCGCGAAGTGGATTTTCTGGACCCTACAACCCATGATGGTGATTGCATCATTTCCGGGTCCTCGCTGCATTTCTCGTCTATGCTCGAGTTTGTTTCGGTCGGGTTGCTTCTTGATTACCCACAGCCAGCTTATTAGCCTGTTCAAAAGTCGAAAACAGACGAGAACCACTTGGTCGGCCAGCAGGCCAGGCTTCCCTGCTGCGTCTTTTTTTTTTTTTTCGCCCCAGTTGAAACTCACGTCGTTCATCGCCCAGTTCTGGCCAGTAAGAGTCAAGGAAAGACGAGCGGCTAAATGGGGCCTCTCTCGAAACGAATACCAGTACATGATGCCTGTGCACGGCCTGCTCTCTCTCCACCGGTGCAGGACTGTAAAGAGATCCGCAAAGTGCCCAAGGGGGGTAAATTAATAAAGGAAGAATTGAAATGCAGGTTTTGTGAGTGTTTCCCGTGTTGTCCTGGGTGGCAAAAGGGTCGACGTGAGGCTGAAAAAAGCCTAGCAAGCGTCGCATGGGCCTTTTACTCATGTTGCGAAGCGGCAAGAGGGGAAGAAGGGGGCCGAGAGGGGTAATTACGGCAACGGCATATAGTTATTTGTATAACGAGTAGGCTGCTTGCGCGAAACTCACCGACGTCGAAGAATGTCCCGAATGCGGAACGCGGACATGCAATGCAAGAAGCTTTGCTGTGGTGTGGCTTCTTCATCGGCTCCAGTTCTTTCTTGCGGTGGCTCAAGCCCAGCTTTGGCTTCCCACTCCCCTCCCTCCCGGGTCTTGCGGCGATGCGCTACGGTAACTACAATGATGGGCGGTGGGAAAGTCAGACTATGGGCTTCCTCACCGGAGTTTCTTGAAGCAAGTTCGTGGCGGGAAACGTAGCACGCGCGACGCAGAGAAAAGTCCCAAGTGGCAACATTTTTCCAAAGAGAGAAAAAAAAAGAAAGAAAGAAAAAAAGCACCGCCCCTCGCAAATGCGCGTTCATGCCGTCGGGCACTGCCCTGTTCAAATAGTTGGCACAGGACAACAAGGTCAGACAGAGCTTGTTCGTTGCGTTCTGAGATAAGCCTCGATCGGGACGGGCTTCGCTTTCGGTGAGGGTGCTGTCCGCCCGGTGGCTGTCACAGTAGGTCAATGTAACCAACACGGCCGTAATAATAGCAACTGTAACACAAAAAAGGCACATATGCGTGGGAAAAAGAGGCTGCGGCTCAGATAAGGACAGCACGCTGCTATATTGGTAGTGCTGTTCCAGTCCTACTGCGTCGAGACATTGCCGTACAAGTCTTTTTTTGGCGTCGACGTGGGCTAGACGAGGGGCAGAGGGCGCGCGCCCACAGGGCCACGACCAGACTACGCTTCGGCCCAAGTCAGTTCTTCTGCTCCTCTCGGCTGGCAAAGGTCCGTATCAACGCGCCAAGTTACACAAGCCAGGGAAGGGCGTGAATCGGGCTTCTTCAATAATAAACCCATTTTGTCTCGCAACTTTGTCGACGGCTGCTCCAAGCGTTGCCGACGTACATGTGCGCAGCTTAATGCAGAGACACAGAACGAGAGGGCGGCTGCAATAGAGCGCGTGACATCTAGTTGGCACAAATGCAGCGAGGTTGGGCTGCTGCTCATCACACACACCCGGTCTGCGGGATCATGGGTGGTGTCCCCATTTGCCGGGAGGGCTAACTAGACAGGCGCCAGCTTGTTTGTAAATCGGGCTTTTGGGGGGGGCTGAGAAGGAGGTTTCCCTCCTTTGCCGCATGCCAGTCGGGCCCTTTTCGAGGAAGCGAAACAAGGTTCCCAATGTCAATTTCGGGGAACCATACGTGGTCGTGTACGTTTGCGTCGGCGGGCTGCCACTATTTGCGTCTCTGTTAATATCATCATAACTGCGGAATTATTCTTGCCACTAATAACTTCATAATACTCGTGAGATCCCTGCCACAAGCGGACAAGAGCCACCTTCATTCCGGGCCGGAAGGCCGGGTGTTTTTGAGACGCACGCCCAATCGTCGTCTTTTTTTTAAGTTGACGCCGCCATCACTTTCACCACACTCCCACCACCACCCATTCACTGCCTTTGGCATGCTTTTTTGGGCGGCCGTTTCCTTTTTCCCTTTGGCTTGGTTGCTTTTGCTTTTTGAGTGGAAATGATCTGGCCCTTTTGCCTTGGTTCTTCACCACCACCAAAAAAAACCGCGCCCAGTGGCGAGACAAGCAAGAAAAAGACCAGACGGGACGGCCAAGCTCCTCCGCCCATCTTTTGCGCGCTCCTTTTTGTTTCCCTTCCCCCTCTTCTCGAAAAACCCCCAAAGCATAAACCCTGGTCACATCCCGGAGCAGAGGTCATAATTCGGTTTCCTGGCCCGGTCGTCATCTGCACCACCCAGAGGCATTGAGTGACGGGACGGGGGGGGGCTGTTATAAGTTAGTTAGTTCCATCACATCTCTCCCACCTTTGCTTCCAACTTGACGCATTCCCCGCATCTGGGCAGCGCCCGCTGAAATAACTAGTTAGTTAGCAGCAGACCAACTCTCATGGTCATCACACGCCCCCTCCCCTCCGTTCCTGTCCACGAGTCCCTTCTTTTGGGCAGACGTCCCGCCCAACCACGTAGTTAGAGTAGTGACTGTGGCAGCTTTGGCCACGCGAAGGACTGGACCAACCGAGTGAATCAGCAGCCGCCGCAGGCTTGGGTCTGCTTGCCTTTCGCAGCTGCTAGTTCGCCCTCATGCATCCACAGGTCGCGACGACGCTCGCCGCTCCTCCGCCACCCACCACCAGAGTCTAAGAGTCGACACAGTCTTAGTTTGCTTCTCGATAGCGTAATGCATATCCGTGGCCAAGCACCACTCTCTTGCCCTCTCTCGGTCGGAGTAGCGTGACATTGATCCCCGGTTGAAGCAAGTCCTGGCGCCCCCCCCCCCCCCCCGGTCTCATGCCATGCTCGACCGAGCGCCCGCCCGCCGCCGCTGGCCCTCTGCATGTCGGCCATTATTACCAGGATTCTTCTGACTTGGGGACTTTTTTTGCCTTTTATTCCTGTTGTTGGCAACCACCCTCGCTCGGCGCTTTTTGCCTTCCCCTCGTCGCCCGCGTCGCCTTCTTCCCAGTCTGGAGCATTCTCAGCCGCCCTTTGTACTGGAAACGCTCTCGGCGCTTCTTGTCCCTCTGCTGTGGCTTTCGCTGATACGGCTTTTCTAGGCTCTGGTATCACCAGCCTCTTACATGTACTTGGATTGTACAATTCACGACCACGCACGCACAGGCACAGAAACATACAAGCAAAGTCAAGATTTTCGACTGGACACGGCACACCAGTGGACAAGTGCTCCCAGCATACATACACACGCCCAAGTCCATACATACATATCCACCTGCATGCCCGCTCGCAGCCTGGTGCTTGCTTTCCCCTCCGTTTCTACTTGCAAAGCCTGGTCCAACAATCTTGGGGACCTTGCCGCATACGCCGCCGCCGCCGCCGTAGTAGCTCCCAACCTGGAGGCCACCAACCAGCTCATTCGCCTTTTCTGTCGTTTATTAGCTCTTTTTCTTTTCCTCATGCTCTTCTCGTCAGAGATCCAGAAAAAAGGTGCAGCGCAAGTCTGTCTCTCCAAAAAAGAAACCCTGCTGCCTCACTTGCAGTTTTATTAATACGCGCTTTGCGTCGCCCGCCTCCGTGGTCGCCGCCGCCGCCGCTTTTCTGGACCGCCTGATCCCTCCTCGTCTGTCCCCATTTGTTAGTTGTCCAGGCCTCGACACCTTTTTTTCCACCTTTTGGCCTGTCCCTTGTTCCTTGTCGCAGGTGGCTCTCTGTCTTGCTATTTTACTCCATTTTCTTCTGCCGACGTTGCCTGCATCCGTGTCGGGCCTGGACTGGCGTGACTGTGTCATTCAGCACGCCTTGATTCCACATTTGCATCTGGCCACATTGCCGCCGTTTTTTTCTTCTTTGCATCTCATTTTCCTTTCTTCATCTTGGCCTCCCGATTCTCCAGGCTTTATCCATCGCTACCTCCTTCTGCTTTACCCGTGTCAGCGCTCGTTCGTCCGAGCCTGCTTACTGCCCGCAGCCGCCACCAGCTCCGCCGACGACCGAACTGTACTTGCCTCCTGCCGGCCAGGTTACCAAGTCCGCTGTTTATCTTTCCTTCACTGCTGGACAAACTTGTCTTCTACGGCATCTCCTCAGCCATTTTTTTACAAATTTATCCTTAAGCCCAACCTCGCGGTTCGACTTCTTCTATACCTCGCCACCTAGTCTCTCGCTTGCCCCGCACGCCGCCGCTTCACATCATAGCCTTGAACCCAAATATCGTCGACGACAGAACCGCCCCGACATCTTTCTTTTCTAACCAGAGACGCCTTGAGCATATGCGAGGAAGACCATCAGGCAGTGCCACATTCCCTGTTTCCGAAAGTCGCAGTGTCTCGGCAAGACAATCTGGCGGATCAGCCGCCCTCTTTCCCGGCACACTATGGATCCTCCAGGAAGAGTCGTAACGGACGAAGAGGTTTGGCAGTTCCGCACTTCTCTCGACGCTCTAAGACGCAATCGCAATTTAGCAAGAGAAAATCAGGCGACAATGGATCATACAAGAAGCAGATCCGAACAGGAGGTTCCGCCTGCCCGGTCTAATCCCGGTGTTCGCAGACGGTTTTCTCATATAACAACAGATGACCAAACCGGGGTTTTTCTGAATATGCTGAGACAGAAACACTTGGCATCGAAGAACGCGCTAGAAAGTCTAGAGGAAGTCGACTTGGGGGAACTACCCGAGGACGACAGAAGTAAGTGAACCTCGCCCAGCATTCTGCCGGTTCTTTACTAATTATTGGGCAGCGTGCGTGATTTGCTACAATGAGTACGAAACACAAAGCCCCGAGGGTTTTTATGAGAAGCCCACCAGGCTTCCCAAGTGCAAGCACATATTCGGCGACCGTTGTATTCGAAGGTGGTTTGAGGAATCGGACCGGTGTCCTTATTGCCGCGAGAGGCTGCACGATGCCCGCGCACCGCCATCCACTCGGGTTTTCTTGGACATGATTAGAATTAGAGGCTGGACGGAGGGCTCAGCGATGGCTGAAGACTTTTACCGACGAATTATGGCCGGTGAAGATGTTCGCCCTATTATTCGGCGCGGCGTGGGCGCCAGACGTCCTCCTCCGGACAATGACGAGTACGACAACTCATCTCGTAGGACCCGACAGCGTCGTTCCAGTCCGCCTGCCGTCGAGCAAGAGCTTCCGTTGCCCACGCAGAGCCGTTCCCGTCCGTTGAGCGCCGAGCAAGAGCCTCCGTTGCCTAGACAGAGTCCTGGAAGTCTACGCCAAGCAATACAACAATGGGCCACACCAAACTCGCCCGTACAGGCATCGCCGACGCAGATAGGAAACTGGTCAAACACCCGTCTCCCTATGGTGTCTGCACGTCCTGAGCCGCCCGGCCGTACCGTGGAGGATCATCCGTTGCGACATCACTTTACGAGTCGTGCAGATCTGCATCGAGCAATGCAACAACAGCAACAAGCCACTTCGCACTCGCGCAGACAAGCATCGCCGATGCATACAGAAGTTTCTTCCAACCCTTGGGTCTCCATGGGGTCTGCACCTCCTGGGCCGCCCAGTAGTATCACGCAAAATGCTCCGTCACAGTATCAATCGAACCCTTGGCTCTCTATGAGTTCCGCGCCTCCTGGTCCGCCCGGTGGTATCGTGCAGAATGCTCCGTTGCGGTATCCGTCGTCAAACCCTTGGCTCTCCGCAGGATTTGCGCCTCCTGGGCCGCCCAGTAGTATTGCACAGAATGCTCCATTGCGGTATCAATCTCCGGCTCGGCCCGCTCAATCAACGGTAGTGTACCAGCCAAATTGGGCAGTACATCCATCGACGACACGCCAGGGCACGTTCACAACAAATGTCGGCGCGGCTGCGAACTTGTATTCCATGCCGAATCCGCTGCAATATGGCGCCCAAGCATCACAGATGGGACATGGGGTCCCCACCGAGACTCCTATGAATTCGTACGAGCAGATGTTATATGCGGCTTCAGCCGAGACTCCTATGAATCAGCACGGGTACATGGAGGACACGTACCCAAGGGAACGGGGCTTCATATGAGTCAAGTCGACGGTCTCCTTGGAGCACGGCTGTCTGAAATATGGCCAAAAGCCAGGCGGCGGCAGAACCAAGCTTTCTATATTTCGAACCTCTTTTATCCTTTCCCCACCTTTTTTTGGTGGTCAAACAGCGTTATACACCTCTAGCATTGTGTCGGCGTTGCGGTGGTTACTTGCTTTTTGCATATCATCCGCGCAGCTGTTGTGCTGCGTCGGACTCCACTTATTGCATGAATTGGCAGATAGATTTGGGATTTTCTTCTTCTTTTTGATCTTGGTACTTCTTCATGTTTAATGACATTTTTAGAAGCCAGCGTGGTGTGGCTGCCAGAATAGCGAAACGAGCGAGAATGTAATGGCGGCAGACCTTTTGTTTTCACTGCATTGACGAAGATGAGACCGTGAACAGATTCCAAGAGCGACTATCCACGCTAACCTTGTGACGTGGTTCTGGACATGTAAAAGACAGAAGAAGTGGATTTACAACTAACAGAAGCGACGCAGCATAACTTTCGAGCTGAGTTGCGCATACAGGTCGGCGGTACAGGAGCATGTTACAGTTGGAGGAGGCATGTAGGGTAGCAGTGATCCAGCGGTGAATACGCCACATCTGGCCGACACGTGTGGTGGCGAATTCCCCGATGACAGGAATGCAGCATATCGCAGATGGAGGGGAGGATCTGCCTGCGATTCATGTCGCTTGAATTGCTAATTTATCGTTATCATGAGCGACTCGACCATGTATTTTCCGCACCCGCACGCTGCCAAACGCCGTGTTTATTGATTCTGGGCCGAGCCAACCCTGCTGGGCTGACGTTGACGAGGCAGCCAGCTGTCGGGGCTCCACATGGGTTGTGGCTTGACTGCTGCTAATTGGTAGTGAAACAGAAGAGCAATGGAACTATTTTGCAGGAGGCAGCCACAGCAGAGAGCTTGGCCAGTGGTGCCACGACAGCTGTGGCGCTAGGGCTAGGATAGGATTAGCGTACCGCTGCTGTTAGATGAGCTGCGTCGGCTGTCGTGTCTCGGGACAAGGCAGGGTGGCTGCGCTGCTTGTGATTCGGGCTTCCGTGCATTACGTTGACACCGGTATTGAGTTGGAGTATCAACAGCATATCAGACCCCAACCATGGCGTTCAGCATAAGATAGCTTTGCCCGACGTTCATCTGGCGGTCTGAACAAAAACAGAAGAATGGACAGGAGACCCACTACTCCATTGTGCCCATTGTTGGAGAGCTGTTAGCTCCTGGCGGAAGAGTCGAGCGTGTCGAATGAGAGACCATTTTGCATGCGTAAAAGAGCAAGCTATAACCGAGAAATGCAACTAGATCCAGCACTACAGCAAAAGCCTGCCATACTTGCATCATTAGCTTTCCTGCTGCAACTGCAACCTCGCCCTCGGCGCTGCTAAAGCGGCGTCGCGCACAAAATTACTGCGACGGCTCTAGCGTCATCCCCAGCCACCGCACCTTTTCAGCGGAGCGGCTCGGGTCGATGGGTCCCCCGCCAGCGCTATCCTCCTCAGCTCTAGCGGCTCATCAACAGCGTACAGTGGGTGAAGCTGGCCTGCAGCGCTCAGTCGCAGGCACCGTCAGGCCCCCCGTTTGCCTGGCCCCCAGGCCTTGTCCTTGTCCAGGATCCTTGTAAGTCCTCCTGCGCAAGGGCCGCTGTCCACTTCAAATCAAAACATTCATTTTCGTCTTCCATCCTTTTTCCCACCTCAAACCAATCCAGAAGCCGATATACCGAGTACATGTTTTCTGCTGCCCATGTCTCATTCTTTGCTTGTCCGTTCACTCCTTGAATAGACGCCTGGGATACAGCAGGAATAACCACACACAACCTCCCCTCACCATGGCGCGGGAGACTCGCCAGAGTCGGGATGACTCTGACAGGCGCAAGCCTGATCGCGAGCGAGATAGAGACCGGGATCGAGATCGAGAACGAGACCGTCGCCGTGACCGAGACGGGGACGATACCGACCGACGTAAAGAGAGCGATAGCATCAACCGCACCCGCGCCCCCGACTACAGCTCGATGCCCAACCCGACATCCTTTATGAACATGCCCTATGCGGCACCATCCTCACCCCCTCGCCAATATACCGCTCCCATGACCGCCAAGGCCCCAGGCAACCAGAGAAGACGAGCTCCGTCCGGCTCCAGCTCTGGCAGCTCCACCGCCTCCTCGCTCATGGACATCTCCAGACACTACCCGCAAAGCCGTTACGGCGGTTTTCTGGGCACCTTTTTCAAGGCGCCGTCAGAGCGCCGCCGCCGCAGCGCTGCCCGCCGGGCTGCTCGCTCGTCCAAGCGACGCACCTCCTTCTACTTTGGCGGCACCGGCAACTCGTCCTCCTCGTCTGTCAACTCGGATCTCGCCTACGGACACGGATACATTCCGAAGGACTTGACCCCCAACGGATACGCCCCTAGAGTGCGCCGTCGCAGCTCCGGTGGCAGCAACAGCTTCCGCTACGGCGCCGCAGTCGCCAGCGCCAGCGGTCGCCCCGGCAGAAACAGGGATGCCGATGTCTCTGACGGCCCGCGCAGGCCCGAGGGCCCCACGCGCGGCAAGACGGACGAAGAGATTCTCGAAATCGGCCGCCAGCTGTCCGACCTGGCGCGCAAGCAAAACAAGCATGATCTCAAGGCCGCGGGCTACGTCAAGCCCACCATGCTGGCGGCGGCGGCGGTGGGACTCGGCAAGTACCGCAAGAGTCGCAAGGAGTCGCGCTCCCGTGGAATCGGCAGCTCCAAGATGCATGGAGAATCGTCAAGTGACGAATCCGACTGGGAGGATGCCTCGGACGCAGAGAGCGACGGCGCAGACTCTGTTCTGGCGTACGGCTCTGTCGTCGGCTCTGCCGTGCGCCCCAACGTGACTGGTAGTTCCAGCCACGGCGTTGGGCCGTTTGCGAGCGGCGCTTTAATGGGCGGCGCTGGTGCTGCAGCAGCCGCGGCTCTGGCGGACCCTCAGAGACGAAACTCTGTCGTCGACCCTCGCTTATTCGGCCCCGTCAACTCGCTGCGCGGCATGATCAACACGCCGTGTGGCTTTGGCCAAGACCCGCATGCCCCCTCTTCCAACACATACCAGACGACGGCGGGCGCCCGTCGATACGGCTCCGGCCCCGAATCCTTGGACAGGCGCCCTATGCGGGAAGTCTACCCAATTACCACATCAGACCCTACAAGGTTTGATGCCGACGCCACGTCTAGACAGGAGCTGCCGCACCGCTCGCGCACATCCGTTCTGCCTCTTGAGCAGCCCATTCCCAAGCTGCCTGTTTCTTCCAAAGTCTATGATGCTGAGAAGCTGGAGGACTCTAGCCTCCGCGACTCTCGCCACGGTAAAGATCGTGACAGCCATGGTTTTAACGCCAGTACTGCTGCTGGTCTGGCGGCTGCCGCCATTGGTTCCGCTGGCGTCGCTGCCTTGGCCTCTGACCGCAAGGAGGACAAGAAGGAAAAAAAGGCTCTACGCGAGTACGAGCGTGAACGGGAGCGCGAGCGCGAAAAGGAGCGGGAGCGAGCTGAGCGAGATCGCGCACGTGACAAGGATCGCGAGCGCGAAAGAGAACGAGAACGAGAGCGTGAGCGTGAGCGTGAGCGCGACAAGGACCGACGGGACCGTGACCGTGATACGAAGCGGCGAGACAAGGACTCTGAAAAGGAGAAGGAGAAGGACAGCAAAAAGTCGAAGCGTGATTCGTACCCTTCCTCTAAATACGACGACAAAGACCATAAACGCCATTCCAGAAACGACGAAGAAGAAACGCCTCGCAAGCGTCGGGAAACGGAAACCAACTACTACATCGACTCGCCCTCGTCTTCTCGCAAGGATCGCAGCAAGCGTGACGTGGAGGAACCGCGCAGCGAACGCTCTCACTCGTTGAAGCGAGACAGCAAGGCATACTCCAGTCGCGACGATTACCAGAAGGACAATGGCAAGTCTGTTGACAGACATAACTTTAATCATAATCAGGGTGTCCCAAGCTCAAGGATCGATCCCTTTCTCTATCAAGTTGCCGACGGAGCCTTCTCCACGGCAGACCTGGCAGCCCCTGAAGGTCCTCCGGGTCGCCCATTGACACCCAACATTGTCACCGTTGAACGTGAGCCCAACTTTGACGACTACGAGCCGTATCTGCCACTGGCACCTAGTGAATCAAGACTGAGCCGAAAGGATTCTTTCGAGATTGAGGAGCGAAACCACGACTCCCACGACCACGCCAGGGGCCACGAGCGTGGTTCTCACGATTACGAGGAAGGCGAGCATCAAGCACGCAGCATCTACGACCAAGCAAAACATGCTACTATCCCTGTAGCTGCCGCTGCCGTTGCTTCTGCCATTGCTGTGGAGGCCGAGCGCTCCCGTGAACGCCGTCGCGACCGCTATGACGAAGAAGGATCTCGAGACCGCAACTCTTGGCGCAGAGACACCGTCCAAGAAGAGGCGGACCGATACTACAGAGAATCCGTCATTGCCCGCAAGATCGAGGAGGAGCAGATCCGCAGCCAGACGCCCGAGAACGACAACAGCCAGCAGGTTAAAATTGTCACGCCTCCCGAGATGCACGAGCGGCAGAAAAATGTCGGTCCATACGATGCGCCCAACGCCGATGTGCGGATCGACAACCAGATCTTCCCTACGGAAGCCAGCAGGTTTGAGAAGAAGAATGGTAAGCGCAAGTCTAGCTTCAAGTCGCGGGACCCATCCTGTGAAAGAGACCGACCTGTCCTAAACCTCGTCTTCCCCACACCCCTACCTAGTAGGGAGCCGACTCCCAGAATCGAGAAGCAAACGACCAGGGGCCAGCCCGAGACACGCAAGAGATCTGACTCGTCCGCAGAAGTTGTCATCGGACCCAAGGGAGACCTCGTCAGAGCGGAGCCGTCCAAATCCGTCACCTGGGGCGAGAACTCGACCAAGAGTTTTGAAGTAGAGAGTGCTGACGGTAGGAGCGATGTAGAGAAAGAAAAGGTAGCCGAGCCAGAGGAGAAGCCGAGAGCTAAGCTGAACAAGTCGAGCCCGTGGGGTATCATTGCTGCTGCCGTTGCTGGTAGTAGCAGTGAGCCCTCTGGCGAGCCCGAGACAGTTTCCAAGCGCAAGTCGGACAAGCAAGAATACGGCTCCAAGATCTCTGATGTGCGCGGTGTTGGCGCCTCAGGAGGTCCCGAGCAAGTCTACCATGTCGACACGCGTGACCAACCTCCTGTCCCTGGCCCTAAACCTGCCAGCCCTACCAGGAACACACTACCCGGATCATTCGCCGACGACGTTGAATTTGCAGCCACTCTCGCCGCTGGACTCAAAGATACCGGCTTTGATTCCAATATTGTCGTCGATGACCCCACGTACCGACGACGTGACTCGCCCCCAGGCACGAGGGAGGCAAATGGCGACGAATGGAACCATAGGTCCATGTCTGATATAGTCATGGGTATTGCAAGCAAGAAGGACTCCAGCCGTTCCGTGGTGTCCGAACCTGGCGGCGTTCTGCGCGATAAGCCTGCCAACGGCAACGGTAATGTAGAGGATGAGTGGGAGACGACCAAAAAGCTCAGCAAGAAGGATAAGAAGAAGCTCGATAAGCTCAAGCGCCAGTCTCTGGATCTTTCCGAACCGAGCACCCCTACAGAGACGGCTCCTGACTCCTCCGAAACCCCGACCTTTGAGGATGCCGTCGAGGACCTGTCCAAGCTTTCCAAGAAGGAGCAGAAGCGACGCGAGAAGCAGGCCAAGGCCTTGGCTCTTCTCGAGGGTGACGGCCGCGACCCCGTGCCTGAGCCTGCAGCTGAACCTGAGGTCGTTGTTGAGCGCTCTCAGCCTAGTGAAGTTTTCGCGGACGACGCCTGGGAGGAGTCTTCGAGCAAGAAAAAGAAGAAGAAGAGCCGCAAGAGCCAAGACGCCGCCCCGGAGGAGATTGTCACAGTACCCGCTGACGCTTTCGACGATTTGCAGTCTCTGCGAAAGTTGGACAAGGACGACGTTGCACCTGGTGGTGGAACCGTGGACGATTGGGACACGCCCACCAAGTCGAAGCGCAAGTCCAAGTCAGACAAGGATGATGCTGCACCTGTTGACGGCATCGTGGACGATTGGGACACGCCCACCAAGTCGAAGCGCAAGTCCAAGTCGGACAAGGACGACGCTCCCCGCTCGATTGCCGAGTCTGAAATTTCCACCTCGAGCAAGAAGAGCAGCAGCAGCAAGTCGAAGCGACGAAGCGGCACTGAAGGCGAATTTGACGGCTACGGCAGCGACGCAAGCAAGAAGAGCAGCAAATCTAAGCGACGAAGCGGCACTGAAGGTGAACTTGATGGCTACGGCAGCGATGCTAGCAAGAAGAGCAGCAAATCCAAGCGCCGCAGTGTCGTGGAAGGTGAAGATGGCTACGGCAGTGACATGAGCAAGAAGAGCAGCAGATCTAAGCATCGCGAGGGTGATGATGGATACGGCAGCGATGCGAGCAGGAAGAGCAGCAGGTCGAAGCGACGTAGCGGCACGGAAGGTGACTTTGACTACGGCAGCGATATCCCCAGCCGTAGACGCAGCCTGTTTGATGACCGCGATGTCTCGTCTGTCGTCTCGGAAGCTCGTGGTGACGGCCGTCGCCGCGAACGCGAGAAGGACAAAGATCGCGATCGGGACAGAGATCGGGATGGGCGCAGCAGCAAGCGTTCGTCTCGCAACTACGACGACGATGACGACGCCCGCTCTGTCGTATCTGTTGCCTCTGCTCCCGGTGATGTCCGCAAGAGCAAGGAGAGCAAGCGCTCCAGCGGCCTCTTTGCAAGCATTTTTAAGAAGGATGACAAAAAGGAGAAGGAGAAGGAGAAGGAGTCTTTTTTAGATAATGCCGGCACCCTTGGCGCGGGTGTCGGCTTGGCGGGCGCTGCAGCCATCGTTGCTGCCGGCGTCTCTCGCTCCAATGCCACCGACCGCTCCTCCGAGGCCCATAAAGACGACAACGCTCGCCGGACCTCACGAGTCGAATCTTACGACTACGATACCTTTGACCCCGAGATTGCCCCACGCGCAATCAAGCCTGCCATCGATCCCCAGTATGGCGATCTTCTCCCTCTACCACCAAGCGAACCCGGCAGCCCGCGATCCGAGACGGAAGAGGACTTCCCATCGTTGCCGGATAGTCGGCCAGACACCCCCCCCGAGGAGCACGGCATGAGACGGGACCAGCTTGCGCACCGCCGCCGGCGCAGCACGCAAGAGACGCCGGTTAAGTCGCCGAGCAACACCGCCATTCCCATCTCGCTGCGCATGGGGCAGCGCGGTCCTGTTAGTCCTAGCGGCACTTATAAATCTCCTCCCACACCGTCTTCTTCTCAAACTGGCACTGCACCAGACTCAGCCACCAAGCGGTCCTCTCGTGGCACATCATGGCCCAACAGCAGCGAAATCAAGCCCCTTTATCTGCTCGAGCACTCCCGCCATGGCTCTACTGAGATGGTCATCAAGCAAGAGGATCTCCCCGCTCTCCCACCTTCCCAGTCTGCCTCGGAGATTTCCTTCACCGAGGACAACTCTCCTGCTGACCTTGCTTCTTCTGGCCTTCACATCGATACTCAGGACCTGCCAATCTCACTCGGACAGCACGCTGGCTCGCAGGAAAGCACCCCGAGAGCCGAGATCAGGCCCGAGTTTCCGTCCTACATGGACCAGGCACCGGTTACGGACGATCCCGATGCGGTCGACTCCATGTCCAAAGACCGAAGCTCCTACCTGCTCAACTCGACACCCTCATCGACCAAGACGACCGCCACTCTAGACAGCGAATCCTTACAGAGTGAACGCGGCTCGACCCCGAGCAAGCACCGTAGATCAAATGACATCATGCCCGAGATTACGGAAGACTTGACGTCGGCTGATGAGCGTTTTGAGGATGCTCTCGACATGCAGTCCGCTGGCTCGCGCCGCTGGTCGGAGGACTCGATGGCCATGCAAGACGCCCCGGAGCATCATGAGCCGCAACCCGAACCTGCGCCGCTGACAAGAGAGGCCCCTGCTCCTGAGGCAGAGCCTGTTGCGGAGCCTGATGAGTGGGCTGGTCTCAGCGCCAAACAGAAGAAGAAGCTCAAGAAAGCCAAGAAGAACCAGCCCCTGGACTTGAGCGAATCTGTAGCGGCTGAGCCAGCTACCGAGCCAGTCTCTGAACCTACATTTGAGCCTGTTCGTACTGTTGAGGAGCCTGTTACTTCGGTGGCTGAGGCCCCCGCTACCGTGGAGGATCTTGAAAAGACACCCACTCAAGGTGATGCCTTTGAAGAGCCAAAAAAGTCAAAAAAATCCAAGAAGAATAAGAAGAAGTCCCAGTCGTGGGAAGATGATGTTCTTGAAGCGGCGCCTATCGCCGTGGGCGCCGCTGCCATTGCTGGCGCTGCTGCCTTAGCAACCCAGGCTCCCGCCGACAAGACATATGCCGAAGAGCCCAAGCCTGACACCGAACTGCTGTCTTCCACCGACGTGGCCAAGGATGCTCTCCCTTCAGAGACCCAGGATGCTCCGTCAGAAGGCAAGAGCCTCCCTGTCGACACTAAAGATGTTCTTTCTGAAACCAGGGATCTTCCTGGTGAGACTGAACCTACTCCTGTTGAGGAGGCTGATCCATGGGAACTCCCGACGAAGAAGAGCAAGAAGAAGAACAAAAAGAAGGGTCAGCAGCTTGATCCTGAACCCGAGGTCGACTCAAAGCCTAAGGAAGAGCCTTCTTCCGAGCCCGTCGCTCTGGAGGATGCCGAGCAAGACAAAACGCTTCCTGCTGAAGAGCCAGTAGCTGAAGTCACCGCAGCCGAGGCTGAGGCCGCCCCTGAACTGCAGCCTGACAACGCCGACAACACTGTTGCAGATGCTACAGATGAGTGGTCGACACCTTCTACTTCCAAGAAAGATAAGAAAAAGAAGAAGAAGAAATCTCTTTTGCTTGACGATGTCTCCGCTGAGCCGAAACCAGTGGTAGATGCCGCCCAGGAAACTTCCCTCCCAAGATATGCTGAAGAGAAGGCTCTTCCTGCCGAGGATCCAATCGCAGAAATCAACGCAACTAAGACTGAGGCCGCTCCTGAACCGCAACCTGACAAGGTTGACGACATTGTTGCAGATGTTGCCGATGAGTGGTCGACGCCCTCTACTTCTAAGAAAGACAAGAAGAAGAAGAAGAAGTCTCTTGTGCTCGATGATGTCCCTGCTGAGCTGGAGCTAGCGGCGGAGACTATGCAGGAGGTTCCGACCACAGCAGAATATGAAGAGAACGCTCTTGCCATCGAAAAGACTGCTTCTATGGCAGATGCTGAACAATCTCGACCTGACGCCCCAACTGACATACTAGCCGAGGCTGCAGAGACTAATACCGTCGAGACTGATGATTTCTGGTCAACTCCCACTACTTCTAAGAAAGACAAGAAAAAGAAGAAGAAGAAGGATTCTGTTGTCCTCGACGATGCTGCACCTACTGAGGAGCCAGTTCCCACCGCTGACGACCAATTACCAGGGGCGGAGGATACTGAAAAACCTGAGCTTGTCTTGGACAGAGATGTGCCGATCGAAGAGAGCTTTGAGCAACCCGCTGTTTCTGAAGAACAGCGGGAGCAAGAAACTACTGCCAACCCCGAAGACGAGTTTGCTGTTGTCACCAAGGACAAGAAGAAAAAGAAGAAGGACAAGCGCAAGTCTGTACAGTTTGAGCCTGAACCGAAAGTTGTTATTCTGCCGCCTGAAATTGAGGCCTCTGTACCTGAAGCAGCTCAATCCGAAGCTCGTGGTGACGACGCTACTGTCCCAGCTCTCGAGGCACAGGACACCATGGTATCTGTGCAAGATTCCGTCTTTGACGAAACCCAACTGGATCTTGCCAGCGCGGACACCACGCAAACAGACAGCCAGCCCCCTCCAGATGACTGGAGCGACGCTTCTGCCTCCAAGAAAAAGGGAAAGAAGGGCAAGAAGAAGCAAAATGTCTGGGATCTGACTGAGGACTCTGCTCCGGAGAGCAAAGATACCGATTTTTCCAAGGGAATGGACTTTGAAGATGCAGCCCTGGCCGCCACTGCCACCGAGTCTGACAAGAACCTCGACTTTGCTGATGTAACAGCCGCTGCCGTCGCTGCTAAGAACAAGACGGACGCCGAGTCAGACGACGAATGGAGCAGACTCATCTCGGGAAAAAAAGTCGATGAGCCGAAGGACGACACCGTTGTCGCATCTCACCTGACCGAGGAACCCGAAATTTTCGCCGACATCTCAGACAAGCCAACCGTGGAATTGGGGCTCGAAGTTACCAAAGAAGCGCCCGCCTCCACAGAACCGCTCGTGGAGGAATGGCCGACGGCGACTGGCAAAAAAGGCAAAAAGGGCAAGAAGAACAAGAAGTCGACTTCTTCTTTCTCTTGGGACGAACCTGAACCCCAGGCAGACACTGCCGTCGCTACCGAGACACCTGCCGAGACTGTTCTCGAGCCTGAGAGTGTATCGAGATCCATCGATACCGCCGAGGTAGGCAATGCGACTGATGTAATGGCGGCTGAGCCTGTTGCCGAGGAGCCACTCCCTGGAGCCCCTGCCGAGCCCGTTGCTGACGATGCTGATTTTCTCTTCCCGGCCAAGATGTCCAAGAAGGACAAGAAGAAGAAGAAGCAGCAGGCTGCTCTAGAGGAGACTCTTGTCGATACCCCCAAGGAAGCTATTGAAGTCGAAACTGCGACACCGGCTGAGCAGACATCCGACAACCCACTCGGTGACGCTACTGATGCCGTCAAAGATGCCAGCGTAGAGCAAAACGACTTAGCTGCTCCAGCCATCGAGCCCATTCTTGAACCAGAGTCAGTCCCAGTGCAGCAGAAAGAGGCCAATCCCGATGACGAACGGGGTGGGTTTGTGACAAAGTCTTCCAAGAAGGACAAGAAGAAGAAGAAGAAACAAACTTCTATGGACGAGCCCAAACTCGAATCCACTGAGCCTGTGCAGCCCACTCCGCCTGTCGAGTCAACTGAGGCGGTCGAGTCTACTGAACCTGAGATCAAGGCGGCCGAGTCTGAGACGCCCCTTGAAGCTGCCTTAGGTCCTGTTGCTGAGGCAAAGTCTGCTGAGCCGGACCAGGCGAACCCCGACGACGAGTGGGATGACTTCTCTGCCAAGCTTTCGAAGAAGGACAAGAAAAAGAAGAAGAAACAGGTAAATTTGGAAGATCCTGAAGCGGTAAACAGCGAGCCAACACCCCCCGTTCCCGAGCCTGGATCGGAAGTCAAGGATGTTGACGCTCCCGCGTCGGCAAACACTCAGAGCGACGAGTTGGCGCAATCTCAAGAAGCAAACATGGACGACGAATTTGGCGGATTCACTACCAGATCTTCCAAGAAAGACAAGAAAAAGAATAAGAGGGAGTCTGCCCAGTTTACCACTCTTGAGGATGAAAAGCCCTTTCCCAAGGAGCCCCTGCCTGTGGGAGAGCATGCACCGGAAGCAATTGCGGCTGAGACACTAGCCCAAGACGATGCCGTACAAGCTGAAGTTGAGCCTGCCTCCAAAGAAATTCAGCTTGAGGACGCCTCGCAGCCTGCTGTGGCCGCTGAACCCGAGGACGAGTGGGCTACCTTCTCTACTAAATCCTCGAAGAAGGACAAGAAGAAAAAGAAGAAGTCTATGAGTGAGACTAGCCCGCAAACGCTGGAAGCTACTGTATCCGAAGAACCTGCGGTTGAGCAAATAGTCGAACAACCTACTGAGTCTATTACTGCTACCGGCATGGTCGAGGAGCCTAAAGAGTTGAGTGAGCCATCTACCCAGACAACGACAGAGGATCCTGCAGCAGAGGACGAATGGGCCGATTTTACGACAAAGTCATCGAAAAAAGACAAGAAAAAGAAAAAGAAGTCGATGAGTGAAGCCATTCCGCTGTCGGAGGAGCCTTCTACGAAGCCGCCAACTGAGCTGCCAGTGGAAAACCCGGCCGATGTTTCGGTCGAGCCGTCCGCCGAGACTACAATTACCCCTGATACTGTCACAGAAATCAAGGACTCGGCAGAGCCATCTATCGAGTCAACAGCAGAAGAGCCTACGGCGGAGGATGAGTGGGCCGGTTTCACTACTAAGTCTTCGAAGAAAGACAAGAAGAAAAAGAAGAAGTCAATGAGTGAAGCCATTGCACAGCCTGAGGAGACACCCGCCGAGACACCCGCCGAGACACCCGCCGAGCCTTTGGTAGAACAACCCTTCAAGAGCACTGAGGTTGCCCCCCAGGCTGAGAACGACAACTCTACGTCTCCGTCTGAAGTCGAGCCGACAACGAAAGAAGCTGAGCCTGACGATGAGTGGGGCGGCTTTACCACCAAGTCTTCGAAAAAGGACAAGAAGAAGAAGACGAAGTCACTTGCTGAGGCGGCCTCAACTCCGTCAGATGAAACTGTCAATCAGGCAAAGGACGAACTTCCCTCCGAAGCTGTGGCGGAACGTGACTCGCTTGAAACCGACAAACTGCGATCTGAACCCTTTGCAGACCCCGTTACTGAGCCTGTTACGGAAACGGTTCCTGAGCCGCCTGTTCAGGAGGCTGAGGCTGAAGATGAATGGGGTAGTTTCACTGTGAAATCTTCCAAAAAGGACAAAAAGAAGAAGAAGAAGAAGTCCATGAGTGAAGCGACCACAACTCCGGAGGAGGAGCCCGTCACCCAGCCTGTTAGCGAACCTCGCGCTGAGCCTACTTCTCAGGCCGAGGAGGGAATCGACTCCCTTGAGACAGCCACCCGTTCCGAACATGTCCCCAAATCTGTTCCCGAGCCTGTCACAGAGCCTGCCCCTGTGACGCCAGCTGAGGAAGCTGAGGCAGGGGATGATTGGGGTAGCTTCGCAGTGAAGCCTTCGAAGGACAGGAAAAAGAAGAAGTCCCAAGAAACAGCAGTGGAGCCAACTCCTGACCCTGCCACCGACATAAACGAAGAAAATCCCGTCGAACTGCCCACCGATATCATTTCCAACGCCGAGACCCAGGAAACAGTTCCCGATGTTTCTGAGAAAACAGGCGCCAAGGAAGCAGAGGCAGAGGATGAGTGGATGGCAGGTCTGTCCAAGAAGGATAAGAAGAAGCTGAAGAAAAAGGGGCTTGCCGCTGCGGCTCTTGGAGCTGCTGCTGGTGCCATTGGAGCCAGCACATTGATGGACGAGCCTCTAGAAGCTGCACCAGAGCCAAACCCTGTGCATGACGACAAGGAGGTCGAGCCTGTAACTGATTCAGCTCCCGCTACAACTGAATCTGGATCCGATAAGTTCATCACGAAAGCCATGTTGAAGAAGGACAAGAAGAAGGCCAAGAAACTCGGTCTTTCAATGTTCGACATAAGTGAACCTGCGCCAGCGACGGAGGAATTTGGAGCTACGGAGCCGACTGCTGAAGAAGCAGCTCCTGATTTTCCTGCCTCTGAGTCCTTCAAGTCATCGTGGGCTGACGAAGTGAATGACGACGATTGGCCACGCGAGGAGCAGGCAGTTGTGATAGCTCGCGAGCCTGTTGACGAAACCGGGTTCGAAGCGGCTGCAATCTCTAGGAAGAAATCAAAGAAAGACAAAAAACGCAAATCTGGGCTCGATTTTACCAGCCCTCATCCTGAGGCAGCTGCCGAGGCTGATGCTGCCGCTATGCCTGCCAAAGAGCTACCTGGATCAGAACCTGCTCCTGAGATTCCTACAGTCCCAGAGACCGAAGCACCAGCAGCTGAGGAGGACGAATGGGCTTTACCGACCAAGAAAGGCAAGAAGGGCAAGAAATCCAAGCGACAGAGCACCCTGGACGTGGAACCTGAGCCTGTTCTAATAGAGGAACTCGTTGCGGCCACACCAGAAGCTATTTCCGAGCCCGAACCCGTCCAGCAAGCTCCTGCTCCAGAGCAGGCTCGTGAGTTTGGAGTCGAAAAGGCTGCTCCCGAGACTGCTCCGGCCGAAGCTGAAGCCGATGACATGTGGGCCATGCCTTCTAAAAAGAAGGGCAAGAAAGGCAATCAAGACAAGTCCATCTCCTTGACTGAACCCGAAGTTGTGGATGAGAAGCCAACGCCTGAGCCCGAAGTCATTGACGAAAAGCTTAACGCTGAGCCTGTTGAAGAGGTCGTCGCCACGGCCGCTGAAGCGGCTGATGACGAATGGGCTATGCCTTCAAAGAAGAAAGGTAAGAAGGGCAAGAAGGTTAAGTCGGTCGCGTTGGCTGAACCTCCAATTGTGGAGGAGACGCCAGTGCCTGAGCCCGAAGCCATCGAGCAGCCGCCAGCGCCTGACCATGAAGCCATTGAGGACAAGTCTACCCCCGAGTTGGCTGAGGAAGTCATCACCACGACTCCTGAAGCAGCTGATGACGAATGGGCAATGCCGGTAAAGAAGAAGGGCAAAAAAGGCAAGAAAGATAAGTCCATCTCCTTGGCTGAGCCTGAAGCTGTCGAAGAGAAGCCCATGGCCGGACCCGAAGCCATCGAGGAAAAGCTTGGCTTGGACCCTGCTAAAGAAGACATCATCGCGCCTGCTGCCGAGCCATCGCCATCAACAGCACCCAAAGCGGTTGACGACGAATGGGCCATGCCTACGAACAAGAAGGGCAAAAAGGGCAAGAAAGACAAGTCTATTTCCTTGGCCGAGCTTGAAGCCGTCGAGGACAAGCCAAGCGCAGAGCCTGTTGAGGAACCCATCGCCACGCCTGCTGCTGAGCCGGAGTCGGTAACGCCTCCCGCAGCGGCTGAAGATGAATGGGCTATGCCTACAAAAAAGAAGGGCAAAAAGGACAAGAAAACCAAGTCTATTTCACTTGCTGATTTTGAGGATACTGAGAACAAGACCGTTCCCGAGTCGGTTCCAGAGAGTGGTCCTGTGGTGACTCAAACCGAACCGGAGCCCACGGCAGAGGACGAGTGGGCTACACCAGCCAAGAAAGGCAAGGGAAAGAAGTCTAAGAAGATGTCCTTGTCCGCTTGGGAGGACTCGGTTGGCAAGCCATCGACCAAAGAAGCGCCGATCGAGGCTAATGTCGCTGAGCCGGAGTTCATTACCGACAACACCGCTTTTGTCGAAGAGCCTGCTGCCATGTCCGATGCCGAAGCACGAGGCGAAGATAGCTGGTCTGTGCCAGTCAAGAAGAAGTCAAAGAAAGACAAGAAGCGCCAGTCAACTCAAGGAGATGTTGCAGAGGCCAAGGCGTCTCCGAAATTCGGCAGCGACACTGAGGACAACAATAAATCTTTCACGGCCAGAACCTCAAAACGAGATGATACGACTACGATTGGTGACGAGAGGCAAGAGAGGCGATTTGATGAAGCGGTTAGTGTTGGTGAAGTCGAGAGAGACGATTTACCCGAAGTTGAAATGACAAGGTCTGTTGACGATAAGTTCAGCAGCTCTGACAGTAAGATGACGACGGAACGCTCCGGATCGAGTGGTGGTGGCAAGGGGAAAGCTAGCCGCGACTCGCTCGAGGCGGTGGGAGCGGCCGCTGCACTTAGCGGTGGTGTAGCGGCTCTGGCGCAGATGTATGGAGGAGGAAAAAAGAAGAAAGGCAAGAAGGGCAAGATTGTGGACAAGAGACAACCACAAGAGGATGACCTGTTTGACGACCCTGCCGTATGGGAGGGACCAGACAAGAAGAACATTATAGAAGAATCGAGAGACGAGACAGTGGAAGATGGAGTCGACGAGTTCTGGGGCCCTAGCCGACCAGATCCCGGCCCCAGTAAGGCACCACAGACTCCCGCCAGCACCAGCTTCACCGAGTCTGGCGATGAGTGGAAAGAAATTGCCAGGCAAGGAGTGCCGGTGAATGACGTCTTTGTCGAGAGTCCAATTCTAGGACACGACGAATCTTCATTGCCACGATCTACGTCTACTGGGCTGCTTCGCCGAGATTCTAGGCTGGAGGAGCCTGAAGGAGGACTATTTGAAGAAGCACCTCACGACGTTTCGTCACGACAATCTTACGCGGAACCGAATGATCTACGATCTTCACCTACGAGGGGACTGCCTGCAGTCCAGGAGCTTCCCGAAGCTGAGAAAGCGGCCGCGACCGGCGAACTCTGGCCCCCTGAGCGAGACAACCGCGATAGTGGTTTTATCCCAGACTCTCCTCAGCGGCGCAGAAGCCCCAACTTGGTGGATGAGAAACTTCGAGATAGTGGTGTGGACAGTGAGGATTGGCGAGATTCGGCGCACATGCAGACACCAGAGGCGCACAGTCGGGGTGTTGAGAGACGACTTGGCCCTTCACCTCTGAATACACCGGTGCTGCATGAACCGTCTCGAGACGACAACACGACGCCAATTGCCGACCCTGAGAAGAAGTTGCGCCGATCAAAGAAAGACTACGCTGGGCTTGCGACAGTGGCAGCCGGAGCGACTGCGCTGACTGCTGGAGCCGCCCATCGCGACAAGGCACACGACAATGAAAGACGGGCCGTCTCAGATTCGCAGGCCGCGCCGAGCTCTGGATCGGCCCTGGGATCTGGGCGGGCTGAGTCTAGCGTGGCACGGCGATCTGTGTCCAACACCAGTTTGTCCCGCCAACGCACACCTGAGCCGCTAAAGTTGCGGCCTGACAGTCCAGGCAGCATCTCAGGCCTCCGCTCCACAGCCACACCCACGCCGCCACCTCTGCGGCGGGTCGACAAGCGCATGAGCGGAGACCTTAGAGCTCTTCGTCAACAAAACAACTCCACGCCGCCCGTTGCTAACGAGGCTCGTGTCCGTACAAAGGACATGGCCGATGTATACGTGAGTGTCTCTTGATGCGCGGTATCCTTTTTCTATCTTTTTTGAGATGCGGCATTTTCGATAGTTTTTGCGTCTTTTTTTGTTGGTTTTTTCATTTTGTCTTTTGCCTTGGGCTCATTCCCAGCCACCCGCACCACTACCACCAGCAAGCTTGCGACAGCCGGCCGCGCAACATAGTACTGACAATTTTTAAAATAGGATGGATTTGGCGAGGGTCGCCTCGGCTCGCCGAGGTCTCCGACCAGACCGCATAGCATGCGCCGCCGCCAAAGCATGCAAGTTCTCGAGCTTGAGTCTCGAGTCGAGCAGCTCATCGCCGAGAACCGGCTGTTGACAGAGGCCCGTCACCACGCTGAACAAAACGTCAACCGAGGCGCCACGTCGGCCCTTTCCGAACGGGACGCCGAAATCGATGCGCTGAAGCAGTCACTGCAATATCTCCAGAACGAAGTAAATCGCCTGACCGAGGTCAACGACGGCCTGACCAGCGCCAACGCAGAGCTTGCCAACAAGGACAACGGCCGATATGCCGGCCTGGCAGTCCACGGCGATGGCACCCGCAGCCTCGAGGGCCCCGACGGCCAAACACTGGAAGAAAAGGATGCCGAGATTGCCAGTCTGCGAGAGCAGCTCGAAGCTGCCAAGGAACAAGTTCGCGAGATGCAGCGCCAAATCCTCGCTTCCAAAGCCGGCGACTCCGATTTCCTCAACATCAGGGACGAAGACTACTTTGACACCCGCTGCCAGCAGCTCTGCTCCCACGTGCAGCAATGGGTCCTGCGCTTCTCCAAGTTTTCCGACATGCGCGCCTGTCGCCTGACGAGTGAGATTAATGACGAAAAGACCATTGACCGCCTCGACAATGCCGTCCTCGACGGCTCCGATGTCGACATTTATCTCAATGACCGAGTCAAGCGCCGCGACATTTTCATGTCCATGACCATGAGCATGATTTGGGAATTTGTCTTTACCCGCTACCTGTTTGGTATGGACCGCGAGCAGCGCCAGAAGCTCAAGTCTCTCGAGAAGCTCCTGACGGAGGTCGGCCCGCAGAACGCCGTCCGCCAGTGGCGCGCGGTCACGCTGACGCTCCTCGCCAAGCGCGCCAGTTTCCAGGAGCAGCGTGAGCTCGACACGGAAGCCGTGGTGCAGGCCATTTTCCAGACGCTCTGCAAGATTCTGCCCCCGCCGAGCAACCTGGAGAACCAGATCCAGTCGCAGCTGCGCCGCGTCATGCGCGAGGCCGTCGACCTGTCCATCACCATGCGCACGCAGCGCGCCGAATACATGATGCTGCCGCCACTGCAGCCCGAATACGACGCAGACGGCGAGCTGGCGGCCACGGTGCAGTTCAACGCGTCCATGATGAATGACCGCACCGCGCAGAAGGACCGGACCAATGAGGAGATTGAAGCCGACAACTCGATTGTGCGCGTTGTGCTCTTCCCCTTGGTCGTTAAG
The DNA here is from genome assembly GCF_028009165.1 of Akanthomyces muscarius. Taxonomy (NCBI): domain Eukaryota; kingdom Fungi; phylum Ascomycota; class Sordariomycetes; order Hypocreales; family Cordycipitaceae; genus Akanthomyces; species Akanthomyces muscarius. The sequence goes on from NC_079241.1 coordinate 1,835,881, forward strand.
AAGGGTGACGACGTGGGCGTCGGCGACGACGAGATTGTCGTCTGCCCCGCGCAGGTGCTCGTCGCGCGCGAGGGCGGCAGACGCCATGTGACGCCCTCGAGCGACGCCGGCGGGGCTTCGCTCCTCGGTGCCCCAAGCCGCCTCAGCGTGGTGACGGATGCCATGCTCAGCCAGCCCGATGCTCAATATTTCGAAGGTGGCATCTGAATCAACCGATGGCACTGACAGTCCCCTTGTCGATAACCAGTCTCTCGGGCCATCTTCTAATGTCTTGTCCTTTTTTTTTGTTTTCAAATCTTTTTAGATTTTGTCATTACATGTGGTATATATGGGTGTTGTGCATACGCAGGGTGGAAAAAATACCAGGGGTTTGCTTTTTTGTGCTTGTATGAGAACATATGCTACAGCAACTTTTTTTGCATATAAAGGAAGAAAAGATGGAGTGAGTGGTTGGGTATATACAACACGGGACGGAGACGAAAATGCGTCTTCTTGGTTTATTTGGCGGGTCTATATTTCCAGAATGCTTTTCTTGGTGGATTGGAAGCGATGCCTTCTTTTTTTGTTGCATTCTTGAATATTTCTTTTGGACTTGCCCTGCTTTCCCCCTCTCCCTCACGTCGGTCTCGCAGAGAAGAAAAACCTTGGACGGAAGGTCTTTTTCTTCTTTTGGCATTGGGGAGAGGTGATGCCTGGGAGAAGAACATTTTGTGTATTACGATTGTTATTTATCTACGCGCCTTATTTATGAGCTTTTTGATCTAATCTGCTTGTTGTTCTTGAATTGATAAGATATACATAGCTTTATGCATCTATATACAATGACTATTGCTTTGCCTTCTAAAAAACATGTGCGACAATGCCTGCGTGACAAATGTCTGGTATCATATAGTAACTGCCCATGTAGCCTTTTTGAACATTCCATAAACTCTTGAAAAGGAGATGGTATCATGTGGTATTTGATTTTACCGGAAGCGATTCGATTGAGTGAGATGGCGCTCGCGCTCTGCATCGTTCTGCAGTGTGCTTCTCAAGTATGACATGTCGAACGCGTCTGAACCTGCTGAGCGACTCCTCCTCGACATTGCTGCCGATTGTGCTACATCGTTCTGGGTAGTGGCACTGTGAATAAGATGCCGCCATCCTTCCAGATGCTTCCGCATCTCGCGCGCGGCCTGCGGGCTGACCTGATCGTGGACCAGCTGCATCGCCCACTGCAGATGTGTTTCGCGACCCCAGCGTCCCTCGTCGAGATCAAGCGTGACGGCCGCAATGGCATTGCGCAGAACCGTCGCGGACACCTTTCCCGTGAGCGCCATCTGATAGGCGGCCGCCCGCCGGGCGCGTCGTATCCTCTGGCTCCTGCTGAGGTTGGAGCTCGAGTCGTACTTGTCGCTGAGCAAGTCAATCAGTTCCATCTTGGACTCGACGGTACCGCCCTCGGCCTTGATTGCGCGCCACGCATATGATTCAGCCTTGGGGTACGCCATGAACTTCTCGAAATGCTCCTCCTTGGTCCCGGAGAGACCTACGTCAAGTAGTTGAATACCTTGCTTGGTATCATTCGCAGCGATGCGGAGTGCCATGGCAATGTCGAGTTTCCCACAGGCATTTGCAACAGTGTCGAGCATCTCGGCGCATGGTGTCTCCGCGTGAGCGGCCATCAGCCCCTCAATGAGGTGCCAGGTCTCGCCAATATCGGCAAGGAAGTCGCATAGCGAAGCTATCGCGGCCTCTGGATGCTCCGTTGCTGACAGTGTCTTTGCCAGCGCCGTCCATCTTTGTGGCAAGCTATCAAAGTAGTTCCAGCCGGCGACCTGCTTATGGGCATCCTTTGAGAGGGTTCCGTTGCTATTTAGGTGAGCGACAGCCAGCTGCCATATCCTATAGCCGTTGTGATCCATACTCCGCCCGTAGGTCTTCTTATATATCTTGGTGAATGATTTGCCACTCAAACGTGTGTCATATGCCTGGGTAAGGAGCCAAGCAAAGGTTGTCTTCATTCTTGTGTCTGCATCATATCGTGCATTCCACACAAACTTGTTCATGCTGGCGGACAAAGCAAGTCGTTGCTCTTCGCCAAGTCGGCTGAGGGCACTTCCAATCTTGGAACAGCACCATAGCCAGGCCGGGTTGCGATGATCCCGTGTCGCCTGCGATTGGACAAAGGTTTTGACGTATGTGAAAAGCGTGTCGTTGGAGATTTTGGCCTTGGCAGAGGCCGGCATGGCCGCTATTAATTTGTTGAAGCAGCTGACGTCGTGGAACCGGCCGTTGACGGCGGCGACATAGTTGAACATGGCTGTCCACATCTCGTCCGGTACAGCATTCGGTCTGCTTATTTGCGTAGCTTCCAAAGCTTCGGCTATAGAGGACCGAATCGTTGCGAGTACTTTGCCGCCGACGCGCATATCTGAAATGACCTGGTGGGAGGCTGAGTCGAACGGCTCCAATGCCACCATCATGTCATCTGTGGATATCTGCCCCATCAGGATTCCCTCTTGTATCGTGACGCAGAAAGCCTGACAGACCTCCTGCGCAGCACTCGTATCACTAGTAGCAAGAGACGAGATGTTGAGTCGCAGATCATCAATCGTTGTCGAGAAACTTGGGTATTGGTCAATGTCTTTCGGAGGTAGTATGAATGGTTTGTCGGCGTCAGACATCTCCAGCCACTTCAGAAATCTATCCCATAGATTCGGAATTGATATATGGCGCGATCGTATCCGGCGTTCTTCGGGGGTGGTGGGCGCATGCCATTGCCATGTCGCGTTCGAAAGAACTTCAATATGCCAGGATGGTGCGGGGTGAGCATGAGGGTGCATGGCGCCTGTCAGAGTCCGCTTCCCAAGTCGTCGGCTGCTTTCTAGTGGTCCACGATGCGACATTATATGGCGACGTTGAGGCGTAATGCGTCGTGGGTGCCGTTCAATCGCACGCTGAAACGTCTTGTCGGTGGTCGGGATGCGGCGGCCGCCAGTCGCCATACATACGGCGCGCCCGCATGGCGCGTGGTATTGCGCCACCATTAGATCAGGTTATGTCGATTTATGACCCATTGGTATGGTTGGTGGGCTTCAGCGGTCGAAGTCGTGCCAAGTAGATGGTTTGGTCGATGCGGTCTTTGACAGAGCTTAAGGACGTAACTTGCGAGCTTCCACATTGTGGTGGAGACTGTGGGATGGACGGCAAATAGTTCTTCCGGCTGTGGCCGTAGTCGCAGCTCTGTTTGTAACTGGAAGTTTTCCCGACATATACTTTGAGAAAATATTCTGCAAAAAAAGTACGATTCAGTTTTATTGATTTTGATTAGACGTGTATGTTGTCTCATTTAGATTTTAAAGCTGTGGTGGAGGCTAGAATCTCAGATGCGGGTGAGCAGCCTGATCTTACAGTGACTAACCTTCGAACCTTCTACTGCTGAGAGACGCAACCTCCAAATTTATTCGGTGTTCGTGCCATCGAAATCATGGCATGGATAAAGGGCCTCCTGTTAACAGGTCACGAAAATGTACAAGCCTGCTCCACCTCGCCCAAAGAAGACGAGCATCACCCGCACGCGAACGGGATGCTGGGACTGCCGCAGGCGGCGTGTAAAGGTAGCAGCGTGCATTTTAGTTTTATATAACACGCACTCACACTAATACTTCAATACTAGTGCGATGAGAGGAAGCCTGTATGTGGGCGCTGTGAGCGATTAGGAGGCGAATGCAATCAGAAAATCGGGTTCAGATTCTGCCAAGTTTACGAGCAGGGCGTCGCAGAAAAGCCGACCAGCAATCATGGTGAGGTACAACGAGTGGCAGACTTGAAGCATACCACAGCGTGTCAAAGCTCAGAAAATGGTTCGAATCTATCAACAGGCGCCGAAGCGAGTAATCATGCCGCTGTAGTACAAAGGACAGGCCAGATTGCATCGGGACCCCCGACTTTGACTATACCGCAGAGTCTGATGCTGCAGGCCAATCCCGCAGATGCCGTCCAATTTTATTCCGCGGCATGGGATTGGCAGTGCATCCCTCACCTTGCTTTGATGCTTCGCACTACGGATGATGCGTCCCTTCTCCGTTCGTCACCCCTCTTTGTGGACATGATGGCTGCCGTGTCCGCAAGCCATCTCAGCCGGACGTCACCCCAACCAAGGCTGCTCATGCCCACGGACGGGCAAAACTTTCGACCGGATCCAGCGCACGAATCCGTCAGCCAGGAGTTCTATGGCTCCGTCATGAAGAAGATGGCACGGTGGAGCGAGCAAGACTTTGGTGCCTACCCAATCCTTGGCCTGGCTGTTCTCACTCTCTTCTGTCTCGTCGAATCCTCCATGGGCTCATTCCAAGCCTTCGGACTGCATTCCGACGGCGCGGCCAAGTTGATTGATAATTTTGCTACAAACGCTCTTGCTCAGGATGCCCAGGCGTGCGCGCTGCTGGGACCTCTGGTGGAGGTTCGGATGCAGATGTGGTGGCGCAGGGTGTATTTTGGCACGCCCGGCTTTCATAGACACCGGCCAAAAGTGTCGCTCGACCCTGAACTCAGCAGTCTGACGGGGTGCCAGTCCCGACGCTCGTCGATACTCCTGAGGCTGTGCGAGTCACATCGCATCAACAATGCGGCCATTATCGCACACTGGGACCGCTACTCCGACAATCTTGTAGAAGCAAAGAGCGCAGGAAATGTGCAGCCAAGAATTGACCCGTTCGAACGGATGTTCGGACAGGAGAAAGAAAGGCTTGATTCTTGGTGCCAAATCTATTCCTTTTCTGGCGAAATGGAACATGTACAAGCCACTTTCTATGCGACCTCGGCGACGCTCGAAGTGCATCCGCTACGTATGGTCTCCCACACCGAGGCCATGGATTTTGCTTACTATGTTGCATCGCGAGTGCTGCAATGCCCGGGGCCCCTGGATAGCTTGACTCTCCATAACCCAGAGGAGATACGCCGTTCGTACACTGAAGTGGAGTCCTGGATTTGCCTTCTCCTGCGCGTCGTGGCTGGTATGAATTGGAAGGACTGTGTTCGTTACAACATGTACACGATTGGAATCACGGGCGTGTTGCTCGCCTGTCTGCTGCGTTCGCACGATCTCCGCATTGGGCTATGGTGCGAGACCTGGTTGCAGGGCTGTTTGGATGGTAGCAGTTTTGAGGAAGGGAGCTTCCCGGCTTTCCAGACGATGAGCATCATACGCCTAATCAATAAAGAGCACAGCAATGGGCGCGATGTGTTTGGTCTCTTTCAGACGGTTGAAGACGGTGGTGGTTCAGGAAAATTCGGCTCATATCAAAGCCAGGCCCTGTCGTCTTTGCTACTGTATAGCAGGTGTAGGACGACAGGACGGCTGCTCTCACACTATATTTCTATCTGAAGTGTTAATTTATCCCATTACCACCCACTAGCTCTGCACCACACGTCGACAATTTGTGTCTCAGTGCCGGACATATCCGAGTCTACCACCAAATACCATCCGTAGAGCGCACCTGTAATGCAAGCGTGATTGGGGTAGATTCGGATGCTTTGGCCAACGGTGAGCGGAAGCGGCATTGTCCCATTGCCAGTGGCATCAGCTTCCCAGGCAAGGATAGAATGCTCTTGACTAACTCGGCTTACAATGAGCTGCCGGCCAGCCATTGTCTCTGGCGACAAGGCTGAGCGGTCGACAACACCCCATCCTTTGTACGCCGCGCATGGTTCGCGTCCGAGACCAAGAACGCCAACGGAAACGAATGCCTCTGGTTGTGCTCTCTCACCATTGTTGTACACGCTGCACACCTCAGAGACAACAGAGACGGCAATCTCGTCTTCATAGGTCCCGAGTTTGACCCTGGATTTGGTTGCAAGCTGCTGTATATCGAGAATGGAATAAACGCCGGCGTGTAGCTCCAAGCTTGTCTGGATACCAGACGGTCTTTCATCCCCAACAGCTTTCATTGCGGCGCGAAGTGATTGGGCAGCTGGGGACAATTCGCCACCGTCTGCGACAAGGTTCTCAACGGACGATACTTGAGGAGAGGCACCAACACTTATGACAAAGGTCCTGTTCTTGGGGAAAAATTGCGTGTTATCGGCCACCGCATCCATGCAGCCAGTAATCTCCCCTTCAAGATTTGCCATGGCCTGAGCAGGAGTCGAGTCGTTGTAGCTCAGACTGCTGTGAGAGTACAGGCCGATGAAGTTGGCTGTGCTCTGAATGTCCAAGGTAACAAGTTGCAAAAGAAGCCCGTCCTTGTTGATGCCCCATGGGGGAAGCCCCGCACGGTGATACCCGGTGTCGACCTTGACGTATACGCCAGCGGGGAATCCAGCCTCGTGATGGAATCGAGACAAGAGCCTGAGCTGGTCTGCATGGTCTACCAAGACGGAGAGACTTCCCGCTCCTAGTTTCTGTCCGACTGTAGCCAGGCGACTGACTTGAGATTGGGGTAGGGGAATGCCATACAAAACGTTTACCTGACGGCCTTGGTGCTGATACTCTGCCAGGAGGGGAAGCAAATGTTCAATCTCGGCAATCGTTGATACAACGAGCTTAACATGGTTGCTATCTCCAACCTGCAGCCTAGTACCTTCCACAGTCTGTGATGCCATTAGTTAGTTAAGACGCGATAAACAGTCCTGTTCAACACAACATCGCTATGCTTACTTTGTGTGTTTTGACGTGTGCCCGAAAGCCAACGCCGAGTGCTTCGGCCGCGGCCGAGAGTGACTGGCAGTGGCGGCGCATTTTGGCCTGATCGAGCACCAAGGCAGGTTTCGGTACATCATGAATGTTTTTGCCAACATAGAACTGGCACAGGCTCTCCTGGCTTGGGTTCAGTCTCTGTGGGACGAACATGTTGCATGGACGTGTGGAAGAAGGAATTTGCAAAAGTGTGTCACTAAGCTTTGAAGAAAGGCCTCGATTCTGGTATAAATACACATCCTCGATAGAAGCCCACCTTTGAAATGCCGATGAGCTCCGGGTGACCGTCGTCGTCGGTCGACTTACACAGGCCAAAAGAATGACGCTATACCCAATGGAGTGCGCGAGAACGACGAAGCGGCGAGGCCTGTGGAGACGCGGATCAGGTCAACCAGTGGCGATACAACTCGAATGTGATGTCCAGAGTTAGGTCTGCGTAAGAAGAGCACCCTTGGAGGATTCCTCAAAGAAAGTGCGCACATGATTAGGTTTTGGGCGCTAAATTTGCAACTATATAACTTGGCTGGGGCCGTGGTGGTTGCTCAAAACAATGTGCTGTGCTGCAAGTTCTCCGCTCATGCACATCATACATCCGTCTCCAAGCAACTATTAGCAAAGCTATGACATCTACATCTGGTAACAATGCCGACGCCAGCTGGCGTCCAAAGGTCGTCATCTTTGACCTTTTGACAGCTCTGCTCGACTCCTGGACTCTATGGAACGCCTCGACGCCGTCGGGAACAGAGGAGGAGGGCCGCCGGTGGCGCGCCCGATATCTCGAGATTACCTTTTGTCAAGGCGCATACGCGCCGTATGAAAGCCTCATGAAGCAAGCCGCCGCAGAAGCCGGCGTGGCTGCGTCGGCACCAGATGCCTTGCTGAGCAACTGGTCTAGTCTACAGGCGTGGCCAGGGACGTTTGCCGTGCTGAGACGACTCAAAGCGCAGGGCTACAAGCTCGGCGTTGTCACAAACTGTTCCAAGACGCTGGGCAACATTGCAGTCGATTGTGCGGCCACGTCGAAAACCGGTGAGCAGCTCGCCTTTGACGCCGTCATGACAGCCGAAGAGAGCGGCTTCTACAAGCCCGTCAAACAGGCCTACGATGCGATTCTAGAGGCGATGGGCGTCAGTGCCGACGAGGCGTTGTTTGTGGCGGGCAGCGCGGGCGATGTCCAAGGCGCGACGAACGCTGGCATGAGGGTCGTTTGGCACAACCATGTCGGGCTGGCGGCAAAGGGCAGCGCGGTGCCGTTGCGAGAGAGCAAGTCGTTGGACGACGCATTGAAAGGATTCATCTAATCAGTCGAGGTGTCTGGTTTGTCGTGCGCCTACAGTCCTGCGCTATGGAGCTGTTGCTCCTTGGATATGGCGAGTGGCTGTTCGAAATGACACTTGCATCTGCATGGCGTTTGATTGTGGATGTGCCATTGACATGCTGCGCCATGGAGGACGACCAGTTGGCCGATAGGGATGAGCGCAATTGAGGATTGAAGACGAGGGCCTGAGCAACTGGGGTATGTAGGATGCTTGCTGCAAGAGGAATAGCAGGCTGAGGGGTGGGAGGGGTGGAGGCTGTGGCAGTGAAGGCTCAGGGGAACGGCAGGAGAGGATGTTGGACTCTAGATTGCTTGTATTTCATCAAGATGGTGCAAGTATTTTCCCCCACTTACATAGGCTCATGTTCGAATTTTGAATAATTCCTACCAATTCTTGCTCGTTTGCTCGTTTGCTCGTAATTTTGCGGCAGTCACTTTGATGTGCCCCTTACTATCGGGAACCGCATGTTCGTGTATCAGCCACTGTAGAAGCAAGCTGGAAAGCCCCCATTCTGGCCGACATTAGCGCCTGGCTAGCGGCCTCGCAGCGCGCATTACCCTCGGAAATTGCAGTCAATCTGGCCCAGCATGCTACCTGTGCTAGGCTAGCCTCACCCACGCCGCCATGACCCCAGACATGTGCGATACCTAGGCAAACAAAACAATCCTACCTGGCCTCTCGTCCGAGCATCGCCTCCTCTTGCAACCTAGGCGCCACCCAGGGACTTGATCGCTGGCTTGTGGGTTGGTTATTGTCCTTTGCTCTCCAGAAGGTTGCTGCACGTGCCATCGTTTACTCTAAACTCGCATATCGTCATTGCGACTATGGTAGAGAGCGCCTAATAAAGCTACTTCGACATTGGCACTACCACGTTCCCAGACCCGTCAAGTGCCTGTGTGGTCGCGACATCTACTTGACGCCAACATTCCCTTTGTCTAACAACTATTCAACCCTCCTTCATGGCCACCGAGGGCGTCTAACAAAACGCTGCATTTCCTCTGTCTCTTTCCAACGTACCAAAGCTACTTTTCGATGGATCCTGTCGTCTACCAAGAGTCGCCCCTGGCCGACTATCTCAAGGGTCAGTGCAAATCGCTTGCCTCGCGTCCCGGCACTCTGCATGATTTCTAGAGTCTTCGCCAACTAACTGTTTCTTCTAGATGAGGATGAAGAGTCTCATGAGGGCTGGGCCGAGGCCGACAGCCAGTCCGAGCGACCAGCTTCGATCCTGTCCGACACCTCGCCACCTGCGAGCCCATCTCAATTTGCGCCCACCGGGAGACCTCTTGTGAAGCAGCGATTCAGAAACAAAGCACTCGCCCCTTTGCAAACCAGCAATACGGCCCTGACGCCGCTACGCGCGTTGCGACGGAACTACTCGGTAAGACCTGCCGTCTGCTTTCTAGTGCCCCCAACTACCAGTCTAACCTCTGGATTCCAGGCCGCAGTTGCAGCCAGCATGGATAGAGCCGATAACGAGAAATTCCTGGAACAGTTTCGATATATTATAATAGCGTCTCAGCTACTGAGTGGCCATACGGTTGCGGCTCGACGACACGCTGGCGCAGAGGCTCTGAGCGCAGTAGCCGAAAGCGATCAATCGCTCCTGTCAAACGAAGGAATCATCGCGTCGATACTGGGTGCCCTGGCTGTCGCCGTGGTGCTTGGCTGGATTTTTGGGCACAAGAAGGAATCCTACGTCACCAAAAAGCGACTCGTTTTTCTGGTAGTCTTGCTCGTTGCATCTGGTGCGCTTGGGCAAGTCTATGTTCGACGCCAGTGGCTCCGATACCGCAGAGAACAGTCTTTATCCGAGTTGAGCGGGTTCATCATCAATTCGCACGAGTTCGACAGTGTTGTGGAGGCTACGCTGGCTTTGGTCCAAGAAGTCGAGCTGGTGTCGCGAGGATACAGAATGTACGAGCACCGCCCGCTTGCAATCAAGGAAGAACGAGCTAACAGCCCAAGCAGTAGCGCGCCGCTCCCACCAGTTAGCCGCATCGAAGACCGATCACAAAGTCGAAAGTGCGTTCGTTTGAGAAAAGTCTTGAAGGCACGCCTAGCCGAGGTGCTTCAGCAGTACGACAGATTGGCTACGCTGGTTCAAGGCTTCTCTGAGCAAACTGAACTCGAGAAATACTACGACATGTACGACATTAGCGACTTTGATATTCAAGATGCTCGCCAAGGCTACAACGAGAACGAGTTTGAAGACTCCGAGTCACTACGCACCCTGAAGATCTTGGCCGCTCGATTCTATACTATGCGCAAAATGTTAATCTGTGCCATGTTGGCCCTAGACGCCAGCGGAGAGAGAAATGACCTGCTGCGCTGGACCGCAGCCGTGGAAGCGTTGCAGGAATTAAACAAAACGACAAAGGCTGCATATAAGAGAATCCAAGACATTCTTAGCGAGGAGCAGTGTAAGTACTATTGCTGTATGGAAAATAATACTCGGACTGACCATTTGAAGCGTTTCCCGTTCCGCCCACACCGAAAATCCCCCTTACACCAGGTCGAGAACGCTGGCGCGCACAACTACGGAAGCTCGGTTCCCTTTCCACTGGTATCCGCGGCTTGCAGGCCAAGCTGCATTTACTGCGGGAGGAATCCGACAGAGCTCTTGACGATTCGAGCGACATATCAGAAATGGGACCCAACCTGATGGCTCAATACGACTCAATCGGCGTTGACCTAAAAGAACTAATGACGGCATGGGAGGAAGGCAAGAACGCACTAGCGGTCGGTATCGATAGGAACGAGAAACGACTGTCGTCGATGAGCACTCTGATGTCGCCGCGTAGCTCGATGAGCGGCGTTACAGCCGCTGAAGATGGCAACGCAGCGGACGCGTTCAAGGCACTGACAGGCGAATCACCCACCCGCTCGGAAAAGGAGTATCCTGAGGCAGACCCCGAGGTGTTTGAGGCTGTAGCCATCCCAAGGACCCGAAGCATGCTCACCAGAGAGGAGCGCCTAGTCAAGATGAAGGAGGACCGAGAACAAAAGGCCCAGGCCCGCCAGCAAATAGATGCCACACGAGGCATGCTACGCGAGCTCGAGACTGTCATCAACCTTCGTCCCAAAAACCGACACAGCACTCCGGCTGAGAAGCCGTCAAACCGTGTTGTGTCGATGTAACCCACTGTCACGGTTCTTTTCTCTCCACGTTCGCTTTACATATTCGACTTTCCTTCTACGGACACATATTTTTACCACATATTTTCCTCACGGCGCCAAGGCGGTTGGTTCTATATTTCAATCCAACGTACCAAAACAATGGTGTGGCAGCATCAAGCCACTGGATTTCACGGCGCAACTTGGCTTTTTTTTATACTGCTTGAACTCCCTGCTTAGCTTCGTGCCATTTGTTGGCTTGACGGTATTGCAGCAGCAGGTTGATTCGGTAGATGTACCAATAGTATAGAAGGGATTAGCTGGACAGGATATATGGGCACTATCCAGACACTGAATTTCTTGCTTGTGTTATAATTAGTGGTGCTGTGCCGAGGGCGCGCGCCTGGGAAGACTGTATATAGGACTGAATCTTGTCTTATAAATTGAGAGAATCGCAAACGGATCGAATTGTTGAGACTATTGCACACGTTATTGGGCCTGTCACAAGGGCGCCACCCTACCTAGGTAGCGATGCCCCGCGGCGCGTGGAATTGGCGTCCTGAGAGCACCCCGCTGCGACGCGTCTCGATTACCCACCAGAGCTCGCGCGTGTTAAGTGCCTGCATCAGCGCTGGGCACTTTTTGCACACTTCCTCCTCTTCCTCCTCATAAATCACCGTTTGTTCTACACCTGCTCTTCGTTTCTGCACACGCGCTGCATCTTCCGCCTCTTTTTTTATACTTCTTTATTACTCACACACTCCCAGTCACATAAATCAGTTAGTTGGCTCCCCCACCGCCATCCTGCTCAGACCCCGCGCGTGAACGGTGGAATCGCGACAATCGAGCCGAGCAAGTTTGCATACTGACGCGAAATTGCTGTTAGAAATGTTGGAGGCACGACTTGAACAGGCTAGCATCCTCAAGAAGGTAATTGGCTCCTCTCCTAGGCGAGCTCTTTGCCCGACCACATCCGTTGCCCATGGTCCGACCTGCTAACCCCCGCACGCGTGCCATCTAGGTTGTCGACGCCATCAAGGACCTCGTGCAGGACTGCAACTTTGACTGCAATGACTCGGGCATCGCGCTGCAGGCCATGGACAACTCGCACGTGGCGCTGGTGTCGATGATGCTCAAGGCCGAGGGCTTCTCGCCGTTCCGGTGCGACCGCAACATTGCGCTGGGCGTCAACCTGACGTCGCTGACCAAGGTACTGCGGGCGGCGCAGAACGAGGACATCCTGACGCTCAAGGCCGAGGACGCGCCCGACGTGCTCAACATTGTGTTTGAGAGCAGCGAGAACGACCGCATCAGCGAGTACGACCTCAAGCTCATGGACATTGACCAGGAGCACCTGGGCATCCCCGAGACCGAGTACGCGGCCACCATCTCGATGCCGTCGGCCGAGTTCCGCCGCATCTGCACCGACCTCTCGGCCATGTCCGAGTCGGTCGGCATCGAGGCGAGCAAGGACGGCGTCAAGTTTTCGTGCAACGGTGACATTGGCAACGGCGCCGTCACGCTCCGCAGCCACACCAACGTGGAGAAGCCGGATCTCAACGTCGACATTGAGCTGACGGAGCCCGTGTCGCTGACCTTTTCGCTCAAGTACCTGGTCAACTTTTGCAAGGCCGCCGGCCTGTCGGGCCAGGTCAAGATTTGCCTGTCGAGCGAGGTGCCTCTGCTTGTCGAGTACAACTTGTCGGGCAGCAGCTACCTCCGTTTCTACCTGGCTCCCAAGGTAGGACTCACGCCTGGTTCTGAGTAATGATTTTGATATGCTAATTCGCTGGCGGTACAGATTGGCGATGAGGAGTAAGAGGAAAATGCCGAATTAGAATAGAGAAAGAAAAACAAACAACACCGTACGAGGTTACGATATATGTGTTGGGTATGGTGTGAACGCGAGATGCGCGTCTGGGGGGGCCATGGCTTGGGGAACAATGCACATTACTCGCTAGAACCGAACGATCAGCTACAGCAGGATTTTGAAAAGGATGGACACCATGTGCGGGAGAATCAAAGATTTGACAGCACAAGCTTGGGCAAGAGGGCGCGATTTTAGGTAGTTTACTTTTTTTTTTTTTTGCTGATATGGCGAGAGGAGCGCCCCCCGCATACATACTGGGTGGTCGGAAGAGACCCTCACGATAATGAATGAAACTTGCACTACAAAAGAAGAAGAGAAAGTTGAAAGATGAGGATGCATGATTGCGTTGACGTAAAAATAGTATTTGTGCTGGATAGATTTTGTACGCGAGAGACACAAGTCTGCTGGGTTGAGAGCCGCAAGATGGACATTCATTGTCTGGTGGTGGGGCAAGTTCGTCTGCCCGCCGCTTGTTAGCTTTTGCCCGCAATTTCGCCCGCCATCGCTGTGCCAGTCAGTCAGTGCCCGCATCCGAGCCAGCGCAAGCTTTGCTTTCCCGACTTGTTGCAAACGGCCGCCATTTCAAGCGAAACAACAATCACGGGCAGCAAGCTGACCAGTCTCGGCATCATTCTGCTCCGCATCACCTACTGCGTTCCCTCAAAAAGAAAGGCTTTATACGGTGCAAGTGTAAGCACGGCTCCCGACGACCACCAGTGTCGTGCGAAGCAAGTTGGAGGGGTTGCACCCGGAGCCATCCCCAGCCAGCCTTGTCTCGCGGCTCTCGCTGCCAGGTGCCTTGGCTACATAGCCGTGTAGCCTCGAAAACAGGCTGCTTCTTATATCTCCTCTTTTTTTTTAGCCCATTCATCGTCTTTCAGGTTCATAGCCAGTATCTCAAAGAGCACACGCAACTGAACGAGCTTTTGCCGTTTGGCGGGGATCAAAATGTCTGCCGCTCCGATTGTGCCGCCCACGCGGGTCTTGGCCGTCGCCAGCCATGTGAGTTTCTTCCACGACATGCCTTATATCGACGTATAAACTAACCACACCTTGCAGGTTGTCTCGGGGTATGCTCTTTTCGTCCCAGAGAATCCCAACAGTCATTGCAAATTCGGGGATGCTAACACACTCACAGCTATGTCGGCAACAAGGTCGCCGTCTTTGTGCTGCAGTCTCTGGGCTGCGACACGGCCGCTCTAAACACTGTCCAGTTCAGTACGTTTGTTTTCTGCCATTTCTTCTTCTCCTTCCATCCAAACACGACAATGGACAAGAAAAAAAAACTAATAAAAAAATAGGCAATCACACTGGCTACAGGCACTGGACGGGAACAAAGGCCACGGCGCAGGAAATCAGCGACCTCTACCGCGGCCTCAAGGACAACTACATCAACGACTTTGACATGATGCTGTCCGGCTACATCCCTGGCGCCGAGGGCGTCCTCGCCGTCGGCGCCATCGCCAAGGAGCTCAAGGCGGCCAGCCAGCAGCGGCCGGGCGACTTTTTCTGGGTGCTGGATCCGGTCATGGGCGACAACGGCAACCTGTACGTTGCCGCCGACGTTGTCCCCGCGTACAAGTCGCTGCTGTCCTACGCCGATCTCATCATCCCGAACCAATTCGAGGCCGAGTATGTCTCATTCTTCTGTTCCGTCTCTCTCCTCCTTTGGTTCAGTATGCTAACCCATCTGTTGCCAGACTCCTCTCCGAGGTCAAAATCACAGACATGGACAGCCTCGCCGCCGCCATCCAGGCCCTGCACACCAAGCACCGTGTCCCGCACGTCGTCATCACCTCGGTCAGCATCGCCTCGCCCGACGTCCCCGCCGGCCACCTCTGCGTCGTCGGCTCCACCATGACGTCCACGGGCGGCGCGCGGCTCTTCAAGGCCGTCTTTCCGAGCATCGACTGCTATTTCTGCGGCACGGGCGACATGTTTGGCGCGCTCGTCACCGTGCGCATGCGCGAGGCGGCGGCCACGAGCCCGAGCCTCATGGCCCGCGGCAGCTGGGTCAGCGACGACGACGTGGCCGCCGTGGACCTGCCGCTGGCGCGGGCGACGGAAAAGGTGCTCGCGAGCATGCACGAGGTGCTGACGCACACAAAGGACGCGATGCAGGGCGTCGTGGACCGCACGCTCGCGGCCATGGCGACGGAGGAGGAGCGCAGCGGGGAGAAGCAGCGGATGCTGGCGGGGAAGAAGGCGGCGGAACTGCAGCTGGTGCGCAACTTGGATTGTCTCCGTACGCCAGAGAAGTCAATTGAGGTGCGTCCATTTTAAAAGGGATGTTGCTGGGAGTTAAGGGGGGGGCGGGTGGAAATTGCATGGTAGATGGACGAGAGATCCTTCAAGCTATACATGGGGCATTCATTGGTGGACTTTTATCATTTATTGCTCTCTTTTTTTTTTAATTCTATCCATGATTTAGATTTTGTTTAGCCTCGTCTAATGCATGCCAATGTCTCGTTTCCTCGGGCGTGGCGTTCTGCTCCTTTATTCATATTGCAACACGATGCCCTGCATCTAGTCTCCAAACCCCTCGGTCGGTTTCCCCCCGAGTCAATATACGCTCGCAGTAGTCTTATTTCGCGTTGCTGTAGCCGGTGCTGCCGAAGCCGCCCGCGCCGCGGACGCTCTCCTCCAGCTCCTCGACCTCGACGACGTCGGGCGTCACGATGCGCTCCAGGACGAGCTGCGCGATGCGGTCGCCCTCCTTGACCTCGTAGTCGGCGTCGGCGTGGTTGAAGAGCAGCACCTTGACCTGGCCGCGGTAGTCGGCGTCGATGACGCCGGCGCCCGTGTCGATGAAGTGCTTGGACGCCAGGCCGGAGCGGGGGGCGATGCGGCCGTCTGTTTTACGCCGTCTGTCAATCATTCGCCACTAGAGATGGACAAGAGGGCTGGAGGGGGGGGGGGGGGGGGGGGGGGGGTGCGGAAACGTACAGGTACCGCCGGGGACGGCTATGCTAATGTCCGTGTCGACGAGCGCCTTGCCGCGCGCGGGCACCGTCGTGTCCTTGGCGGCGTACAGGTCGTAGCCCGCGGCAAAGGCGCTGCCCCGCGTGGGGAGGCGGCCGGCGGGCGACAGCTTCTTGACCTGCAGCGAGGGGATCTGCTCGGCGGACATGGTGTTGGTGGTGATGGTGGCCTCGTCGGTCTTGACGCGCTTCGCGGGAGGAGAGGAGACGTTGGGGTTGGTGGCTTCGGGGGCAGAGGACATTGTTGGAAAAGAAAAGGGCCTGGTGGTGAATATGGAGAGTAAAGTGGTGGTTGGTTGGTTGGTGGTGCAGCAACAGGGTCCTGCTAAGAGGGAGACGCGTGACGCGCGTTGGAGCGCGTTTGGAGGGGGGAAGCTGTCGCGTAAAGTGGTCTTCTTTTTGGCTCTGGTGGAGAAGGGAGTTGGTCGGGTGTGGCAGAACACCAGGGAGCTGGTCAATTCGTCTTTTTTTTATACTTGTGCCGTTGACTTGGAGGATTAATTGAATTTATTGGCAAAGAATGAGGTATAGTCGTGTTCCTCGAATTCAACAGGTTTAGAGTGGCCAAGGCCTACCTATCAATAACCGTGGGGTGATTTTGAATTTGCACCCAGCTTCCGCCTCCCGTATGTTGGAGCTGGCCTTTGGTATATAGAACGAGGTGAAGGAGGCGGCAAACCAAAAAAAATTGAAATCAAATGCAGAGAAACAATACTGTTGTATTCAGTCAGTAAAAAAGACTCATAGTGTCCTTGATGGCCCCATGCAGACCCCAGACAAACAAAATTGTTGGATTTCCACTTACACGCCCACGCCAACATGCCCAACGCCGCTCTCCGTGCACCACTCCCTTCTGAGCGCACCGGATCCGCGCCCACCGGCTCTCGTATCCAGCCGGCCGGCACCTGCTGTATGAAATCAGACCAGTAGTCGCCCATGATCCGGTAGCCCGCGTTGGTCGGATGGATGCAGTCCCGGAGCAGATCCACGCCAAACGAGTCGCCGCCAAAGTCCACCGCCAAGACCTGCTTGCCGCCGGCCTCGCGGCGCCGCGCCGCAACGCCCGGGATCAGCCCCTGGAGGACCTCCGTCTGCGGCGCCTGGTCCGCGTTGCACGTCCCCGGGATCACGGCGACCAGCAGCACCGCGTCCGGGCAGGCCCCGACAATCATGTCGATGAGCGTGCCGAGCCGCGCGGCCGCCTGCGCGGGATCGTGGCCCTGCCGCGAGACGCGTGGGTCCGGGTTCATGTCGTTGGTGCCGGCCATGAGCAGCACGACGTTGGGTCGCTGCGCGAGCGCCGCGCCCGCGTGCTCGGCGATGAACTGGATCGTCTGGCCGGACCAGGCCGCGTAGTACCCGTCCTTTAGGCTGCCGGAGCGGACGGTGCCGGCGTACGCGACCTTGTTGTTGCGCGAGAGGTTCTGCTGCAGCTGCCGCCGGTAGCCGTCGCCGTCGCCGCCATCCGTGTCGCTGAGCCAGCCGACGGTGATGGAGTCCCCGAGCGGCAGGATGCGCAGCTCCGCGCCGTTGCCGACTGCTCCGTGCGGCGGTGCCGTGTCGTTGCGAAACTTGAGCAGCATGGGCACGGTGGTGTTGTTGGCGCTCGCGTCGGGTCGCTCTTTTGCTTCCTTCTCTGTGCCGAATTGCGCAAAAAGTCTCCATGTCATGAGCTGCATGATAGGCCATCCCATGAGCCTTTTGGTCAACGATGCGCTGTCGGACGCAGCACGGCGAGCCACGAGTGCTTCACCACTGGGGCGACTACTAATCATGTCGGCATTGTCTGTCGCCGGCGTGGCCGCAACGATTGCGAGCAACGGGGCAAAACAAAGAAGAAGAAGCAGTCGCATGTTTGCCTGCGGCGGTCTCTGTGCCGACACCGCACGAGATTGTCCAGCACAACGTACCACGGGCTGCTACGAGAATTGGTGCAGCTGCTGTGCCCTTTTGTGTTGGCCGGGCGGCCTCGTACGAGTTGCTAAGGCTCGTTTCAACCCGCGTACGCCATCAACTGCGCCAATGTGACATGGAGCTTCTGCAAAAACGGCTCGGAAAATAAAGGTAATCAGGAACAAGGGGGTAAAGGGCATCTTAAAGGTCCAAACGTACGCGATAAGGGAACAGGCCGAGAAAGCCTTGTTTCTAGCTTAGCTCTTTACTCGCAACACGAATGCTGCTGTGCTATAATTGGCAACGATCTTCTTTCCGTAAACGTAAAATAATGGAGTGTCAGCGAGACAACGTGCTTCTCAGACCACTTTTTTTCTTCTTCATCGTCCGTGTTACGGGCCGCGGCAATCCTTCACTTCCGACCGTAAATTCCGACACTAAAAGAAAGGGTGACAGCTGGCTGTAGTTCATGCAAAATACGCGGTAATCTTACCTCTAACACGACAGCGCAACCAACGACAAGCCCACGTGTAATTCCAAATTCAAGCGCCAAGACTTGTCTAGTGTAAAGAAGGCTACTGCGTAAATAGTTTCCGCAATACATAGTTGTTAATGCCGCGCCGGCAAAAAGCGGGCGTCGCGTCGAACCATGATCCACGAGGCTGGACAAGTAAATAGAGGCTGCTTGCTTGAAACACCTCTTGGATTTGAAATTGGTATATAATCATCTCTCAATGACATCTAAAATAAAATATTGCATCGGCTCAGAAGAACTTGCTCTTGAGCGCTCCCATGACTAGTCCACGCTTCTGCTTGCCCATGTACTTGCTGACGTCGTCTGCCCAGCCCTGGCTCTGAACCTGCAGATTGTCCATGCCGTCGCCCATGATGTTCAGCTTCTCTGTCCGCTCGGCCAGCTGCCGCGACAGGTATGAGCCCCATCCCTCCTGCGCACCGCCCACTGCCGCGCCTCCCGCCACGCCGCCTTGGCGGGCGGCTCTCTGCTCCGCCGCGGCAGCCGCAAGCATACGCTTGCTCGGCGGACGGTCCGGGCCGCCCACGAGGATGTCGAGGTCGAGGACCGATACGTATTGGGTGCCAGAGATCCACTGCAGATTGGAAATGGTCGGTCGTGGCGGGCACTCGAGCTTCGGGTTGAGGAGCACATCGGGCGACTCTTCCAGCGCTTTGCCAGTGCCCCAGACGTGAATGACCTCTAATTCACTGGGTCCAGTCCATGCGAATATGTCGCCCGTCTGTGTAACTACCGTTCCAGTAATTCGAGTAGGGTCCACAGTAGGAAGATCAGCCTTGCCGATTTCCTTCAGCGCAGGAATAGAAAAGGCTCGCGCAGTGCGGTCTCCAAACACGGCGACGATGGCGTAGCCTTGCAGTTCGAGCTCCGCAACAGACGCCGCGTCGCATAGCATGTTGTCAAATTCCTTAGACGCACCCTTTGAGTTGGCAGGGTGGAAAATGCGAATTTCCGTCTGCGTGACAGCAACTACTGCGCCATTCACTTGTCGTCCGTCGCGCAGTCCAGCAACAATCTGGCCAGTGGCCGCAGCAGGTCTGCCTGTGTTTACTTCGATGGCGTTGAGAGAGATGACTTTGCTATCGAGAGCCAGCACACCAGCGAGCTGAACCGAATACGTGCCATTGGCAGCGGGAAGCAGCTTAAATGTAATGACCTTGCCAAGATTGGTGCCGACGAAGCAGCATATGCTGGAATACTTGTCCTCGTCAAGAGTCATGACTCCAAACTCCATGACTACGGGCCATTCCTTCTGTGGCGCAGAGTCAGAACGGCTGTGGCCACTCTTGAAGAGCGAGCCGCGCTTTTCTTGCTTGGCGAAATCGGTCATGGGGGCCTGGTATATAATTTGCGGACCACGAAGATCGATGATGGTAAGGAATCCGAGCTCAGACCCGACGGCAACGAACCCGACGTTAGAAAGCTTCACTGCCGTGATTGGCCCCATCATCATCTCATATAAAACAAACGGCTGCAGTCCTTCTTTGAGGTTGGGCTCCGCACGAGAGCTAATATCGGTCAGGCCCTTCGGATTGGGGTCAATAGGAGGTGATTCAGCCTTTCCATGGAATCGATTCTTTCCCCATCGGTAGACAATCGCCTCGCCCGTTCTAGTGCCGACGACGAATTCGCCAGTGTTGCTCGCCATGCTCATACACGAGATATCAACGTCATCGTAGCGATTCAGTGCACGTGCAATATCAACCTGTATAGGCTGAGCGTTTTCAATCTCGTCAGCATGGCCCGAGTCCCAGATGCGAATTATGCTATCGGCGTGGGCAGCCTGGATGATGGTTCTCTCCTCGAAACGCTTGCGAGGTCTGGCGGCTTCAGCACCACCCTTGAGGATCGGCTCTCCCTGGTCTCTCTTTTCCATCATAGATAGCCACCTGGGCCGCTCCAGACTGGACACATGGACTTTGGTAATAAATGGGTGTACGAAAAACGTTGACGGGTGGAGCTGATTCGTTGGGCTAATAGGATAGCCTGATGGGAAGCTCAGAGTAAGAAGCTCGCCTGCACCAAGCAATGCAACAACAGCGATTGGGTCCTGTGCTCCATTGAAATGTGGTGAGGAGCGTGGGATCAGGAGGAAGTCGACTGCTTGTGCTCCTGGCGGCAGCGTCAACGGAATACTGCGCTTGCCATGGAAATAGTTTGCAAGGGCCTGCCAAGACGATGTCGCATAGACGGGTGTCAGGCCAAGATCAATGAATGTGAGGCTATTCTCGGTAGAAGTAGATGGGTGGCCGCCGGCGATGAGCAGACCGGAGTCATCACAGTTGTCCTTGCAGCACCATGCAATTCTTGTATATGGCTCAACAAAGGCCGATTGAACAGGACCGGTTGTCGGCAGTTCTACTCCTGTAGCTGTCAGGGTTCGTGCCAGCACAATTTTTGGGTCTTTCGGATCCCAGAATACGAGGCTACCGTCGTCGTGTGCCGTCAGGATGAAGGTGCCGGAGGGGTGCCACAGCGCGTGTGTAAGTCTTGGTTTGCGAATAGTGTCCATGGCAGCTCCATTTCCTCCTGGAGCTCCGCGCGGGACAGCGTATTCAAAGTATTGAGTCGGCTTGTTCTGCTTGAATGAGTATGTGGCCGCGCCGTGTGTGTATCCGATGAGCAGCTTGCCCACGTCGCGCGGGTGCATAGCCATGCAGACCAGAGTCACCGCCCGCGCGCCAGGGTCCTTGTCTTTCCAAAAGTTGGGCAGTCGGAAGGAGCGCGACAGCGAATGGCGATCAAGATCGTACGCCATGATATCGCCATTCTGCAGACCGATAAAGGCCCAGTCCAGCATCGGGTCCACCACCATGGCCACGACAGTTCCGGCTACCACCTGGGCGCCGACCCGGGCGCCAGTGTCCAGGTCCCATAATCCGAGCTCATTTTTGGTGTCGAGGCTAATAATGTGGTTGGCGGAGAAGTACAGGCTGTGAAACGAGGTGGCGCGCGGCGGCTGCAGCACTTTTTGCACTCGGCGCTGGCCAAAGATGTAAATCTTGCCCGCGCCAAACTTGCTTTCGCTCGTGCCGATGGCGAGAAGGGACTGGACGGGGTCGTAGGCAAAGCAGCTAGATTGTGGGCAGCAAATGTTAGCACGGCCGTTTTCGCCGGTCGGGGGTCCATGTCCATGGCGGGGCAGGGAAGCGCCTCGTACCTGATCTGAGAGTTGATGCCATAGCGAGCTTGGTAGTCGGGCGTGAACAGCTCAGGTCGGATGCTGGCAGACAGGTCATTCTGGATGCCTGCCTGCTTTCCTCGAAGATAGCCCGCCATGATGCCGTTTGGATGGAGATGCAGGATCAAAGTGTCCCGCCAAGCTCGGGCAGTGTCGCGCACCTCTATTTCTTGGTGGGGCACCGCCTTGACACTGCGCCTACCGGCCAAGCTTCGTCGTGGCAGTGCCGACTTCCGACGCCATCATGAAGCATCAGGCAAAAGGCAGTTTTTTTATCATCATTTATAAACATCATCACTTTGCACATTTCTCAGAGGCTCTAACTAACTTCTTTTCATCGTTGTGCTATCTTAATTCGCTATCTAGCAAAGTGTCCTCCGCCGCCACCTACCGCCAATAGTGTCATCGCAGTCAAGCCATGCGATCCCCAAATTCATCGCCGTTTTTTTTCGGTTCCTCACTTACTACTTGAAGCCGTCTCTCGCTTAGATGAACCACATGGTACTCTTGAAAAAGCTTCTTTGCCGCTCCTCTCCATTCATGGGCTGCGCACCAAGACGTCCACCGAGCGGAAGCAACTTTGGCGCGTCTGTGGCCATTGGCATTTCGGCAAGGTGGCCCTTAGCTTCTTGGTCACGAGCCATCTCATGACCCTTGGCACCCTGATGACCTTCGCTGCTGTAGGCGTTCTCGTGAGCTCGGGCTCGGTCGCCAGCGAGATGCGCGTAGTAAACGGCAGGGTGGAGTGAGACAGGCGTGGTCGACCTTGCGTACGAGTAGCTTTGATGATAAATCATCTTCTGCAACTCATTTGCAGGCATCTTGGCCTCATCTAGGATCACAGTGTAGTGCACAGGGCGGGCAGTTCCCTGAATGGCAACGTGAGAACAAAGATAGAAATCCCACATAAAAGGATGCGTGACTTCCTTCTCGACTAGAGTGCCAGGCAGTGCGTTTCCGTTTCTGTCACCTTTTTGAGGGAAGAAACGAATATGATGGCGCTTCGTCGCTACAATGACGGTGAATTGCGGTAGCGGTTGGCCGGGCATAGCCCGTGTAAGAAACCCCTTGATTTCTTTGATCTCCTGCTCGATGACGTGCGCGAATTGGCCTTCCGAAACACCGTCCCGAAAGTAAATGATGTGCTTGGGGACAGCGTTGTGGTTTATTCTCCACTGCGTCGATAACTGGCCAAACATAAAGTTGATGTTGCTCGGCGTCAGCATCTCGGTTCTGAACCCGTTGGTCTCAACCGCGGCTGCGTACCGGTTGGCATCCTTGTCAACAGACATGGTCATGGCAGCAACGGAGGCTGTAACAGCTCCTGGGGAGGCGTGAGAAACATCAACGCCGATGATCATGGTAGGGCGGGAATCAGGGAAGTACGTGGCTGCTTTCGGCCCCTTCCATGGATAAATGGTGCGCGCAGTAGCGCCGCCAAGCTTGGCATTGACCTTCATGCAGACGTTCGAATGATATTGCCCATTGTTCTCCAAGACGGCTCTTCCGTTGACAACCTGTGTGAGGATGCCAAAGCGACAGTCGGCGGACTTTTTGAGACGCATGTAATGAGGACTGTTCTTGTGCTGCACCACAATGAAAATGAGCTGAGTATAGCCCTTCTGGGTGGTGACTTGCTGATGAGCCCAGTGGAGGGCCTCAGCAACATCATTTCTCACGTTACCCGGAGGCATGAGGATCAAAGGATCCGCAGTACACTTGCCTCCATGGCCAATGAAAGTAGTCTTGAAGGTCTGCGCAAAAGCCTTGAGCTGGGGAAGTTGAACGCAATTGTCGAGCGCCAAGAAGCCCCAGTTCATCAGTGGCGCATAGTTCTGCTTCCAGAATTTCTTTCCACGAAGATCCCAACGACCGGAGAACTTGGGGTCCGCGGTACCTGTGCTAAAGTTGACCGCCGGGGGCGCAAGAACTTTGGCATCGACTTTGGTGAATTGCGGGTCGAACTGGACACCATAGTGACGTAGAAACGGATCATTGCCTATCTGAAGGTCGTTCACGTGTGTCTGAATGTCGCCTCTTCTCTCCTTTGGTCTTGTAACCGCAATCTTGATCATGGCGGCCGTTTGATCCGGGCTGAGCTTGAACGGATACCTTTGCAGAGGCTCAACCATTGCAAATTCCATGGGAATATAGCCAGCTTTGCCGGCATCTAGCAAGGGAAAGTTTGCATAGCGAAGGTGAGCACCGTACTTCTTTTCAAAGTACTGCGCAACAGACATTTGTTGGCCCTCGTGCTCAAACTTGACAGTTCTGGCGTTGCCACCTTCAGCTCCATATTGTTGTCCGAAGGCAATGTCTTGGATGGTGTATACCTTGTCGGCCGCAGCGCTGCGGTTTGGGTGGCGCACCGTAAATTTGAGCTTGCGGAGCTTGCGAAGTTGTTTAAAGGCATCGCTGGACTCCCACCGACCACTGTTGCCATGGACGGGCTTCAGTTGGTTCGCCAGGTCAACTAACTGAAGATTGCGCCAGCGTCTAGGCTCGGAAGCCGCAAGATAGTTGCAAAGCAACTTGTCGACGGTCTGGTTCCCAACCCAAAAGCAAGTGTTGGCAATGTCGGCATTCAATGCAAGCCCGACTCCGCCCCGGTTCAAGTTGTGGCTGAGACGGACGGAGGCATAGGTACCCTTGTGAACCTCAACAACGGTACCGTCCATGAGAGGTCGACCCTTGGCCTGGCGCTTGTAGAAGTTTCTCTTGATCGCCAAAAGGTTCTGAGAAGGCCACTGTCGGATCAGGTGGTCAACAAAGTTCAAAGCCTCATTGACAGCGTTGTTGAACTGGACGCGCTGCTCGAGATATCCTTTGAGAGCCGACATCTGAACCTCAGTGGTTTTTCGCAGCGTCACATGGAAGTTGTTGCTCTGGCGAGCAGGTTTTTGTTGCACCTGGGGACGACCTTCGTCCAGGTTGACAGTGAAACGAAGCTCACCACGGTCGACCAGAGCGGGAGACCAAGCAAGCTTGTTTCCGTCACAGATCCACATCTCGTAGTTGTATCTCTGCAAGGCAGCCTTGAAGGTCGGGTGCACCCAAATTTTCTTGAGGATGGCAGTCTTCTTGTCGGGGTCTGGAGACAAGGCGACCTGGTCCTTGTTAGAGCATTTCTAGGTGAACAAGATGTGTGCGTACTCACGTCATACTGGTAAATCTTTTTGGTGAAGTCAAACTTGGTCATGCGGTATTGGTTGACTTCAACGACGGCGGGTGAGCCTTCGCTGTTCAGGTTGCTGCCACGGAGTGTGAAGAGGGACTTCTGAGTGTCCGACACGTAGGCATCTGGAGGCAACTCCATTCGCGTGTTTCCTGCTTTCTTGGTCGGTCCTCCAAGACGAGCGGGATCAACACCTGGGCCTTGAGTCCAGCCAGGTTGACCAGCCTGGCCCGCGGCGGAACGAGCCGGGGATGCAACACGGCTTGCGGAGACTTGAGAAGGGGCCCTTCCCGAAGGAGGGCCACTGGCATGTGGAGGGCGTCCACGATCAGCCATACTCTAAACCCCAAGTTAGTATAGGTGAAGTAAAAAGGTATGGGGAGTCAAAGTTGGACAAGTTGTATGAAGCGGCAAGACAGAGCCGGCTGCCACAGGGGCCTCGAAGGAGAGCACACTTACGGTTGGAAAGCCCGGGGGCGTATTCGCAGGGAATCAGTGTTGAATAGACTTTAGGCCAGTGAAGAATCAGTTTCAAGGCGTAGAAGCTTGTGTAACGAAGAGTTGAGGAACAGAAGCAGAGTTCCGATCGAAGGAATGGATGGATGTGCAGGAAGGAAGGAGGGAAACTCGAGGAATTCGAGTCAATAAATACTGCAGGAGGTGTAACGGCTGCCAGCTGGCAAGCAGTCTTATCGCCAGCTGGCAGAGCAGCTGCCGCCGGCCGCCAGAGAGCAACGTGAATACACCTCCGTTTGCAGGTGCTCCGGCAGAGGCTGCTGGGCGAGAGAGCACGGCGTCTGCAGGCCAACAGAAATCCGGAGAGACACATTTGCAATATAGCCTCTTGTATCATGCGCACGAAGCAAAAAGGTGTGCCAAGGACCAATTGTTCGTAGCCGCTGGCTTTTTATTACACGAAAGTCGAGATATGGCTCTACAGGGTGGATGCCGTGAAACTATGATTTGTTCGCCACGACGGCTCATCGCACCGTACAACGGCGCATCTGTTTACGATCATGTACGAGTGGAAATTGAATGCGACACTGTGCGAGGAACTTTAGAGTCAAAACATGTTAAATAGTATGATATTGCAAAGGGTCCGAGCTTATCTGGGCTGTCTCTGCCCTCCCACCGTTTCAAGTTCGGCCACTCCCGACAACTTCCCAAAACAACAAAACTTTATAGTCCAAGTTGCGAAATTACCCCTAATTAAACGCCGAATAATGCGACACATATAATCAAACAGAGAAGAACGCAACTCATATTTGGAGTTTAGTCTTCCGCTTCATCTTTTGCTAGTAGCGCTGGCCGCCGTATTGGCCAGGAGGGTAATTACCCTGCCCGCCTCCCCAGTTGGAGCCTGGCGCTTGGTAGCCGCCTGCAAGTGGAGAGTTGCGGTATCCGGAGGTTGATCCCGGGACCTGGCCGTACGGGCTGATTGGACGCGCAAAATCGCCAGATGCTTGTCTCGTATGCATCTGGGTCGGTTGCCTGTACTGACCCCCTGTGGCTGCTTTCCAAGACATGTAATCCGGCAACGGGGTGTCACGGAGAAGCGAAACCATGTTGGACGCACTGAGACGTTGTGAATCGTACGTGTGCGCGGGGGGTAGAATACCCAGGAGAAAGGTAATGTCGCGGTGCAGCGCCGAGGTCTGGTTGCGTCGCTGTTGATCGAGGCGGCGCCCTGCAGCTCCCTTGAGTGGGGAAACACCACGAGCCACACGTTTCGGTGGGTTCAGTTCGTCGTCGTCCATGCCGAATGGCCGCTTGGGAGAAGCGGTCGCACGAGCAAACTGCGGCCGGGGGCTCTGCTCATGTTTCACAGGGCCCGGGCTGTCCTGGCGGGGGATCGGCTCCTCAATCATGGGCAAGGCTCTCTTGGGACGCATCTGGACAGCCTTCGACACGATGATCGGGGTATGAACTGGGTCGAATCTATCCGAAGAGAATCGCTCCGTGAAGGATTTTAATTTCGGATCCTCGGGGAAAAGCTCTGCCATGCGTTCCTCCAATTTGGAGATCTGTGAGAGTTCGCCGTATTGGGATTCATATTTGTGGAAG